>NC_090935.1:999344370-999969370 GCF_040938575.1 Ambystoma mexicanum | reverse complement strand
AGCATCCCACATGTAGGGTCCCTCTGGATAAAAGTAACCCCATTATAAGAGCTCAATAGATGGGGGATGGTGAGGGAGCAATACCCAAAGCTAATGCAGTTCAATGTTCCTGCTGCCTAATAATTGGTTGCAGAAGGGTTCAAGAAATTCTTTCCCAGGGATTTCACTCCAACAAGTAAGGAACTAACTGGGTTGTCTACGCAAAAGCAACAATCATGAAAAATATAACTGTTCAAGCCACATGGGGGCTGGCGTAGAGCATGGCAAACTGTGGATGACCCAGTCCTGTTCTCTCAGCAGGTCCCGTTGGTGGCGGTATGTTGGGGAGACTACCAACTGATAAAAGGGCTCCGCAGATACTGGGAACTGGTGGGTCTGGCCACCTTTGGAGATATAAGGCAAGTGGGAGAGGCATTAGGATTTCATAGATTAATGGAGGATACCGGTGTGCATAAAGGTCAACATATCACCTGCTCCACCCAGCAGCGCAAGATAGTGCCTCAGATAGCACAGATAGTCCAGGCCCGTCAAGGGGCCAAAACGAAGATTGAAGTTCTGTGGTCTTGGAGGAAGTGGGTGGGGAGGGAAGGGGGGGGAATTGTTTTATGTTTCTTTTGAATTACTCATGGCAATGATTAACCAATGATTTTCTGCTTATACCATTGTTGTAAAGTTAAAGAAATGTAAAAAAAATTTTTAAAAAAAAGTCAACATATCACTTATACCAGAATCAATAAACGGGTGAGGAAAAAGGTGGCCTGAAGAAGTATTAACGGAACAACCTGATGCCACCATAGAGATGATGTATGATGTCTGAGGGTGGTCATGAAATCTCTTGTATATACGAGTTACTGACTACTAGGGTGGGGAAGGAGCTGCTTCAGCTGAAGCATGACTGGAGGAGGTGGGTGAACCCATGACAGATGGACAATGGGATAGAGTCCTAAGGTATCATAAGGTGTCCCGAAATGCGAGACTTCAGAAGATCCAATTATACGGCACCCATAGAGCATATTTGACCCCTGGTAGAATAGCCAGGTTTGGAGGCTTGACTATACAAAAATGCCCCAGGTGCGGGGAGGAGGAAGCCGGGTTGCTGCACATATTCTGGACTTTCCATGAAGTGGAGTAGGTTCTGGACAGAACCTACAAGATTGGGGGACAGAAGGGTGGTGCTAGATGTGGGGTCTGCTTGGGCATGCATATGCTTGGGAGCTTTACCAGGCCACGTAACCTAAGGCACATTAGTAAGATGAAGGACTTGGCGTACATCCTAGCCAAGCGGGGAATTGCAATGTGCTGGAAAGCAGCCAATCGGCCTAGAAGCGAGATGCGGTGGGCAGACCTCTTGAAATGGACAGAGGCAGAAACGGCTGCCTGGTATGAGTCAGTCACCAGAGGAGGGGGAAGAAGAGGTGGGTCCCCTGATAGCTTGGAGGCAATTGGTGGCCTCAATGGTGGGCCCTTCCCATGCCGACCACGAAGTTGATGAGACAGAATGAGCGACGGCAAGAGATACGCCTGTAGATGCTCAGGTGGATGACATGGAGACAGAGGCTCAAGGTAATGCGGTGGAAGGGGGGCAGAAGAGAGCATTTCACAATGTAACATTTGAAGAATGATCATGATTGTCCTAATTGGTTGTAATGTTTGGAGTGGTTTGTAAAATAAAAATTTTAAAAAAGAAACTGTTCAAGCCAAATGGGGTTCATTGACTAAACCTCCAATCCCAATTAGTGTCACAAAAGGTGGCAAATGCTAGCTGCAAAATTCCCCACCCCACAAAAAAAAAAATATATACATAAGTGCAATCATGTTGTAAAATATACATTAGACTTACAATCCGTCCTAAATAAACACCAAGACAAACATCTGCTTGCAACAAAGACGATTAATCTCTCACTTCAACTCAGGGCCATGTATCACAGAACAGACATACAGAAAAGGCAAGTAACCACACCTTGCCAGGCTGCAATGTGCATACAATATGCCAAACCAATAACCAACTAGGCCAGCACTACATAGGAAACATACTCCGTGCTTACTCCAGATACCCTGCATTAAGTCTTCCAGCTTCACCTCTACCCATCTATTGATTTCATGATGGAAAAAATTAAAATGGACACATGTTCACCTATGCCATGCTCACAGTTTCTCCGTTAAGGTCAAGACAGTAACCACACTATCAGGCTTTCTTAACTCAAGGCCCCTAACTAGGCCTCTTCCAACCGAGTATCAACACAGGCACAGGCCTTGCCCACATCTTTGCCAGTCGTAAAATCTTCAAGCCCTTGCAATCAATGTCCAAACAAGTATAGGCATTGCTCCAGATAAAGTGGGAGTATTTGACTGCCCATTTTTTGGGGGAGTTGGGAGTAAAATATTTTGAGTGATGCAAGTTATTTTCCCTGTTGGAGTATTTTATAAGCGAGAAAAAATATGCGGGGAACGGAAATGTTTTTGTAATTATTTCATTGCACCTAGTTATACATGTACTTTAAAGCAGATTTACTTCATCCAATTAGGCAGTAATAGATGTTTCATCCTATGGTATTCACTACTGGTCCAAACCCATCCATGGAGCCTTTTGGATGAAAGCAGGGGCACCTGGTCCTAGATGTTAGTTTCCTATTTTTTTGTATGGAGTATTTTTACTACTTGTATTTATTGGGAATATTTGCATATTTCAAATTAGTAAAAGTGGATGATGCACCCATTTGAACAGTTGAATAACTAAAAAAAAATAAATAAACTCCTGCCTGGCAAAGAGGAATTGCATTGGGCAAGGGAGGATTTATGGCCATGTGGAATACAGAGTTCGAAGTAAGGATTCAATGAACAGGAGCCAAAACCAGATACTAGTCATCAGGCATCATCCAGTAGGCAGGTGCTACTGCTGGGGAACAATGAGTGAGTACCCAGTGCATCTCAAATCTAAATTCCACACGAGATGCACCCTACAGCTCCCCCCCCCCCCATTATGTATGATCTATAAGGTTTAAAAGTGTACTAGATGTGCCTTAACACTCCAGTTAATGTCACAAATGTATGTTTGGCAGCCCCCGGTTGGCTTGGGGAGCCAAAAGTATATTCTGGTAGCCGTTTCAAGCAAACCAGACTCTCCTAGTCTTGTAGCAGGAGCTAAATGGCTCCCAGCAATTTCGAACCCTTAAATGTCTCCGGATCAAGCTGCCAAATAAAGTACCAATTATCTGGCATTATGTTCAGGTATCCCAGTCAGGGCCAAAAGTAAACTGAAGGGGACCACTAGGGCGCTCAGAGAAATGGCCACCTAGGTTGTTAGCGCTCCCATTCCTCATGAATCGGAGGCCGAGTGTGCTGGCATTCTGCGCCAGATTCACCCGGCTCTAGGCCCAGAGAGGCTCTGGAGAGCTCTGTAGGAGCGCATGGGGCTGATTGGCTTTAAAAAAAATGCATTTGTTTTACAAACCATGCAGCCTGGGTGAAAGGCCGGGAGCAGAGGGAAGAGTCTTTCCTGATCACGAAACGGGTGGCCTGGGTGAAAGGAGAGCTGACTGGGCGAAAGGAGCACACTACGGGAGGTAGATGGCCTCAGGGAGGAACAGTGCAGTCAGAAGGAAGGCGGTGTGGAAATCTGGATGATTAAGGTCTCCATGAGGCTGAGGACTTTCAGACCAAGCGGCAGATGCAGTATGCCCATCACACAGGAGAGAAAGCACAGTAGTGGCCAAATCACCTGGCAGACATGCCAATGCACCCCCTAGAGTTCATGGGCTCAAGATAACCTGGAGGTGGGGGCACTTTCTAAACAGTTCAACTTGAGTGGCTCAAGTGTGTGAAGCGTCCGGTAAGCTTGCGGCCCCTGTACTGTAGGCTAGCATCCTCGGGAATTGCTGATAACTCCCTGCAGAGCTGCTTGATCAGCCACACCGGGGCCCAGCCAGGGGTGTGCCAGGCCCACAAGCTCAACTCGCTGTCATCTGGCTTGTGAGGGAGTTGGCCATCTTCCATCATCAGGCAGTCCAATGGCCAAGAGGATGTCGAAGGGGGCAGCAAGGTCAGGGTAGGGCGACAAGGTGCTTTTTGGGATCCATGAGGAGGCACTCCCCAAAGAAACATTAGCCGAGGTTCACCCACCCCCAGCAGGAATGGCAAAGCCAACATTCTTCATGAAAGAAGACCTGGGGGAGATGCTTTCCCTGCTGAAGCAAAATATCACAAGGGATCAAAGACACTAAAGACAATGCTAAAACAGTGGCAGACCTAAACTCCTGCTTGATTGGGCTGGAAACTAGGGTAAAGGAAGGCTGGCCACTTTGCGAGCAGGCCCACGATCAAGCAGACCTCAGCAGAATCTGCAGCGTGGAAGAACAATTGGAAGTGTGGGCAAAGCATGAGGACCTAGAGAACCACTTGCGATGTAACATCAAACTTCGTGGTATCCCGAGGGAAGCATCAGATCAAGAGCTAGGGTGCTACGTGAAGGAGCCGCTCGCCTCTGCTAGACCTCCCAGAAACAGCACTGCTGGAGCTAGACAGAATTCAAAGGGTGTACACAGCACAACAATGTTGCAACCTCCTCCCGGATGTGCTCTCCCATGTCCACTTCTTTCAACAAAAAGAACAGATCATAAAAGCAGAGGGGAGGATGAGCCAGTCCAGTTTTGAGGGGAAAAAAAGTAGCCATTCCAGGATTTGGCACCACGCACCCTGGCAAATAGGCATAAACTACACGTCGTGATGGCCAGGCTGCAGGCATAGAGGATCAAACACTGGTGGGGTTTCCCTGCAAGCTACTTCGAGTACAAGAATCAAAAATATGCAATTGGATACGAAGAGGCAGCAACACTGATGATCAGTCCGTGTGAGTGCTTGTCTCGAGGAGAGGGGCCTCAAAGTCAAGATGGTCTGTCAAGAAAGCTTGTGGAGGCGGCGCCCATGGGCAAATGTTGAAGGAGCAGGTGTTGCTATATTTGATCTGTCCTTATAAGGAGCAGAAATGAGGGGTTTGACTTGGGCCTTTTGATTGGGTAAGCCATCTCCAGGAGGGTCGGGCGGTGGACCGCACACTCCATTGGAAGGGGAATACCGGGCTCAGGGATGAGGATTTGACAACCTGAAAGAGGAGGGTCCAGTTAACTTATAATTAACAGATGGCAGGTTTGTTGGTGTGCAGGGGCAAGGATCTATGAAACTATAGTTAGTGTTATGTTGGGGGCACTTTCTGGTTCACTTTTGTTTAGGATGGTTTCTAGGTCACGGTTCACATCCTCATCTACAATGTCCAATTACCGGGCAGCAGGTTCTCCATCTACCGCCCCAGCGGGCGGGCTGGTACTTCATCATAATGGGGGCACAGCCAGCACAAAAGAGAACACATAATGGGTAACCCCAATATAACATTCCTGTCTCTGAATGTGAGGGGCCTAAATTCACCAGTCAAGCGTAAAGCAATTCTTCAAAGGCTCACTTCCATGACGATAGACACTGCATTCATCCCGGTTAGTAAAGGATGAGGCACACACGATTGGGAAGGGATATACCAGGCATATTTCGCAACGAGTGGGCAGAAGCAGGGAGTAGCAATCCTGGTTCGTAAGGGGTTATCGCTGCAAATAAGGGAGGTGTTGAGGGACACAGGGAAGTTATCTGCTGGCTAAAGGGGATCTGGGAAACCGAAAAGTCACTTGTGGGGCGATTTACGGACCGAACGATAAACGGGTAGAATTCTTGGAGGGGTTGTCGGGAGCTTCATGGAGGGTGAGGTCATACTGGGAAGAGACGGTGCGGTGGACCCACCAATAGAAAAACCCTGGCTCCGAACAAGGATAACATTAATTCCTACACCATGACCACTGCACTGAGGGAACCAACTGATGGTGTGGTGGTTTGCCCAGCAAGGCGAAAAGAGGCATCTTGTCGGTTGAATATGCTCTTGGTCTCTCCCACCCTCATACCACTAGTCAATGAGATCCTGTGGAGTGTGCTTATGGACCATTCCCTGGTGTTGTAATTGGACCTGGCCTTACGGACCCTGCAGCAAAAACTCCTGTGGAGGCTCAACAAGCTCATTCTTGGGGCAATTGTTTTCCAGGAAGACACTCGAGAATGCAATATCCCAGAACAAGGCAGGGGAGACACTAGTACAGTCTGGGACGCAGGGAAGGCAGTACTCAGGGGGTCATAATAGGGCAGACAATAGCTGAATAAGGCCCAGCAGCTAATCCACAATGACCTAGCAGAGACAGTCTGAGAAATTATAAGTTACTCACCGTAGCAACTAACATACTCTTAGTCCCATTTCCTCCATACTGCATAGGCATCCATTCCAGGAACCCTTCACCAGAAAAACCTTACCCTTTAAATTTAGAGGCACGCAGGGGTGTGGCCCAGGGAGCATGCGCTACCCTGACTCCGCCCTTCAGCAGCACACCTCAGTCCCCATTGACGCGTCGACAAGAGATTCATATTGCCCAATGACACCAGTATTATGGGGGGGACAGGGTGGTTAGAGGTTGGTGGGACGTTTGGAGGAAAGGGGACTAAGAGTATGTTAGTCACTATGGTGACTAACTTATAATTACTCTTACGTCCTGTCCCCTTTCCTCAATACTGCATGGGCGGTTACAACTGAATGTAGCCGCAGGTTGGAGAGGAAACCCTCCTTAAGCAACTAGGTTCCAGAGAACCGCCTGTCCGAAAGCCACATCAGATCTAGAGCCGGCAGCCAAACAGGAATGCTTTCAGAAAGCCGAGGGAGTGGCCCAAGTGGCCACCCTGCTTATGAACTCCCAAGCGACATTGCGCTGTTATGTGATGGCCGTTGCCTTTGCCTTGACTGCGTGGGCGTGCATGTTGGCCGGAAGCGGCTTGTGCTGGCCCTAATACTCTTCCTTGATGGCCACGACCATCCAGTAGGATATGGAGGCCCAATAGCCTGGTCTTGAGCCTCTGAAAGTGACAAATAGGGTGTCCGACTTGCAGAAGCCAGTGGTCCTGTCCAAGTAAAATTTCAGGGCACGCCAAACATCCAGGCAGTGTAGCACTCGGCTTCGTGCTCCGGATCAGCAAAAACGTAGGACGGACCATCTCCTCGTTCAGGTGGAAAGCAGGCGGCACCTAGGGCAGAAATGCTGGGTGTGTCCGCAGTACTACTTTGTCCTTGTGAGTACTATATGGTTCTGAGGCGACAAGCCCCTGGATTTCACTATGAGCCTAGGTGAGGCAGACTAGTAAGGCCGTCTTGATGGTGACCAGCCTGATGTCCGCGGACGCTATTTGCTCTAACGGTTTGTGCGCCAGGGCGTCCAACACTATGTTGAGGTCCCACACAAGGGTGCGGCCTCTTGACGGGCGGGTAGAGACTTGAGCCCAGTCAGATGTTTGACGATAGGATTGGATGAGGAGACGATACCTTCCTCGAAGTTACTGTAAGCTCCGATGGCAAGATATGTACGGCAGGTGTCAACCTGCACACCAGAGTGGGCAAGGTGTGCCTAGGAGAGCACGTCGTCCAAAGTGCACACCAGGAGTTTGCCCAGTGGCAGAATCTGGTCCATTTGCTTTTGTACTGGGACCTGGTAGCCTTGCTTCTAGTGCCCTGTAAGATCTCCAGATTAGCCTGCGAGAGGCTGAGGTGCCGCAGCGTTACCTGCTCAGGTACCATGCTGCGAGTGCTAGTTTCTGTTGCGCAGGGTGGATGATGGTGTGCCCCCCTGCCCCTTTCCTGCTGCACCAGAAGATGTGCTGGGCCCATCGGGAGGTGAATCAGTGGCATCTCCGAGAGGATGGGCAGCTCTGAAAATCATGGCCTGGCCGGCCACCATGGAGCCATTAGAATGATGTTGAGTTGGTGAGATTCCTCGATTTTGCAAATTACTCTGAATCAGTGGCGTGGGCAGAAAGGTGCAGGCCTTCATGCTGTTCAACTGCAGGCGAAATGCGTCACCCTGGGAGGCCCTGTCCCTGCCAGGAGGCGAACCGAGGGCACTTCTTATGCCAGGTGGCAAAGAGATCCACCTGTTGAAAATCTCCTGAATAACCAGTTTGTTTAGCTGCCACTCTTAATTGTCCGCTCCCAGCCTGCTGAGCCTGTCCGCTTCCAGGTTGGATTACCCCGGAGGTGGCTTGCCGCGAGGTAGTCATTTTCCAGGGCCCACTCCCACATGTTGATTGCCAGTTTGCAGAGTGGGATCGGGTGCCTCCCTGCTTGTTGACATAGTACATGCTGGTCGATTTGTCCGTCTGGATGACAACCTTGCCCCTGAGAAGTGGTAGGAGAGCCCCGAGTGCTATCCAGATGGCGTTCAGCTCTAGCCAATTTATGTCGTATTGCTGCTCCTGTCGAGTCCAGGTGCTGTGGACCGAGAGATCGTCCAGGGTGGCTCTCCAGCCCCCGAGAGAGTAATCTGTGGTGACAGTGGCCTGCGGAGTGGGCAGCTGGTAGGGCTTGCCTGTCCGTAGGTTGCAGTCCCTGGACCCCCCATAGGTCCGGGTGGAGGATGGAGAGCCCCGCTCTTGGTTCCATGAGGCCGTGAAGTGCAGCTGAATCCTCCGTCTCAGTCTCGTGTGCGGCACAGCCAATAGGACCGCTGCCAATAGACCCAGGAGAGGTTACCACCATGCGGAGGTCACTTCTCTGCTGAGGAAGTGGGTGGTGGCCCTCTTCATGGCTGAGATTTTGTCCTCCAACGGAAATACCTTCGAGGCACATGTCCCAGATGAGGCCCAAGAATGTAAGTCTGCGTGGGCAGCAGCTGAGACGGAGTGAGAAGCCCAGATCATGCAGTGTGTTCATAAGGGCATGGGAAGAGTGGTGAACCGCTTCCAGAGATGTAGCCCAGACGAGACAGTCGTCGAGGTATGGGCGGATGTGGAGGCCATGTGCTCTGAGGCGGGCCGCCACTGCATTCATGAGCCTAGTAAAGACCCTAAAGGCCGAGCTGAGGCCAAAAGGAAGGGCCTTGTATTGAAAATGGTAGCCATGATCCTGAACCGTAGGAAAGAAAGATGGGGCTGCGAAATCGGGACATGTAGGTATGCATCCTTTAGAGCCAGGAGCACATCCAGTCTCCCTTGCACAATGTCTCCGCTATAAAAGCTGGCATAACCATCTTAAATTTTTGCAGGGGTAAGCAGAGGTTGAGTGTGGAAAGGTCCAACACAACACTCAGGCCTGCCTGGTTCTTGTGACTGGCAAAAATCCTGGAGTAAAAGCCTCGCTGGGACTTCTTCCACTGCCTGGCCCTCAAGGAGCGACCTGATCTCCGCCAAAAGTGTTGATGTCCCAACCTGTGGGAGGAGAGGCTGGGATAGGGAGGTAGTACCCTGTGGACTGGAAAAAACCCTTACTTTCTCTCCCTCCCCTTTTGTTGCTTGCTCCGAGACAGCGAGCAATCCGGCTGCCTGGATCTCCCTTCCAGGAAGCCGCGGAACCCTCCGTACGCACGACCCCTGTCTGAGCGCTGCTGAGATTGGGTGTACGACTGGGCATGGTCTTTGTCCGGATGGATAAAGACTTGGCCATTTGTGAGCTGTTTTTCTCCACATCTGCGTGCGGAGTGGAAGAGGTCCCCCCCCCCCCCTCCCTTCAAACGGTAGATCTAATATGCGTTCCTGGACATTCGGGTTGAATTTTGTTGCTCAGAGCCAGGCTGTCCTCATGTCCGTGGCGATACAGATGGCACGGCCAGAGTGGTCAATATGGGCCACGGCGGATGCCAAGAGGTCATGCGCCACCAGCTTGGCCTCAGCTAACCCCACCTTAAAGTGTTATTGGCTCAGAGTGGGGAGTTCTTGGAGGAAGTCAGCAATTTCCCGCCATAATCTTTGGTTGGCGGCAGCCAGCATGGCATCAGCATTGGCTTGACGAAGATGCAAGGACGCATTGAAATAGAGCTTCTTGCCGTATGCCTCCAAGAGGATCTTCTCCTTGCCTAGCAGCGCCACAGGAGGTGGTGGCTGAGGACGACTTAGGCTTGGAGTATAGTGATGCAGCAGCAATCGCAGAGGAGTGTGGCTGAGGATGGGCAGAGTAAGAGTATTCCCCCCCCCCCACCCCCTCCATCTGCCTGTACTTGGCGTCCAGGCGTCGATTGACCAGCTGGGCCGAGTGGGGTTTGAGCCAGCCCTTCTTGGCCAGGAATACTACATCCGTTTGCAGTGGAATCCCCATTTTGGCAGGGGGTGTCGCGTGTAGGACTTCTGCCAGAACCCACTATGCTCAACCTCTGGTTTCTGGTTGGGGAGGCCCAGATACTCTGCCAGCCCAGCAAGACTTTTGTCAAATGCCCTGGCTGAGGATGGAGTGTCCAGATCCTCCTCATCCATATCCTGCTGATCAGGAGCATCGTGTGGAGGTGTACTTGGCGCCAGAGGCTGGGGTACAGGTAACACCTCTTCACTAGCTGAGGGGTGGCAGGGGGTGCTGACGGGGAGCTACTGCATACTCTACCTGTATTGACGCAGAGGAAAGCTGCCCTGCGAAAAAGAGGGATAGGCTGTAGGCCACGTACCTGGTTGAGGCCAGTCCCAGCTCGACACTCGTTCTTTGCTGAATTCCTGGAATGGCGTCGGACAGGTGCCTCTGTCTGGCGCGGCGGCCATCTGTCAAGCTGCCGGCCACGTGCCTGCGACATGTTGCTCAGCCTGCTGGGCCCAGCCTCCTCGAAGACTCTCGAGTGTGGATCACGAGGCCTACCCTGCTCCTCGGGCCTAGGCCCGGTAGGTGAGACACTTGACCCGGGGGGTCAGTAGAGCTGCGTTGAGGCGCCCCCTCAGATGTATTGCCTGTGCTAGGGCGCAGTCCCTCAGCCATAGTGCTGGTACCAGGGCAGAGTCCCTCGGGTGAAGACTTGGTAAAAGAACCTTCCGGTCCCTCAACACTGTCAGCTCGGAGGCCAGTAGCTGCAGCAGCCTCGGTGCACGTGCTGGTAGAAGGACCTGACCAGAATCCCTGGGAAGGAGTCTAAGCCCTACCTTGGGCTTGGTTTGATGTTTGTTCTTAGGTCTTCAGGAAGAGACTTTTGGAAGCGCTCGTTCCACCTGGCTAGTCTGTACAGCAAGCCACATGCTGTACAAGCTTGCCAACCATGGTCTGGGCCAAGGCAATGTAGGCAGAGGGTGTGGGGGTCTGAGGTTGGGAAGAGCCTGTTGCAAGATAGACACCTGTGAAAGTCGACATACATGTGCCAGGGAGGGGCGTGAAGCCTGAATGATAAGACAAAGAAGAAATATCTGCGCATGGAATTACGTGGCTGAAGCCAAACCCAAGAGCGCTGGTGAATTTGGCCCGTTAGTCGATGCGGAAAAGGGGACGGTGTGGCGCCGGAGGGCTGTGTCAGGGCAGCGCATGCTGCCATGTTGGTTTCTCAGCAATACCTCTGAGGGTTATATGTAGTTTTAGTATATCCTATGGCACTCTAAATTTAAAGGGAAGAAGGTTTTTTTCTGGTGAAAAAGGTCTCCCGTGCAGTAAGGAGGAGAGTGTAAGAGAAGTTTCATATTAACAAGGGCAGCAGACAGGCACTAAGAACTTATAATAGCCAAACAGGCAATAGAAACCCACTTGATGGGGGAAGGCAGCACAATCACTACTTAATGACTAAGCGATTCTATTACTCTAGGGGTAATAAGACAAATAAAATATTGGCAGTTAAACTCTGAGGGGGAGGCTACTCTTAACTACATTGGAAGAGCTGAGGATGGGCCGAGGGTCACCACAGAAATGGGGAAGTTGCAGGTCATGGAAGATTTTTTTCAGGAAGGCCTTGGTCCATCATAAAGGGGATCCCGGTGAATCTCAGAAGTGATGGAGGCATTAGAAAACCCCCTCATCAGCCCAAGGAGGTGAAACCGGCCATCTGATCTCTCCTGGAGGGAAAGGGGGTGGGGGGGCCTGGTCCAGATCATTTGGCCCCACACCTTACAAAACACTTAGCTCATTGTGCAGTTCGGGTAAGGTGACAGACTATGGCCGAAACAACCATGCTGTGTGGGATATATTTACCCACTCAGCAGTAGTTCCCCC
Source organism: Ambystoma mexicanum (assembly GCF_040938575.1). Classification (NCBI taxonomy): domain Eukaryota; kingdom Metazoa; phylum Chordata; class Amphibia; order Caudata; family Ambystomatidae; genus Ambystoma; species Ambystoma mexicanum. The sequence continues at coordinate 999,957,360 of NC_090935.1, read as the reverse complement.
TCTCATCACCAAGCTGCATTTCAGCAGAACCAGAAAACTGGCTGCGCTGGCTTCGTTGAGCACCACTGTTCACATCAAAACAGCATTTAGCATCAACAAAATGATGGCTGCACTGTTTTGCCAAGCACCATTGTGCAAGTTGGTTCAGTGGGCACCCAGAGAAAGTTGGTTCAGTGGGCACCCAGAGAAAGGCTGCCAGGGTGTGCGTCTGTACACTAAAGAAGCAACGTGAAAACCGCTGCTGCTTTGCTGCTAGCCCAAAGTTTCCCAGTGAAAAAGGGAAATATTTTCCATTTAAAATAATGCAGCTCTGATGCTCATCTGTTCTACATTACTCTGCTTTTGATCAGTGAGCCCCTGCCATGCCCATCCATATTCAGATTGTGCCCCAGCAGAAAAGAGCATTATTCCTGAATGGCAAGCTGTGTCAAGCCAAATCTGGGAAACCAACAGAAACTTCATGTCAGCTGCACAGAAAAAAAAACACTTGACTTTTGGGCTAAAAAATGTCAAAAATCACTGCTTCAGAGAGGCCCTGGCTCTCTGGGCCTGTCAATTTCAATGAATCTACGCTTAAACGGATTGCTGCAAAAGAGAAACGGACTATGGCTGCAGAATAACGTGGGAAATTCAGATGGAACCTTTTGAAAGGAACATGCCGGCAAGCTTCACCACATGTTTAAATGTACTTTTGCAAATAAGAAAAATACAATGCATGTTGGATAAGGCCCTGCCTAGCAATATAAAGGGGTTTTTGCTGGGAAACATGGTATGTTTTAAAATAAAATAAGAACTAAATACATGGGCTGCCTTCTGAAAACTAGCCAAACAGGTTTTCTGCCATGCTCAAGGGACATTTGGCTGAGAACAGACGTGGCCTAAGCCCCGAAAGAAGTAGCCACCACAGATTCTAGGACACATGGGTGATCATTGGAAAACTGACTGGACCAATAGCACTAAAGAGCCAGGCTCAAACTTGTCTGGGTTGAGGCCTCTTGCAATAGAGATTCTGGGACACGTGAAATAGGAAATCACACGTCCCCGCAACTTCCACTGGGAGCTTCAAAGCCAACTCAAGAGCAGCCGTGGAACTATGCCCTTATATGGTGAACAATGCTGACCATTTTGGCTCTAAAGACCATTTTATTAATAAACTTTTAAGACCCATCTTTATAACAGGACTTCGCAGGAATGTAAAAAGTTGTTTAAATGTTATTTTGTGGTTTGTAATTTAAAATGTGGTAGCACTGCCATATTGGTAACAGAAATGTCATGGAATTGGACAGTCTGAGGAAAATGTAGATGCCACTGGGAAATACTTACATGCCTTATGATAATCTATACCCAAGTCTAAATTTATAGAATTTTAGTTTTATTTATCACTGAAAATCGGGAAAAACTATTAGACGGGCAAAGCAGTCCTACAGACATGAGGGTGGGACTGTCATGCTCTGCATAAAATATGCAATCTGCCCTATGTAATTTGTTAAAATGCCACAACTGTACAAATGTGTAATTTATGTTAAGATTGATTTTTGGCAAAAAGGACTGTGGGAAGGCTTTGCCCATCATAAAGTACAACCCCAAAAAAGGAGTCACCTCCCAGAGGAGGCAACCAACATTGGCTGACCTACCCAGGTCTTGGGGGTCGGTCTAGCTCAGTTCTGCCCAACAATAAACCAGTGCTGTCACCCGCTTTTATATAAAGGGTGGGAGCTCACAGGGTTGACACTTGATTTTCCAGCGCCTGCGTATCCAGATATTCCACCTTCACTCTGCAATATTCCAGACCCCACTGCCAGAAAAGGGATAGTTGATCCAGACTTCCTATCCAGACAGAACCACCCTTCAGCACTAAAACCCCATAAAATCCCACTAACTTCAGGGAGAAAGGGGAAAGGTGGCTGAGCCCGCTTTGTTATTTTCCAGTGGCGCCTGCTTATCCACTCCATCCAGCTGAGGCGTTGCCGTGCCCAGCTGTCTTTTGCCCCAGGGGAGTCCGCTATCCGGTGACCAGATCTTTTGAATCCAGACCCGGTTGACTGTCCAAAAAAACCCTAAACTTAAGCACTGATTGCGAGTATTTCCCCATCCCATAACAACACATAGCATATCATATATCCCATCTTGACACTTTGTCACTTGACACTTTGTCTTTGCCCCATCCTATCCATACCCTGATAACTTGTAAACTGTTCTAATTCTCTGTGCATCTTGTCCTCGATTTTCTAGTTTTAGCGCCATTCTTTCATTCACCCCCATCTTGTAACTCCTTACCAATATTTTGATTAAATACATTTTTCCTTAAAGAAAAAGGGGTACACTGCGTGAAGGGTTACAACTGCAGCATAACTTCTATTCACGGATGGCTTTTCTAGCCATTAAATCTAGTGTAAGTGAAACTGGTCCTTTTCTTTAAAACAGATTCTCTTCATCTCTTTATTTTACCAAAACTAAACCTTTCCCCTTGAAAATCTCATCCAGTTCAGATATAATCACTGTTTCACATTCATATTGTCCCTGTGATGTGCATCCATTAGCCTGCCTGAAAACCACATTCCGATTTTGTATATTTCACCAGTTTAAAAAAAAACATTTTGACATTTAAGACTGAACAAAGTGTAAATGCAACTTTTCCACGTGTTATTGCGACTGCATTGGGTTCTCACTTTCACGCTGCTTTTGAACTGAATGCCTTTTGCAATACCTTGCCTTATACTCGCTAGTTGTTTAGCATCCCTGATACTGTGATAAAACATATGTACATTATTTAATTACACAATACATTTGTTAAAATAGAGTCATTTTAGGCCATTGCAAAGTGTTTAACATCCTTTTTTTGCCCCTTATGACGGAAGGTCAGATTTTGATTCCGTTTGCTGAATCATATTTCCCCCCCCCCTGACTACCTGGCGCTTCTTTCTATCCACTCAGAATTTGAGCAATTGTGGGTTGAGGGAACCTTAACTTGGGTGCCATCTATCCCAATAAAAGTGCCCCTATTCATTTGTGCTTTGGACATGTTCTTGTAGAAAGTTACCCAAGTGTATTTCAGTGGTTTTTCACTGCAATTATCACCCCATATAAAGATTGTCCGATTTCCTTAAATATTGTATTTCCACCAACCGGCCTGGTTCATGGTCCATTGTGACCCGGGGCATTTGTAAGGGGGTGAGAGACTGGTCGAGTATCTGCTCAATTTGAATTCGAAGACAAAGTATTCTAATTGAGCGCTACATCCTAGGCTAAGGGGAAGAGTGCTGATCCAGTGTGCGACGCCTGGTTAGAATCCTTCACAGCTGTTACTAAGCCAGGGAAAGATTCGGCGGAGTGCTCCTCCTATCGTCCAATAGCACTCTTGAACACGGACATAAAGTTGTACAGTAAAATCATTGCGGCAAGACTAAAGGCTGTGCTCCTACATATTACAGACGCATATCAAACAGGGTTTAAGAACAGAGGGGTCCAAGCATTAGGAGGGTGATTGATTTAATAGCTCTGGCATTCAAGTTCCCGAAGGTTCTCACTCACCTCCCTAGATGTGCACTGTGCATTTGACAGCATGGCCTGGGACTTCGTGCAAACTGCTGCCATTATACAGCTTTGGGCCAAACATCAGTAGGCTCAAACCCCCTCTACGATGGTCAGGGTGAATGGGTAGGGGAACAAGGCAGGCGTGCCCGCTGTCACCTTTGGAATGGCCATGGAGCCTCTAGCGCGACGAATCCGAGAGTCCTCCAAATACAGGGTCTTGAGTGGGCAGGGAGCACACAAAGTAGTGCTTTACGTGGATCCAAAACCCTAAACAATCGCTGCCCCTCTAATGGACTTCCTAGTGGAATTTTGTGGGGTCTCTGGGTTCTAAATCAATCACAATAAATCGGTGGGCATGTCAATAGGGATATCACAGGACGCCCTGCAGGAGCTCCAGTCAGCCTTCCCTTTAAATGGGGGAAAATATGGCCAACACATTCAGGGGGCCTTCATGGCGCCAATGTCCCACAACTCGTGAAGGAAACAAAAGCTACCCTGAAAGGCTGGGAGTCTCATGAAATATTGTGGCTTGGAAGGGTGACTGCAGTCAAAACAACAATCTTGGCTCAACATACACGTTTCAAGCCTTGCCAATCTTAATCTCCGACAAAGCAGTCAGAACTGTTGGCCAGTACATCTGGAATGGGAAGCATCAAGAATCCTGAGGAAAACATTCCTCAGAATGAACGATGGGGGTGAGGGCAGACTGGGTGTTCCCTCTGCGCAGGTACCATCAAGCAGCCCAGATCGTTCCAATGTTTGCCTGGGGAAAATCAAAGGAAAGCAAGCCGAAATGGAAGGTGATAGAAGGTAGGACTGTCTGCCTACTTGCACACTTGCCGTTTAACCAAACGGGCTACAGTGGGATAAATGGTAGCCACATGCACATTACTAGACATCTGGGATAGGGCGAGAGCACGGTTGGAATCAATGCCAGTGTAGGTCCACTAACTCAGATACTGCAGAACCCGGAGTTCTCACAAGGCCCATTAAGGAGGCGTTCAACTGCTGGGAATCTCTTGGACTTCTATGACTTGGAGAGGCTTCCCTTGACTTTTCTAGAATCTAAAGCTACATTCACCCTTCTGGAATCTGAGCGCTTTAGATAGTCAAATAAGGCATTGGGTATCTAATCAAAAGATTAGACCAGGTGAGTGCACAGCCTCCGAAAGGAATTGCAATTGGTGAAAGGGCACGTCACAAATGGGATCTCCTGGTGCCATTGTCTACTTGACAAGGACCAACTGGGGGACAAGCTCTCCTATTATGAAACAATGGGAGGAGGATGCGAGGGGTGGGGGTGTGGGGGGGTAGAGATTCCACCAGATGATGGCCAACAAATCTGGTGCACGGGGTACAAAGAATGTGTGTTTAAACTCTGCCTTGGTGTTACTTGACGCTGCAGCACTTACTGGACAATGGAACTCCCAACCATGCCATCAGCGATCCAAGTAGTCCGATACCATCACTTGTAATACAAACTTCTTGGCAAGAAATTAAAAGGCCATTGTAGGTTCATCACTCCCGCTGTGCTCCCGAGTCATGCTCCTGGGTGAAGTGCCAGAAGATAGAGTTCACCCAACCTCAGGGTTTAGGGCTGATATAACCAGCTTTTACTTGCAGCAAAATCGGGCATAGTTTTGGAAAGCTAAATGGGGTCCTGTGGCATTGTACTGGTGGGTTAAAATCTGGTACATAATTGCAATGGAGAATTTAACAGCCCACATAATAAGGTTTTCTCGCACCTGGGACCCATTCTTTGATTTTGTGCAGGACAGAGCAGAGATTTCGCCCACAAACTGAGACACTTGCTGCAGGGCCGATTGTCTATGGGAAGAGGATGTCACTGGAATAGGGAGGCTGTGGTGTTTGGGGGGAAATGGGTTCTTGCTCAAGCCATGGGGATGAACCGGACTGTACTTAAATTGGTTGTTTTATGTTTTAGTTAATTGAAAGTTATGTAGATTTGGGGGGGGGCTAAGACTTCTGAAATGTAAAATGAAATTCTGATGAAATGGATTTCTTGTTGCCATCAAGTTGGCATTGTAAATTGGTCCTTCAATAAAAACTTTTTAAAAAAGTTAATTGAACGCAAGGGTACACAGACTTGCAACTGGTTGAAAAATTTAAATCCCTCTTCTGCAAGTGCACCTATAGTGACACCTGCTGGTACGATCATATACACAAAGCGCCAAGGCAAAGAAAGTGTCTTGTGAAGGCTTAAGGTAGTAGTGGCCTTCAAACTGAGGTGCTGAAGGATGTCCAGGGGACCCCAAAAAAAAAAAAAGTTTAATTTAATATACAAAAAAGGATTAAGAGCTCTATGTTTTCTATTAACAGAAGATCTGCTTCTATTTTTCAGAGCCTGGGGCACTCCTGGACATCCTTGGGCCCCCTACAGGGGGCCAACAAAAATATTTGTACCTAAGGGGAGCCTCGGTATGAAAAAGTTTGAATACAACTGGCTTAAGGTAAAGGTACTGAGTGAAAGCAAATTGTCTTGGGTAGGGAGAATGAGAAATGGAAAGAAAGGGGTAAATGACAATGGATTGAAAACTGCATTGCGTTACAGATTTAGATGACTAGACCCCAGTCAGATCTTAGCCTACTAGGTCACCGGCAAGGCTCATTTATAGTAAACTCAACCCCAACTCATCCACACGGAATAGGAGAGAATATGCAATACACAAACATTACATCAGAAAATAGGATTGTTGCATTTCAGTGGGGGAAAAAAAAAATGTACATTACACAGTTTAGAGCTCTTTTTTTGAAAGACAGCTTTCTAGTCCTTTGTATACATTTACTTTGTGATACAATCCTAAATTAGCATTGTACACAAATACCAACATAACATAAGACACATAAAAACAAAGTAAAACAAAAGCACAATAAAATGCAATAAATTGCAATAAGCAGAAAAACAAACCATACAACAGTAAACCTAATGCAGTCAAGCAGTTCCATAACCTATCATTCAGGCCACCCTGGGCAGCCCCTCAGGCTTCTAACTAGATTTTAGACCATGAGCAAGGTTTTAATATGGGACCCATACCTTAGAGTGCAAGCTGAAATCCCAAGGATTCGGAGTTTAAACAAATTCCAAAATGATTCCCCAGTTAGTGCCTCATAACCATGGACCCATTTCTCAAATGAGCACATATACAGAGATCCCAATTTGGGGCAGAGGGTAAGGACATGTCTGGTGGATTCCAGTACTCCTAACAAATTCGACCGCACCGGTCTTCTAGGGGGACCCCTAACCGCGGGCCCATCACCGCCAAGACCGGAAGCTGGTTTATCCGCAGCCTTAGTATGAAGTGCCTCAATTCAGGTGCCGGGCATAGCAGCAGATATGGTTGGGTTTCCAAAATCTATGGGTGACATGGGATACTGCCTCGTATCCACTTAGCTTGGACAGATGAATGGAATTCATGTCCCAATCCCATCTGTTCAGCTTCTGCTCAAAGGATGTTTTTCAGGTGGATAAAAAGGCTGCATTTCTTGTTCATGAAAGACCAGTCAATCTCCAAGAAAAAGGATTAATTCAGTTGTTTAACATTGAGCCCACGTGCGTGCCTCTCAGCTTCATAGTTACCAGCTAGTGCCAGTAATCTACACAAAGTGGCAGAACATGCATTTAAATAAAAAAATGCCTCCGCCCGCAGGTCCTTAAGGCCCAACTTAAGGCACAGGTACTCAGATGGACCCAAACCCAGGACAGTGCGCCAATAGTGGCCCTCCAAGATGTTCAACCATTTTAAATCCTGCATGGCCAGCGCTTCCAGGCCATACGGAATTGCAGGGATGAAGCACTGGATGCATCACCTTAAGATACCTGCCATGCTGTAGCCTGCAGCCCACCTGGCGACTTTACAAGCCTGTAGGGCAATTTCGCTCGCCGTTTGTGGCCAATTATAGCGTCATAGTTAGGGCAGGCATCAAAATCCAATCCCAGATACGGATAGGTTTCCGCCATTGCAATTTTGCCCAAAGTAGTTTCAATACCTGATCGGGTGGGGCCCTTTTTTGCGATAACTTTGTTTTGTACAAATTGATAGTTAATCCCAACTCGGATGCATACACCGACAACTCGTTTAACCTAATCTTGATGCCGAATAGAGTACAATCAAAAAGAAGTAAATCGTCAGCGTAAAGCATTCCCCCAATAGGAGTATCACAATTTCGGGGGACAGTTAGATTTCAATGACATGTGGGAGAAGGTCGGCAATGTATAGGTTATAAAGCATAGGTGCAGCTGTGCATCCTGCTTGACCCCAATATTTATGTGGATCACAGAAAACCCTACACCTGCATCATTGAGTCAAACTTTAGTGGCGTTATCGCTATGAAGGGCAATCAATATGTGTAATATCCAGCACGGACAATTCATGGCTCCGAGCTTAGTCCACAGGGTATCCCGCACCACTTGGTCAAAGGCTCTGCAGAAGTCTATAAAGGCAATGTACAGAGTGGCCTCATTCCTGCTAACAGTTAATAAGCTGGTCGAGCACCCAGATGATATGAGTGGTGCTCACCCCAGGTATGAAACCAGTCTGCACAGTTTAGGCGATTTTCCGAGACCCAGACGTCCATTTCCTTGAGCACCAGAGTCACGAAGATTTTGCTAGCGACATCCAGCATTGATAGCAGCCGATAATTAGCAGAACTCTCGGTTGCCCTTTGTATGGACTGGAATCAACACAGCCTTTCTCCAGGAGCAAGGCACCATCCAGGTTCTGCAAACTCGAGAAAAGAGTAAGCAGGACCTGGGCCCAGTTCGGATCCTTTTTCAATACGGAGTTGGCTAAGCCATTTGGTCCTGGAGCATTTGAGGGCTTTAGGTTCAAGATCGTCACTCACAATTTTGTGACCGAGAGGAACCAGCCAAGTTTCTGTCCCCACGGGTATACTGGTGGTAATTGTATTTTCATTATAGAAAATGTCTTCAACCCATAATTCCCCAGAGATGGGATTCAATATTGTCAACTTCTGCTCCCCCCCCCACTTGTGCCAAGAAATGCCATATTTTACGGCTCTCTGCTGCAAAGGGTCAACACAAATTTCTGCAACTGCTCCTGGTTGGTAGAGGCGTGACCAGGATCGGAAATTTTGCTCTTTTTTATCTTAACCCGTATCAGAACAGTATCTACTGGGGAGGGCACAGGCACTCAGATCTAATGGAACAGCGCATGCCACCCTTCTGATCGCGGATCTAAAATATCAAAGGCTGTGGTTCCCCCAGCTTTCCATCTGAACCCTGGGGCTGCGCTGCCCGAGGAGTGCTCATGTTAAATGCAATATCCAAGATTCGATCTTCACAGGGTTTTTGCCACACAGCAATTGATTAATCCCAATGCTCTTGGGGAAAGAGGATATTTATCTCATCAATGTTCTGCTGTGTCCACTGAATCTTGTTCACAGCATTATTGGGGATCACCTCTTCACACCAACCCTCCGTCCCTGCCACCACCTCCCAACTTTAGGCTTAAGGTGGCATGGTCAGTAAGTATTCAAAGAATTGCTTAAAGGCAGTACATGGCTCAACAAACTCAGTAACGGCCATATAGTCCAACACAGTAGTCTTGGGTCCAACTGCCCATGTCATTTGACCGGATAGATCTCCAATAGTACGGCCATTTAAGATTGAGAGATTCCATTCTCTGCAACCACATTTTCCCCTTCTTGATTAAAAGGTATGTTACATTTATCAGAGACACATGCATATTTCCCACAACCATCCAGGTCGACACATTTAGCATTTAAATCTCCACATAACATGGGGGTTGGATACCCATGCACCAGACTGACAACACTGAATCTAGTTGATCGCCTAAGGCTTCCGTCAGCTGCACACCAGGGGTGTGTGGGGGGAATCTCATGGACTACCAAAATGTCCGTGTCCCTCCCACCCCCTGGCGGGGATATCTGAATTACCAATAGATTTCCCCCCCCCACCCCTGGGTTATCCTGGTGGATTAATCTGGGGTTGGCAGACTTAACACTAATCAGTAAGCCACCCATCGGTCCGCCCCGCTCTCCCTTTTTGGCCCAGATTTGAAAAGTGACATAGCCATCAAATACTATATCAAAAGTGACCCAATGTCTCTTGCAATATAAACATCTCGGTTGACAACAGTAAATCACGGGAAACCCCCCCCACCCCCCACATTAAGCCAGTGGCTAAAACCCCTCGAGGTCCAACACATGATGGATGAGGTTCACCCCATGGCTTCCCTTTGGCTTTCCTTTGGGCAAACATTCCCTGTAGCCACTCCCACCCTTGTTCATCACTAAACATACATGGTTTTAGATGGCAAGACGGGGGGGGGGTGGAAGGACTAATAGCTCGGGTGCACTTACATTTCGGGGAGTCCTAGGGTACTGGGCCCTTGGGAGAGGAGAGTCTCCCCGAGACACCCAGTTAGCCCTTATTGCAGCAGTTTCAGGCAAACAGCAATGAATTTTTGTATATTTCAATCCCAGCAAATGTAAGGGTTCCACAAAGTCAACATCGCTGGAAGAATTCTAACAGATGGTACCTTAGCAAACAAGAGCAAAAAGTGGCGGTCGGTTTAACAGGTAACCCGATTTACTACTGTCCGCTGGGGATATAGTCAAAGTTTTCAAGTCAACCTTATTGATATATGCCTAGTGCTTTGTGCATTTTCCTCACAGCTAAAAGCTGCATAGAACATTTCTACGACAACCCATTGTACACATCGTATACACAATGAAAACCGCCTAATTTAGCAATGGTTGCATCTCTATATCCGGTATTTTGTCAATGTTGCTTCTAATGGTACTACACAACCAAGAAATATTTACTTGACCGTGCAGTGCGTGAAATGAAATTCGTGCAGTGCGTGAAATGAAATTTGTGCAGGTGTGTTCTTATAGGCTCTAAAACAGCATTCGCTTAAGTCCAGACTAACTTAAGTCAACAATGGAAGATTCTGGGAGTTGCAGTTCTAGCATAACCTAGTGAAAAAAACAAGGCACTTCCATAGTAATTTGCCCAGGATTACAGTGTGGTCATAGGAGGAAGCAGACAATTGATCCCATGGGGTCCTGGTTAATTATAACTAAAGGACCCAGAGAGGCTGCACCTAGGCCGCCAGCTTTTCAGTTTTTTCCTCTGTGGGTTACTACCAGTCTCAGGTGAGCACAGCAGTTCAAGCAATCCAATCGAAGGAGGAATAACTTGACAAAACACTGTTGGCTTGAGAAAACGTGTCGCACTACCTGCGTTCCTTGTAACAGTGTACTCATGTTTAGTACACACTAGATAAAGGTCAAGTTGTTTTTGCTAGGAAGCAAACTGAGGGCATGCAAGGTTTTTTTCCCCCGCATTTGCTCCAAACTAATTTAGCAACACAAGCTGAGCATTAAGGATTAGACTCAAGTCAGGTTTGTGGAGGTACATTTTATAGCGAGATTGGCAAGCATTAGTGTTGACACCACTGTATAGGAAAACAAAATGACACTGCAGTGACTAACACCCAGTCTAGATTTCACTTGCAAACAGAAGCACCAAGCTGGCCCCTCCAAGTTTGCTTCCTAGGAAGGAAGAGGGCCTGTACATTTAATGTTCCATTAAGAAAACCCCCCTGTAGGGATTACTTTAGCACACAGACCAGATTCCTGCCTTTCCTCATAAGTGTGAAGTTCCCACTCACAGGGATGGGGACATAGCATGGCCAAAAAATAAAGTTACATCAGTCGCGTTAATGCACCAATTACCCCTACGGGTGCTGACCCTTGCCTCGCCTGTCATTTTCCATCACTTAAGCCGTACTGGAATGATTACTTCTCAACGGGCATAGGGAGAAGACGGGACCATCGACAAGGAGCACAATAGTCCGTATGGTAAGTAACTTTACTCTCTGAAATGCGTCACCGTTGATTGTGGAGATTAGCCACGCGTCAAAGACCAACATTAACCATGTGCATCACTATATAGAATAATTTAACCACGGTACTAACCACCCCACATCTGCTTCCATCAACACTGCACGCCCACTGGGCTACCCAACCTATACACTAACACACAAGTAACAAACTACAACAAACCTGCACACAGACCGACATCCCAGACAGAAACAACCCATGCATTAAACCTTACCTGTACAGATACAATAAGCCAGTGCACGCAACCTACCATCCACAAGCCAAACTAGAAACGCCAGTTTCTCCTGGTTCTGGACCCAGCACTCTTCCCTCACTAAAACCCTACCCACATTCTTGCAGAGCCACGCAAGCGTCTGGAGACTGCCCTTGGGTGGCAGCGGTGCACAGTATAAATCAACATACCATAGCCTTACATCTTACGCCATACTTTGAGACAGTGGTGGTCCCAACTCCACTAACCAAACAAGTCTTGCAGGACTGCTTGCCCAGGCAGCCTGCTCGAGAACAGGAGTCCAAGCAGTAGTGCCAACAACGCAGAGGGTGACACGCAAGTGGCAGCTCTGGCAAGGACCTGCCATGGGACATGTCTCTGAAAGGCCAGCAAGGTCGACTTGGCCTGAAAGGGCATGAACACCCTAGTGAGGCTGCAGTCGCCACGACTTGGCACTCAGCAATACAAGTGACTATCAAGCAGGCAATGGTTGCTTTAGAAGCTACTGACCCACACTACTTGCCCCCTTAGAACACAAAAAGCCCTTTGGAAATTCAGTTTTTTTAGGTCTTATTCAGGCCGAATCAATGCCCAATTAACAGGGGCTGTAGAACAGTAGTTCTTTCCGCCACCTTCGAGGTGGAGGAAATGTCCAATATGGAAATCAGACAACCACGGCAATAACTAGTACTAGGCAGTACTACTTTGTCTTTTGGGAATGTAAAGGATTCCATAGACAAAAGACCAGTGGCATGGCGACTCCGAGCAGATGCGACAGCCATGATTAACCCAGTTTGGTGGGCTGGAAAATGCCTTTTTGGTGGCAATCGGCACAAAAGTTTGTGATCATAAGTCCAGACAAGATGAGGAGAGCTCACAGGAGGAAACCAGCAAAAGAGCTCCTCAAAGTGTTGCTTCCTTACCACATTAGATGGGGAAGGATCCCCCTCACATAATTGAACGCTGTAATTGACTAGACGGTAGGTAACATGACTCCAAACGCAACCACGATAAAGCCAAAACAGAAATCGATATACAGGATGAAATCGTATCAAGACACCAGCAACAAAACCTTGTCAATTGGCCCTTGTACTGCACCCTCATGGATGATACAAGCGGCCACAATGACCAACATGTTTTCCCTGGCCAATCTCCTTTATCTAGTCACTGCTTCAGCAACAAGGGAAAGAACGAAAGTGAAAATAGATAATCCTCCTGCCCTTCTCAGAAGATCCAGTTGGTTAAAGCTTGACCGGACGCAGCCTGGCCAGGAGATTCAGGTACTAAAAAAAAGAATGACCGTCTTAAGAAGACTAGGAAAGGGGTTAGAGCACTATAATATGCAGATCACTGCCCTGATCATTGTATAATTAGGGCGGGCCCTGCTGCCAGTGAGAAGCTCTTTAAAGATGGTGCTCTTCCGTTTGTGAATTAAGTGGGTTTTTGATAAGAGCCCCATTCACCAGGGTGCTGCAATACTGACAGCGGAAGTTATGCTTTGGCATGGATTGCCGGGCAATAACCAATGAGTCTGGTCACTTGTTTCTAAGGTATGACAGGGATTTATTACACACTTAAGACCGCTCATGTTAGTGCAGAGGCCCCCCAGGTTATCAAACCATAGCCCTTATGCGGTCAACCAACGACATTCACACCCGCAAACACAGGCGTTGCAAAAGACCCATGTTGGGTCAAAACACGTGTCGGATTGGCTTTATGAATATACATTTCTAACATCCCATACTCACCAGCAAGGTAGAGTATCATGCAAATGGCAAAGTGGGGTGGCAGTGTAAGTCATAAGGTACAGTAAAGTCATATAGATGCATAAGTGGAGGGTTAGTTGGTTATAGTGCATGGGCATGTCAACACTGAACGCAGCAATACTCGCCAGCATCACTGAAAGGATACTTGGCTCCAGTGGACGACTCCACGATTATGGCACCAGAGTCTGTTCTAAATTCAGGCAAGGAGTTCTCAGCCCTCCAATAGAAATGACTAACACCATTCAAACCGGCAAGGGCAGCCCAATAGTGGACATCCAACTCACTCACATGTGCCCAGCAACAATAAATCACCTATGCTGTCGTGTGTTCTGACTAGCCCTGCCCTTCTCTGCCCCCCCCCCCCCCGCCGCCAGCCTAAGTTTAAGCTTGTGCAGCCATGTAAAGACAAATGACACTGAAAACAGGTGAAACTGAGCACTAGGCGCCGAGAGGATACTCACCAGGGCACCTGAAATGATAGTAGATCAGACCAGGTTATATTTAAACATTTAAATAAAAAGACCTCACTTACTCCAAATACCAGTCTGTTAAAAGATTTAGTAGAAAGGTTGGGGAGAGGGGGCGGGGAGGTGGGGTGGCCGGCACTGACATCAACAAGTCAAGTTGCAAAACGAAAAAGCGTTCCTAACAAACACGTGGACAATCATGTTTTTCATTGGTGCTACTGTGCCAAGTAAGGTAGTGTAGCTTCTTTCCAACATTGCCAGTGATCAATTTTCATGTAAACATTTAATTGAAAAGTGCATCAAGTTGGATTTGAAAAGGTTACCGCATAAAGGCAGTTTGACCAATTTGCTTAGTATGTCTATTTAGCGTGCGAGGCATGTTGCTTTTAACTTGACATTTTGCACCAGAATTATAGTGCACATGATCTTCCACAGCAGTAAGATGGGGGACTCCATTGCACCTTTGGCACTGCATCACCACACTACAACTCCAAGCGCGGCTGCCCCCTTTAGATAGATTAAAGACGACTAGTCTTTGTAACTGCATAACCCACCCTCCCCCAAAGTATTGTACTGGACCCCTTCACGTAAACACAAAGCCAGGAGACACCATAACAAAGTTAAATATCATAACCTGCAGGTGACCAGCTTTGTAAAAAGAGATTTGGAACCATTTATGGCAAATGGGTCCCGTCTTTCCAGCTGCTCCAAAGTGAGAAGTCCAACATCAGTGTGTGGGGACTGGGAAGTCTACTTTCACCTTCAACAGGCCTTCCTTCAATAATCACATAACTCGCATCACAACTTGCTTCTCAACACCTGGCTGGCATCACAATGCCACATCCATCAACATTCAGTTACGATTTAGCACCCTCAAACCACCACATTTACTAGAAGATGGTTTTGAAACTTAAACCTGGTTAGCACTTGCAACACGACCAGGCTTGAAGAAAACAAGAGGCACTATTGCCTTTACAGTAGCCCTGTAGACCCAGGTCTCAGCCAAACAATCTGTTATGACGCATGTACTAGATCCACACTAGACAGGACGTCATGTATTCGGGACAACTCCACACTATACTTCCAGATACAAGTAGGGCTCCCAGTTTCCCCCCTAAACCTTCCCACCAGCGGGCCTTGCTTGGAGGTGAAATTGGCCATCCCCAGCCTGCGACTGCATTTTTTTTAAAGCTTAGTTTAAAAAAATGCTTCCCGCACCATTCCCTGTACGCTCCACCCCCACCCATCCCCAATGGTTTCCTGATCCAGCTTCTGCCTCCTCCCAGCTCACCCGCTGTGTGATTGTGCATAGCAGCCCTTTAGGTCAACTTCCAAGAGCAGCACCTGCCAGGGGAGCCCTCCGTCAAGGGCCACAAGGCAAAGTGCAGCTCACAAAGAAGCTGCTCCACTCCGTGTTTGGAAGCCTGCTCCAGTCAACCAGCAGCGACAGATTGTGAGGTCTAGGCCGGGAGTGCAGCAATTACCGTACTTCATTAAAACCCTGCAACTCTAAATACCCCATTACAAAAAGGCTTATCCGAGTTATGCAGTCTTGCACTTAGCCACATTATGTAATCTAGCCATATTCTGTACTTAGCAATTGCAAAGACTAGGCACGTCTCACAGTTGACTAGTTAGATGGACTGCTGGCAGCACCAATGTGTCACACTTGGATGGAAGGTTGGTGTAGAAAATGTTATTGCTACCAACCGTACTAAAAAAAAAAAAGAAACTCACTTGCCCTCAAACTCTAAATTAAACACACCCAACTTGAAACCAAACCATAGACAACCAGACCTCAACATCTCATGACGGCTGCGGACCAAACTAATAAAAGATAAATAAAAATGCACCAACGCTCAGTGATTGGTTTCTCCAAAATGAAGCTGCCAACAACCCTTCAAAGCCCATGTTGCTCTTCTCCCTCTCAACCCACCCACCCCCTCTCTCTCTCTCTCATGGCAGAGCCACCAGAGCGCTAAGAGACCAAGCAAGTGGCGACAGTTCACAGTACAAGAACCTTGAACATAAACTTTTACAACCTACCAAGACTGTCCTTGACCTAAATCAGGCAATAGCACTAACCTTTAACCAAGGCACCAGTTTACAGATACCCCTCCAGTAGGACATTCACAGTTTTATCACGAGTTGCACAGAATTAACCAGAAACCATTCTTCGAACTACATGCTCCTCTCACTACCATAGTTGCACCCTCTGCTCCAAATCAACCAGTCCCAAGCAGACCCTCATCAGGCCAAGCAAATAGCAAGAGAAAAAATACATATTTTACCATCGGGTGAAACATGCATCAATACTCCCGTTCCATTGAGCGAGGGGTACAGAAACCCCAACAGACCAAAGTTCCCTTCCCAATAAACTTGCACCAACCAGGTAGAAACTGTCAAGTAATTACTGACCCTCTAGCAGATGGAACACAAGGAATTATCAGCATAAGCCATCTTTCCCTACATGAATCGCCTACACAATGAGAAACTACAAGACCCTCAGCCCTTCCATTTAAAAATGTTCGCACTATTGGAGAATTCTGCTTTTACATAATTACCATATTCAACTTCCATTAAACACATGATTATACAACTTGAACAGAAATTAGGATACTTTAAGCTCCCAAATGAACTGCTAAACAGTGGATGTGACAGGTAAAAAGACTCAACCCTCAAACTACATAAAATACCCAACAACTAAACCATTACCACTAAAGACTACAGTCAGCATTGGTTTATTCTTTTCAATCTACTTCCATCCCCCCATCCACTAACAGATTATAACTCACTGGACACAGGTCTCTGATCATACGTGCTTTTTATACACAAGCTCTGAAGAAGCTGCTAACACAACATGTGTGCTTGATAAGCTCTTGTCTCTAGTGAAAAAAAAAAGATTCAAAGAAATAAGCTTGCAGAAATTGCAAGATCCTTGGACCCGGACTTCAATTCGGTTCTTAGATGACATGCAGAAGAAAAGTTAGAATGGAGAGAAGAAAGTATATGAAGAAGAAAGGGAATACACAGCCAGGCTACTTACTACAAAGTATCTATGTGAAATTAATGAATCCTTTACACTGCAAGTCTCGACTTTTTGTGCACAAATATATGTAACCCCGTAGCTGCCCCACATCCCAATTAATACTCCAATTGCCATCTAGATTTGTGAGAAAAAAAAAGTGCAAATGTGACTAACACAACCCTCCATTTTCAGGTTCGATAGTCGTCCTATCCCAATACAACTAACTCCATTACTGTGGCCCAAGGAACTTTTTTTTTTTAAAATCACTTAACGAAAAACAATCTCCAGTACATCGCTTCGTGTTCAAATTGCAATGTCTAAAAGAACCTACTGAACACATGGACATCAATAATATTTGTAAAAAACAAACACAATTTGAATAAAAATCCGACACTCAACCAATAAAACAACAAGAAACAAAAACACACAAAACAGCCCCCCATCACCAGAAGTATCAAAGTATCCCCAACCCAAGTAAGGGATTACCCACCCAGGTTTGGAACCCAACCTTGAGCCAAATAGGTCATTAAAGGGTCCCCAAAGTCGAGAATAACGCCCTTCTCTACCCTGTCCAAGGAGCATGAGTTCGATAAGACCTGCATATCTGATAACCACCCATCCACACCCGGTTTCTTCCTGGACTTCCAGACCCGTAGGATTCGTAAATCAACCCTTTATTAATCCATTCCGTACAGTCCCTAGCTCTGTCTCCTCTACCCCTGTTGGATAACAAAATGATTGAAAGGAAGGAGCGAGGAAGTTTCTCTTCCAATACAAGGTCCAGTCTATCCAATACCCCAGTCCAGAAGTCGGAAACTCTCGGGCACGTCCACAACATATGTATCAAAGAGTCCACACCACATCCACAACCCCAACATGAATCAGTGTCCGAAAAACCCAATCTGGCCATCTTGGACAGAGTCCAATATAGTTTAAAGAGGACCCTTTGCCTAATATAATGCAGCTGCAAGTCCATCTTTGCCTGCACTCCTACATGAAGCAAATACGTCCATTCCCGAACCGAGATATGCGCCCCAAGATCATCCGCCCAGGTTTGGCGAAGCTTATCCCATGCTCTCACATCAACCTCATCCGCCGGCATCAACTTCAGATAAGTTGAAACTCCATACGACGCAGAACGGAGAGGTTCACACAATGCAGGTCTCTCATTCATGCCCCCATCTAACATCCCTGTCCTTTCAGTCAAGAGCATCTTTAAGGCCTCATAACAATTTCTTTCTCTAGCTCCAATACCAAAGGATGTTCTCAGCTGTTCAAAGGAGATCATGTCACCATTATGCCACACATCACGGACCCCAAGTATGCCCTTACCTATCCAACTCTTCCAGCATAAGGGCCTATTCTCTGCATTTTGCCATAAAGACGCATCATAATGCAACCCATCATTCCCACCTCCAAAGTCCAGAAAGCGCACCACCGCTTCCCTAGTCGCACCCATTGTGGGCAGCTTCTGTACTGAGGCAGGCAATTTAGACATTGAATAGAGGTCTCTCAGCGCATAAGGCGAAAACTGGTAACTCAATTATATACCAATTGGGAACATATTATTTAACCTCAGAAAAATATTGGGTCAATTTTTTCAAGAGAAAACCTGTGCAATAATTCATCAAATTCAGGAATCCAAATCCTCCATCTTTTACTGGACCATTCAAAATAAATTTAGGAATTTTAGGCCGCTTGCCTTCTCCCCAAAGAAAATCCCGAAAGACTAACAGGAGCAACAACTTTTCTCTTAAACTTCAAGGGGATGGACTGTAGGATGTTAAAATGGTACTTTTACCGAAGGTTCTTTACGGCATTAACCTTGGCCCAAATTCCCAACTGCAGTTGGCCCCATTTCAATATATCCCTTTTAATTACCTCCAGTATCCTTGACACGTTGAAAGCAGTCATCCTTTTCAAATCCCGAACTAAATGTATACCCAAGTATTTCATTGTTCCCACCTCCCAGCGACAGTCCCAAGAACCCAAGCTATCACGCGGGACACTAACATCCAAAGGAAAGGCTACAGTCTTCCCCCAATTGACCCTATGGCCCGATAAACGTCCCACATCAAACATCTGTTTAAGTAGTACACATCCCTCAGACAATATAACTGTCATGTCATCAGCGTAGCATAGCACTTTCATCTCCTTATCTCCAAATCTAAGCCCTCAGAGGCCCTGCTCTTGTTTTAAGTATAGGAGAGGTTCCAAGGCCAGATTGAACAGATACGGAGACAACAGACAACCCTGCCTAGTTCCCCTAGATAACAAGAACGAGGAGGACATAACCCCATTGACCCACACCCTCGCAACTAATATTAGAATTCAATGCCCTGATGGTCCTAATAAACGCATCCCCAAATCCCATCCTCTTAAGGGTGTAATGAAGGACCAATTGACCCTGTCAAAAGCCTTTTCCGCATCCATAAACAAGGTGTCCCTGGTCTTTGTCTTCGTTAGACCCATCAAATCTATCGACGTCCTAATATGGTCATAACCGTATCGGCCTCATGAAACCAACCTGTGATCCACCGATTAGTTTGCCTATGCACATATTCAGTCTATTAGTCAGAATCCTGCTGAAAATTTTTAGATCCACATTCAGGAGCGAGATCGGCCTATAATTCTCGCATCTCTTAACATCTTTCCCCAGCTTTGGGATAACAATTACACAAGCTTCCTTCATAGTGGGACAAAGCAAACCATCCTGCATAAAACCATTATATAGATTGCACAAGAACGGTACAAGAACCCCACTCAGCGTCTGGTAAAACTCTACCGGAAGACCATCTATCCCCGGTGATTTACCCTTATTGAACTGACCAATAGCCACTGACACTTCCTCTTCCTCAATAGGGCTATCCATCATCACAGCTTGGTCCGCACTCAAATTTGGCATAATAATTTTATCAAAAAAGCAGTCCATGTCTACCTGGCTCGGAAATAGGTCTTCTCGATACAAATGAAGGTGAGCCCGCATGTGTAATATTGTGCTCACACTTGGAGTTTTGTATTTTTCACTATGTGTGCTAAATGAATGCGCGTTTATAAAAGAAAAAAACTTTCCTTTTGATGGCGATACTTGCAGATGCCGAGACTAGCATGAGTTGTTGAGAATGTCCATATAGGGATAGTAATTGTAAATTAGACAGAGGCCTGTTTAACCTGACAAGAGCTTGTTTTGCAGAAGGGTTGTGCTTGGTCCATGTGTGTCGAAATGAGCTGAGTCTAACTGAAACTGTCTGCAGGATGCGGGTGGGGGGGAAGGAATGAGTAAGCACAGCCTCGTGCACAGAGATAAGGACACAGAGGGGCACGAGAGAGAGCGAATAACATAACAGGAAACCACAATAGCAGATGTTGAACTGTTGACCGTTGATGCAAAGTCATGACTGTGAGGAACCGCCTTGTGGTGGACATAATCTATGTGCAGCAATGTAAAACAGATGGGTATAAAAAGGACCACGATGTGCAGGGGAAAGGAAGGCACTTGGACGACTTGCTTTGCGAGACAGTTGAACTTGTGGCCCATTCGCGAATGCTTGTGTGTTAATAAAGCATTGTTTACTCAACTCTTTTCTGTTTGAGTTTTTAATAGGGTCCCTCTTGTACTGGTTATGGTGACGGCGAGAAATCGCACCCACACAAAGTTTCATAAAACGTCCGAAAACCACTACATATCTCATCCTTCTTACTAATATGAACACCATTGTCATCGACCAGTTTTTGGATAAAAGAAGCATCTGATAGACCCCGTAACCTATTTTCCAACAGTTTCCCACTTTTGTTACCTTGTTCCCAAAACTTGCTTCATTTAAAAAAAAAAAAAAAAAACCCTTCTCATATTGGGCATCCATTTTTTGTTTAGTTAAGTCCTTGAACCACCCAACAACTTATATTCAAGTCGCTTGGACACCGCAAAATCCTTCTGCACTTTCTCCAGTTTCCTTTCCAGCTTCTGAATCTCCACCAAGGTTTTTTTCCGCAACCGGGATGTAATATTCATCAGTTCCCCCCCTCACAGTCGCCTTAAAGCTTTCCCAGACCATGACATCAGATGCAGACCCAACATTAGTAATTCCTCGTGAAATTGTCCAGAGAATCAGCAACCCCCCTATTCTTGTAAAATATGTTTTAAGTCGCCACCTAGTAAACCCCGACCTTTCCTGTCCCATACTCAACTGCATCATAATCAGCGAATGATCTGAAATACTCCTCTCTTTTATAGTTACCTCTCGCAAACCCTCAGCCAACCGATCGGAAATAAGAAAATAATCAATCCTTGAATGAGAGTCATGTACCGGTGAGTAAAAGGAGAACCCTCTCACTTCAGGGTTAAAAAATCTCCAAGCGTCAATTAAATCCTGATTATCCACAAATTCTTTAAAGGATCTACTAGTGTTCCCAGCAGTAAATCTACATTGACGGAAAAATGGACCGTTCGGCGCAATCACACTATTGAAATCACCTCCTAAAATTACATGTTCCCCTCTCATCTCCCTCAATAGCGTCGACAGTATCCTAAAAAAAGGGCCACTACTACACGGACCATAAACGGAACCAATTGTGACCAACATACCCTCATATGTGACATCAATAAGAAGTATCCTCCCTCATCATCCATCACAACTTTTTCCACCTGAAACATTAGGCCTTTGCGCAGCAGTACTCACCCCCCCTTGATTTAGAACCATAGCAGTTAAAAAAGGTCTTGGTAAACCATCTATTTCGGAGTAAATGAACTGACTCATTCAACAAATGAGTTTCCTGGATGAAGGCAATATCTGTCTTTTCCCTCCTCAGTCTGTTCAGCACTTCCTTCCTCTTCCTCGCAATATTCAGGCCCTGAACATTCAAGGCACATATTCTCAAATCACCCAACGACATGTGAACTCAAACCAAAACCAACCATATTGATCTAGGACAGATCCAAACCAGAAAACTAAAGGGAAGCAAGCAAACAGAAATATGCAAACACTACAGAACAACACAAACAGACATAGTAAACCCATGAACACACAACAGTAAAACAAATGACACCCTTCAAAACTGTAAGGTGATGTGGAGTGCAGTTATTTACAAAAAACAAAGTCTCGAACTGTAACCGCCCCAGAATCCACACCAATGCATATACAGTGACAATCGTAACAAATATTCCACCCCTATAACTCAACACTATCCACAAGAGCCCCAGAATAGCATGGAGATCAAAGTAACCCACCAACATCCCATTAAAAGTACTAACCCAATTAAAACCTGCTACATCAATTCCAAAGTGCGTGGCCCAGTAACCACCCCAATAGCATAGAACAGATAGAATTCGTCCTTGCAATCCCATTAATAGACAATAGATAAATAACCACGCTTATGATGCCAAACATCCACTAGTACAAATCAGTGAAAGACACTGTATACCGTCAGGCTTAATACCCACATCAGACCAAGTGTCATCTCAGAATCCACAACTGAAGAATATTCTCAGCCCAGGCATAGCATGGTCCACAGAGAGTCAACTAAACCACTGAAGTCACAAGACACCCATAACCCCCCCCACCCCACCTTCCATAACTATGTACAACCATGGTTACCCTCCTCCACCCAGTCGGTACACAGGCCAGTACACCTCATGAAGGGTATACGATATTGTACACCTCATGAAGGGTATACGATATTACAGTGTCCACCATAAATGCATTTCGATGAACACAACCATGAAGTGAACCCGAAACAATTAATCTACCATGCCATTACCCACCCAGCTGCCATCAGAATAAAGGGATTCCCATGACCCACATGTTCCCCCGAAGCCATAACAGTATTAAACACTCCATTTCAGATATGCATTTTGCGTGCTGTGAACATATGAACAATCAGCCGGTTATGGAATTTCCAGCACTGTGTACACTAAGAGAAGTGATACCGTGGATGAACCACACAAGGCAGGATGGTATCTATGTCCAATTTTTGATCCAGTCAGGTGCATAGCCACAGAAGAAAACACCCGCATGTAACTGAGGCCAATACTGTATGCCAGCAAAGTTTGCACTTCCCCTGTTCATGCTTTTAACACATCTCATTCCATGCCCTCCAATATGATCCTTCAAGGCCGCAGTCACCAAGTTGCCAATGTTCAAACCTGACCTAATAGGTAATTATACAAGATAAAGGCAAACAGTCAGATAAGGTCACTGTTTATGTTATAATGAATGTTAATGCAGCGTTAAGGGGGAGATGCTGCAAGTCTCCATGAGCGTGTTAATCTCAGCCCCAGCCACCACAGTCCACTTAACAGCTTGCACTTGAATTTGGTCTCAGATCCTAGCGCCTTATTGTTAGGCAAAAGTAACCACAAAATGAAGAAAAGCAACCGAGGGGCTTATTGCAACGATTTTCGAGCGATATCCCAGGCAGGCTTCAACGACCGCTCCAAATGTCAAAAATCTGGGCAGTGACTGCAGACCATTGTGGGCAGAGCAAGCTTTCAGGACAGAACAATTGGAGGCAGGGATCAAGGAAGCCGGTTACGCAATCCCAAACCGTAACATAACGTAGATGCATGCAGGCGGGAGACACGGTTGCAGCCAGAGAGCCACGTACGGGCGTCTGCGGAGGCAGGATAGGGGAGGGAGAAGAGGGAAGAAACTCGGTCCCGCCCAGTCAGAGCACGCGGACATTCAGAGCACTAAAAAGCTCATTAGTGCTAACTGTTACACCTACCGCCAGCCTACCCTCCTAGCACAGCGTCCTCCATTCACATGCGTACCCGGATCCTCCATAACAATCGCCGGCATCCATTAATCACGTCTCCGTGACGTGGAATGTCGCATGGGAGCGTCAAAAGTACTATGGCCTTTCCTCTAATGGCCCGTGACTGCATTCTCAAACGAAAACATCCATTTCAACTGATTTAACGATCGTTACATCCAAATAATGGCAAGTGGGTGACAATTGGATAAAAAATTTTTAAAAAACACAAGTGAACCAATGTTTAAACATTAACACAAAAACTCCACTGCTTTTCTAAGCATCCAGTTTGTCTATCTCTTCGGCTGGCATTTTCTGAGAAGCAGACACAGTAGCCTCCATGGCCTCCATAGGTTGCTCAGGATCATTCCTGTTTTCAGTCCCTTCCAGGTCACTCAAAAAAGCCTCAGCCCCCTTGCTATCATTGAAGGATAACAACCTGCCATCCTTAATTACCCTGAAGATGGCAGGGTAAACCATGTAGTATTTGAGGTTCTTCATCCTTGCTTTGTCTTTGGCTGTATTGAATTCTCCTTTTATCCAAGGCATCCCGACCGAGGTCCCCAAATATCACTCTGTGGCCATTCCAAGTCAGGTCACGTAATTCACAGGCTTTCCTCAACACCATTTCTTTGTTTGGAAAGCGCAGGAATTTAACCACAAAATGTCTGGATCGCTGGCCTTGAGCTGGCTTAGGTCCTAAACTCCTGTGGGCCCTCTCCAATTCTAGGTGCATCTTGGGATCCAGTTTGAGGACAGAAACTCAAGTCAAGGGGTTTGCCCCTCTCCAAGTCCTCAGGAAGGCCAGCCACCCTCACATTGTTCCGCCTAGAAAAAATGTCCTGCTCAGAGAGCTTCAGAAATCTCATTTTCTGATTGTAAATCTTTGGTTTCCCATTCTTTCCACTGTGCTATCCACATCAGTCAAATGAGACTCCACTCTGTTAAAATTTGAAGTGAGTTTAAAGTATCTCTCCTCTGCACTGGACAGCTTATCCTTGATCTCATTTACATCCAAAGTCAGCTTTGTGAGCATGTCCAGAATTTTATCAACTCTCATCTGAAGATGTCTCACCAGTCCCCTTCTGCCTCTTTGCTGGTTGTTTTGTATCAGGTGAAGTTGGTTCAGCCATCACAGTGTAGATTAGGGATTCAATCCAGGTGCAGGAGCTCAGCCTTCAGGCATCCATCCCTGAAGCTGACAGTTCTAGAATCGGCCCAAGGGACTTTAAGACACTAGCATGTTACCATTGGAAGACAATGTTACGCCGTAAGTCAACTATATAAAGACCTTCAAGCAAAAGTAATAGGGCATGGGATAAGCGTGTTGGAGATATCAGGATGATGTGGGTGGTCAGAAGGCTAGCCTTCATTTGAAAGATTTAGCAATTGACATACGTTGTGCTAACAGATATGAGCCTTCCAGAATAGTATAGTCCAACACTATGCAGAACGTTTACCCCCCCCCCCCCCCCGCTATCAGAATTTTGGCAGGCCAGACCCCCCCCCCCCTCAAAATGCCAAATGGACAGTATGTACAAATGGCTATGAACCTTTGTGTGCCGACACTGCACCCTACACCAAGTATAGTCCTAGGGTTCCCCAACATCCTCCTTCAGTCGCTGGGCACCCTCATCCCAGTCCCTGGGCTCTTCCCCCACCCTACTCCCACCACTATTCCAGTGCTCCCGCCCATCTGCTCCCACTGCAGTTTGAGGGCCAGTGGGAGCTGGTGAATTATGAATTTTTTTAAGTGGAGGGGCATAAAATTCCCACAAAAATGCCATAGCGACCAAGCACAAGGGAGCCCAAAATAATGAGTACAAATATTGCATTTTAGAGCATACCCGAAAAAAAAAATTGGTAAAAACGGAACAGTTTGCAATTGGCACTGGGGGACCAAGGTGGCAGCATGGTATTTTTGACTGGACATTTATGACTGATCAATAAAAACAATGCCTGAGCTCCACAGCACCTCAGGAGAGCTGATTTTGGCAGGTGGGTAGAGGGATTGTGCAACAAAGGCATTTTTTACAATGCCTTTGTTGTACAACCCTCAGCCCCTCTACCCCCACTCGCCAAAATCAGCTCAACGGACAACAACACACAAACTCCATCATTCATACGAGGACCAATCACCAAACACTCCCTCATAATACACACATCCATACACGTTTAAATAAAACATAAATTAACATTTTGCAGGGACCTGCGCGTGGGTGCTGAAATGCCCCACTCCAGGTTGCTCTGTCTATATGTGCGAGGAGGCGCAGGAGCTTTCCCCCCCTCGCTATTAGACGTGCAGTGCCCCAGCCAGCTTTTCCAATGAGCTATGCAAGGCTGGCGAAGCAAAACACCACCAGCGTTGCATGGCCCAGTGAGCATGTGCGGCTGGGTAACTTGTCAAAGGGAAACAGCTTTGACAGTTCAGCCAGCCCAGTAGCACTCCCTCAGCTGGAGGAGAGAAGAAAAAAAAAAAAAGAAAATTAAAAAAAAGGCAGCTGAGTAAGTGCTCAGTGTTTCTCTTGACTGGCTCCTCCAATATTGGGTGAGGGGACCACTGTGCATGAGCTGCCAAGCACAGACTGGCCTATAGGGCAATACCCGTACCAAACATGCAAAATGCTAGTGTAGGCCAGTCAAAAAACGCCACTTATTTTGGCCAATGTGGGCCAGTTTGATTAGTTACACTATGCACCTAGTAGATTTGACCATTGTTGCTGAATAAATATTCTTTAAAATCACAATTTGCGGGGAGAGCCTTACTGGTGTCGGGGGAGATTAGGACGACAAAGTTCACGTTCGCCACAGTTATGTGCCCAACCAGGGACAGTTAGTTTCTCAGGGAAACAATGGCTAAATCCTGGTTGAAAGTTGGTGGGTGGGCTCAATACATGGGCAAATCCTGTCATGGATAGGGAAAGCCCTGGGGAAAGGTCACAGGAGACACTGGGCCCCGGGCATAATTAGTTTCAAGACTCGATAGGGGAGTGGGGTCTGCATGGGAAAAAGGGGCTACACATTTTAATCCCCACCGCATGGTACATATATGCGGATTGACTATGTACATTTCCCAACTTATATGGGAGGAGGCTCTGGGTTCTGAGATTGTTCCAATTTTGTGATCCGACCATGACATGGTGTATATTCAGTGGGCAGGCATCTCTCCAAAAGGATCGAAATGGAGGTGCAATGAGGATGTTCCTCACCAAGATACAGAAGTAAATAGAGGAATACTTTAAAATCAACGATGACGGCGAGGTAGACGTTAAGACCATCTGGGATGCAGGGAAGGCTCAGTGGAGAAGAATCCTAATTCGGGAAGGGTCCTGTAAAAAGAGGGAGTACTCAATAACAGGAGACTGTGGGAGGAGATTAGGCACTTGGATGCATGGGCCCATGACCCCTCGGGGAACCGGGCGGATAGCATACAGGAGGCAAGGGGTAGGAGGGAGGGAGGAACAGACTTTTGGAAGAAGGGAAAGTCATCCGCAGCCTGCTCTTCCAAACATTTTATGAGAAAGATTGGAAAAAAAATAAATCAAGCAGACTGATTGGCCGCACAACTGAGGAGGTTGGCATGCGGAAAGGTGAGTCATGGAAATAGTAGGGCAGGCTGGGGTTGCGGGTTTGGTGGGGGTATCCAGAGGCTTTCGCAGCCTTGTACGAGCAGTTGTATGCATCAGAGGGTAGCCCCCACTCCTACCCCCACCGGCACAGGAGGTGGCTGCATACCTGGAGACTATTAAACCTGCCCACACTCCCTGAGGATGCATCCTCAGCGTTGGAAGCCCCCATAACGGAGGAGATGGAATGGTGCGGTTACCGATGGGGAAGGCACTGGGGAGGATGGCTTCACCTCTGGGTTTTATAAAGCGTCTCCCTGTCCTGCTCCCTTTCCCGACAAAGCCTTTTACCATATACTCGACTCGGGCAGAGCATAGGAATCATTCTCCCGCGCTTTGATTACAGTGATTCCCAAGGAGGGCAGAGACCTGTGTAACTGGCACACATAGGCCAATCTCTCTCCTCAATACGTATGCCAAGTTATACACCAGGGTTATTGTCACAAGACTGGCAGGATATGGCGAGCCTGGTTAACTTGAACCAGGTTGGGTTCATCATGGGGCATCAGGGAGCGGACACGATGAGGAAGACACTACATCTTATGCACGCATCTCAGTGCGGGGGTGGTGGGGGGGAGGGGAAAAGTCACTACTTTTAATAGACGCAGAGAAGGCCTTTGACCGCGTGGCATGGGGTTTTCTTAGGGCCGTCGTAATTACATTTGGTCTAGAGGAAAGGCTACGACGAGGGATTCTCGGGGTGTACACATCCCCAATGGCTTCGGTGATGGTGGTTCTCGATGTGGTTCTTGCTTGGCAGGAGTACAAGACAGGGGTGCCCCCTTTCCCTGACACTGTACGCTCGTATAGAAGCCCTGACCCAGGGGTGCAGGGAGGGGGTATAATAAAAGGTTGCCCTATATGCAGACGACATGTTACACTTGAGTGAACCCCGACTTCTGTCACAGCGGTCCTCCATCTGATAGAGCGCTATGGCCGGGCTGAAGATTAACAGGGAAAAGTCAGTACTCTTCCCCCTGGATAGGAGTAGGGATGGGGACGTTGAAAGGTTCACCCCACTTGGGCTGGAGGTCAACATGACTGATGTGATGTGGGTGGCAATCTTACAAGAGACAAACAAGTTACTTTCTTACCTGGTAACGTTCTTTCGATGGGATGGTCCGACGACGTATTCCATATCTATGACAGGTAATGTCCACAGCTGTGCTGCTTCGGAAAATCTTTGGCGCCTGCGTCGATGCGCCGCCCCCGAGGACCTCCGACGGCCGACGTCACCCCATGTGATAAGTAGGACGCACGACGCCCATAGCCTCAGTTATAGTTTTTTCCCCAGAACGTGTGCCACCAGTTTTCTGCCAGTCAGACACACAAGGCCTTGCGGAACTCAAGCTGCAATCGCAAAAGAAATTCTGCAGCGGGGAAGGGAGGGAGCGATATGGAATACGTTGTCGGACCATCCCATCGAAAGAACGTTACCAGGTAAGAAAGTAACTTGTTCTTCGAGGGGATTGGGTCCGCCGACGTATTTCATATCTATGACAGACTCCCAAAGCAGTACCAAGCAAGGAGGTGGGAAAGAATTTAGAATACAAATTTAGCATGCCCAATCAAATTGCGGAATAGAGAACTGCCTTACCAAAGGCCAGATCTTGCCCTCTGATGGAATCGAGGGAGTAGTGACGTACAAAAGTATCTACGTAAGCCCAGGTGGCTGCATCACAGATGTGACGAATAGTAACTCCCCTCTGCAGGGCAGTAGACGCAGCCACTCCCCTGGTAGAATGAGCCCGCAAGCCAGCCGGAGGGTCCCTACACGCCAAGCGGTAACTCTCGAAGATAGCTAAAATAATCCAACGAGACAAAGTCTGTTTCGTCACAGCTTGTCCCAAACGCTTTCCAGCGTAACCAATGAAAAGTTGATCGTCCACTCAGACCCGGGACATACGCGAAATAATTAAAAAAAAAAAAAAAAAAAAAAAAAACTCAACGCTCTCCTAGGATCAAGCCTATGGAGCCACTCCTCTTCCTTACCAGGATGTGGAGGAGGATAGAACGCCGGAAGAACCACCTTCTGGCTCAAATGAAATTGCGAAACCACCTTCGAGAAGAAAAGAAGGACGAATTCTAAGGACAACCCTGTCCTTATGAAACACGGTGAAGGGTGCCTTAACTGAAGGTGCCTGTAACTCACTCTGCGAGCGGAAGTAACCGCAACCAAAAACATTTTTTTAGAGTCAACAGCCTCAAAGGGCAAGAATGTAAAGGCTCAAACGGAGCACCCATAAGAAACTTAACAAGGTTCAAATCCCAACCTGGCACCAAAAAAGGTGACGGAGGGAACACATTAGTGAGCCCTTTCAAAAACGGCGAAATTAAAGGAATCTTAAAATAGGAACACTCTTCAGACGAGCGCTTAAATATGGACAGCGCCGCCAGGTAACCTTTAATGGTGCCCACTTGCAAGCCCCTGTGGGCCAAAGAAAGCAAAAAAGACAGAACCATGGGAATGTCACATTCAAAAGGATCCACATTCTGAACTCTGCACCAGTCGCAGAACTTTCTCCAACAGCAACGGTAGAGACTTTGTTGCCGGCCGCCTGGCCGAGAGCAACACCTCCATCACGTCTTCAAGGAGGTCCCAATCCTTATACCTCAACCTTTCAGATTCCAAGCGTGAAGATTGAGCGAACCTGACCCTCCCGTGAGAGCAGATCGTCTCGGTAGGGAAGACGACGTGGAGGGCAGATGGACAAGTCTAGACGGTCCAGGTACCACGTCTTCCGGTCCCATGCCGGAGCAAAGATGATCGGGGAACCGAACCTCGTAGCACTTGCGGGATGACGGGGACTGGAGGAAACGCGTACAGCAGTGGGAATGACCACTCCACCACAAATGCATCTCCTAAGGCTTCTTTTGGAGGAAATTCCCGCGAGCAAAACCTTTCGCACTTCCGGTTGACACTGAAGGTGAAGAGATCCACTTGAGGGGTCCCCCAAAGGGCGATGAGCTCCAGGAGAACCTCCTGACCCAGCTCCCACTCGTGAGAGATCGAGCTCTGCCTGCTCGGAGCGTCCGCTGTCTCATTGTAGTCTCCGGCCAGATGAACAGCCGAGATCGACACTTCCTGCTGGATAGCCCAGAATTCGAGATGCATCGCCTCCCTGCACAGTGGAAGTGAACCACCCCCCCTTTGTTGAGGTAGTGCATGGCCACCGTGTTGTCCGTTAGAATCAGGACACTCTTCCCACGCACAGTCGGCAGAAAAGCCTTCAGGGCTGGCAGCTCCAACAGATTGATCGGACTGGAGACCGACGACCGCTGACTGTCAACTCGTTGGCATGAGCTCCCCATCCCGTGAGGGATGCGTCCGTCACGATCGTCACCTCCGGCCAGGGCAGCCAAAATGGGGCCCCCTTCATCAGATTGCCCTCGACGGCCCACCACAGAAGGTCCCTGGCCACTGAGGGCAGCACCTGAACAGGGTCCGACAGCCTGCAGGAGGACTGAGACCACTGGAGCTTGCGTGCCCACTGCAAAGATCTCATCCGCAGACAAACCTCTGGCACCAGAAGAATGCAGGATGCCATGAGGCCTAGCAGTCTCGAACTCTGACGCTGGGAGATTCTGGGCAAACTAAAACTTGTGCACCATCTGCTGAATGTGAAGAGCCCTCACCTGAGAGGAAAACACTGCCCCAGGGACGTGTCGAGCACTGCTCCGATGTACTGGAGCCGCTGCGTTGGTGTCAAATGGGACCATTGAGGGAGAAGCCCAGCCTGTGAAGGGAGTGGCAGGTGACGGACAGATGATCCAGGACTTGCTTGGGAGAGCTCCCCCTGATCAACCAATCGTCCAGGTAGGGGTAGACGTGAATCCCCTTTCCTGAGATGCGCTACCACCACCATGAGCTTGGTGAAAACCCTCGGGGCGGAGGTCAATCCAAAAGGCAGGACCCGAAAGTGAAAGTGCGAGTCGCCAACCGCGAACCTCAGGTACTTGTGCTTGGGATGGTTCAGCACATGGAAGTAAGCATCCTTGAGGTCGAGAAACACCAACCAGTCCTGAAGTTGAAGGGCCTGGAGGACTTAAGAGTCACCATCTTGAACTTGTCCTTCCTGAGGATTTTGTTCAAACCGTGCAAGTCCATGATGGGTCTCAATCCAGTCTTTCTTCGATATCAAAAAATAAGGGGAATACCATCCCTTGTTCCTCTCCGCTACAGGCACCAGTTCTATGGCGCCTTTCTCCAGCAGGGCTTGAATTTCCTGCGCAAGGAGCGGATCCGGACTCTTCAAAGAGAGGATCCCTGGTGGTTTGTCATGAGGCCTCTGCCGAAAAGGAAGCCAGTAGCCATGGGTTATGATCTCCAGAACCCACACATCTGAAGTAATGGCTTGCCACTACAAGATGCTGCGCCAGCCCTCCCCCAACCGGCGAACCATGGGACCTGGCCTCATGACTGAGTGGTAGCGGCTGTGGCGTTGCCCGAGGGCAAAGAGGCAACTGCCCGAGCGGCCTTGGCACCTCGAGTACCTTTATTTCCACCTCCGGCACTCTTACATGGGCTCTTTGACTGCTAGCTCCCCTCGCTTTACTGAAGGACGAGTAATAGCGAAAGGAACCTCCCCTCCATTGCTGTCCCCTAGGACGAAAAGGCGGAGGTTGGCGAACTGCAGCGCCCAACGACTTCGCTGCAGCTTTGGAGGTCTGCAACCTCTCAAGGCTCTCGTCAGCCTTGCTGCCAAAAAGGTGTTCACCGTCAAAGGGCATGTTGAGGAGCCGGGACTGCACATCAGGAGCGAACCCAGACTTCCGCAACCATGCAACCCTGCGCATTATGGTGCTCGCCGCCATGGACCGGCTGACACAATCCGCCAAGTCCAAACCCGACTGAAAGGCCTCACACATGGCATCCTTGCCATCCTGAACCATAGCAAGGAAACCATCCAGTTCGTCCCTTTCGGGAATATGATCAGCCGCCAATGCAACAGTTCCACAGTGTGCGATTGAAACGAGAAAAGGCACATAAGGAGTTGGCCGCCTGAAGCACCACACCATACCCCCCGAAGAAAACACTTTCTCCGCCCAGCCATTAAAACGTTTGTCGTCCCTATCCAGAGGGATGGTAGGATACGACGCCTGCTTTGCCGGAGCCGTAGCCGCCTGCACCACCAAACTCTTCGGAGTGGGGTGCCTAGACAAGTAGCAGGGGTCTCTACTGGCTGGACGGTATTTTCGCAACAAAGACTTGCCCACTGCCGGGAGACTCTCCGGAGCAGTCCAAGCCGCCGCCACCCTTCTCTGCAGAGCCATATGAAAAGGCAAAACCGGGTCAGTGGGTGGACCGAGATCAAGGATGTCCGTGAGATCATCCTGAACAAACTCCCCTGGGGGAGCTGACCAACCCAAGTACTCGGTAACCCGAGACATAAGGTGCCGATATGAAGAATCGGCATGAGTGCCAGGCTCCGGCCTACAAACCTCCAGCTCCGGAGAGGTGTCCAGTCAACTGCATCATGCAGCGACTACCGCAGGTGATCAAACTGGCTATAGCCCGAGATGAGGTCATCGGGAACCGTAACCAAGCCGCCATCAGAGCCTTCATCACCCTCAGAAATGTACTCCAGGCGGGGAGAGGAAAATCTCTGGGGACCAAAGCAGTGTCTGACCTTAACCAGAGCCTTTCTGGGGGCAAGCCCTGACCTTAGCCAGAGCCTTTCTAGGGGCAAACCCCGTGCCACGGGGCCCCTCCGACACCACCGCCGCCGCCTCGAAAGGCAGCGAGGGCGCCGAACGGGTCGGCGTCGACAGAAATGGCGTCAGCTGCAGCACCGTAAGCATCGACAGAGTCGACACAGGCCTCGAAGCCGGAGCTCCGAGTGTCTCGACAACCTAGGCGCCGACAACCCCCTCGGAGGCGGAGCCATGAGAGAAATCATTGACACCTCGGCGCCACAGGCGTCGACATCATTCGAAGACGGCACAGGATCATGCGGTCTCAAGCGCGTCGAGGACCGGGAACAGGCATGGCGAGAACAGCTACCCGTGTCCGAGCGGGACTTCTCCCGCGAGCTGTGCCGACCACCCGAGCCCAGAGGCGTACGGGCGGTGTCTCTCGACTGGTGCCGACCGACCCCACTCGGAGGTGCGGACGGACCGGTGCTCGCTGGCATCTGCTTCCCGAAGGAAGCCCTTTCCTCCGGTGTCGCTTGCATGGAGGGATAAGCGACCCGCCGACGGGGAAGGCGACCTATGCCGGCGCTTCCGGGAATGCCTCGAAGAGGCGGAGGAGTGGCAAGACCGACTCCTGGAAGGAGACCCACTGGACTTCCGACGATGACGTGGAGAGTCACCCCTCGGGTCATCCGTCGAAAGCCCCGCAGACCTCGACTTCTGGCCTACCGACAGTTTCTTGCGTTACCGTAAGGCCTTTGCCATGAGCAACTGGCAGGCGACAGTCGTCCGTATCGTGGGCCTCCCCGAGGCACCAGAGGCAGGCGTCATGCGAGTCCGTGACCGACATCTTGGACCCACGGTCCCCGCAGTTCTTGAAGCCCGGACGCGGGGTTGAAGATGAGAAAGACATCGCCACAAACAGATCTTCATAACCAACCGAACAGGTTCAACAAACCGAGAATTGAAAACAGCAAACAACGAGTCGAGGCGTACCGGGATTCACAAAGCGAACACGTTCGTGAAAAAACGAAACTGAGGCTACGGGCGTCGTACTTATCACATCGGGTGACGTCGGCCGTCAGAGGAGGTCCTCGGGGACGGCACATCGACGCAGGAGCCAAAGATTTCCCGAAGCAGCTATCATGATGACCGCTCCCGGGGAGCCGGTTCAAGCCCGGCGTCCCTGAAAGCGGACATCCAGTCCCCAAGGAAGGACCCAGCAACCCCATATAGGGGCCCTTTGGACAGTGTCCTGGCGCCTATAGCTCTTAAAAGACATCAGTCCTGGCGCCATATGCGCCAGGCTCATTATGGGAATGCTTGGGTGCACTTACCTGATGCAGACCATGCTGCAGGCTCCCAGCCTCCTTGAGGCCTGAAAGGAACTACTTTACCTGTGGGACTAATTTACCATCCGGGCGTGGTCGGGGAAGGCTACATACCTGGAACTTCTTCCAAGGCTATTTAAACCCCACCCGAACAGCCACACGTGCTTCGCGTTGTTCTGCATCTAGCAGCTGGACGCTCACCGTGTCTGCTCCTGCATCCTGACTTCTGCCACGCCTGCCAGCATCCTGGATCACCTGCAAAGGAAGAGAAGAAGAGAACAGAAGAAGGAAAAGTCCTTACCTGCTAAATCCGCATCCCGGAGACATCTCGCCGACAATCCTGAAAAGGAAGACTTATTTAAAAGCTCATCGCGTCGATCGCTGCAGCTCCGCATTCCACTCACCTTTACAGGGCGCCTCCATGTTCAGCAGCGATCATCCGGATTCGCAGTCACGCCCCAGCGCCTAGGGAGAAAAAGACCAGAACAAAAGGTGAGAGAGAAGGGAATAAGGAAAGCTAAATCTCCATGTTAATTCATTCCCTCTTCATTTCGGGTCCGCGCCGCATCCTGGCATTTCCGGACCCCGGCCCCCAAGGGGAAAAAAGACAGCGTTAATGAGCGAATGAAAAGACATTACCAAAAAACGCTCATTAAAGACTTACCTGATTTCTACAAAGATTTCACCTCTCATCTCGGGTCGGTGCCTGTTCCCCGGCATTCCGTACCCCAGCTCCTATGGGGGAAAGACACTAGCATTAGTACATTAATGCATGGACACAAGGGGAACCTCTCATCAAAAAACTTACCTGGAAGCCAAGCAAGTTTGGTTCTCACCAATCCGAAAATCCAGTGAAGTAACTGATATCAACGCGCCCCTGCATCATAAGCAGGATGGAGAGCTCGTCCTTCCAGACCCTAGGGTGAGACGCTACGAGAAATCACAGAAGGGTTTCAAGGAGGGTGAGAGGGGAAGTGGAGGCTGATTGCATTACCCCGCAGACAGTTAATCCCCTATTTTCGTCCTCAGAAGGATACTTCTGCGAGCCAGACAAGCCAGATTTGGGGGCCCGGTCCAGTCCGTCTTCCGAACCCTGCGCATCACCTTAGAAGAGGTCACAGCAGCGTGAACCAGGCCAGCGCCTCTGTGGGAGTCAGGTGAGCGTAACAGCAGCACAGCTGTGGACATTACCTGTCATGGATATGGAATACGTCGGAGGACCCAATCCCCTCGAATGCCAATTACTCTCCCCTACTGCAGAAG
Source organism: Ambystoma mexicanum (assembly GCF_040938575.1). Lineage (NCBI taxonomy): Eukaryota > Metazoa > Chordata > Amphibia > Caudata > Ambystomatidae > Ambystoma > Ambystoma mexicanum. Next base: position 999,921,839 of record NC_090935.1, on the reverse strand, counting down.
ATAAGGACATAACAAAAATGGCAAAAGTTGAGTTTCCTGGTTGGGTCGCCTGAATGCTATGAAAATGGTGGTCCACCCGAGGGTGATATTTATTGCAGATGTTACCGATACGCATACCAGAAGGGTTCTTTCAGGAGGTACAGGGTGTGCTACACAGGTTCCTCTCGCAGGGGAAGAAGGCTAGAATACCTCAGGTTCACCCTAGTGTTAGCAGCAGGGGGGGGGGGGGAAATCACAGACATATCAATTCAATGGGTGGCGATGGATGGCGATAGATAACTCCCTTCTGAGCCTGTCTACTGTTGGGGAATGCTTGCGGGGACCCAGGAATAAAACTGCCAAGGAAAATGTGAGCACCCCATCCTGGGAACTATATGGGCAATCTGGAGACAGGGGGAAGCTATGCAAGGGACCACCACGTGGCCCCTGCCTCTGGGTCACCTGTGGTTACCTGGTATTAGAGAAAAAAATACCAAACCCAGCAAGGTTTTAGGAGTGGTTGGAAGCAAGAGGATATGGCAGCTCTTTCAGGGGGGGGGGGGCAATCGATAGTGAACTCAGAAGCCCAGGGTATAGGCAAACTCTGTATTACAGTTCTTTCAACTACAAGAGGTGCTCACAGATGCAAGGGTACAGGCTAAGATGTGCAGATAGCAAACACCCTTCGAGAAGCTGCTAGACAGGGGCACGACTATGCAAAGGTTAATCTCAGTTATGTATGGAGCCTTGTTGGGGGGGGGGGGGGGGAATACGGAAAACCTGAGAGCGATGGGACAGGGTCTTGGAAGTGGAAATTGATGACTCCCTCTGGACCAAACTCTGTAAGGGTGAGAAGACGTCTTTATCATGCCAGTACAGACAGCATGCAACCAAGCTCCTCTATAGATGGCAGTATGACACAGTCACAGTCCAAGATGTTTCCTGGTGCAAGTCCATGGTGTTGGAGGGGATGTGAAGGGAGGGCAGATTATTGGCACATAGGGTGGGCTAGCCCTAGGGTACAGGTCTTTTGGGATGAGGTCATCAGTTGGGTCAGATTTTGGGGGAATACCTAGGGATAAACCCCCCCCCCCCGACCCCCCTCTTTGGCTTTGTTTGTAATTGAGGCAGATTGGGGGGGGGGGGGGGGAATACTTCATGCTCCCTAAAATGGCTGCAGCCCTACTCCTTGTCACCACAGCATGCATTGCTACCAAGTGGAAAGATGAACTTACCTCTTAATAGGTGTAACGGGATGTAGCCAAGAGATTTTTTCTTTATGCAAAGAATCACAGCAGGACTCCACAGAAGGCCGGGTCCCACAGAAATGGACTGGTACCTCGTTACTGCTAGATATTGGATGCCAGACATAAGTTTTCTTATGCGATGGGGGAATTATAAGGGCGTGGCAGGGGATGCCTGGCAAGAAAGTAGTATTGGACTGGAAAAGCTGACACCACTCAGGATCAAGGGGTCAGAAAGGGAACCGGGCTAAGGGTGCCAGAACGTAGACTACGCAATGGCCTTGCAAACAGAGGAATGAGCATACAGTACCTGGTTGGGGGGAGGGGGGAATGCAAGCGGGGTAAGTTATTTGAAACAAAAAGTGTTTAATGTTTTGATACTATGTTCTCCTACAAAACAAAACTAAAATGTGAAAAGGAAAACCAAAGGACCTCAGTGGCACTGAACATGCTGTCTGTCAATACAAAAAGATGCCCATGGAGTGTCAGACTCCAAAAGAAAAGGGTTCAAATCAAAGGAAAACAAAAAAATACGAGTGTAAGAATAAGGCTAACCTGTTTCCACTATATGAACTACAATGTTGATCGCATGGTTTGAAGAGTCTTCACCCTGTCAGAGGATGTCCAGGGCCCATTTTGTTTCATCTTCCGGCTGGTAGTCTAACAGCAGCATGAGCCGGTTCCAATCTTGATATTATTGCTAGTGAGTTAGCCGCTTTGTGGCTAGGATACCGAAAGCATCTTTTCCTGCGGTCATGGTCAGGCGGTACTGCGAATTTGACCGCTGACTTTCTGCACACTGCTGCCGGTGCCACAGTCAGGTGTCGGCTGGGATGTAAGCTGTTTAGGGGACACCACAGGTGCCTTACATTTCTTCTCCAAGCAGCCTTTTAACACTAGTTCCGAGAAAGGTGCTCATAAGTAACATCCCTTCTTACCAAACGTGGTCTAGGGCGGAAGTTGACATTACTGCCTTCCTGCGCATGTGCAGTAAATCAAAGATGAAGCAATCCTTTGGCTGCTCCGATGGTACTAGGCCAAATTCCTCAAAAGCCTTTTGTAGTGTTGTGAAATGCAGTTATGTCGACAGGCGGAGACGGACGCGACAGTACGTCAGTCTTGGATCAGACTCCGGTCTGTATTCCCAGTTATCTGGCTGCGTAGATGTAGAGGTATCGTGTCTTTTACGTTTCTCAGTGTCGGTAGAGTATTGAGTTCACCTTCCTCTTGACTGACCAGGGAATGGCGTGGTCTGTGTTCCAATTGGTTACTGGCCCAGTTGGGTCGTCTGGGCCTCAAGGGCTTAACAGGCAGTTCTCTTGGTTCATTCAACCGGTTTCCTGTAGCAGTTTCGTCATGCCCGCCGAGAATATGGGCGGGGGAGGGGGATCTGCCCTAATTGAGCCAAAGGGCTAGTCTTTTCCTATTCAGGGTTTTTGTGCTCGCGTAAACTTCATAATCTTTCAGAATGATTTGGATAGAGGCAGCCTATGCATTCAGAAATCTGGTCTCCCTCATATATATATTCTTAATTCCACATGACTGGCATGCCCTGAAAAGAGCAGTTTTTCATCCAGATTATGAAAGTAAGAAGCACTAAAGTTTTAAAGAAATGTGCTTTTCTGGCTTTATTTCTCCAGGAGAGAAAGCCTCAAGGACTCGGCACAATGTGCGGTTAGAATCTAAAGATGGCTTCCTGGGTGGGGCTCATCACTCGATCTTGGCCAACGTTCCTTACGACACATGGAGACATTATAACAAACAGCACTAAACTGCATTCACTATTCTAAATTCCTCCCACCTTAGAAACCCCAGCTCTTTTGCTGGAGACTCTGACTTTAACCCTGGAATGAGCAAGACCTGCGTCGTGTTGCGACAGAATTTGGATGTTGCGTTTCCTTTGTTTTCAACTGACAAACTCTGTAGGCATCTACTTTTTGTATGGTGACAAAGCACCTTCAGTGCAGCATCACAGAAATCCTTTACACAAGAAAAGGTATTTAAACCTTAGACATTTTAAACTACTGTTCCCAAGAATACTAACGTGAAATTGACTTTACTTACCATTTCTCCTTATGGGTCCAGCACACACCATTTTATGTGGAGTGCTGGGGGTTACTTAATAGCCCCTTATCCTACCAAATCAGAACGGTTTTAGGTTACCCTCACTACTTTGAATGGCTGAGGACAGTGGTTTAATTTTCCTACCATTGTGCTTTTCTACCGCAGGCTGAATCCGCAGCTGCAGTATAGCACCCATGGGTGACCATTTTGTCAAAATGGCCCTGGTCTTTTGCCGTTTTCTGTTTGTGAGGTCTAGTTTTGTCTTTGGCGGGCTTGAACACTGGTACCCCGTAACCCCCCCCCCCCGGCCACTCTCTGGCTCCAGTGTGTCTGTAAGGACAGGAAGTGAGGGAGGATCCCGAAACAAACACACCCCGTCCTTTGTCTTTAGGAATGCCTGAATGCACCCAGTCCCGATTGGCTGGCTGTCCTTTGAGGACAGCCGCCCTGCTGAGTGACAGCCAAGTGGTACATGAATTGGAGAAACCTGCTTAAAAGCCAAGGGTTTTTGGACTAGAGGCAGAGCCGACCACCGGGAAGAACACCTGAAGAAACCATGAACAAAGCTTGCTGCAACCCACTGGATCTTTGAATTGCGCAGTGAATCCCTGCTGCTGTGCTTAAAACTCCCTTTTCTGATCGACAAGGAACCTCCCAAAGGGACGACTTCTTCCCTTGGGTTAGTTGGACCAATTAACCCCGAGATGAACTCCATTGCACCATCTTCCCCAACCGGCTCTACTTTACTGCTGCAGGAACAGAGTGCCAGGGGTCAAGAAATCCATAGTCTAGTACAATGTCTGCAAGAGAGTCTCCCCAGAACCTGCCAGAAGCAGGACGACTCAAGCGCGAGTCCGCTCACCAGAGTGTAGGACTCAAGGAGTAAAGAAAGCCCAAACAGTGTCCAAGATTTGCAGTGGTGGTGTTTACTTAGCGCTGAACCCGCGAAGTGCTGCTGATCGGAAAAAAGCCCGTAGCTGCCACCGACCTCCGAATTGCTGCTGCAAGAGTCCTCCAGACATCTTCCTCTTGTCCCCACGACTGAGGCCCAGGAACCCAGGATCTGCTTCACTGCAAACAGCTGGACCACTCTAACCAAAGGTACTGATCCGACTTGGGGTAGTTACCTCAGTGTCTTTAGCTTTGCTCTTCTCAGTCGAGACTTGCAGTAGATACTTTGCTAGAGTTGATTCCAGCTCTACCCTTCACAAGTGCAACAGCTTGTGACCCTACAGTGTTTTTTTTTTCTGCAACAAACTCCAACTTTGTGCAAGACTTATCTAGGAAGGGCCTCAGCTCCAATTGACTGGCTGTCCTGGCTCCCTGCACATTCTTCTAGTCCACTTGACTTTGATATTTACTGTCCTTTAGAGGTGATCATTTGTTTTTAAAACCATTATTGCTGGGACAGGTTTGTCTAGACTACATTGAAAAATGTAAATGCTCAGAGAAACTGTTTAACCTTTTTCCTTCCCTTTCTACAAACCTTAGAATCTACACAGTGTACGAGTGATATATAAATGCCATTGCGGTCCTAGTTTGTGAAGTCACCTCAGGGTGTAGGAAGTGTGTAAAAAGCATAAAGAGTATATTTGACCATTACCTAAATTGCCCTTTTTTAAAGAAAGCGCATTTAAAAACAGATGTTAAATAACTATTTATAACTGAAACCTTGAGTGCAAGTGTTACTTGGCTACTTGTATTTGTGAATTTCATTACTACAGCTCACATTCACCCCTCTTGGGATAAAAGCCTGGCTGCTCAGTCACACTACCAACTTGTGTAGTACAGGCCTATACCAGAAGGACAAGTGGTTTCTAGTCCGACAGTATAGTCGGACAGGATTACTACATCAATTGCCCAAAAGTGAAGAACCAATAAATCAAGTGGGAGGCTTTGGAGAAGACGCAAGTAGTGAGGGGGGGGAAGCAGGGCAATTGCATGAAGACATTTGCCCTACCACGGCCTGGTATCAAATGAATTGAGCAAATAGTGCCTCAGAGACAAATTAACTGATATAAATTACCTGTAGACAGGACGAAGGGGCATTGGTAGAAAAGTACTAAGGAAGGAAGACATCCCCCCCCCCTCCCTTTACAGTGGTAAGAATCTCAAAAAGGCTTTTGTTCACACTTTGAGGAAGGCCTGCTCCCACACTTGAAAAATGACAAACATGAATCAACGTGGCCCATGCAGCCTGCGGCTCAAATTTTTACTATGGACAGATATGCGCATATGCATACAAAAGAGAAAGGGGGGAGAAAGTATAAATGCAGCAAGCATTTCCAGAACGAGGGTGAGATGTTACAAGGAAGAGGAATCTATATGGATAGAAGGGAAAGTGCTTATCCAGCATACAGGAGTAAAAGTGGAAGATGGACGCCATTATTGGATTTGGGAATGTCCCATGCGTCCAAGGGAAAGACAAAGGTCAATGGGATGGGGAACAAGAGTCAGTTTGATGGCAATATGGAAAACCTGGGCCTAGGACAGTATTTTGATCCAAGGCAGGAAGATTAATATTCTGCCAGGGACTATTATGAAAACCAACCTGATTATGCATCATGGGGTTCCCCAGGAGAAGCGAAAGGCAGCGTACAAATACCAACTGACCTCACAGGTCCATACGTGGAACTCTGCATTGATGAAAAGAAGCAGAAGTTCCTTTTAGATACAGGAGCAAACAAAACTTCCATTTCCCTCAAATTAGTGCACTCAATAACCCTCTCCGGGAAAATTAACACACCAGTGGGATTTTCTAATAATCCAGTATCAGAGCCCATTCAATTTCAGATAGGGCCCAGTTTGTTGTAACAGAAATTAATTGAAACACTTGCTTGTAAACATTTACTGTTCACCAGATGGGGTCTACCTGCATTGCTCTGTTGAATACTTTGCTAAATGTTATGTTTCTAACACGTTACCACCTGACCTTAAGTGGATAAAAGGGTGTGGGCATCAAGTAAAAATGTAGGATGTATGGCAGTAGATCCAATTCAAAGTAATGTTAAGGCCAATGACATACACCCAAGGATGCCCCAATGCAAATTATATTAAAGATTTACTGATTAAAGGGGTAGCTAAGGAAATCGCAGGGAGTCCATTAAATATTCAGATTTTGCCAGTGCAGAAAATGAGGGATGTAAGGAAGGCTAACTTATTAAATGGAGAATGGTGGGAGATGGTTGATGCACCATCAATAAAATTGTGGCGCACCAGTTCCCAATTCTTCCAGATTGGAACAACTTTTTACTATGGTCCCTCCCTCTGCACAATACTTTACGGTTGTGAACTAAATGCATTTTTCAGTATTCCAATGCATGAGGAGAGACAGAGGGCCTCATTACGCGCATGGTAGTAGCTGTGCCTGTACGGCAGGCACAGCTACCGCAATGCTCGCTACCGGCACTGCCTACCGCGGTTGGGCAATAACCGGCCCATTATGAGATGGGGCAGGTAATTCCCCATTCGCGGGTGGCGGTATTGCCGGTCTCCCGATCCCCATTTTGACCCATAGGGCAGAATGGGGTGGGGAGCATGGTTGCGCAGGCACCGTTAATGGTGCCAGCGGCATTACGAGTTATGCTTGCGGGTGCCGCACTGCCCGCCAAGTTGGCTGTCAGGAACCCGCAAGCATAACTCTTAATGCGGCTGAACGGTGCCTTAATGCACAGCTCACTAGATACGAGTTGGCCCAGTTTCCATCCAACATTTGGAAAGATGTAATCCCCTGAACCCTGCCACTCCTCCCTTCTGATGAGGTCTTGCACGATTGTTAACTAATAACTGACGAGATGAGGGTACAGGTTGATTGGACTGATGTTCCGTTAGAAAAGCCCAATGGCATTGTATATGTTGATGGCTCTTGTTTAAACTACACAATGGCTCGTCCACTGCAGCTTATGCCAAAACTACATTAAAACAGATGGGGAAATCTGCACTCAGCACAAGCAGCTTAGATTAGCTGCCAACCAGAGCATGCGAGCTCAGCTCTGGACTTGCAGTGAACATTTAAACTGATTGCCAGTATGCATTTGGGGTCGACCATTTTGGAAGGGTCTGAAAGGAACACAGCTTTATGGCCTTCAATGGCACCAAAATTCAACATGGCAAACTTCTTCACAAATTGCTTAATTCACGGGCCTCCCCAATCTAGCAGCATGTCTCAGACATTGATCGCTGGATGAAGACTAATCACCTTCTGAACGCAGATAAAACAGACCATGGTATGCAGAAAATCTGGCCTTTCGAACCCCCCCCCCCACCTCCCTTCCGACTCCTTGCCTCCCCCACTCAGCCACCCCAGCCCCACCATGACCACCACTGTAAAAACCTTAACTGCACTCTGACCAAACTCCATCTCACCACATCAATACATCCAAAGCCTGCCATTTCCACCTCAGGCTCCTGAAGCGCATCTGTCCCTACCTTACCTACCCGAACAGACTGTCTACAATTATGTCATGTCCAGGCTGGGTGCAATGGCCTACCAAACACCAAAATGGTACAGAACTCATCTGCCAGACCAATTCTCGCATTGGGACGACGAGACCACACCTCACCAGCCCTCTGCACCCTACACTGGCTCCCAATTAGACCCAGGTACACCTTAAAATTCCCTTGCATTACCCACAGAGCAGTGCACAAAGCAGGCCCCATTGCGCCCCACCTCCTGATCTGCACCCTTAGGGCAAGCACTGCCCTCCTCGTAGTGGTCCCCACCAACAATTTGACAAGGATCAGCAGGTCAGCCTACTCAAGACTGACACCTACCTTGTGGAATTCACTGCCTTCCCACATTAGAGACAGCAAAAACGACATGGCGTTATGGACGGCACTCAAAACCTGGCCATTCACCTAACTGCCCGACCAATCAGTTAGACTGACACCTGGCATGGTAGCTCGATGAATAGACCCTACCATAGACCTCGAGTCCTGAAGATTTCCAACCTCAACACCTAGAGCCTCTGTCCTGATGTGAATTCCAAATCATAGTGGCAACCGGACAGAACTCAATTATCACCTCATCAACAGGCACTCGGCACATGCTAAGACATTAAGATAGTTATCGCCATTAAATCGTGGGAAATGGTGCAAGACTCATAAGCACCAACCTTCTTGTGCAAGGTCATGCAATTATGCACTACGCAATCAGCCAGAGCCAAGAACTGCCCGGGAACGCTACACCCCCGGAATCCTAGAGCATGACTAGATATTGGGGGGCCGTCCAACAATCAAGCTACTAATCACTCCCGCTATTGAACGTATAACTGAACTACCGACCGCCGGTAATTCCATCTAGCAGAACTAGCAACCCATCCGCTAATCAGCAACTATGAACTTAATCACCGACCTTCACATATGCACTACACTACCAAACCAGGAATTGCCTCACTTGCTAATCCTTAAGAACTATAGCAAGCAACACCCTAGCACTAATTTGTTACTAATGCCAACTATGCAAGTAGAAATACTGGTAAAACGTCCCTTCATCACCACCAGTTTATTCGGCATAAATTCTGCAGAAAAACACGTGTCGCAAAAATGGGTGGCGATGAAATGACAGAACCATAAATTCCTACCAGGGATCAAATTGTCGACCAAGGCTAGCGCTAGCAGATTAGGCAATAAGAACATGAGCTTTGGCACTGACCCTGTCTCCACTCAATCTTCAAACAACAATGTGACCCACCAAGATACAGGTAGATTCCACGCCTTTGACAGATACTCGAAACAAACAAGGTCCCCCTTGAAAAAGACACTCACACACCACTATGCTAACTCTCAGCACCAAAAGAAAATTAGAACATAGCTACATACCTTGAATAATTCGGCCTAGATGCACATATACGTGCACACTGCCACGTTCACAAAAGCCTTTAGAACAGAACACAGTTATAACCCTCGAATTCAGCCTAGCTGCACACGTCACCCTCAAGCACCATTCCACTGGTCTTACTGCACACATTTTACTGCCCTTACACAGCCACTGCACCACAGCTAACGCTAGCATGAAGTAACACATCACCCGCCGCACACATACCGAGTGCACCCATGCACAGTGTACTACACTCTCTCCACTGACCTGGACTGCTATCCCCGAGGGTGTTCAACCCACAGCACTTTAGAGTAACAATGGTAAAAGGTGCAATACCAACGCTAAACATCTTAATTAGAAATATAAAGTTAAACCTACCAACAGAGCCCAAAATATTACAATCCAAACAGTGACATTTTGCCTACTTTAACCCACCTTTGTGCTGGTTAAACGTAGACGTCTGGATTGCGGAATCTAAAACATTCTAATTCAGAGTTAAGATGCACCCTGAAAGCTGAAGGGAGGTGTTAGGGGAGAGAAAAATCAGTGGGTTTTGGAGAGGACCTACCTTTATGCCAGACAAAGCAAGTTCACCACAAAATGAGCAGACCATTGAGAAGATGAACACTACTCGAATGCCAGATCTGCTCCACTTACTGTCATACAGATTATGTTGCATCTTTCCCTGCAGCGTGAAGGATGCAGAGGTTATCAAACCAGCCTCGCTTCCCAAATGCCAATAAAGGGAGATTGGAAGGTTGAAGAACCAGGCCAATTTACAGGTTACAAGATTTCAAAAAGGTAAGATGAGGTGTTAAGGCACCAGGACAGATTAGCAGGACTGGCTTCATCACAGTGATCAATTTGTAAATCGCTTTCACAGATATTAGTCCCACAGAAGGAGAACCACCACTCAGGACTTCCACGTGTATCGACCCATAAAGCATATAGACCGCTTTCCTTTCAGATCGATAACCTGTCCACCACCACATAGATGGTAGAATACCCAAGAAGGATGTGCTAATCTTGGATGGTTTAAACAATTCAGGGAGCACTCGAATAACCATAACCAGGGCAATAGCCCATGTGTGTCAGGTGCATGGCCAGTCTGTCTGAATTGACATGGATCGGTTAATGCCCTGGTTTAAAAATATAACACGCCGATGTTGGTCTTCGAATCAATGTAATGGAGTTTGAGTGACAAGGAAGGGCCGCCTTTCCCTTCCCTGGACACAACTTTCAATTCCAAACTACTTTAGTTCCCTGCAGGACCGCACTGTATGTGGCCCATGATGGAACCCCACCCATACAAGAGAGAGTCTGAATTTGAACCGCAAGGTTCTCACGAGAACAGCACTGCAAACGATAAAGCTGCTTGTACACGCGCTAAACCTTGAATACAAGTTCCAGTAGCCAGTCAGGTTAAACTGCACTCTGCATACGAAGACTGCACAGATACCTTGTGGCTAGTGTCACTAATCCATTCAGCCAAAGTGACTCCTCATTTTAAAACCAATGCTCCCGATTAGAATTAGTAGGCAATTCTTACCTGAGCACACTCCTCTTGCAAGTCCTCCAGATTTTTCTCAAGCGTTTTCTTTTCACTGCGGGCCATAGCAAGAGCAGCATCTTTAGAATTGAGCGACGCTTCAAGGGCTTTAATCTTTGAAAGTACATCAGTGAGATCAGCTTCTTTTTTTGCGTAGCTAGAAGAAAAAAATATATAATTCTTGACTGTTGCTGAAAAAAAGGAGACATAAATGTTACGAAAATCCCAGTAAGCAGATAAGAGCTAGCTAATGCAGGAAAAGCATCTGCAGACCCTACTGTTGATAAAGTTACAATTGTAGGTCAAAAAAGGATGGGATCAAAAGGATGTTGGATAAGGAAGAGTAACATTTCCTCAAGCCATGAATCTAACAGTTAAAGGAACACAGGATTTCCCAAGTCTATGCCAACAAGTAGTAAACGTTGTCTTGCAAAAGATTACCATACCCACAATTCTTCCATGCCTCCCCTGTAAACCCAAATGAGACTATATGGATATCAAAGCACTGTTCAGTGTCACTAGGTTTGAGATGCCAGGTACAAATGGGCCACGCCCTCAACCCACCTAAAAGAAACAAGTTTCAAGCACCGGATCGAATCACTCAAATGTATATAATGCTTGCGTGTTAGGTCACCGAGACGTTTACACAGCTTGTTTTTTACTGGCTGTTAAAAAGGTTTGTTTTTCCAGAATACAACTGGTGCCCATAGCAGTTTTCAATTGACCCAGACATTGAAAATTTCAAGTGAGCATCATATCAAGAGCTCAGGTGGTAGGTTTCTTTTTGTTCTCATTTACCCAAGTTAATCAGTAAGGGCTACAATTACCCACATACAAAAAGTCTACTATATAAAAGACCATGTCTAACGCCCAAGTAGTTTATTTCATGATTGAACCCCAGACTTCCTATATCCAGAAACTACCGCATTTGTTTTGTTTTACAAATTGTGGGAGTGCAACATGGACGAGGTGGCGATATTGGAAAGAAATACAGGGGAGGCAGAACCTAGATTCTACAGCTTAATTAGGCTCACCGGCAAAATTAGAGTCCACAGATTTATTTTTAGATCTCCGTCTATGCCGATAAAACAGGACATTTTAAACCATACCAGGAACGGACCGTTTTCACCACATGGGCTTGGCCCGAGCTCATGCATTAAGGTTGTGGCAGCTCGGAGCTCCTGTCTTTTCATCGATGCAGTATTGGTGCATCCTAGTGATATCTTCAGATTGATGACAAGGGTGCCTGCATGCACAGCGCAATACCGGCAAAAATCAGAGCTGGGGGCCTAGTAAAAGCAGCTGTTGGGACCTTTGCACATAAAATGACGGTTGCCCTGGCCTCGAATGCCTACAGTGCCTGACTCACACTATTGAGACGGGTGTTTTGACTGGGACTACCCGACTCCTGTTGACTGCGGTGTGCTTGCAGCGCCTGTATAGCCTGGCTCATCAAAAGCAGTAGTGCTGAGACTGCGCAGACCTTGCACACTTAAACGTGAGCGGGAGGGGCCCGAGCAGCAACGCGTATCTTATATGTGAAGGACTGCTCAGCTGCCGATTCCCCCTTTCTCTTTGTCTGTGGAACACTGCCCGGTGGCAGGCATCTGCATTGAATATTAGGACTGGTGGCGCGGTACGTCCAGTTTCCTCTGGGGATTTCGGTCATGGCGGGAGGACCCACGGCGGAAACTGGGATTGCTGGTAAAAGATCCGGAGTGAGATAAGACCCCTCTCGCTATGTTCATTGGGTGAAATCTGCAAGCTCGAGAGTTGCACTGTACCTGCGCACCCTGCCCCCCCCAATTTACTACAGCAGGTGTTGACAAACCTGAAGTCTATGCCTGCCACGAACAAGCCACCTTAGCGCAAACTTAGTATTTGGGGGTTTGAACTGTCTGCTGTGCTTTCGATACTTTGGCTATTTGCTGCAACATCGAGCCAAACCATTGCAATTCATGCCGTAATAGGGGATGTGGTCAGTGCTGGATAGTATTGCAGATCCGACACCAATTCCTTTCATACGCCCGACCTCAGTGGGCCACTGCCTACGTGCTCGCCCCCCTTTGGAGCCACTGTGGCCATAAGTGGATGCGGTCCACTCATAGGGGCATTGGTCTGAGAGGGACCCTCCGACACCTACGGGTTGTGCTACCATTTCACTTTTAGGATATTTCAATACGACATCATCTCCCCATTGACTTGCGCTCTCAAGCACAGTCACAAGTAAACAACCGAGCGGCATCTCAATGGGAGCCAGCTTTGCCCCGGCACTTGCGAATGCTTTTATGCACCATTTTGAGCAAACGTTTGTCTTTACTAACCTTGCCTTACAACCATATATCCATCTCTGGAAAGGTTTTATTGATGAGGTTATTCTGATTTGGACGGGCTCAGACATTATGCTTCACCAATTTGTTACACATTTGAACAGTAATGATTGGGCATCCAATTCACTAGCAGACAAACTCAGATTGACTTGGATTTAACCATCCTAATCACTTATAATGGACTGTTAACTAAAACCTTTTGCAAAAGCACTTCTGTCAATGCCACCCTGCATGCTCAAAGTGGTCATAGAAAACATGTCATTACCAACATCCCAAAATGGGAATTTATCCATGCCAGGAGAAATTGTTCTCATATGCATGATTGTGTTTTGGAAAGTAACCTCATTAACCTTTTAACTGCCATGGGTCCGTCCCCCCCCCCCCCCAGTGCAAAGGCCTTTTTTTGGTGATTTCAGTATTTCACCATGCAAAGCCTTCTACTATTTTCTCCTTCATTAACCCCTTAAGTGCCAAGGACGAGCTCTCGTCCATGGCATTTAAAGGGTTAAATCAAGATTTCTAGCAAGAGGGTACGACACTTGAGAAATCTGCAGAAGTCAGTCAGTTGAAAATAGCAGATTTGCTAGCCCCCAAACTTTGATCTACTACACCAGCTTCACAGAAAATTAGGCTGATCACTAGATATAACTCAGACAGCCACAAAATACACACAAGAAAACATTGCCACCTTCATTTAGATTCAGACCTCTCGAATTGGTTGGATCCTAAACCTATTGTTACCTATAGTAAAGGAAAGTCCCTCAAAAACAAGCTTTGTCCATCATTCATGAGCATGCCGAGTCCCACAACCACATGGCTGCACTCTGCTCAAGTCAAAGGTTTCCACAAATGTGGTTGTGGCAATGTGTAAATATGCATTAGAAACGACAATGGTTTCCTTCGGACCTCAGGGTGAACATAATGTCGAATCATTCATCAATTGCAACACCAAATTTGTGGTTTATTATTTGCATTTGTGGGCTTAAATATATTGGCAGTACAATTGGACCTTTAAAAATTCGAAAACACATGGCGACCATTGGTAGCCAGGATGTGAAATATCCTTTAGCCAGCCACTGGCAAACACCAATTAGATTGTAAGGACTCAATTCAATGTGTTGGTCTGGCTAAAGTCTCACTGCCACCACGAGGAGGCAATCAGACATTGAAGCTTAGACAATTGGAGGCCAGACTTTTTTGTAAATACCGCACAGTCTACAATTGCCTTAAATCGGACCACGAATTTGCAGCATTACTATAATCTGCTTCACTCCTTTGCCTTTATTGCAAGACAATGTCAATGTCCTTTTACTGACCCAATGTATTTATTCTCGTGTGTAATACTTTAATATTTACCTATTTTCATTCAATTCGTATTGGCAAGCTTGCTTTTCTTTTTATATGCATCTGAACAGCGCACTCATTGTCATGCTCTGTGAAACTCCCAATCTTTTATATATGTGGTTGCCAGCAGCAAAGTCATACATAGCTTCATTTTTCTGGGTCATGCATCGCTCTCCATGTTACCGAATAATTTCGAATAAATTCAATTTTCTACTTAAGACATTTCTTCCGTCATTCCCATGGCCCTCTTCCATTGCACCCCATTACCACTGTTTTGCAATAATTTGAAGTGCCTTGGGACCATGACTCATCTTCGCTACTTTTCATTGAATTTAGCAGCCGTTACCTCACCCAAGATGGCGGTTAATTTTGTGCCATATTCATTCATCACAGGCCATGTTCTAGTGCTCTCATTGACTAGCCTGTGTTGTTTAGGTCTCCCTTACTCGCGCCGTTTACGCGCTGAAATTTTTATTTTTGCTCTCCTCAAGTCCTTATCAGGAAAGCCGTAATTGTATGAACCCCCCGCCCCACACTCCCCCGGCTGTTTCTATTAGCAGACTTCGCTGCATGTTGGCCGCCGCACATACCTTTGCAAGTGTTTCTTTAATCTTTGGAATTGACTTTCAGCATGCCTTACTCAGTGCTTGCAATTAGCATGCTTTCATTGCACTTTTTTTCACATTGTGCTCACAATTTATTTATTAGGTCACTAAGCTTCAGCTTAAAAATATATATATAGTATTGGTTTGATGCATGTTGCCAGTTTAATACATTCCTTCTGGGTCTCTATGTTCAAATATACGTGCGCATATTGCGTGCATTATATGTAATGAAACAGTAATATACATTTGTTCCTCTCATAATGTAATCGTTATTTTGCTCATACAATCCAGTTGAGTTTACATTTTCACTTTAGATGCCATCTCAATTGCGAAGTAACCTGTAGATTTTTACTCCGGCCCCATCTACAGAACGTGGCCTTGCTTCCATTTCAATATTTCATTCTACGATTTAAGCCTTACTCCTTTCTGGCAATTTTACTGCCTGAAACCTCGTAACCCCAAGTCAAGGTAAAAATGTGTTACCATTTACTTATATTACACCACACACACACACACACACCCCCCCCCCCCTCCCGTTTGGCAAGATTGTCCACGAGAGCACCGGTTCATCATTGACACTAATGTCATTTTCTCTTCCTTTTTCTCCCCCTCTCACCCACTTATATGAATTTCCTTTAATTTCAGATTGCTAATGTTTGTTTGTGCAAAAATGGATCTTTGACATATGGAATTGTGATTATTACTTCATGAATCATATTTTGAATTTGCATTTTGTTTATTTGTAAAGCGCAGCCAGGCCCAAGGGCAACAGGGCGCATAATCTTAAGTACAAGTTACAGTGGTTACATATAAATGATCAGTGCAAAGATACAAGTCATAAATGTAGGAGACAGCTTTTACAAAGAGGTGGTGGGAAGGCAGGTGGTAAAGGTCAAGCACAAATATAGAAGATACAAAATAAAAGTGGAGCATAGGATAAACAAAGTGATCTCAATAGGTTAGATTGTCAGTGTCAAGGTTCTGAAGCCATTGTTTAGTATTACACTTTAAGAGCAGAACCTTCCTTCCATGTATTAGAGAGGCCGGGAGTGTGTTCCATAACTTTGAGGCCAGTACTGGGAAGCTAGCGCCTCCCGAGTTATGGAGTTTGAATTTAGGTATAGACATTGTCTGTACTTGGGCTGCTCCAAGTGGTCTTGAGGAAGTATGCGAGGTGAGTTGATTAAGGAGGTAAGCTGGAGCAAGGTTAGCCCTAGCTTTGTGCGTTAGTGCAAGAGTTTTGAGCAAAATTCTATGCTCAACCGGAAGCCAGCGCAGGTTGCGTCTAGTCTCAGATGTGCAACTTCTTTGGGATGTTGAGGGCTGCCCTGATGGCATTCTGAATTACTTGTAATTTGTCAATTTTTGTGACTAGTACCTAGGTATAGGGTGTTACAGTAATCGATTTTAGACATAACTAACGTTCTGGCGAGTGTGATACAATTAGGTGTGGTGAGAAACAAAGGTCTTGCCTTTGTACTCCGTCCCTTGTTTTAACTTACTTTGTATTCTTGAATTGATTTGTGCTTGTTACAAAAAAAAAAAGTAATGTGATTTGCCATATTCAGCCTTAGATGAAGAGCTAGTCAAAAGCTTGAAACAAGCGTCAGGCTGTGTTTTCAACCACAATTAAACTCAGACAACGCTTTACTTGGCAATTCCTTGGCGCAGTGTGATCGGGACTTCGTTTTTTTGTTACCTACAGTGGTATTATATTGGCAGTATACCCACACCTCAGACACCCGCAGCTTTGTGCCACTCCTATTCTGTTTTGTACAAGCGCTGTGGACACTTAGCCAATAGTTGTCTTTCACTAAAAACAAGAGCTCAACAATGGACTCCTTAGAGAGACACACAAAGAAGATCCTGGCCAAAGCAGGGATACACTTTACCATCAAAGCTGGATCTGAGGTCAAGATAGACGTTCATACTCAGGCAGGACGTACAGTCGCTGGTAGAGTCACCACAACAGCAGGAGCATAATCAGCATCATGCAAGTCTGCAACCACGACTAGGTGACTCACGACGCGAATGAGGGCCTTTGAGGTGCAGAATGCAACCCCGGAACGGCAGGCTGAGGTAGATCTCGGAGAAACAATGCGCGGTACCGATGATGCTGTGGCTTTGAGGTACAGTTTGTCTGAAAAGAATTGCTCTGTTGGACTACAGTTATCCCACGTTTGTGGCATTGTTTGCTTGTTCTTTAGTTACTATTGGGAGGCTTACAAGGTTTTACGATCAAGTGGCGAGGGGTGTATTTGGGATGTGCCCATGGGTTAATTACGCCTACACTGTTCTCACGTGCCATGCTGGTGGAGGCAGTCTAAATTGGGGATGAACCCCCTTTGTGCTGAAATGATCCAGTGTGGAGGTTGGGGGCAGGGGGGAATACATGGGAACCATGGTGGTGGAGGCGATGGTAGCCCAATCATGTCACAAATTAAGGTACTGACTTGAAAGAGGGTGGAGGTCATACATGCATAGAAATAGAGTAAAGTCCTATTTGACCAAAAAGAAGATCCATAGACTTACTCCAGGATACCCATGTATGGGCAGGAGATCAGGATGCCATTATAAATTGCTCGGGGTGTGGGCAAGCAAGAGATTTGGCTACGGTGCACCCTATTTGCCAGAGGCGTCTTCATATGGACAGATGGGAAACTAGCATTTCAATTATTGGAGGTGGTGAGGGACACGTTAGGGCGGTATCTGATACTGCAGGGTCACCTGGATCACAGAAAAATAGGTCTTGTTAATGCTTACTTTTTGAATCAGAGAATAGCAGATCATGTGCACATGATCTGTGGTCATATTGCCTCCAGGTGTGATGGTTTTTCTGATATGGGGTGGCGCTGATATGGGGTGGCGATTTCAATTGTGTGAAGGATCCTGTACTCAACAGAACCGCTCAGGTTCTACCCCTTAGCCTGCCACCATCGCCCTGAATGAGGTCCTGTCTGAACTGGCCCTGGTAGACATGCCGTGGGAACTGCATCCGGAAGGTAAGGGCTACCTCCTTTTATTCATCCCCTCACAAGCTGCATACCAAGATTGATTATTTTTTTGTAGGAGCCAAGCAATTTGTGTTCGATATATGTGCTGCACAGTGTCGGACCATTTCCTCCCCCCCCACCCCCTGGTGATTGGGGTCCCAGACTATTTATCCAGATCTGGCATATGCCCATGAAGGCTTTGGGAGATGCCTTTTCAGAGATAAATTGTGCAACACCATAGATACCTTTTTTTTTAAAAAAAAAACGTTGGTAGTGTAAAAACAGCTGGGGAAGTGTCTGGGAAGCCAGGAAAGGGGTGGCGAGGGGAGAAAGCTCAGGGGCCATCCGTAAGATGCTAAGGGAATATCTGGAGGCTGTGGAGAAGGATAATGAAATAGAGGCCAGGCACCCCGAACTAGGGATTGGAGAGGAAACTAGCACCAATGCGATCTCAATGGCTACTAGCACGTGAGACTCTCCAATTAGACTTTGCCACTAGGGTAGCCCGAGCTCATGCAGAGGGAGAAAAATCTGGGAAGAGGTTAGCTTGGTTGTGCAAGCATGAGGGGCCTAGGCCCCTGATCACACGTTTGCAGGACTGCTGCAGTGAGTTATGTGGCGTTCCAGGCCGCTACTTTTTATGCACAATTATATAGCCACGATGTACAGGTGCCGAAACCCCCCCATCCCCACCCCCCCCCGGATAGGAACAAACTTGTTGATCCACCTCCTGAAATTCACCACAGAAAAGAAATTTCTTCTACCGTGAGAGGGTGATCCAAGGAAGCAAAGCAATCGCCTCCCTTTCCACTAGCAAAATGCCAGGAAGCAATGGCTTCCCTGTAGAATTTTATAGAGTATATGGCTCCGCCCTGCACCCAATCTTGCTGAAATTTGAGGAGACATACAAGTAGCATACTCCAGGCTAGCATAAGGGAAACTGTTGTGTAGTGACCTCCTGTGTGTGTGTGTCTGGTAAGGAAAGGCGATGTGTTGTGTAGTGACCTTCTGTGTGTCTTGTAAGGGAAGGAGATGTGTTGTGTAGTGACCTCCTTTATGTATGTGTGTCTGGTAAGGAAAGGAGATGTGTTATAGTGGCTGTCTGTGTAATGCTGTCTTGCTGTGAGCCTGTGATGTCACATGGAATGTCACTGTGTGGATGGTGGAATGTTTATCTGAGGGTTCCATACTGAGGCAGTTAGAGCTCCCCTGCCTGGGTGATGGGGCCAGTGCTGATATAGTCCATACTCTCATGTATTTATCCTTCCTGTAACTGTGTCTTTAAGTCCTGTAATAAACCTAAGAAGTAACACAAGAAAGTCTGGAAGTCACTTCATAACAATGGCGACGAGGATGTCTTGCAAGAAGAACCTGCGCACATGAGAAGAAGTTGAAATCTGAAGAAGCCTGCTGCGGGGGGGTGCAGGAGAGAGGAGGACAAAGTGGTGGTCAGCACTGCCCCCACATACAAGTAAGAGACCCATCACCCAGGGCCAAGGAGGGGAGGAGCAAGGAAGTCCCACTACAGGCGCTCTAATATGTGAAGCCCCATGTCCTGATGGACCAGCTGCCCAGAAACTGGAGGGAAGAGCTGGGTCCAGGGGCTGAGGAAGAGAGCCCCACATAGGGGGATCAATAGCGCATGTTGGAGACAAAGCTGGGTTCCATGGGCTGGCTGAAGAGAGAAGCTGGGCCATCAAGGGATGCCCAAGAAAGCTAAGCCTCTAAGGTGAAGAAGTTTTATTGGAGTGGAACATGTTAAGTAAAAAGGGAAGTAGATGCTCTTTTATGGCAAAAAGAAGTGATGATTTCCCATAGCTGTAGAAGGGAGAAGCGTTCTCTTAAGGAAATAGAAAAAAAATGGGGGGGCTCCCCAGTTTGAGATACTACGAAGCAACGGTTTCCATCAGTGGAAGAGGGTCTCTGTATTGGAAGGCAGATATTATCCATTGCGTGGCAGGTTGGTTACGTCATGTATTAGCACAAATGACTGACCATGCATGGAAGCGTTGGAGCACTGTATTGACCGTTGGTTATGGTCGTGTACAGCTGATCTGGATCCTTTGGACGCCGTTTTAAAATGACGACGTGTTCGAATGTGATGTGTTGGAGGAACTCCGAGCGCTATTGTCTGAGCGTTCCCAACACAGTGTTGCTGCTCCGTATGAATAAAGGAGAAAACATGAGAGGAAAGGCCATGTGAACGTGACCTCAACGCAATGATGAATGCGGAAGTATCGGAAAAGAGGAAGTCAAGTTTTTGATGCAGGCTCCATTTGAAGAGCGTGGAGTCAATGTGGTTACGTCGGCTGTTTTAGGTCTTCCTGTGCAGCAATGAAAAGACGTGTTTTTGACTTTAAACATATTCCGCATATTAGGAGGTGCATAAACATTAAAAGGGCTGCGTTTGGAAAAGAGGATGAGTGAAATGTGAAGTCATGTGAAGTCACCTTCCAGGTACCCATGAACAACTTGAATTTCACGGATATGTTGTTTCTATGGAACTGGTTTAGACATTTTTAAAAGGATGTGTTCTGTCACGGCGCCGAGCAATTTATGGACATTGTGCAAGTTATATGATGTTTAAGGAGCAGTGAAATTCGGTTATCCGATGCATTTTGCCAGTAGTAGAGTGACGCATATTAAGTGTGTTGCAGCTAATGAGAATTTGGCTCGTTTGTGGATATGTTAGGAACATTGTGGATGAATACTCCATTAATGTTTAAACATGTTATTAAGTATTTCGGATGCATCACTGTACTGTGTGCCTGGCTGGGAAGGTGCAGAGAGAATGCTGTAAAATGGAATTAGATTACATGCTGCATTATGTTGGGTAATGTTGAGTTTTGTGGATATATGGAGTTGCATGTGGAAGAGTGGGCTAGTATAACATTTTGAGGATTTTCAGGCATGTTAGTCGCTCTATAGCAGCATGGACTCTTAGGTTGGTCATTTTTTTAAGGGTCATAAAATTGGCCATGGACTTGTGGGGTTACGGAAGTTAGATTAGGGTCATAAGCTGGCCATGGATTTATAGGGAAAAAATGTTGAAACTTATGTTTGTTCTACAATTTTGAATTGCATTTTCATTATGCTACAGTCACAACAATGCATTTAATAGCTGTGTAATGCAAAGTGTTTTATGCCTGATTTAAGGTTGACTGTAATGGATGCACAAAGAAGGGCATGAAGGTAATATGAGGCAGGTTGTCACTCAGAGGTAGCGCCTTTGGTGTGTGTGACGCTATGGTTATAAGGAGAGGTAGTGCGTCGGCTGTGTGTGACGCAGTGGTTATAATGAGAGGTAGCGCCTCTGTTGTATGTGTGTCACCTTTGGGATTAACTTGAGGTAGCGCCTCTGGTTTGAGTGACATTGTAGTACTTAGAGGTAGCGCCTCTGGTGTGTGGGTCACGAGAGAGAGGTAGCGCCTCTGGTGAGTGTGGCTCAATTGGTATTTGAGGGAGGTAGCGCCTCCGATGTGGGTATAATGAGAGGTAGCGCCTCTGTTGTATGTGTGTCACGATTGGTATTAATATGAGGTAGCGCCTCTGGTATGTGGGTCACGAGTGAGAGAGGTAGCGCCTCTGGTGAGTGTGGCTCAATTGGTATTTGAGGGAGGTAGCGCCTCCGGTTATTGTGGCAAAATAGGTACTGAAGTGAGGTAGCGCCTCTGATGTGCGTGTCACCAGGGTGTTTTAAGGAGATAGCGCCTCC
Organism: Ambystoma mexicanum; assembly: GCF_040938575.1. Classification (NCBI taxonomy): domain Eukaryota; kingdom Metazoa; phylum Chordata; class Amphibia; order Caudata; family Ambystomatidae; genus Ambystoma; species Ambystoma mexicanum. The sequence goes on along the minus strand of NC_090935.1, from coordinate 999,900,198 downwards.
GGTTCGTATGCGAAGAATTGTATTGGAGAGGTAGCGCCTCTGGTGAGCATGGACCCTAGTGTACGCGAGGGAGGTAGCGCCTCCAGCGTGTGGAACATTCTGTTGTGCGAGAGGTAGCGCCTTTGCCAGTATGGAGTAGGGCTGGTAACAGATTGATGTCGCGTTGGGTTGTTTCCACACATATTTAAAGGAGGTAGCGCCTTCGTTTTTTTGCCATATTTTTCCTATATTTTGCTGTGCCAAAGACTGCGTTTTCTCCATACAGTCTGTTTGGCATAGTACTCTTGTAATGCTGTTTTAGGTCATCAGTGGTCAAATGCCTGGTACGCAGATGGACTTGGGATGTCTGGCCAGTGTCTCATGGTGATCTGTGGTATTTGGTCGTATTGAGTAATCTGGTTACACCTGATAGACTCAGCCTATTTGGAACTCTTTAGTGTTTTGCCTCTGTGTGTGGGTGTGTTTGGTAAGGAAAGGAGATGTGTTGTGTAGTGACCTTCTGTGTGTGTGTCTGGTAAGGGAAGGAGATGTGTTGTGTAGTGACCTCCTTTATGTGTGTGTGTCTGGTAAGGAAAGGAGATGTGTTGTGTAGTGACCTTCTGTGTGTGTGTCTGGTAAGGGAAGGAGATGAGTTGTGTAGTGACCTCCTTTATGTATGTGTGTCTGGTAAGGAAAGGAGATGTGTTATAGTGGCTGTCTGTGTAATGCTGTCTTGCTGTGAGCCTGTGATGTCACATGGAATGTCACTGTGTGGATGGTGGAATGTTTATCTGAGGGTTCCATACTGAGGCAGTTAGAGCTCCCCTGCCTGGGTGATGGGGCCAGTGCCGATATAGTCCATACTCATGTATTTATCCTTCCTGTAACTGTCTTTAAATCCTGTAATAAACCTAAGAAGTAACATAAGAAAGTCTGGAAGTCACTTCATAACAGAAACATTGCTAGTACCCATTCTTAAACAAGGGAAGCCGGCGGAGCGGTGAGACTCCCATCACCCCCCTGGCCATGTTGAACTGCGATGTGAAGCTACTCACGATGGCTTCCCGGTTGAGAAAGAAATAATTTCCCAATACATAGACCAAACCAGGTTTGCGCCAGGCTGTAATACTACGTGGCTTGCAGCATGTCATCGACCAAACCAATCTTAGGGAACAAATGTTGTGTAGTAGCATCCCTTGTTGTTAAAAGCCTTTGACTCAGTTTACTGGGAGAGGACGATTGCTGCCTTGAGGGGTTTTGGGTAGGTTTCATTCACTGGGTGACATTACTATTCCTCCCCAAAGGCCAGAGTGAAATCAGGTAGGTCCGGAGTTGGCCTCGTAGAAGATACAAAGGGGCACTTGTCAGGGATGCCCACTCTCCCCAATGCTGCACATACTTGCTTTGGAACCGGTAGCTGCGCATTTGCATCAACATTACGAGGTCAGTATCCAGATCGGTGGCTCTACACATCACTGTATGTCGAAGATGTGCTTCTTTACATGTGGAGCCCAACGTAACTTGCAAATTGTTTAGGACACCTTACATTTTGCTGGGTTATCTGGCATCCGTTTTAATAAGAGTCCTGTCCTTTCCCTTTGGCAAGGTTGCGTGGGCAGGACAGACTCCCATACCTGCGCTTACAATGGGAGCCGCATTCCTTACGCTACTTGGTTGTCTGCATCACACACATAGGGAAATACATGTGTAACAAAGCGGTAGATGGTTATACAAATAGTTTTTTGGTCCAGGCTACCACTATGGGCAGGGTTGCCATAGCCAAGATTATACTTTCACTATTATCTATTAGATTGAGGCAACCTTCTTCGCTCTTTAGATGTCCTGTGGGGGGATTTTTTTGTGGCGCACGAGTCAGCATAAATTGGCTAATATGGGTTGTGTTCATCTTACAAAGACTGGGTGCAGTTGTTGAAATTCGAACTTTATTACTTGGCAAACTTTAGTTGCAAAATGACTGATGATCCTACATATGAATCTGAACTGCTTTTGCCATTGGCGAGACCGTAATGGCTTAGAGGCCCTTGGGCTCTCTAGAGATGGCATTAATCCCCAGCCTTTGCTGGTAAAACTGGACAATCCGATATGGGCTAGTCACCAAATGCCCCAATCATGGGCGGAGTGCTTTGAGTGAATTAAAGGTTGTACTGGGCGGGTAAACCTTGGTACATGCACCTGGGGGAGAAAATTGTATAACAGTGAGTTGTTTTGGGGACCTGGGAAGCTTGAATTTACAGGAAGACCTCCCTAGGACAGTTTCAAGTACATGCGGTTGCTGAGGACAGCTATGGCAGTCATAGCCTGCTGAACCAATCTGGAAAATGGATGGAGACAGGTTGACCGACAGATCTGATGCGCAATGGTATCGGCTTTTATTATCACTAAAAATGTATACCAAAATGCCAGATTCAGAGCGTTCCAGGTTCCAAATTGCACCTACATGACTCCCAGTAGGGTGGCTAAATGTAACCCTACTGGAATACCACATTGGCTTGCCGCTGGAATGTCGCAGACACATGTTCTGGAAATGTTCGAAGGCACAGGGGTTCTAAGCTAAAATTGAACTGACCTGAACCGCTGCTGGAATTACTACTTATCACTGAGTCTGCTTGAATGTTATATTGACTATGTATTCCAAGCATAGCAAATCTTCAACTGAGGCAGTACAAGACTCCACTCTTAGTACAGGCTGTACCATCAGAGTTCAGGGTAGAGTAGACAGAACATCCAGGCTGATCTTAAGAGGGAGAGAGGGCTATAGAATCAGTACAATGAAATTGTAATACACATGGTCCAAAGAAACGTATTGTAAAAATAAATTGTTTACAAAACAATTAGGCACAGATAAATCTTGGGGAAAAGTAGTACAATCAAATTATATAACCATAATTATAAAGATAAGACCAAAGCATAGACCTTATTTAGAGAACAGTAAGTCAAACCTTTTCATACACATTCAGTATCTGTCAGCTATTCTTGGGGAGTAAAAACCATGAGCTACTTTCCGATTACTAGTAGCCCCCCCCCCCTCACACCTCCGCCCCCACCCCATCATCAGTTGTACTGTGACACTCAGCAAGAAATCGCATATCAACTGGACAATATACTTTTCAGATCTAGTGAACTCATTCTATAAACTGTTAACTGATTCAGGGTAACATTCTAGGGGAGTTAACCCTTGGGGTGTAATATCAATTACAGTTGCTTTTCTGTTCCCAGACTAAGGAAAGCAATAACTTGTTAACTTATTTTAGGATAAGGGGGCGTGGCTACATGGCCACGGAGGACGACGTGATTCCTGTGTGCTCCTGCAAATCTGTCGATTGAGAAATAAATGAATCCACTGATAAGGAGTGTGAATATAATGAGTCTGCAGCGGTCAAAAGTCCTGCTGCACGAGAAAAAAAACTGGTGATACAAGATGGCCCCTGAAGAACAAAGGAGCTGTATTGAAGAACGGCTGCATTGCAACAACAAGAGCCAGCCGAAGTCTGTAAGCAGTAGATTCTGTGTGAGTAATGAGGGTTCGGAAAGCGAAATACCCAGAAATGGAGACCACGGCTGGGAGCACAGCTGGTGTGCATGAGGAAGCCTGAAGCAGCGTGAGGGAGAGCCGACTGGACACTACACAGTGCCGACAACCGCTCAAAAGGCATGGGCGAGCACACTTCGAGCTGAAAAGTTGTGTGGAAGAAATGACACTGCTGGTAGCGGATGCGGAATGGTATGGATGCAAGGCCTTGTGAAGTCACCCGACTGCAATTGTATGTAACTGTGAATACTACTGCCAGTTATATTGGGAAGCGTATACAGCCATGGATCTGGGCAATAACGGACATGTTCATAACATCTCCCTGAAACAGAAGACGAGTAACGCGGTCAGGCGGCTCAGCAGCGGAGGTCCCCGAACACGGTGCTCATTGGGAAATTGACATTGCGCGTAGCAGCATTGTAGCTAGCAAGGAACGAAGAGCGGTCCCAGCTGTACAGTGCCAGTGAAATTACAACCGAAGAAAGAAGGCATTCTGCTAATACACGGAAGCAGCAGATCTACAACACGGGCAGGCTCGCCACAGCAGTGGCTTGTCAGGAGTGGAGTGAAGACACTGTGCCTGCAGGGAGACACGGACACTGCAGGAAAATGCATGGCAATACCCAGATGCCAAATGGACATGTGTAAGTGACACAAGTGAGCCATGCAGCTGCCCAACTCACATGCTGTGGAGATCATATGTACCAACATCTGAAGTGCGGAGCACATCAACTACAGAGGATTCAGAGGAGGCCAGGCGGTATAATCAGCCTAAAGGTGGACAACTGACTGGTCGACACGTGCAACCGAAGGTGCGGCAGTTTGTCCACAAACAGCATCACAACACTGAAGACCCTGAAGGCTTGAAGTAGGCCCATCAGCGTTCCTACCGACTAACAGACCCGGTGGGGCACATGACAGGCGCGCAGCAACTGGAGTTCAAACACATGTACAGCCCCTGTGGATTTGGTAACGTGTTGCACCCAATATACCACAAGTGCAACACCTGGGTGGTCAACTCCGAGCAATAACAGTGAAGAGGAGGGATATTTAGGATAAGTCGGATGAACTTGGCACAAGAGGCTGAACATACACCCTCCGTGAAGGAAGCCAATATAGGTGGGATGAGGACAGCCCAGGCAGTGGCAAATATAAAGACTGATAACAGGCAAGCTGATGGTGGATGGAGGTGATGGTCTGAATAGCTCAGAGGGCACAGTGATGGCAGGAATACTACAAGTGGATGCCCAGAGATAGTCAGCCTTTGCACTAACTTGTGGATAAGAAATACCAGGATCTCGCCATCAGACCTTAGGAACACTTGCTGGTAAGCTCAGGGACAAAGGAGGAGAGGAGTAATAGGCAAAGCAAGAAACAATACTAGAGCCCCCATTACAGAAAAAGTGGAGGAAGACGCTGAATAAAGAGCGCAGAGGGTGAAGGGCAAACCCCGGATTAGAGATACTATTAGTCGTTATACCAAGAGCATAAATACTCCAACAGCACTTTGAGAGCAAGCGGCTGCCCCACGGGAATGAGAGCAGAAGCAGCGCTGTAGTACGTGAAGGCGCTGCAATGGCAACTAAAGGTCATAAAAACAAAAAGGGAAGTAGTCGATAGATTGATTCGCCAAACCTACAGCGCTGACACTGTCCAAAAACGACGGAAGATACATGCGACAGCGAAACACTGGGGCAAATGGACCGGCAAATACTAGAGAATAGTTGAGACGAAAGACGCTGGAGAAAAAAACGCAATGAAAATAGACGTAAATCTCTTGAGACAGGATGTCAAGAGCACAGACAGAGCGCACTGGGGCTTAGAGAAAGAGGTGATGGCTAATATAAGCAGATGCAAGGAACACTCAGGACGTCTGCTCAAACCAGTGCAGAATCTGGAAAACGGGGCCAAAGAAGCGGAAGGTCGGGCCTGCAAGAATAATGTAAGCGAGGAAGGTCCAAACCCGACCAACTATGTGGAAGACATGCTCTTACAGGAAATAGGACTGGCATCACTCAAAGGGTTCACTATAGAAAGAGCACACAGGGCCTTAACAAGGAGACCACCGCCCGTAGCCCTGCCCAATAATTGCAAAGATAAAATTATAAAGAAAGAATACTGGAACATTTTCAGAAAGGAGGAATGATTAACCAGGCAGCGGCATCCATCACAGCATACATGGATGATACCTTTCTGGTGCAGAAACAAAGAAGGAGCTATGTGGCTCTAAAAGGAGGGTATGCACAGCATTTCTCAAGTATATGGTGCTGTACCCGGTGAAGATGAAGGTCCTGTATAAACTCGTATTTTTCAAGACCCCAGAAGGGGAGTACGTGGATGGATTTACAGCAGAACATGTTGATTGAGAAAGAAGACCTGACGGTGGGGGGGGGGGGGGGGTGGGGGTGGGTGATAAGTGAAGCTGCAATGTGCGATTAACATACTCTCGTAGGACATGGGGGCATGATGCATAGGGATTTGATAGGACATTTCAGCTGGAATTTATATGCATGATGTACTGTTGCTAGGTGCAGGAGCGCAGAGGCTGCTTATAGGCGGCACTAGGAATCACACTATTAACCCACATTAGGTAGTTTAGATGGGATACTAGTAGTTCAGTATCGTCCCGCTGCTTCGCGAGAACCGTCAAGGGTCATGAAAGGAGCGAGATGCAGGAATGCCTGAGATTCAGTAATGGCGCTGGGAAAATGTTGGGAACGGTTGAGGAAGTTGGCCTATGGAGTAGCATGGGGAAAGCGGAGTGGAGGTGGTAGTAAGAATCGGGTTGGGGCATGGGAGTGGGGGGGGGGGGGGGATATGGGAGAACTTAATATAGCAACCTGGAATGCGAGAGGCTTGAACAGCTATAATAAAGGAACCGGATTATGCCATATTTGAGACGGCAGAGAATAGATTCAGCGCTTCTGCAAGAAACCCACTTATCCAAGGATAAACATGGCATAGCACGGAAATGGAGTGGGGTGCCTCTGGGCTCAACATACTCCGTATATGCTAGCAGGGTTCTAATTTGGATAGCACCAACAGTCCCATTCAAGATCCTCCAGACCCATCTAGACAGATGGCAGGATGGTCATTGTCAGGGATTAGTTGAAAGCAAATAAATGTGTCATTAATATGTATGCCCTGGACCAAGACACTGCAGCTTACTTTAGATCTTTGTACCCTAAGGTTAACCCACAGATGGGGCGGGGATTTCAATTGTACCCTGGACCCTACGATAGCTAGATCAGATAGCAAGTTTGCTTATCCAACCCCTCCGCCTAAAGCTTTTAACACGCTGTTAAACATTTAGGCTTGTGGATGTATGGAGGAAAATGTACCCGGAAATACCCACTATACAGCCCTGAAGAACCTATACACGAGGTTGGATTATGTGTTCAATAGGGAGGGGGGGGGGGGATACAGAGTGGTTTTACGCAGGTTGAATACAAAGCTAGGGTCCCGTCGGATCATGCTCTGCTGATGGCAGGTGCAGCCCCCCCCCCCCCCCAGTCACTGCGACGCAGCCCGCCCCCTCCCCCCCAGACCGCCTCCCGGACCAAAATACCAACATGGCGACTTAGGGTGGAAGCACTGAAAGACAAAGGATTGAGAACACCCGAGGACTGAGGTGAGAATATTTTGAGAACCACACAGGTAGTGTAGTCTTGAGGGGGGGATGTGTACACTGTGGGAAGCCTTTAAAGCGGTGATTAGGGAAGCGGCCATAGCCAAGTCAAAAGGGATGCAAGAGATTAGAACACAGGATCTACAAAAAACAGAGGTGGAAGTTAAAAACTAATGCGGCCAGGAAATAGGTCCCTAGCAGAAGCTGAGGAAGTGTCCCGCCTGCAGCAGGAGTGTAGAGAACACTGGGAAAGGTTGGGCAAACTAAGTTACAAGAAATAAGGAGAGAACACGCTGAAGGAGACAAACCGGGCAGATTGTTAGCATGGTTGTATAAGAGCAAGAATACATGACAATTAGAGCTGTGAAAGGGATGGGAAGTTACGAGAAACCCAAGAAGTGAATGAATGTTTGTGACTATAGGCACCTCTACAATGAATAACCGGTGGTAGAGGAGCTGAATTAGATGGCATTGACGGAGATCAACCTTCCCAGGCTAAATAAAGGAGAGATAGCCTAGAAGTCCCCATCACGTTAGAAGAACTAGAGAGTGTGATTAAAGAACTACCAACATGTAAAGTTCCGGGAGCGGATGGGCTCCCTGGAGAATTGTACAAAGTATATAAAACCAAAGTATTCCTCCCCCATTATTGGCAATGCTAAATGAGGCACTAGCTACGGGTACATTGCCAGGGTCCCTCCAAGAGTCAATTAGCCCGCTTCTCAAACCAAATAAACCGGACAAGGAGTGTAGCTCATACAGACCCCTGTCGTTGCTGAACCAGGACAGGAAGATTCTTACTGCAGACATGGCAAAGGCTTAAACCAGGCAGTCATAGGTAAAATTATACACCCAGACCAGACATGTCCCATGCAGGAATATTACCAATTAATTGCAGAAGTTACACCATATAATAGATTATACTCAGAGATAAACAGGAGGTGGCAGTAGTATCACTGGATGCAGTGAAGGCATTCCATACAGTCAGATGGAGGTCCTGAAAGAATTTGGTATTGGCCCATACACAAATGGGTAAGACTGCTGTACAATGAGCCGATAGCAAGAGTCAAAACAGGCACCACGTTCTGAGCAGCTGAGTTAGGGCACGAGATAGGGCTGCCCACGATACTCTATGCTCTTCATTATAGCACTGGAACCACTAGTGGTTTATTTACAGGAAGAATATGGAGAGGTGGGCATAAAGACTTCAGCTGACAGGCACCCGATTAATAGTATACGGATGATCTGCTCCTATACCTACAGTACCCAAAGGATAATCTACAATATATCAAATGTGATGGAACGATATGCGGCACTGTCGGATATAACCATTAACCCCCTGAAGTCTAACTCCCCCTATGAGTATATGTGGGGAAACCTGTACATGAGTTGCCAGTGTTACTGATGAAGTGGGAAGGGGCAATGATTAGATATTCGGGTATAGATATATACCACGACCCTCATCTAGAACATATGCACAACACAGTGAAGGTGGTATTGCATGACATTTTGGTCTAGGCTGCCATTGTCCATGATGGGGCGAGCAGCTTTCTTGAAGATGGTGGTCCTGCCGCGACTCCTACATTACTTCGCAAATGTCCCGTTTGCGATACCCAAGAAGTTCTTTAGGCAATTGCATGGCTTAAGCAGGGGCTTCATATGACAATTCGAGACGAAGAGTGGCACTGGGGAAACTCCAGAGGGCATATGACCAAAGTTGCCCAAATTTGAGGTATATTATAAGGCTATTCAGCTGCAATAAGTGGCTGACTGCAGAATCAAGGTTGCTACGTGCAGAATGCACCCCATACATTTTGAATGAAGTGATATTGCTATCCGATTCGTGCAAGATTAATGAAAAATCTACTGTTGTGCTTAGGGAGGACGATCTGGCAGAGGGCATGGCGGGTGCTGGGTAATTAACACTGTATTCTCCACAGAGGTGGCGCTGGAGAAAGTAGACAAACAAGTCAGGCTGAGTGTGAGGAGATGGTGGGAACCCCTGGGGGTAGCAACGATGGGAAACCTAGTAAAAGAGGGTAGGCCCAAGGAGTTTGTTGAATTGATGGGGGGACAAAGAAGTACACTGAGGGCAATACATCACGTATTTCCGGCTCTTGAAGAACCTTGTGTAGATGGCCAGAGTCCAAGTTGCCCCTACAGCAGGATGAGATTATAGAGACAATTTATGATGCATCAGAAGGGGGACACGAGGTTTCACGCATATGAGCTATTCATGTCTAGAGATGGGGAAGAAATGGGACAGACAAGGCAGAACTGGGAGGCAGAATTTTGGGAACCAATGTGGCGCATTCCTCGACACAACAGATCCAGCTGTATATTACCCATGGAGCATACCTAACCCCAAACAAAATAGCCAAGTTCAATCAAGCAGACAGATGTCCAGTCATGCCCGAAGTGCGGGAAGGTAAATGCAGATCTGGTACATATGTTCTGGGCATGCCTGGCAGATTTTGGGCAGAAGTTGCCCAGACAATGACCAAAGCAGAGATTACCCTGATGTGGGATTCCCCCAAGGAGTGTCTGCTGGGAGGTTTCCCTACACCAAAGAGCTAAACATGTGAGCAAACTAAAAGTACCTAGCATATATATTAGGTAAATGTAGAATAGCGATGGATGAAAGGCACCGGCTAGACCGGTGGCAACAGTATGGTGAGGGATCTGTTAGAATGGGCGAGCAGAATCTGGTGTGGGAGAAAGCGAGAGGGAGAGATTCTCAACAGGAGATGGAAGGTTTGGAGGCAACTGGTAGCTTGTCTGGCTGTCTCAGGAAAGGGTGCTCAAGATTTGTAATATACCATTAGATGGACGATACTGCAGTGAAGTGAGATTCTGATAGGGGAAGCGAGGGGTGGACCGATGGGTGCGAAGTGGGCCAGGGAGAGAGGGGGGGGGGGGGGTAGAAACAGTTCTACAATTGTATGTGTAATGTTGGTACTGATCCACACAGTTTTAGGGTGGAATGTATGTATAAATAAAAAATGTAAAAATGTATTTTAGGATATACTCAAGGTAAGTAAAACCTATACACTTTACAGGTGCTATAAGCAACTAAAGGCAGGTATAAACCCAAGACTGTCTACAACAGACCAGGTAAAGCAAAACCCTGTGTTACACTTCAGGTAAAACCTAATGCAGACTTATGCTGGACAGGCTAATCGCAAGTCAGGGGAAGCAAGACCCAATTGGGGACACTCATACTTTATCCTAACAGGAATAGTGACGTGAAAACAACAGCATTACTTTTGGGAAGAGGCACAAACAAATCACAGGCGAGTAATACAACTGTACATCTACTGTGTTAGAATGGGTTTCTAAGGCAAGTAATAGCCTTAGATATACTTTTCAGAATGAATGGCTAAACATTTCTAAAATAAGTAATAACTTTTGTAACTGCTCACTCAGTTACAGTTAGCAACTAACCTCTTTTGTAAGTAACTTAACACTTTTTCCAGGCAAAAGCCCCAATCCTTAGAAGTCATTCACTTATTCTTGGAGCATGACTGTTCTCAGTGGTGTGTCAGAAAGGGGGCGGTGGGGGGAGTCACTAGAGTCTAGTGTCCAACAGGTAGGTCAGATAGGGTCTTAATTAGCAAAGGTTCCTAAGGAAGACTGTTAGAACAAGTACTTTAGAGTTAATTGAGGGTCCAGGGGCTTCACAGGAGTATTCCAGCAGGGGCCTGTGTGCACTGGACGAGAGGGATCCCAATCAAACATCACAGGAATCACAAGAGACTTAAGAAAAATCCCCAAGCCAGCACAGAAGATCAGCAGGCGGCCTTCAGGACCTGCAGCCAAAAACCTCGTCGTTGAATTCCTTCATCCAGACAGAAGACAGGACACAGCAAAGACTTTTGCAGCAAGGATCACAGGGAAGGCTCTAGGCAAGGTTTTTCTCCTGGCTGGATGCGGTTCGGCACCTTTTTCAGGAGCACAGAAAAGAGAGATCACCACTGGTCGGATTCTCGTTATTTGCAAGGTACAGCACTCTGAGGGGACCTTCGGACTGGAATCATGCCTCTGGAGATCCAGCAGGATGCCCACGAGTTTCAACAAGACTTGTAAGACCATGCACAGCACATGGTTCGAGGACCATTGGTATTGCAGCACTGCAAGGTAGCAGCATGGCATGGGATGGCTCAAAACGCAGGTCTTCGAGTCTTGTGGGTCCCACCAGGGTCGGGGTCCTCGTTTTCAGAGCCCACAGGTCGATAGGAAGTGCTACAGCAGGCTCCAATTAAACAGTAGGCTCTCAGTCACTGAAAAGAGTCAGCCGTGACCTCTTCATCATCCTCTTTGGTTCCAGTGGTCGACTACCTTTTCAGCTTCCAGGATCAGCAGACTTCTGCAGGAACCCAGCCAAACAGCCCTGCAACTTTAAACTTGTTGGGGGCGTGGGGTGGGGGGGGGGGGTGCAGAGAAGCCAGCCTCCCAGTTTGAACTGGAATCTCTCTTGCACTCAGGCTGGAAGACAAAGGGCTGCAGAGTTGGCCTCCTCCCTCACTTCCTGCCTTCACAGACACTCTGGAGTCTGGTCGGGTAGTCCACAGGACTCCAGCCAAAGATAATTCCAAAGGAATTTCCCACCCTGGATGTCAGGGGAAGACACAGCCCACGGTAAAGGTGTACCGAATTAATAAAAAGCTTCACTGCCACCAGCCATTAAAAGGTAAGTTTGTCCTTGTAACAAATGATACATTTAAAACGCGAAAGGGGATACTTAATATATCCCCAGCACTCCACATAAGGAGGGGGTGCTGTCGCAAAATGTACAAGGAATGCAAAGATCCTGTTAGGAGAAAGTGATCTCTCCATTAAGCTAATCTTCCTTCTTCTCCTAATTCTATGGCATGTGGAGCATTGTGACTGCATGACATCATGCATGGTTACACATTGTTGTCCTAAGAATACTCCTGCTTAGTTACTGTGACTAGGTAAACTTATGATTTGTGGGGTAGAATGTGAGGGCGTTGGAGAAGCCCCAGGTTGGAGAAGTGTGAGAAGCCTCCCTAGGATGGGGTTGTCTTATCGCATCTATAATAAAACCCATTAAGACTTTCAATGGTGTGACTCACTGTGTCAGAGGTCTGCATCACAACAGATCCTTTCTACCCTTGGGAACTGTAGTTCTCACAAGGTTAGCCACAGAAAGGTGAATGCCTAGGGCAACAATACACTTATTGCCAAAAAGTTGTCAAAGAGTATAACTTAAGAACTATGGCGTCTGACACCCCAAAAAAGAAACAAAATAAAGTGTGCCAAAAGGTTCCCACTCAGAGGAATAAGGAAAATAATCCACCAATAAAATCACCAAGTTCTGTGGAGGTCAGGAAGATTTATAATCTTATCCAACAATAAGCATGTGGTTTAATTTATGGACCGTGCATGTATTCTGGTAAAGAGGCGCCTGGTCATGGCATGGAAACTTAAAGATGGGCCACAATAAACTCGAACTTGATCTGAAGCAGAGACAAAAACGTGGTTTGGGGTGCTGCGGATGCATGGACAGTTCTGACGATGCTTTGAGGCCTGCGCTCAGACACTGTTCCATCCTTCGGATGATATGACACCCTGAATGTGCTCACAGCTGCCTGCTTTGTGTACAAACAGATATAAATATTGTGCATCAGAGTCCTACTGCAATCATGGTTCGCCGACTGGTTTTGCCACACTGCTGCACCCATTGAGAGCCCCCATATCAGTGTGAACGCCGGTAGACTGTACCGTACGTCTAAGCCTCAACTGGTTGTTTGTAGTTTTTGTTTGGCTCGGTTTGCACTGAGAAGATTGCATATTGGATTACAATGCATTGTAATTATTGAAAATGGCAATAAACAGAATTTTCTTTTTAAATGACCGTTTTCACCACAATCACATCAGGGATAACAGAAAAGGGGTGCATCAGCCACATAAAAATGGTCCCCAAAATACTCAATAAAATAAATCCCCAGTTCACGAAACAGCTCCATGGGTGTGATTGGATCAGTAGTACATGTAGAGCTGTGGGAAGAACTCATGCCTGGTCAGAGGTGGTAAAAATGTACCTTTTAACATGCACTAAAACTGGGTGCAAACATGCAATACAATCGGTTTATAGTCAAACATTTTCTCACTTATAAAATATTCCCATCACTCAATTAGCTCTACTCCCACTTTGAAGTGTTCTTTTTTCACTTCTATTTTTTTTTAAACTCCTATTTACAGCACGGGGGTTCTTTGGACAGTTGTCACAATAAAAACTAAAAAGCGAGTCAATCAGAAGACAGCCATTGTGATGGAAGCGGCTGCCGTGTTGTATCGTAGAATCAGAAAAGCGTTCTGGCCTACTTGGTGCTTCCTCTAGTGCCCTTCATCGTTCTAGCACAAAGACCAGGTCCGAGGCATGATCAAGGTGGTGAGCGGAACTCTCATGAGGTGTTTCTGGAGCCTCCCCCCCCCCCCCACGATACAGTAGCTCAGGTTCCCAGTGCAGCGATTCCCAGAAGGTTGCTGCGCCACGCCAGCAGACCCCGTAGCCATGTGGGCTGTGTTTGAGAATGCTCAACTCGTCGGCCGACACCCTAATTTTACTTAATTAGGCATTGTTGGACTGGGCTTATTCGCGGGCCATACGAGTACGATTCGCTCTGTGGTGCATATTGGTCTATATTCTGCCTCTCAAAATGTATGTACAATTTACGAAATGGGACTAAGATTCCAATGCTAGCAAAGGTGTCTCCAACTGCTATGCAGATAGCGGTTCACCTCCGCTACCACTCACCTGGCAAGGGAACTTTTGGCATTCCTAACAAAACGCCTCTAGAGCCGCGAAGGACCACCAAATTACAGAAGATTTGTTCAACCTTCAGACATCAAAAACAACATTCATTATACCTGCTGCACAAATGCCAATAGCAACAGCAAGTATTAAAGTTGGACCTCCAAATGCAGAGTCACAATCCTTGCCCTCAACCCCAGCTCCTTCCCATATTGGGCCGCTAACTGACTAAATCCAGTCGTGCCTTGTCATAATCGGGCACACAAGGAGCAGGATTCTATCAATAGACCGGATTAAATGCATCAACGCCTTAGATTCCTCAATTAAGTTCTATGCACCTGCCCCAGTACCCCCGCAATGTTTACGCTACACAGTGTCTACAGTAAAATCAACTGGCATGCCAATGAGATCAACTGGTATCTATGGAGGGATTGAAAACAGATTCTTACAGTCACTCTACTTGAATCCCTTCTGTTTAAATGGGAGCACCTCCGTGTTCAGAATAAACTGAAGGTTTCCTAGAGGGAAAAGTGCTGAACAGTGTGGATATAGTTTCCAATCCCCAAATTAGGTGATGACCTATTGAATAACGCTGGCAATAACCAGCCCCTCTGAAAGAGCCCATTATTGATGCCATCCCACCTTTGGCTATGAGGTGGCTGACATTTCTATTTCTACAAGCGATGGATCAGTGATCGAGTTCAAACCAGGTCTGCCTCATAATCACAGGGCATGGCCTGTGGGGAGCCTTTGTCCCTTATGGACCATCTGGCAAAAGGTACCAACCCAAAATAGATCAGTTGCACGTTCGGAGACTCCTGTGGAAAGTGCATGATATTTAACAAAGACTTAAGACTGGCTAGAGCCATCTCAAAAATTGGCATAAAGCGGACATAGTAAGAGAAAATGCATGTCTGATTCGACTCGTGAAGTGCAAAACACAAAACTAGCTAGGCCCGTCAAAAACATCCAACCTAATATTAAGTGCTCTCAGCTGGCTCTGGCACATGTCTTTTAGATAGGATTCCGGCAGGCCGGCCATATCGAACTTTAAAATTAAACTGGAAAGGTTGTTCGGTTTACAGAATCAAAGATAAAGGTTTCCAGTTTAGACATGATCAATCTCAGTTTAGTCTGGTATTGCAACTCCGAGATGTAGTACTCCATTTTATCTAAAAACATATACAAGCATGTATTATTTCCATGTTTCCCATTGGAGAAGTCAACTACATCATAAAAGAAGTCTTCGTAAAAAGTTAGAGGACTCATTTTATTCAAATAAAGCCAGTAAAATGTTGGTTTACTTGACGCCAAAAAATGTAGCAGCTGTGTGTTATGTTCTGGTTTTCCTGTCTTTGGCATTGCGTGGGAGTGCTGCTCCGACTGGATTGTTGATGTGCAGTGTAACTGGTACATTAGATTGGAGTCGGTTGGGGCCGGTATTGCTTGAGATGAGTCTCATCTCTGAAACCACATCACGGTCTGGTGACTGCGTGAACCCAAGTGCCATCTCAACACTCACCCCAGTTTCCATCTAAGAGGTACTGTTGGTGTACTCACAAGGACATTAAGCATTTTCTTCATATTACCAAAGCAGATGAGGAAGTGAGGAAGGGCCACAAGAGCTGGTTTCCATAAAGAGGCTCAGGGGGCCTGCACTGAATACACACCAAGGACTGTTAGGGGAGGCCATAGCCCGTTTGTAGGTTTAGTGTGCGTCGCTCTTGTTTGCCTTTTCGGGGCGAGCACACTCTAGGCCACAACATTAAACCTTGGCCCTAAATAAATCGCAACAACTGACTTGCTGAAGCCAATCCCATGGTTTTAATTGTATGCGCGAGTTGCACACCATTACAACCGTTATGGAACGGTTAATTAGCAGGCCACTCACTTTGCCAAATGGACACCCATTTTGCTCTTAGAAATATTAAGACATCAAAATACCAACTTCACAATTGGAAATAGTGGAGGACATCAGGAAAACCAAGGTGATGCAAGTGTATGCCTAAGCATAAGATGATGACCGAATTAAAGGAACAGTTTCCATGCCAAAACACAAGGCTGTTAAACGCAAAAAAAAAAGTAGGCTGGAAGTTGGCTTTTCTGAATCATGGGGTTAAGTGGATGGTGAATCAGATTCACCCGACTAGATTTTGATTTCAGAGGGCCCCCAAAAAAAAAAAAACACATTTTAAAATAAAATCCTTCTGGGTGAGGGATATGCTTGCCGCGCAAATGAAACATTTGAAGCCACATGGGTTTCCATTTATATCTTTCTCAAGTGGAGCACCCTAGATCCTGGTAAGGGGGTTCCCCTGCCTCATGTGGCTAGATGCCAGATGGTATCAGCAATTCAATTAGGATGGGGATTCATCCGCTGAGCTACACTGCTTCCAGGGGACTGGATCTCATGGATGTGCATCTGACCATACCAAGCTACAGCTCAGACCAAAGTGTACATTCAGTTTCTAAGGGACAACAAGAAGTGTGTTTTGTATCCATACCTTTCAGCCTCTCATCAGCCCCTGGTGCTTCACCAAGGTGATGAAGCCGGTGGTGATGGTGCTCACGGCATCTGGCTCATGTACTTTAGTTTGATACTAGATTGACGTCAAAGATTCAGTAGCTCATCTCGTGAGGATAGCTCAGGGGCAACGTGCTCGCCTTGGAAGCAAGACATTGAGAAACAGGTTCGATCCCCGGGTCGATACTTAGAAAATTCTGGGTATTAAGCTTGTATCTACAGATATATATTCCTGCTTTACGAAAAGAGCGTCATCAAATTAGGAAAAATCTCGGCTGTGGCAAGGAATACATTTTTTTTTAGGCTTCCAAATCAACACCTTGCAGGTGCCCCTTCAGTTACACCTCTACAAAAATCATGGTCCTCTTTGCTCAGACAATTTCCTTGCAGACACTAGCATGGACGGTAGGTGTTTTGTCTGCATCAGTCCAGGCAATTTTTTCCCAGGCCTACTTCATTATCAAGCTCTTCAGATGTTGAAGGCTCCATGTAAATCAGACTGCCCTCTCCCAGGAGGTAAGCGTGAAGTTACAATGGTGGTTGAATCACATACAAACCGTGAATGCCAAAGCGATTGTTGCAAGGGGCCCAAATCGAATCTTTGAGAGTCTAAGAGGGGGGCAGGAGCGTGGTGGGGGGTGGATTGGTTCAGTGCAGTCCTTGACCGCACTAGGTAAACTTAATCCCTAGGAGAGGGAACTTCATGAAAACTGCCTGGAGTAACATGGCAGGTTCCTTCACCCTAAAAACTACCACATGTAAGCAGAAATAGCAAAAGACAGGAATGTTTGCTTGGACAGGGAGCTTGTAATTAAAGCAGAATATTGTCCAGGGCTACATGGCAAGAGCAGATCGTAACTCAAGGCATTGATTCAAATAGATCCCGATGGAAAAAGATCAGTTTGCCTCCCGCTGGAATTGCCAGTTGGCAACATTTTCCAGTTGGAGCCTGGATCTAGAGGCAACAGCAGGATAGGTCCAAGATCAAGGGGTGTGCTTTTTCCCCTGTTCAGAACGATTGAGACCAATTTGTCAAACTAGTATGCAAAAGGCTTTGCTGGTCCTTGTAACTCCCATCTCAGACCTGGTATATGGCCCTTTTAGAACTAGCCACATTTTCCTCATCTTATAACAAGGCACAACATGAGCAGTGTCAAATAGCAATAAAAGACAGTGCTGCAATTTCCTTCCTAAAAGGTGTTTGTTGCATAATTACAGTATTGCTACTGTAAGACTGGATCATCTCCATATTTTTCAGTAAGTTGTAAGTGGGTGTATCCGTGAAAACTAAATTTCATTTTGTTGAGGGAACAATTTTGAAAATGTAGATAACACAGCTACATGCTTTTGATGGAGCCTAGTTCTGTGACCTGCTGTACAACTGGTGCTCAACCCATGAGCTGATTCCAAACTCCTTTACAGTCACTCTCATCACCCAGTTGCTTTATACCTGCTCCCCTGAAAGTGAGAGGGGTGCACAACTACAATATTCCAAAACTACACTATCCCACCTTGTTTGCCAACTTCTCTGCCCGTTACAACATCCACTCTTAGTTGCAAATTAGTGAACTAGAGGTTTACACCAAGTAGTGATCAATAGTTTTAGCCAGTCTTCATCTAGAGATCTACTGCAAAACCATACACTGTAGTTCGCTTCCAAAGCTAGTTTTGCTCCAGGATTCAGATTGCATTATATATTAGCAGGGAGAGAGATGGACAGTTAGGCTAGGTATGCAAGCAGAATCTGCAAGTAACTGCCCACATTTCATGCCAGGTCGCTGTGCCTGTGCCCAGCCTTCACCCTGTCCCTTGAGGCGATGCCCCATGACAAGTCTCCACTGGAGTGCAACACCCCGACCCCCCTGCCCATTCAACTGCACACCACCTTGCTCATATTCAGGTCCTGGAATTTCCTATTGCGAATATGTGGGTCATTTCTGTTAAGAGAACCATGAGTTGCACAAAGCTTAGTTCCTTTAAAAACAAATCAGAACCCAGAGACAGCAGCTATAAGTGCTAATGGTGATAAATATCACTTTCCTGGATGCGCAGAGCTGGAATGCTGTGCTTAGGCCAGTCTTGGAAATCACCCTCCGTCCCGGGAGTTTGATTTTATAAACCCCATCTGGGGTTTCCAAGGGTGGGTGGCTACGGCCCAGCTTTTTGCCGAGACCAGATTTTGAAATTCTGAAATCGGGTCCCGGCGCACCTCCCTCTACAATGAGAGCAGTGTGCCTGTGAGCACATGTTTGGCTATGCATCGTATGTCCTGTCACTGTCTCGCCTTGCGGTGCCATGTTCTTAATGTGTAATGTCTAACTAAGCTGTAAACCCACTTGTTCTCATGCGCCCCGATACCTCAGGGTCCGGTGCGCAGAACAAAAGAAACACCTGCCC
The DNA here is from genome assembly GCF_040938575.1 of Ambystoma mexicanum. Taxonomy (NCBI): domain Eukaryota; kingdom Metazoa; phylum Chordata; class Amphibia; order Caudata; family Ambystomatidae; genus Ambystoma; species Ambystoma mexicanum. The sequence goes on along the minus strand of NC_090935.1, from coordinate 999,881,342 downwards.
CGGGCAACAGGCCAGCGACAGAAGTAGGACTAACGTTGCGAGTATTATTTTTTTTATTTGGTCACCCTATAATAAATGCCATATTGAAAACAGTTGATACTGATGACAGGCAAGGGCCATTTGTCTACCTGAATTTGACAGTTAGCCTGTCCGCAAAACCATAAAGTTTTGACTTTCCTTGAACTTTTGGTTTTATGAAACTTCTGAACTTCTTATACAGCAAATGTTGGGTCAAGGATACATTATGAAGGACAACGCTCTGTGCAACACTGACCCAGCTGCACAGAGCTTTGCACTGAAATTTTTTTCCAAAGCCTTATCCATTTGTGTCCATTCATGCACCTAACTTTTTACATACAGTCCTGCCTTACTTCGAAAATGCTGTATTGTTGCTAATTTTAAGTCTTGGATACAAATAATGTTTGGTGACTAACTACAGTACAACATTTCTAAGTATTTGCTAATCAAAACACTAATTCTGCTAATCAATTTTTGAAAACCAAGTTATGCCTTGTATAACCACATTTTTGGTGCTCGGGCTCTATTCAGTTGGTAGTGTAGAAAAGTTCAGATGTTCCTCGGATGTCTAGGAACTGTCTATATTGGAGTCTTGGGCTCCTGGAACTTCAGACGGTCATTGAACAGCTTGGTGGAAACATACATTCACTGGTGTGGAGAGAAACCTGGATCCAATTGCCAGGATGAAGAGATTGTACACGTTCTCTAGGTTATGCGACAAGGCAAAGCTTTGCAGATCATCAACTTAATATACAGGTCTGCCATTTCAGCGGCCCATTTGTTGATTAACGGGTTGCCATTATTGCCTTATATGTCGTTTCCTCAAAAGGTGCGAAGATACTAACCACCCCCCCTTCCGCTCATATTTCCCCTGGCGTCCCAAAGGCACTGCTCTGTAGGATGTGAACCCAACCTAATGTTTCCTCATCTTGGCCAAATAATGGAATGTCGCTAAAAGCATGGTTTGCAAAATTTACTAATTTAAGTTGCCTCATTTTCTTTAGAAGAGCATGCTATATTTTTCTACAGCACACCACTGCCCAGGCGGATCTGAAAAGGAACGGGTAGTTAGTGGGATTGAGAGGGGAAATCGCAAGAGCTTTGATGTGCTGTTGGTAGCTTGAATTCAGAAAAACTGATCACAGCGTGCTCGTTTGTTTCAGTTCAACATTTTGTGGTAGTCGGTTGTTGTATAGGGGTGGTTTATGCAAGTCTTGTGTGGTGGAGAGAAAGTAAAGTGCTCACAGTTCGCTGTGTTTTTGTGAAGATATGCACCTGGTTTCTTCAGTGTTGGAGGGTGAGTTTGAAGAGTATGAGAGTTTAGTAGGGATAGTCTATGGTCAACAGTGCGTTGGTTGATACTCTGGGATAACTTATTCTATTGAGTTGGGGGGGGGGGGGGTTTGAGTGTTTTGCTCTGGGTGATCCAGTTTGAGTTTCTTATCAAGGCATAAAATAAGTGATGTCGCATAGCAATTTGCTATGCAATTCTGTCAGCTTGCTAATCAAATGGACACTTGGGTAGCAAAGATAGCTATTTAAGTTGCCCTCTTCAATGAAAGCACGGCTCACCCTGCATTCCTCTTGCCCTCTGCTCTACCCCCACTTTTCTCTTCAAGTCCTAATGGATGGAAAGTGCAGCAGGATTAGTCATCTCCACTCTTACTGCAAAGGCATGTGTGGGAGTGCTAGGCAAAATTTTTTCAAATAATTACAAACCAGAAATAAATCGGGATGCTACTTTTATTAAGCTTTCTATATGCTGTCTGGCACAAAGACCAGTATGTGTCAACTTTCTATTTTTTTTTTAAAAGACAGTCCTGCAATTCCATGTCTTCAATGTAGGTGGTTACATAATGCATGATTTCAGTATAGATACTCAAAAACACTGCATCTTCTCTATGCATTACAGCAAAGTTTAGGTTAGTGCATCTAAATGTCCTTGTCAACTATATTTCATTTTGTTGGGGAAGCAGCATCATACTGACGAGTGAATACTTTTGAAAATGTACATGATCGAATGCTTGAGGGCAAACCTAGTTCTGTAACCTGCAGGTTGCATAACTCTTTCAACTGGTGCTCAGCCCATGCATGAACCCATACTCCTTGACATTCTATATCACCCAGTTGCTTTTTACCAGGTACCCAAAAATTGAGATGGCCACAAACTACAATATTCCGTCTAGTTGGCCCAGCTCTTGGCCTGCTACGCAATTCACTCTGCTAAATCTTTCTTTCCCCATACACAATGAACAAACACAGCGAACTAAATGCTTACGCAAAGTAATGATCAATAGTTCCAGCCAATCTGTACATCTACAGATCTATTGCAATATCAAACACTGTAGTTATCCTCCAGAGCTTGCTTTGCTTTAGGATATTACTACCTACAGGAGACAGCTGGCCAAACGGTTTGCAGAGCCATTTTATCATATCCATTTGTGTCCATTCATGCAGCTAACCTTTTAAATTTTATGGACACTCCGCTGTGGCTCACAAAATCTTTTCACACACTTGCATAGTAGAGTACATATGGGCCAGTAACATTTGCAAGAGATGTTTGAAACCTTTATGTAACATTTAGTTGGTTTGCTACAAATGTCAAACAAAAGTTTCACATTGCATGGCGGGCCTCTAGGTGCCATCAGTGTGCCAAACAAAGCGAGGTTGTAGCATTGTACACTAATCACATTTTAAATGCGTTGTCCTCCATTGCTATGGGTTGAGTGCATTTCTCTTAGGTTAAAGGGGGAAACTAAGTTACCCAACCTGCAGGTCTAGCTGAATTTTAAAGAATTTGCAAGGCCCGACTCCACTAGCTAATGTCTTTTCAGCGGTATGCAAACTGCTGTATTGTTGCTCATTTCATGTCTTAGACTAATAACGTCTGATGACATTAACAATATTACAGAATTACTAATCAAGTGGGTCTGTTTGCCAATCAAAAAAAAGTTAGCAAACTCAATTTTCCTAAACTAATGTATGCCTTGCTTATTGTGTTGCGCTGGCAGTTTTCCTTCGCCCGTGTTCCCTCTTTAGCTTGGGAAGAGCCATGTTTTTAAACAGTTTCCTGAATTTTAGATTATCTTCCGTTTGTATTTCCTATGGGAGCGAGTTCCAAAGTCACCACTATGCAGGAGAATGCAGCTCCCCCCAATTCTTGTTTAATGCAATGGTTTCCGTTCGAGGCGAATGTCGCTGCTAGACCTTAGAATTAGTGTTAGTATGTAGATGTAGATTTTTCCCTGAATGAATTCTGTTCCTTGGCCATAGATTGCTCTGTGTGTTATGCAAAGTGTCTTGAAGAACCGCTGGATGCCAATAATAGATCTTGTACCCTCGGCCAAAGACTACCATTGAAGAATGGCAGGCATTTTTACATTTTGCTGCAACGAGTAAATGCCATGAGATTCAAAAACAGTTTTTATGAACCCAAAAAAAGGAGACATGGACTACCATGTCCCAATTAAAGTGGAGTCTGGTTGCAAGGGGAACAGCAGTCAACACATCAGTGAGGGTCTAGCTTTCTGCCCAGATAGTCTCTCACCATGGCATTTAAGAACATCGGTTGTTTGCTGCTAGCAACCACTTGTATGGGCTGGGCGGTTAAAGAATACAGATCAACCAGACAATACGGTCACCTACAACACCAATGTGAAAGAGTGCTGGATATGTGTAAATGTCCTTGTACATCTGATCAAGGCCAGCGTCTGGCGGGGTTACCAGAAATGCGTTGGTCCATGCCATGCTATATCTACACAGAAAATGCCACAACAACATGTAGACGTTTTAGAAACCTGCACCTTAAATGTGTGGCTGACCTTCAGTTTCAAGGTGACAGGTCCAAAAAGGTACCGGTATAGGCGGCCTCCACGCTGTAGGAACATGGCCAACAGCAGACATAGGTTTTTACGGTTGGAACTTGATCAGGCAAACCTACTATAAAATGGAGATTAGCAAGCCTGGTGGGGCTTGGGCCGGCCCGAGCCCCACAGGCTCTGGTCCCCCCACACTAATCCTTAACTTAGAAAAACATGGTCCAACCACTTTAGCTCATTTTCTTAGCCTCCCCTCACCCCGAGCCAGGCCCCTCACCTGTTGCAGGTGGCCATTCCAAAAGCTCAGTCTGTGCTTGGCCCCAAGAAGCCTTGCTCAATCGTAAACTCCCTCTACCAGTCTGCATCAACTGTGGGAGCACTGCATACAAAATGCTTCCCGATGCCTGTGTGGGTACATGGACCGCCGTAAACCCCTTTCCAGGCCTAAATGTACTAACCTCCCCCCACCAGAGAGCGTTGAAGGCAATGACCGTTCTTGCTTCCTTCAGGTTGTTACCACTGTCTTCATTAGGCAGGGAGTGGATTAGCTGGAATGGACCACTGCGGAACACATGCAACCCTAGAAACGCTACCAACGCCACCATTGATGATTCGTCTCACATTCAGTACGAGTTGCATGGGCTGGCAACCGCGCACAACACAGGCTTTAGATTATCTGCTAGCATCACGGGGCCAAGTATGTGCAATTCTAAATGCAGATTCGAAACTGAGGGGTGCTGTGAGCCATTTAGCACCCGCTTATATGGCCTAAAGGAGCCAGGGTAGCTTAAAACTAGCAGTTACCAGCAACTACATTTGGCTCCCTCGACAAACCGATAAAGAACAAACTATGTAAATGTAACTCTGTACATCTATAAAGACACATTAGGACACATCGTTATGACATTTAAAGCATAATGCACCATATAGGGATAAAATTATAGATTTGCATTTTATGTGGAAGTTAGATTTGCGTAACGCCATGTATTAGCCCCTCGTTCCCTCCAGTTAACTGTTTGTAGTTCCTTATCCAATCCCATTTCAAGCCCTGTAAATGCTTTGTTTTTACATAGAACAGGAGTAGGATGGACATGAATTAAGGAGCAATCTACCCTGTAGCACAACATTGCTTCTAAAAAAAAAATATATATAAGTTAGTGCAGGACTTAGGTTTACTAAAATTACTCTTCGGCTTTGCTTCCACCAACTGTTCTCCAAGAGGAAAAGGACAGAGGAGCATGTAGTACTACAACTTCAGCTCTTCATGGGTAGTCATCTCTGATCCTCAAAAGTATGCTTGTGTATGCTCGTCTCACAGCCATTTACTTCGAAGAGAACAGAGATGAGACTAGAAGTACCTCCCAGATCAAGATTGATTTCTGCCACAAGACTACAGGTGACCATCTTCCATACACAAGCCTCAGACGCTAGACTAGGTCTGGAACTGGTTAGAAAGACCGATACCAAATGTGGGTTCATGGTTGAAGCAGATTTGACAGTACAAGGGTTTGCTTTGCATACCGAATTGTTAGCTTGTGCCGCCCAAATGATGCTGCCAAACTCTGCTGCCCACCAGGTGGCAGAAGGCGCAGTGGCACTATGCTCTAAACCAGTCTCCACACACCTGCATGCTAATGAAATTGCCAAGCTACGTGTGTTGTACTTTCGGAAGACCACTAAAGCCGCAAGAAACAAGGTACAAATATCTAATTTTCTCATTCATTCTAGCCTTCCCTCTCGCCTGACCACCGGTCCGTTTCTTGCAATATATTTGAGGCACTTCTCGAAATGCTATGGGTCCGGCAGGGAGAGTTGCTCGTGGGACAGCAACCTGCAACAAGAAATGCATGGACGGAATTATGTAGCTTAGCGCCTTTGTTTTCTGTTCATACCGTCATGCCATGTTATCAATGTAATCATTCCCGCTTGTGGAGAACTTGTGACGTGCATAGTAAGCTATATAAACCTCAACGCATCCTGTCGGCAAGGGGATCATACCATTACTGTGAACCCCCTGAAAATGTTAACCCCTTTACATGCCATGTGTGGTGGCCGAGTATAGCATATAATGCATGAGGGGTGCTGCAGGGGTCTCCCCTTGAAAACATGGGACGAAAAGGGGGGTCAAAATGCAAAATAGTCGAAGCAAGCTTGTTGACGGATCTATGTAATTGCTACAAACAACCCATGGATTTTTATCTCCGTTATTTAGGGAGTCTTGCTTCCAACATTGCCTTCACACAATTCAGTCCAGCTGTGGGAGGGTTCCCATCACACCATCCACAGCAGGTAAACCAATTGGAGTGCCTTTCAATGTATTGGATAGGTTTAAAATCAAGCGTTCCGGGTTTGGATCGCCATCCCAGAAATTAACTGATAAACATGCAGCCAATGAATGTCAGATGACAGTCAATTTATACCCCTTTGGTCATGGTGAGTGTTCAGGTAGTTGGCATTATGGAACCCCTCTCCCAAAGCTAAAAGGGCACACTCGCTGTGCTTCTCTCATGCAGCACAGTCAGGATTAATCTTTCGGAATTCTCCTGGTCAACCATGGGAGCCTCCGGGCCAAAATCAAAGTTGGTTTAAATTTAGTTTGTGGTCTTGCCAATCCTACAAAGTCTGGTGTGGGTACTACCAGCAAGATGCAATTCAGTTTGGTTTTGCTGCCTCAAGCAGCAAGTTTATGTTGCTGCTGGGAATCTACCAGCTTAGCCACTCGCACAGGGTCAGCAGGCTTAGGCCGTATCAGTCTCCATACTCAAGTCAACCAGGATCTCTTTCTCAACCTGGGTACTTTGGCTTCTTCCCAACTTGGGCACCACCAGCTCCATTCCTTTCGACCCCCAGCACATCTCTCCATGGCTAGCTTGTTTGAGCCGCTGCTGGCCTATTGCTCCAGCTTTTCTACTCCTATTCCCACTACACACCCCAGACCTCCTTCCATCCCCCTTTGATGCGACTCTTCCTCCAATGTAGACCTCTTCATGCCTCCAATTTTCATATCTGCTCTGTCCTTGAGATCCAGGCGGACCACAATGCGTACTTTCAATGAGCATTTGGCAGATAGAAACTGCAGAAAAGAGTGACTGCTGTGTGGGTGGTCTTGAGCTGTAAATATTGGGAGGGAGCTGCTGTGTGGATGTTACTATATGAGAACCCTTCCCTTATTGGATTGTGTTGGGAAAGTACTCCCAAGTAAAATTACAAAAATGGGTGGATGACACCGGGATTATCACTGATGCTCAGGCTGGGTTCTGCGTTGGCAGGAGTACTGTGAACCATTACTTTTTGCTCTTTATTAATGCAGAATTATACCAGAGTGTCTAAAATAAAAATATACACCATTTTCCTAGACCAAAACTGCCTTCGATTCAATACCAAGAGAAGCCATGAGGAAAGTTTGATGATAGGAAAGTTACCAGCTGCACTAGTAGACAGAATTCTAAATTACTGCATGGGGTGACAAAGGCTCTGGTCTGCTATAGGCTAGGCAGGCAACAATTTGAACCTTTGGACATGCAGAAGGGGGTTCGCCAAGGATGCGCCTTGACACAGCTCCTCTTTTTCAGGAAATAGTCGATACATTGGAGGTGGGTGCCTTGGATGCGCCCAGAATTGCAAGAGGTGACCAAGCCTCCTCTTGGCAGACGATGCAGTAATTCTTGCCATGTCAAAGGGGCTAGAAAAAACCGTTGATATTTTTTATGGGAAAAGCTTGGGTTTTAACTGAATGCCAACAAAAAAAAAGTTATATTTTTAAACCACCGTTCACCAAGCCCCATCGTTTAAAATAAAGTTTGATTGTTTAAAATTGGAGCAAGTCAAGTGTTTTGATTACTGGGGGGGGGGGGGGGTTAGGTTTAACAGGGGGGGGGGGGTAAATGGTCAGACCAACTCCTTAAAGCTAAAGGCAACCGAAGCAAATATGGTGGCAGTATTTATTCCCTTTTTAAAAAAGTCATGGTAGTGAGGCAATCTCACCAGCTATGGAATGATTTGAAAAACAAGCCTTACCGGCAGCCCTTTATGGTTCCGATATTTAGGGCTACACTGACATAATATTGCTAGCTTCAATTGAGAATATCTTTTTAAAGAAGCTACTGTTGATACCTAAAAATGCCCGACATTGGTCCAAATGGACCTTCGGGTGTGGCCTATAGCCAACCAGATTGTCCTCAAACCTGTATTGTATGGATTAAGACTTTGGTCTTCGGAGTCTGGCTCCTTATAGAGATGGAGGAGCTTTCTACAATTTGAAGGTGCCAAGTGTGGCTGGATAGTTCATGTGAAAGAATTGTTATGTAGGCTGAAAATTAGCTTTTGGGATAATCCCAGAGTTTCGTATATCAAAAGTAGAAATAAAAGTTACTGAGAAGAGTACAGCCATGGAAAGGCTAGAGGTATTAAGGAGCTCTCTGAATAACAGCCCTGAATTTTTACTTTGTCGCATTTTTGGAAAATGTAAATATTAGATGAAATCCACCCTGCCTATGACCTGTCTTTATATATTCACTTAAGGCTAGTGATTTTGCATACAGCCTGATATACTAGTTCATGGTCAACATCGGGATCTGGTGAATGCCCCCTTTGTAGATCAGCAAATGAAAGTGACTCATTTTCTGTTAACCTGCACCCATCTCAGAGCTATGGTGAATCTCAGATTGACTCAAGGATAAGAACGAGAAGCAAGGCAGTTTCCCCAACTTGTACATTGGAGTGGAGGGTTATGTTTGCCACTGATAGATATGTGCATCCCACTTGGTTATTAAGGAGGCTGCTGGGCAATTTGTTTTTGCAATTTAAGATTTATCAAATCATTTACAGCAACGCTTCTACAGCAAGAACTCCTGTCACTACCAAGCGACATGTTTTCGACTAGCATTCTACGTTTTTGCAAAAAAAAAAAAAAAACACTTTCGACCATCACAAACATCTACAATCGCTTATCTAATAAGGATTTCAAATAAGTAAAAATAATGAGGCATGAAACAAAATAATGCCATTCCATCAAAACAATACGATCTGTGTGGAGTTCCATACTCTTGATAGCCGTTTATTAGAGAGAGGAGCACTTCATGCTTTTGGTCGCCGATGAAGGTGGGAACCAGGCCAATAGAGTCACTCACTACGGTAGTGAAAAGGATGACATCTCGTGGGGTTTGTGGTGAATATTAGGCTTGTTAGATGCATTTACAAATGTGATTAGTGGAGGCCAGTCGACCAAAAATGTCCCCCAGACTGCGGCCTCAATTTTGGACATCGCTGCCACATACCAAACCATGGCCCACCATTCCTTAATGCCGAGTGCATTTTGTGATTGCCAATGTTGCGCCATTATTAAAAGCGCAGCCACCAGAAAAAAGGTAACCAATCTGGAGTGCCTGGCTATGAGATTATAATGTCCTTGCGTGTCTTCATTCCCCAAAAGTAAAACCAATGGATCCATTTCCAGGTCAAAGCCACAAATATCTTTAATCTTTGCAATTACCTCTCGCCAGAATGTTTGCACTTGGGGGCATTCCCACCACATGTGGAAGAATGAACCCAAAGATGTGTTGCATCGCCAACAATTAGGGGTTGGGGTGGGTCGGCGGGGTAATTGTGCATATCGGGCGTGAGATACCATCGGAATATTAGTTTAAAGCTATTTTTCCAAAGAGAAACCGCTTGAGATGCCCCATTAGCCCTTGTCCATATGTTGAACCATGTGAGATCATTCAACGGCCTAACTATATCCACCTCCCAACTGGCCATATACGAATGTGTGGGGGTTTAAATCTGATCTTATTGAGCACCTTGTATAAAGTTTTGGCCAGGGGATCTCCACAAAACAAGTCCTCAAATAGGGTTCTCTCATTTCCCCCAATGCCGCTACTCTCGATTGGACAGCACAGTGACGTAGCTGCAAATATTCTAACCTATACTTCTCCCCCATCACATTGGCGTGTCTGCATTCCTCAAATGAGAGGACTATTGTCTTAGTTGGCCCAACACCTGTAAACCTTCTCTCCAGTACACAAATCTACCCTTACCCAACCCCTGGGGGAGGGAGAGGGGAATTCCATATTTCCATATAGCCCTGTCCGAGGCGAGGGATGTGTGACCCTTTTATATTTGGGCACTGCTCGGTCCCAATATTCCAACGTGGCCCTGGACGTCGGAAGACCCTGTGCTCTGATCGTCTAATTTTAGGACAGACCCAGCATACCTCATGTATGGGGGCCCCTATGGCTTCTGACTCAATTTTCACCCAATATTTAATTACTTGGCTTTGCAACCCCTTGTAGCTCTCCAAGACTGGCGCAAGCTGGGCCGCATACAGATAGCATGTGGTTGAGCGGTACCAGCGTTATTTTAGGCACCATTAATATATGTCTGGCCACCCTCTGCCTCTTCTAGGACCATATGAAGTTAAAGACTGAAATCTTTCAAGGGTATTTTCGGTACCCAAATCGGCAACGCCTGAAAGCCATACAAGCGTGGCAATAGTGTCATGACTGCTGGCATTTTCCCACTCCAGGATATTTCCGAGCCCCCAATCTTATCAAATCTTACTTGAGTCTACTGAGTAATGGAATATTAGCTTTAGAAAAGGGTCTCAGCATTTTGCTGTTAGATTCACCCCAATATATTTCAAAGTTTGCAGGGCTCATGAGAAAGGGGGGGGGGGGGGGAATCTTAGTTGGGTTACTGTATCTAGCTGCTCTGCAATGTTAAGTATAGTTGACTGACAGATGTATCTTAACCCGAAACCTCGTGGAATTGTTCCAATAGTAAAATAAAGTGCAGTATTGTGGGTCTGGAGTTCTGCGTGTAGAAGAGGAGGAGGTCATCTGCATACAAAACTAGCTTAAGATGTTAGCCCGCTATTTAAATCCCTTTAATATCTGCGGATGAGCATACCTGACAAGCCGTTTGATCATGCAGCACGAGTTCTGGCAACAACCAGGCTAATCTCATGGCCAACACTTCGAATAATTTCTAGAGTAATAGAGGACTGCGATCAGCCAAAAAGATGAGCAACGGGTAAGGTCCCCCTCTGGCTTAGCAAGTAAGTGGAAATTTGATTGCCCCATTGTTGGCGTGATCGTACCTGCGTCTGCAAAGGAATTAAATAAGTTTGCCATGTAAGGAGAGAAATGTCGAGAATTTTTAAAGTGGCTGAGAAGCTGTAGGGACCTGGCGCTTTATTGCCCAGGAGGGAGCAGATAGCACACATGTAATTTCTTCTGCCATGATCAGTGCACCTAGGGCTTGCCTCTGCTCATCTGTAATCTGGGGAAGTTGAGCCAGTTGAATAAAGGCTTCTTGTTGTGGACTCAGGGGTCTGCAGCAAACAGTTCGGAATAGTACTGCGACAAGATCTGTGCTTCCTCCGTTTCATCAGTTTGCAACTGACTGCTGGTATCTTGTAGGGCCCCCCCACCCCCCCTCACTGTACTGCTCCGTTGTGCCTGTAGTTTGTATGAGAGACGCCTTATTGGAGGTACCAAAATAAAAAAAAATGCTTAGTGCAGAGAAATGTATGGGAAAGGTCCCCTGCCCATGCTGCCTTCAACTCCGCTCTGGCCACTTGTCTATACGTTTGCCTGGCCCCATCTCGCTTGTACTGATATTCCCATTCAGTCACCTTGTTCTCAGCTTGCTCTCTCCGAGCGGGGATACCAGCTTTTTCTAGGCTGCTGCTATACTAATTAGTTCTCCAAGTGTAGGCTTGAGAGCCTCCAAACCCCTGAAATATCTCCACTAAGATTTGTGAAAATAGTTAATACGTTTAGTGATATCAGAGCACATGGCTGGGTCAGTGATGAGCGAGTCCTCCATCCTATGGACTTCCTGCCTCCCAGACCATTACCATCCAAGTGTAGTGTGATGGGGAGATACCTGGAAATAGGGATTGGGACACCAAGAAAAAGGCAATTCTAGAAGAAGTGTGATACACGTGAGAGAAATGGGGGCAGTCTCGGCTTTGGGGGCGATGGCTCTGCCAAGCATCCACCAGGTTTAGGTCAGCTACTGCCCTCTTAAGAGGGACCACCTTTGCTGACTCAGCCGAGGACTCTGGGCCTGATCTATCTATGCCGGCCTTCAATACCAAATTAAAAAATCACCCATTCGCTGCAGTTCTTGCTGAAATTGTGTAATTTGAGGAAAGAAATCAGTGCAAAGCTGTGCTTGTTGTTGGTTAGGGCCATATACTGATACCACTATGGTACTCTCCCCATGCACAATACAGCCACTACATATTTCCCCTTGGCGTCTTACCACCTTTAAGCACCCAAACTGTAGAGATTTCACCATTAGTATAGCCACCCCTGCTTTCTTGGTAGCTGAGGCAAAGTATTGATGCGGGAAGCAATGGGATAATCTCATCCCTGCTGAATAAGTGGGTCTCTTGAAGAACAATGTCCGATTTAATCTCTTTTAATTTCGTATGGACTCCCTTTCTCTTCCTCAGTGAGTTAAGCCCCTGAACATGTTTTAGCCTTACAGTGTCTGCTTAACTAATTATTCCGATACATAGAGGATGTTAGCGCATGTAGGACCAATTTGAGTCAAGCGCCTCCTCCCTGGGTGTTGAACTATATTTCCACTCTCAATGAAGTGAACCTTCCCATCGCTTTTCTGATCGCATGGCAACATAGTAAACATTTTCAAAAAAGGATGGAAAAAAACGACTCAAAACCAGAGCGCCCCCAACCAGGGTTGACATCAAGCACTTTGCTTGAATAAGGGCATGTGTCCCCATCACCCTTTTAAATATTAACATTGCAAAATAACCAACCTATTGCTGCCGTTCAAATTAGTACGATTGTGCACAGCTTCTTTGGCACCACAGTTGCAAAGTTACCTGGATCCCCAAATAACCTATGCTGCCCCTAGGGAAGCAACTGTCAATTAACGCGCCCATTTTACCACTCAGTCCGGCGCTTCTTTGCCCTGGCTCCTCTCTTGTCACAACATCTGCTTTTCCTCGACTGTCCGTGGAGGTGCTGATGCTTGTGATGCCTGGTCATCTGGCACATCCATCTCCGCTTCCGGAATCTTCCAGAGTTTCCACCGCCGCCTTAAGAGGAACAAACTGATGCTGAACAGGATTCGCAATGAATAGCCCCATTTGTAACGGCTCCCTTTTCAGAGAGCCATGTGGTCAGCGGCTTCATTTGCCAGCGGTGTTGTATTGTCCCGAGAGGGTTCTTGGACCAGCTTGTCGATCCACGAAACAGGATTTCACCTGGACTTTTGAAAGAGAAGATCCTTCGTTTTAAAGAAACTGACCCATAGCAGAACATGAAAGTTGGTGAAAAAAACCACTCTGTATAGTTCAGAGTAAAACACACTGTTTCGTCCCCTAGTACTTCCCAGAATAAGTCAGCCCTCCAGATCACGATCCAGATAAGCACTCCCCTTATTCGTACATTGTTTCTGCGGGATCGATTTTCGGCATCCTCCAGTTTTTCTTCTGCCATTCACCTGTGAGATTCAAGCACCGCCACCCTCTGTTCGAGTTGATCATTGTGACTGCTAACAGAATGTTGTTTCCAAGCAATCCAGCTTAGATTTGTTGATTATTATGTGACAGTTCCTGAAAATAGGTTTTATGATCTTCTGCCTTTTCTGTTTGCAGAGATTGAAACAAGTACTGAATGTCTCCCTTAGTGGCGGACTGGGCCTCCTCTTGCATCGATGGTATCTCGGGTGGCAGCTTCGAGTGTGGAGCATATCCTGGATTGATGCTCCCGACTTTTCTTTAGCTTTACCAGACTTAATTTTGCCCACATACAAGGCTATGTATCAAGGCTGTTCCAACCAAGGACACGTAAAGAAGGCTTTTCAATAGCTATTGCCCCTTGATTCTAACTGGCCAAGATTCCCTACCACTGAGGGGCGCGCACAGGGTGAACCACCCCCAGACCTTTTGCGCTTGCCAGAGGATCCTTCATTTATTAGATGCACTTGATCACTCCCTCATTTCCCCCTTCTGGATCAGATGCTTTGTCACTGCTCTGTTCAGAGGACCCGAGCTCCCAGGCTCCTGCTTCACCGATAATGTCCCTTACATGTGCTCAACATGGCCTCAAAAACTACATGTTTATGGCATTGCAGTTCCATGTAAACTGCAATGCCATAAACATGCAGGGGTAGTCGTCTGCCAGTTAGCTCTCCGCGATCTTCGTGAGGCTCTGGTGTGTGCCGGGTATGCTCCTGCTGACAATGCGCCGCACGCAGCTGTAGTCTCCATCATTTCGGATGCCAGCTCTGGCGAGAACAGGGATAAATTCCATATATTCCTGAGTCGCTCGAGTGCTCAAACTCAGTATGCAGCAGCCCAACACCTTCCGACCCCCTAAATCAGCCACGAATAATACTCCGGCCCATTTTTCTGGACAGCAGCAGGTCGGTAAACTCAGAGCTGCTGTGCCTCGGAGAGTCACTCCTTCCTTAGGCTTCAGCCAGTACACGCCCACTGTTGGGCAATGTTTAATTTATATAATAGGAAGTACCATGAAACTGCGAACTTGCTCTCCTCATAAGGGGCAACACTTCCTGCAAGAAATAATGATCTGGACCATTATGTGTTTAATGATTGTTTTATGTATGAAGATAAAGTTTTGTATAAATGAAATTGCGACGGACTGTGCTGAAGGTCTAATCCGAATAAAGCTTTAAAAATTAAAGCATGTGGCGTGTAAGTAAAAGGCCTTGTGTGCACATGTGAATGTGTGCATGCACGTGAAAGGCTATTGTGGGCGAGTGAAAATCCACGATACATGTGAAAGGTTGGATGTGCACCTGTATGGCTGAGGCCGGTGTGCGTGTGAAAGTCTACATTGCTCGTGCAAAGCTGCAGGCAGTGCCCAGGTATGCGTTGCTGCGGTTATTGTACATTTCCATTTGTGCACCATCTTAATTCAATGACAGCACTAAAGCTAAGATTATAGTTAAACCCTGCTATTGTACGGTTCTATAGTCCGGACCAAGCGTGCAAGCAATAGGCAAGTCTTTGGCATGACCTTGAGAAAGTGCATGCCGATCATGCCAAACGCGAACTTTGCTTTCAATTAAAAGATGCCAGGCTTATAATTTGCGTGGATGTGCAGATAAAATAAGCTATGCCTACCCTAATTTGCATATGTGGAGACATCACTGGAAGTTATTACACATAAAATTACCTATATAGTCCGATACTCATGGGATGAGGGTATGTTGCATTACAAAACGTTTATTCAAATAAGCCAAGCGACAAGTCACTTGATTTGCAGACTAAAAAAAGTGACATCATATCAAGCAATACCGTGGGCGAGCTTTGTGTAGTGTACACATTGGAATTGAATAGCTTGTGGGCACTCATTTTGGCGGATAACAGCGAAATACAATGTGCCACACTCACACACTTTAGTTAACTGTGAAGTCGGATTTGAGGCCTGTCTGAAATATAAGGCACTAATAAAAAATAACCTAAACTAGAGTGCAAAGTAATGTGAATCCATCCCCCGAGTTTGGGAAACGTACATTCAAGACACATCAAAAAGGTATTGTGTTATAAGGTCACCTTCTTGTAGTCCTTGTTGGACAGCCTCCTGCTTGAGATTACATATCATGTGAGGGGAAAAGTCAAGTGAAGACTTGTCAGAAACAATAGTTCATAAGTGAACCATCACTATTAAGGAGCTTCCCATTTCAATGCTCCGCTGAGAACATTGCGTGTTACCCATTTGTGAGGTCCTAGTGGAAGCCCTGTTGAATTGGCAAGAGTAGCGAAGTCCGAGCCTCTGCTGTCGTACAAGGGGCGCATGTCTCGCACTTTCCCTGATTTAAAGTATGGTAATACAATTTTGCTTAAAAAAATATTTGCCAGTCTCAACTAATGTATGCCTTGTAATATGCCTGAATGCAACACAGTAGAGATCCAAGCAGAAATAATGGCATAATCAAGGGTTGTGAACATAATGAAGCCACAGCAGACCAAGTTTTAGTCATAAACCTGCCCTGTATAAACTTCATCCCAAAACAAATAAATAATCCACTAAATATTTAGTTAAGTTAACTAGAAATCTGGGAAACCCAGTAAACAAAATCAGAGTTACCAAAAATAACTAGGGACAAAAACACGTTTAAAGCTCAAATTCACGTGGAGCCCAGAGTACTTTGGTTTGCATACAATACAACCCTCCCACAGAGGGGGTACAACACAGCCAGAATACCTGGAGACCATGCAAATGTCAGCAGTGTGCAGTACAAAAAATACATTAAAATTTTAACAGCTAGAGATCATTGCGATTATTAAAACTTCAATTTTGAAACAAAAACACAGAAGCAAAGTAGATTAACATACGGATATTTGTGTAATCACATACTGGCCGTTTTACAACAGTGGCCTGGTTGAGAAAAGTGCAAAATGTGGACAACATGCAATTTTGGGCATTTTCGTGACGACGCCTTTGCAGAATCCGCAACTCCTCTTAGTAGCCCGGCCACGTATCTTCAGTATGCCAAATTATTTAATATTCACCAGCACACGCAACGAAGACATGGACGACACAAGAGGCAGTGGTTTAGGAGTACACAATCAACAGAAATAGCCCCCGCTATCTACATAGCCCTCATGCTCGCCACACAAGCAGCTATGCAGATTGTAAATCCTGCACTGGGACCTTGACCTTGCATGCACTACAGCATTGGAATGACAAAACCCGGTAGAAAAAACATCCCTACAGCTGTCGGGCACAACCAGTATTCAGGCCAAAAAATAGATAAATGTGCATATAATGTGTCCGGCATGATACCGAAAAAGTAAACAGTTATTAGGCATATAAACCAGTAAATTTAGAAAAGTAACCTAGATTAATCCAATACTGCTACTTTGGGTTATTTTGAAGGGGGTGTGTTGGAACAATTACACACCCTATGATCTCAAGAGAACTCAATATAAAGTTTTAGGATTGTACCAGTTATTGCGGTGCCAGTCAAAACACCCCACAAGCATATAAATCCACATAACTGGGTGCAGCAAAACGCTCTGTGAAGCACAGCAACGTCCAGGTTAATGTGCAGACACTTATCTTTTAGGCCATCCGGTGGCCTTAAGTAAGATGCCAGTAAAGTTGATTTTAACCAATGGCTTAGCTGAAGGAATAGGCCAAGGTATCAACAACCTGCGGCTTGCCAGGTGAAGAAATCGACTGTAAATTCAGCTCAAAGGGCAGTAGTGTTCATACCAAAATTTCAGAGGCCCGATTAGTAATGACAGCCTTATGGTCATAGAATTGCTCTAAAGGATCCTCCGACACCAAAGAAGCGGCCCACTGAAGTAAAATAATCTGGCACGGGGTCAGGCGGGGCTGTGGCTACAACACCCAGCATTTGAGATAGGCTGTCTCACAGAGCCAGCAGGCGCACGGTTGTAGGCTAAAAAGGAGGTGCCTGTCGGCTTGGCAAAAGCGTGTCTATATGTATACATGTGTAGTCACAATCAGATTATTGGTGAAGTGGGAGAATGGGACAAAAGACTCACCCCAATCTCCTCACGCCCCTGGCCTAGAGGATCGCAACCCTGACACCCGCCACGAGATGAATTTGCCTATCTACCAGATGACCAAATACCCTGGTACAGGAACATACGGATGTGCCCATCGGCCTGCCCACCAGCCTGTCCTGCTCAAGCCGACACCTGCGGCATGGATGAACTCGACTAAACCTTTCAACAGTAAATAGACACATCAACCATGCACACTGGACACCCCCACACCAATCCACACGAAGAACATATTCAGTGCTATGACGTAGGTGACAGACACCCACTGACGCGCATCTTTATTATTTTTCACATAGGTTTTCCAAAATGCAGAAACGCACAAAGCACTCATCTAAAACGCTTGCTGACGCTTCTCCTAACCCTTGCATTGCGATGAAAATACAACGAAGACATGATACTGCCTATGAAGCACTGTGATACCGCAACTTAAAGTGCCGTGCATTAAACATCCCCACCTATGCACCAGGCCCAAGTAGGCCGCAAGCAAGAGCCTCCACGAACATTGCCGACCCTGCAGAACGAGCCCAGCGAGGGGGCAATGTTGCAACTCGCATGCCACCAGCCAAAGCCAAGGTCACACCTGCAAGCTAAGCCAGGCACACAGTGGAAAATACAACTTTAAATGTGCAGAATTCTGCCTCAACCACGGTGTCTCCTCACGTGACCAAGCCAAACCTGACGGGGTGCCAGACCCAGGAGGGAAAAGTCGCCTGGGTCCCATGTTTGGGACACAGGCTGCAACAATGAAATGACCCAATGGACACCTACAGCGATGGGAATGGTCTGCTCTCAGGCATATGAGCAAATCCATGCATTGTCTGCACAAACACATAGTTACATATTGTTGCAAATGACAGGTACACCGCGAGCTGGGAACAACGATGGTCCCAGGCTGGGGGGCTCGCGAGTGGACCAATCAGAACATGGGGCACTCATCACTGACGCCATTAACCTTAGCCAATCATTAGGGGTCTTCGTGTAACAATTTTCAAGTATCTAATAGAAGGGACAACCCAAGTATACCACCTGACTGACCCTTAGCCACTAACAGCGTTCTCTATACGTATGCTATACTAACCCTACCACTCGAGGAACCAATCCAGAGTGGCGATAGGTTTTTTGCTAACTTTCCCAGGTGACGCAAGTAGCACGTCATACTGAGGCAAAAAGGGGCCTGCGAGCCCCACGAATTTCGAGAGTCAGGACAGACGCGTACGATCCTAGACCCATCCCTGCCGTTATTCAATAAACAGCAGAACCACCTTGCTTCTTGTGTGTGTCTCATACTCATTTTTGGGATACGCGGGAGGAGTTGGGGCCTCCCAGCCCGGAGGTCCGCGGAAGGCCCAGCCGACCCCAGGAGAAACCCCCCCCCCCCCAACACTGGAGACATATCTCCGCGTGGGGGCTCATGCATGATTTTAAGGAAGTAGGAAGAAGCGAGATATCGCTATCACCATTACTCATAGATAACTGTTCGCTTGCTAGCTCTTCATTATCT
Source organism: Ambystoma mexicanum (assembly GCF_040938575.1). Lineage (NCBI taxonomy): Eukaryota > Metazoa > Chordata > Amphibia > Caudata > Ambystomatidae > Ambystoma > Ambystoma mexicanum. Next base: position 999,862,465 of record NC_090935.1, on the reverse strand, counting down.
ATGTCGGTGATACGACTTCACGTGAGCATGAAGTCAATACAAAGTCACGGTCTAGACCCAGCATACCAGAATACTAAGACCACCAATTCTGGTACAAAATACACACGTGCAAATCGGGCAGACCAGCTGACCCTTAAAAATGCACTACCAAAGCAATCTGTAAAGATGGGTGCTGGGCAATGACTGACTGACATCCTGGGATGTACCAGTGACTTCTTTAATAAGTTTGTTTCTTGTACATAACATCATGTACACAAGTTAAGGGCAACATGCACCAGCATGCTCTCTCAGGAGGTCTACATCTCCAAGTGACTCACAGATCACCACTCATACATCAACCTCCCCTCAGGCTGCATTCTCCATCACTCACTCCAGCATTCCACGCATTCTACTCATGGCTACGCTATCCCGTTGTCAAAACGTTGCCTTGCTGATAACAAATGGGGCATTTAAAGAATTAGCCCAAGAGGAAAAAACTGGTAGCAAAAGGCGTTAGAATCTGTATAGTACGACAGTGCATTGCAAATACACTCCAACACATGTATATACAACGGACCCGGACATCGAAATATAAAACGTAAACAAAACGTAGGCGTTGACGAACAGACCAAGGCTACTCCTTGCAGGTCCCCTGCTCACCAGATGGGTTTACGCACTCCCGATCCCACCATATAGTGGCAGGGTCTCACTGTACCATAAACGCAGACTTGGAGGAAAATAAAGCACCCAGCATGCAGCAGACACGCCGCAACCACGGCACCAACACCAGCCAACGCCACGGCTGACTTGCACACCGAACAAAAGAAAAACAAACAGGAAAGGGTAAAGCGAAGCCACCCCTGGCCCACTGCCTTCCACAAAAGACGCTCACCTACTGAATTACCTCTTAACAGACACCCCAGTACACTACACACTGCCCTCTCCTGCGTGATGCTGCTGCAATGCATCCTGCTCACGCATATCGGTGTGCAATGTCAGTCAGTCCCCCTGGGATCTGCTTTCCCCTTGCCGGATCGGCTTTCCCCTCGCCACGCCCCCCACAACACAGTAACACCCCCACACGCCGCGCTCGCTCACCCGCTCTGCAGCTGCTCGTGCCCGGAGCGCAGGGTGCTGAGCTCGATCTGCAGTTGGGCGCGCTCCCTGGCGGTGTCGTCCAGCGCTCTCCGGGCGTCGGCCAACTCGGTCTCGTAGAGCTGGCGCAGGCCCGTGAGCTCGCGGCTGCGCACGTCCTCGCGCTCGGTCACCTGCAGCCGCAAGCCGCTGTTCTCCGCCTCCAGGCTGCGCACCTTGTCTATGTAGATGGCCAGGCGGTCGTTCAGGTGGCGCAGCTCCTCCTTCTCCTGCAGCCGGGAGATACGCGTGGGGCTGAGCGGGGTGCCCGCCGCGCTGCCCCGGCGCGAGCTGGAGCGGGAGCCCTGCACAGGGGTGGAAGTGGCCATGGTGCCGGCCGGCGTGCTGGAGAGATCCAACAACGCAAACTAGACAACGGGCAGGAGCTAACAAAGCACGCTTCGCCTGTTCAAATTCGCAAAATAATTCGTTTCGAATTGCAAACGTCAGTTACTAGCTAGCGTATTTAAAAAATAGTTAAAAGCGGTAAAGGCAGAACAGGGATTGTAAAAATGCTCTGGGACGTAATCTCTGCTTACTGCCTCCCGCGTTCTGAGCCCCAGTCAGCGGCTAACTCCAGTCCCCAGGCAAATGAAAGAAACAGACACTAAAGAGGCGTGGCCCCGGGCAAAATGGGACTGGCCACCCCGCGCGCTTTGCTAGACCTCACGTGATGCACGTATGCCCAATGGAATTACGAGGTGGCGCGAGGAGCTAAATTCAAACAGCTGCGCAAGCAGGGAGGCGGTTTGTTACATCTTAAACGAGTTGTAGGGGTTGTCAGCAGAGGGAGGGAGACGAGAACGTGCACGCGGTGTAAACAAATTTGACAACCTCATCCCACCCAGTACCTGCTGTTGACGCTTGCCACTGTCAGTATTGTAAAGTGATGCAAACCTGCCTCATGCTTTTAACTTTCACGATGAGGACCTACATGACATGAAGCTTAGCACCATTGCATTATCCACTGGCCTTGCTTACCGACAGTGGTGGAAATGCAAAAAATGTTAAAGCGGTTCCCATATAGGCCGGGGGTGACCATAGTTTGGAGGAGTGGGCGGTGCTTCGAGGGGGCGGAGCTGACCGTTGAACTGTGCTTAAAGGAAATATTCAAAATAATACTTTAACAATGGTGCAATTTCTTTCATGCTGCTGCTTTACAAGCTCCATGCTGTATACCAATTCCACTTTAAATACCATGGCAGCGGTTGGATCACCACAGGCGAGCAAACCACAGCGATAACATTTTTGAAACACCCGCCACGAAACACCCGCCACTGACATATAATAGGCTTAAATCTCCTCTGGCCTACTGTGTAAAATTTCCAAACAGAAAGCGTCGAAGCATCTTCCTAAGAACACGACTGAATCTGCTCCACACTAGAGAAATCATGGGAATAAGAAGTCAGGCCACTGTAACTACATGTAGACTGTGTCAATCCGAGGACTCGACAGAAACAGTTCGCCATCTTCTACTAAATTGCCCCACTCTTAACCCAGAGCACTTAGCCTATTTGGAACCCCTATGGGTTAATTCTGTCTTGGTGGAAAAAGACACATGGTGGTCCTGCCTGATCTCGGGGGAAAAAGCACGCTTGGCTGTAGCGACATGCAAACTATTGGAAGCTGCCTTCACAAAAATCAATACCAAAGTCTCCATTTAGCAATCTGGACACTATTAGATCCAATGAGAAACCACAACAGTATCACAAATTCCATAGCAAAACCTGACTATAGCTCTGGGAGTGGGTTGCCAGTGAATTCGTCGAAAAAAATTGGTCGACCAGACAAATGGTCGAATCAAATTGGTCGAAAACCATTTCGTCAAATTTTTTTTTTTTTCTATTTTAACCTTTTTTTTTTTTTTTGGGGGGGTCCCCCCCCCAAACCCCTTTTTTTCTCTAAAAACCCATTTTTTTAACAAAACGAAAACCCAAAAATAAATATATAAATAAAAAAAAATTTTCGACGAAATGGTTTTCGACCAAATTGCAGTCGACCAGTTTTTTTTCGACGAGTTGACTGGACACCCTGGGAGTGGACAGTACATGGAAGCGGTTCACTACTTCCTGCAGCTCCAGATACATTTGGCACAGATCGGCTTCTCCTGACTGTCGGTCATATTCAGAGTTCCTGGGCTTGAACAACCCTTCTAAATATATAAACAATTCTGAACTTCGTGAAACTGCTCGTCTGAGCTTGTGTATTTACATGGAAAACTGAATTTCACACAAGTTGATTCGATTTGAGTTGATCTTCTACCTTGTAAAAATCATTTGTTTTCTTTTTCTTAATTATATACAAGTAAGTAAAAAAAAATTAAAAACATACCATGGCAGTGGTGCACTCAAAATGCTGTTGGTAAGGCAGTGATTTTCAGTACATTAACGGATCCATAGACACGCTCTACAGTAGAAGGCTACCATGGTAGCTCAGCGGGTTGTGAGAGCATTGCTGAGATGTTATATATTAAAAACTGGTTGATAATTGTCTGACTTTTTGTAATTCGTTATAAAATAACAAGTGGTATAAAATGTGTTTGGCCAGGGCATGGGTTGAGCTAGTTGCTTGCTTATATTCAGGGAGGAAGTGGGGGTATTTCTGCCCCTGTAGTGAAAATCAAGTTGGCACCCATAAACCCACAGCTTCATTTCATATTAAGCATTTATTTGTGATTAAGCAGTTTGACAAGCATATAATATCTTTATAAATATAACCTGTGATAAAACAAAGGAAGCGGCACAAAACGTACAGGTTATTTGTGTGGTAGATGACAAAAGAAAAAACACACATCAAAGAAAACTATTGAATGTACGTTTAAGCAGCATATTTGAGTATACAAAGGACTTTTTTTTTTCTATGAAAGGGTAAGATGCACATTTGGAAAACATTAATAGTGTGCCCAGCTTGTATGAAGCCTGTTTTTAACAGTGATGGCCCCACACCAGTGATGGTCGTGCTCTGATTACTTACCAGTAATCTTAATTACTCCTAATCCTACTCTTCCTCCTCACAGTACTTACTTCATGAGGCCCCTGGCGCCGACACAGGACCTTCTTTTATTTCTTTTGTTCTGCACTTTTCTGGGAGAGGATGGTCGTCAGTACTGTGAGGAAGAAGAGTAGGACCAGGAGTAATGAAGATTTCCGTTAAAGTAACCAGAGCGTTACCTTCACGTCCACTCTTCCTCGTCCCAGTACTTAGTTCATGAGGCATAGCACAGCAGCAACGGGGAGAGGTCCCAATGAGACACAGAGGCAGAAGTGCAGCAACAAAAAGCACACCTTTATTGACTCCAAAAATCACATCCCAACCGACAAAACACCAACCCCTAAGGAACCATCCCTGCAGTGGGAGACATTCAACCGATAGTGGTTGACAAAGTTGCTCTGATCCACCCAGGTGGCAGCCCTACATGTCTCCTGTAGAGAAACCCCCAAGCATCCACCCAATAAGCAGCCAAACCCCTGGTAGAGCGACCCTGAATGTGGTCAGGTACAGGCAGGCCAGAAGCCACATAAGCCATGGAGACATCAGTACGGATCCACCGGCTACTGGAAATCACTGAGGCCTGCCGCCCGCACCAGCAGGGCCAAAAGTAACCGAGAGACTATCAGACTTCCGGAAAAAGGGCCGTCCGAGCCAAATATTCCAGAACCGCTTGCCACACATAAATGGCATGCCAAGCCACCTCATCTGGCGCCTGCGGATCCTGGAAATACGCAGCGAGAACCAGATCCTAAGAAGTGTGAAACCGAGACACAACTTTAGGCAGAAACTTTGGATGACATCGCAAAACCACAGAGTCCGGCAGAACTCTCAAGAAAGGGGGTGGGCACAACAGAGACCCAACCTCCCGTAGCCTACGAGCAGATGTGACAGCAATCAGGAAAGCAGTCTTCATAGTAAGGTGCTTGATATCAATTTCCGACAGGGGCTCAAAGGGAGTCCCCTGAAGGAAGCGTAAGACTAGAGGGAGATCCCAAGGGTGAAGGCCCTTATAGGTACAATGACAGGAAGCATAGAGACCCCAAATAAACTTCCCCACTAAGGCCTCCCCATCTAGGTGGCCATCAGTGACCCCCAAGAGGATTTTAATAGAGGCCCATTGGGAGCAAAGTGTGGAGATTGCCAGGCCCTTGTCAAAACCCTACTGGAGGAAGTGGTGAATAGCGGGCAGACTGGAACATAGGTGGGGATCCCAGACCGCCCACACCAAGCCGGAAAGTGGCCCTAGTGCCTATCATACGCCTTCAGAGTAGAAGGCCTTCGAGCATTAAGGATAGACTCGACGACAGGACCTGAAAAAAACTCTGGGAGACTAACCGAGACCGTGCAATAGTCAAACCGCCCATTGAATCTTACTGACCCCGAACCCCAGACCCACCTGCAGGGGATAGGGCCACCTCGGAACCAACCAAGGCTCCTGGGGCCAAAGTTCCACGAGGGAGGGAAACCAGCTCAGACGGGGCCAAAACGGAACAATCAACAGCACAGTCACCCCGCTTTCCCTGATGCGCTGAACCACCCGGGGAAAAAGGGGGAGAGGAGGGAATGCATAAAGGAGACACCAAGGCCACTCCACAGTGAGGGCATCCACCCCCCATTCTCCTTCGGCCAGGATCTGGGAGCAGAAGAGAGGTACCTTCGGAGAGCCAAGAGACGCAAAGAGATCTAGAACTGGGAGCCCAAACCTGACGCAGATCTCTGCAAACACCCTGTACGACAGAATCAGTTCCGAAGAGGAGGGGAATCGGCGGCTGAGTAGATCCACCCGAGCATTTGTCCACCCCCCTGACATAAGAGGCCACCAGGGATAACAGGTGTGACTCCCCCCCAGGAACCTATCTGAGCCGCCAGAGCATTCAAGGAGCGGCCGGACCTCCCCTGGCCAAAGCTGTGGTATTGTCCGCCTGGACCAACACCACCCAGCCTTCCACAAACATCCCGAAGTACAACAGGGCCTGGAGAATGGCACACAAATCCATCCAATTGGACGATCGACTAACCACCTCCAGAGCCCACAACCCCATGGCCATCGAGGGGGACCTGCTCCATGAGGACGCAGATATAGCAAACGCCTTTGCTGCCTTTTATAAAAGTCTCCACGCCTCTACGGAAACCTCACCCGCAGGTGCGTCCCCACACTACCTGTATGCCATCGTGCTCCCCAGGCTCTCCGGGGCCCAGTCTGAAAAGTTGGAAGCGGAAGTCATAGAGGAGGAGCAAACCACAGTATTGTCCCAGCACCAACCCGGCAAAACCCCAGGCTCTAATGGCTTCCCCGCCGAAACTTGGCGGAGAATGGGCGATTCAGTGGCAGGTCATATGCACTGCATGCTGCTGTGCTCTTGCACAGATGGTATGCTCCCGCATGACCTTAGGCAGGCCACCATCATTGTGATTCCCAAACCTGGGAAACCCCCGGACCTCTGTGCTTCATACAGACCCATTTCACTCATCAATGGGGAGGTTAAAATCCTAAAAGAGAAAATAGAAGAGGGCCCAAAAGGTGGGGCCCTCCCGTCCCCTGCACACTATTTACTGATGCCACATAGGGCCTTCAAATATATAGATATAAATCTATCAATGTATAAATATATAACAGCAGTTTTGTTAGTTGAGCATATAACGATTTATTTGGCAAAGAAGAAAACAAAATAAAATTTGCCAAAAAGCACAATCTGTTATACAAAGTAATTCATGATGTATGACATATTAAAACAAATTGCGATGAAGCAATAAATGATGAAGAGATGATGCTGTCCAATTGTGGGGTGGCCGACGCGTTTCGAGGGTAACCTCTTCTTCATAAGGGCCCAATTGAACTGTTGACAACATTACAAAGAGACAAAAAGTAAAATCTTTTATTTTATTTCCATACCAGTCAAGGACTGACTGACAAGCTGTACATAACTCGAGATGCTAGCGAGATGGTGAAAAGCAGAATACTGGAGATCTAGTATGGTGAAAAGAGTGAACTCTCAGATAAAAGAGAAATACTCTATACTAATAACTAAACCCATAACAAAGGAGATGTATTGTGTGAGATCCACCTACATGGTGGGATCTAGAAAATGGCGTGATAAAAGATTGAACAGATCGAGATAAGCCAAAGGCGGTAGTGGGTTATAAATAGCAAGGACCACCCTTGAATAGTGAAAAAGCAGAGACAATATGGGGAGCGTGTATAAGAAAAAAACCTTACCCCTCCTATGGACGGGAAAAGAAAAAAGAAAAACTCCAAAAGAGCGTTACTGAATAAAATAAATAATACTTAGAATGAACCGGAAACGGTTTTAAAGAATGCACTCACTCGAGTTGCGGGACGGGTAGCCAAGGTATCAGGGGCATCCGTGTGGTCAACAAATATTTGAAACAATTATACGATGCAGGGCATCTGCAAAGAGACACGTACTGCTGGCACCTAAGTGGGGACACATACATTTCTGTTATACTGAAGAGAAATGAACATGGGGTCTCCCAACCGGGCAAAGAAATCCAAGTAGCGGTAGCTTACCTATACAGTGTGTAGAACACTGTTAGTGGAAACTGAAACCGGCAGGCAATGGCTCCGCACGGTCGTGACCTAGGAAACGAACTGTGCTGGGGACACGCCGTCAGACGTAAAAAGGAAACTAAATAATAAACATAAAAAAGGGGGCATAGAGGACGGTGAGTGAGGAATATGGGGGCCATCTTGCAATGGCGCATAGTGCAAACGTACTCATAAGGACTGACCAGAGATCAGGATGAATAAGAAAGGTAGAGTAAATATGTTCCATAGTGAAATTTAGGAATTCTGGTGTTCACCATCGTAACGCATTTTATAATTTAGGTACTAAAAAAACAGAAATTTGTGAATAGTACAGTAATCATTACAGTCATGATAGATAACACAAATGGTACATGCAGTTTACTCTAAATAGTCCAAAACAAATCATATAGAGTAATGAGGCTGCTCATTATATAGTGAAACAGTTATGATACAATGGCAAGGGGATTGAGGGCAAGGATAAGAGATTGCGATATAGCCTATTACTCATACAAGGTTCGAAATTTAGGAATTCTGGTGTTCACCATCGTAACGCATTTTATAATTTAGGTACTAAAAAAGCAGAAATTTGTGAATAGTACAGTAATCATTACAGTCATGATAGATAACACAAATGGTACATGCAGTTTACTCTAAATAGTCCAAAACCAATCATATAGAGTCATGAGGCTACTCATTATATAGTGAAACAAGTATGATACAATGGCAAGGGGATTGAGGACAAGGATAAGAGATTGCGATATAGCCTATTACTCATACAAGGTTCGAACCCATAGAAAGATGGTTCAATAGGTCATTCGTGGACAAGTGCAAACAATTAAGTAAATATAGGCAAATCAAACAAAGGAGAATACAGTTCCTTTGGAGAAAACATCAAAGTCACAACAGTTGTAATGAAATAGAATATTAAAGTAGTGTAAACAAAAAATTGTTTTAAATCCGGGATACAGACACTTGTGTATAGTAATTGGCAATGTAGTATGTGGATTTCACAATTAACTATAGAAAGCAACTCAAAGAGAATTCATCATTCAGACCCTTAGGTTGCAAAGTGTCAAGTGTGTGGATCCAGTACTTCTCTCGCTGTGACAACAGGGATTGGTAATTGCCACCTCTGGGTGGACGTTTGACAATTTCTATAACTTGAAATTTAATTTGTGCAATCGTGTGTTGGAATTCGATGAAATGCCTTGCCACTGGGGATCTGAGATTCTTACATCTGATGGTGGATTTGTGTTCTGACCATCTTTCTTTGATGGGTCTTATGGTTTGTCCTATGTATAATTTACCACAGGGACATTTCAATGAATAGATGACACCTGCGGAGAGGCAGGTGGAAAAATCTCTGATTTTGAATTTCTTCCCAGTTTGTGGGTGAGATATCGTTTCACCTTTTATAACATTGTTACAGTTCGTACAATTCAAGCAAGGAAATGTACCCTTCTTTATGGTACTCAGTACAAGTTGTTTGTCTTTAGGAGGTCTTTCCGCTCTCACTAGTTTATCTTTGAGATTGTGTCCACGTCTAAAGGCCATCATTGGTGCTTTAGGAAATAATTTCAGGAGAAAGGGATCATTGTGTAGTATGGTCCAATTTTTACGCAAAGTTTTGCTGATTTGGAAACTCTGTCGTGAATACTTTGAAATGTAGAGTAGCGGTGTGGGTTTGTCTTTGACTTTAGGGATGCGTAGTTGTTCCTTCGTGAAGGTCTCTGATCTGTTGCGGGCTTCTCCTATGACAGTATCTGGATACCCCCTAGAACCAAATCGTTCAACTAAAAATGAACATTCTGAGTCAAGGCCTGCTGGATCTGAGATAATTCTCTTCAATCTTAACATTTGACTGAATGGTAGGCTTTTAAGCATGGGTTTAGGATGGAAATAGCTGAAATGTAAAAGATTGTTCACGTCTGTTGGTTTATGGTACACCGTGGTGTCGATGTGACCCTCTTTGATCTGTAAGCTCACATCCAAAAAATGTAATGAAGGATCCCCTACTTCCATTGTGAATTTGATTGTGTTATTTACTGAATTCAGATGTTCCAAAAAGAGATCCAATTCATCTCGTGTTCCACACCAAATACCAAAGATATCATCTATATAACGTTTCCAGGTCAAGATTTTGAATGACCAAAATGGGTGCTCCAACACGTTTTCTTTTTCAAATTTATACATGTAGGTGTTAGCATAAACCGGAGCCATGGCAGACCCCATTGAAGTACCTGATGATTGTACATAATATTGGCCCTGAAATCTAAAATAACTATTGTGAAGAATTATTTCCAATAATTCCACAATAAATTCTTTATTCCCTCTTATATGTTCATGATTCAACAGAAGCCAGAGTACAGCATCGACCCCTTCGATGTGGGGAATAGAGGTGTAAAGGCTGCATACATCCATACTAAAGAGAATACAGCTAGTGTCCAGGGCTATGATTTCTTGTAAACAATTGAGGAAGTCTGTAGTATCCTTCAGGTAGGTTGGTATTTTCTGAATTAGAGGTTGAAGTAAATGATCCACATAGATGGCCAAGGGGTCAAATATGCTATCGGTTCCCGCAACTATTGGTCTGAGTGGCGGATTAATATTGTCTTTATGAACCTTTGGTAGGCCATAGAACACAGGCGTGATTGGATATTTGTTTATAAGGAACTGACTTGTTTTTAAATCAATCCAGTTGTTTTCCAAAGCATTGTCAACAGCTTTCTGGATGATGGCTTTGATGTACGTTTAAGCAGCATATTTGAGTATACAAAGGACTTTTTTTTTTCTATGAAAGGGTAAGATGCACATTTGGAAAACATTAATAGTGTGCCCAGCTTGTATGAAGCCTGTTTTTAACAGTGATGGCCCCACACCAGTGATGGTCGTGCTCTGATTACTTACCAGTAATTTTAATTACTCCTAATCTTCCTCCTCACAGTACTTACTTCATGAGGCCCCTGGCGCCGACACAGGACCTTCTTTTATTTCTTTTGTTCTGCACTTTTCTGGGAGAGGATGGTCGTCAGTACTGTGAGGAAGAAGAGTAGGACCAGGAGTAATGAAGATTTCCGTTAAAGTAACCAGAGCGTTACCTTCACGTCCACTCTTCCTCGTCCCAGTACTTAGTTCATGAGGCATAGCACAGCAGCAACGGGGAGAGGTCCCAATGAGACACAGAGGCAGAAGTGCAGCAACAAAAAGCACACCTTTATTGACTCCAAAAATCACATCCCAACCGACAAAACACCAACCCCTAAGGAACCATCCCTGCAGTGGGAGACATTCAACCGATAGTGGTTGACAAAGTTGCTCTGATCCACCCAGGTGGCAGCCCTACATGTCTCCTGTAGAGAAACCCCCAAGCATCCACCCAATAAGCAGCCAAACCCCTGGTAGAGCGACCCTGAATGTGGTCAGGTACAGGCAGGCCAGAAGCCACATAAGCCATGGAGACATCAGTACGGATCCACCGGCTACTGGAAATCACTGAGGCCTGCCGCCCGCACCAGCAGGGCCAAAAGTAACCGAGAGACTATCAGACTTCCGGAAAAAGGGCCGTCCGAGCCAAATATTCCAGAACCGCTTGCCACACATAAATGGCATGCCAAGCCACCTCATCTGGCGCCTGCGGATCCTGGAAATACGCAGCGAGAACCAGATCCTAAGAAGTGTGAAACCGAGACACAACTTTAGGCAGAAACTTTGGATGACATCGCAAAACCACAGAGTCCGGCAGAACTCTCAAGAAAGGGGGTGGGCACAACAGAGACCCAACCTCCCGCAGCCTACGAGCAGATGTGACAGCAATCAGGAAAGCAGTCTTCATAGTAAGGTGCTTGATATCAATTTCCGACAGGGGCTCAAAGGGAGTCCCCTGAAGGAAGCGTAAGACTAGAGGGAGATCCCAAGGGTGAAGGCCCTTATAGGTACAATGACAGGAAGCATAGAGACCCCAAATAAACTTCCCCACTAAGGCCTCCCCATCTAGGTGGCCATCAGTGACCCCCAAGAGGATTTTAATAGAGGCCCATTGGGAGCAAAGTGTGGAGATTGCCAGGCCCTTGTCAAAACCCTACTGGAGGAAGTGGTGAATAGCGGGCAGACTGGAACATAGGTGGGGATCCCAGACCGCCCACACCAAGCCGGAAAGTGGCCCTAGTGCCTATCATACGCCTTCAGAGTAGAAGGCCTTCGAGCATTAAGGATAGACTCGACGACAGGACCTGAAAAAAACTCTGGGAGACTAACCGAGACCGTGCAATAGTCAAACCGCCCATTGAATCTTACTGACCCCGAACCCCAGACCCACCTGCAGGGGATAGGGCCACCTCGGAACCAACCAAGGCTCCTGGGGCCAAAGTTCCACGAGGGAGGGAAACCAGCTCAGACGGGGCCAAAACGGAACAATCAACAGCACAGTCACCCCGCTTTCCCTGATGCGCTGAACCACCCGGGGAAAAAGGGGGAGAGGAGGGAATGCATAAAGGAGACACCAAGGCCACTCCACAGTGAGGGCATCCACCCCCCATTCTCCTTCGGCCAGGATCTGGGAGCAGAAGAGAGGTACCTTCGGAGAGCCAAGAGACGCAAAGAGATCTAGAACTGGGAGCCCAAACCTGACGCAGATCTCTGCAAACACCCTGTACGACAGAATCAGTTCCGAAGAGGAGGGGAATCGGCGGCTGAGTAGATCCACCCGAGCATTTGTCCACCCCCCTGACATAAGAGGCCACCAGGGATAACAGGTGTGACTCCCCCCCAGGAACCTATCTGAGCCGCCAGAGCATTCAAGGAGCGGCCGGACCTCCCCTGGCCAAAGCTGTGGTATTGTCCGCCTGGACCAACACCACCCAGCCTTCCACAAACATCCCGAAGTACAACAGGGTCTGGAGAATGGCACACAAATCCATCCAATTGGACGATCGACTAACCACCTCCAGAGCCCACAACCCCATGGCCATCGAGGGGGACCTGCTCCATGAGGACGCAGATATAGCAAACGCCTTTGCTGCCTTTTATAAAAGTCTCCACGCCTCTACGGAAACCTCACCCGCAGGTGCGTCCCCACACTACCTGTATGCCATCGTGCTCCCCAGGCTCTCCGGGGCCCAGTCTGAAAAGTTGGAAGCGGAAGTCATAGAGGAGGAGCAAACCACAGTATTGTCCCAGCACCAACCCGGCAAAACCCCAGGCTCTAATGGCTTCCCCGCCGAAACTTGGCGGAGAATGGGCGATTCAGTGGCAGGTCATATGCACTGCATGCTGCTGTGCTCTTGCACAGATGGTATGCTCCCGCATGACCTTAGGCAGGCCACCATCATTGTGATTCCCAAACCTGGGAAACCCCCGGACCTCTGTGCTTCATACAGACCCATTTCACTCATCAATGGGGAGGTTAAAATCCTAAAAGAGAAAATAGAAGAGGGCCCAAAAGGTGGGGCCCTCCCGTCCCCTGCACACTATTTACTGATGCCACATAGGGCCTTCAAATATATAGATATAAATCTATCAATGTATAAATATATAACAGCAGTTTTGTTAGTTGAGCATATAACGATTTATTTGGCAAAGAAGAAAACAAAATAAAATTTGCCAAAAAGCACAATCTGTTATACAAAGTAATTCATGACGTATGACATATTAAAACAAATTGCGATGAAGCAATAAATGATGAAGAGATGATGCTGTCCAATTGTGGGGTGGCCGACGCGTTTCGAGGGTAACCTCTTCTTCATAAGGGCCCAATTGAACTGTTGACAACATTACAAAGAGACAAAAAGTAAAATCTTTTATTTTATTTCCATACCAGTCAAGGACTGACTGACAAGCTGTACATAACTCGAGATGCTAGCGAGATGGTGAAAAGCAGAATACTGGAGATCTAGTATGGTGAAAAGAGTGAACTCTCAGATAAAAGAGAAATACTCTATACTAATAACTAAACCCATAACAAAGGAGATGTATTGTGTGAGATCCACCTACATGGTGGGATCTAGAAAATGGCGTGATAAAAGATTGAACAGATCGAGATAAGCCAAAGGCGGTAGTGGGTTATAAATAGCAAGGACCACCCTTGAATAGTGAAAAAGCAGAGACAATATGGGGAGCGTGTATAAGAAAAAAACCTTACCCCTCCTATGGACGGGAAAAGAAAAAAGAAAAACTCCAAAAGAGCGTTACTGAATAAAATAAATAATACTTAGAATGAACCGGAAACGGTTTTAAAGAATGCACTCACTCGAGTTGCGGGACGGGTAGCCAAGGTATCAGGGGCATCCGTGTGGTCAACAAATATTTGAAACAATTATACGATGCAGGGCATCTGCAAAGAGACACGTACTGCTGGCACCTAAGTGGGGACACATACATTTCTGTTATACTGAAGAGAAATGAACATGGGGTCTCCCAACCGGGCAAAGAAATCCAAGTAGCGGTAGCTTACCTATACAGTGTGTAGAACACTGTTAGTGGAAACTGAAACTGGCAGGCAATGGCTCCGCACGGTCGTGACCTAGGAAACGAACTGTGCTGGGGACACGCCGTCAGACGTAAAAAGGAAACTAAATAATAAACATAAAAAAGGGGGCATAGAGGACGGTGAGTGAGGAATATGGGGGCCATCTTGCAATGGCGCATAGTGCAAACGTACTCATAAGGACTGACCAGAGATCAGGATGAATAAGAAAGGTAGAGTAAATATGTTCCATAGTGAAATTTAGGAATTCTGGTGTTCACCATCGTAACGCATTTTATAATTTAGGTACTAAAAAAACAGAAATTTGTGAATAGTACAGTAATCATTACAGTCATGATAGATAACACAAATGGTACATGCAGTTTACTCTAAATAGTCCAAAACAAATCATATAGAGTAATGAGGCTGCTCATTATATAGTGAAACAGTTATGATACAATGGCAAGGGGATTGAGGGCAAGGATAAGAGATTGCGATATAGCCTATTACTCATACAAGGTTCGAAATTTAGGAATTCTGGTGTTCACCATCGTAACGCATTTTATAATTTAGGTACTAAAAAAGCAGAAATTTGTGAATAGTACAGTAATCATTACAGTCATGATAGATAACACAAATGGTACATGCAGTTTACTCTAAATAGTCCAAAACCAATCATATAGAGTCATGAGGCTACTCATTATATAGTGAAACAAGTATGATACAATGGCAAGGGGATTGAGGACAAGGATAAGAGATTGCGATATAGCCTATTACTCATACAAGGTTCGAACCCATAGAAAGATGGTTCAATAGGTCATTCGTGGACAAGTGCAAACAATTAAGTAAATATAGGCAAATCAAACAAAGGAGAATACAGTTCCTTTGGAGAAAACATCAAAGTCACAACAGTTGTAATGAAATAGAATATTAAAGTAGTGTAAACAAAAAATTGTTTTAAATCCGGGATACAGACACTTGTGTATAGTAATTGGCAATGTAGTATGTGGATTTCACAATTAACTATAGAAAGCAACTCAAAGAGAATTCATCATTCAGACCCTTAGGTTGCAAAGTGTCAAGTGTGTGGATCCAGTACTTCTCTCGCTGTGACAACAGGGATTGGTAATTGCCACCTCTGGGTGGACGTTTGACAATTTCTATAACTTGAAATTTAATTTGTGCAATCGTGTGTTGGAATTCGATGAAATGCCTTGCCACTGGGGATCTGAGATTCTTACATCTGATGGTGGATTTGTGTTCTGACCATCTTTCTTTGACGGGTCTTATGGTTTGTCCTATGTATAATTTACCACAGGGACATTTCAATGAATAGATGACACCTGCGGAGAGGCAGGTGGAAAAATCTCTGATTTTGAATTTCTTCCCAGTTTGTGGGTGAGATATCGTTTCACCTTTTATAACATTGTTACAGTTCGTACAATTCAAGCAAGGAAATGTACCCTTCTTTATGGTACTCAGTACAAGTTGTTTGTCTTTAGGAGGTCTTTCCGCTCTCACTAGTTTATCTTTGAGATTGTGTCCACGTCTAAAGGCCATCATTGGTGCTTTAGGAAATAATTTCAGGAGAAAGGGATCATTGTGTAGTATGGTCCAATTTTTACGCAAAGTTTTGCTGATTTGGAAACTCTGTCGTGAATACTTTGAAATGTAGAGTAGCGGTGTGGGTTTGTCTTTGACTTTAGGGATGCGTAGTTGTTCCTTCGTGAAGGTCTCTGATCTGTTGCGGGCTTCTCCTATGACAGTATCTGGATACCCCCTAGAACCAAATCGTTCAACTAAAAATGAACATTCTGAGTCAAGGCCTGCTGGATCTGAGATAATTCTCTTCAATCTTAACATTTGACTGAATGGTAGGCTTTTAAGCATGGGTTTAGGATGGAAATAGCTGAAATGTAAAAGATTGTTCACGTCTGTTGGTTTATGGTACACCGTGGTGTCGATGTGACCCTCTTTGATCTGTAAGCTCACATCCAAAAAATGTAATGAAGGATCCCCTACTTCCATTGTGAATTTGATTGTGTTATTTACTGAATTCAGATGTTCCAAAAAGAGATCCAATTCATCTCGTGTTCCACACCAAATACCAAAGATATCATCTATATAACGTTTCCAGGTCAAGATTTTGAATGACCAAAATGGGTGCTCCAACACGTTTTCTTTTTCAAATTTATGCATGTAGGTGTTAGCATAAACCGGAGCCATGGCAGACCCCATTGAAGTACCTGATGATTGTACATAATATTGGCCCTGAAATCTAAAATAACTATTGTGAAGAATTATTTCCAATAATTCCACAATAAATCCTTTATTCCCTCTTATATGTTCATGATTCAACAGAAGCCAGAGTACAGCATCGACCCCTTCGATGTGGGGAATAGAGGTGTAAAGGCTGCATACATCCATACTAAAGAGAATACAGCTAGTGTCCAGGGCTATGATTTCTTGTAAACAATTGAGGAAGTCTGTAGTATCCTTCAGGTAGGTTGGTATTTTCTGAATTAGAGGTTGAAGTAAACGATCCACATAGATGGCCAAGGGGTCAAATATGCTATCGGTTCCCGCAACTATTGGTCTGAGTGGCGGATTAATATTGTCTTTATGAACCTTTGGTAGGCCATAGAACACAGGCGTGATTGGATATTTGTTTATAAGGAACTGACTTGTTTTTAAATCAATCCAGTTGTTTTCCAAAGCATTGTCAACAGCTTTCTGGATGATGGCTTTGATTCTAAATAGTGGATCATTATCAAGTTTTGTATAAGTAACGGTGTCGTTAAGTAGTTCCAAACATCTCCGTGTGTAGTAAGATGAATCCATGATCACGATTGCCCCACCCTTATCCGCAGGTTTGATAATTAAATCTTCATCTTTAGCCAACTGTTCAACATGTTCAAGTTGGCTGTTCTTGATATTAACTGGTTTAGTGCTATGATAGTTAATTCTATTGAGGTCATTAATGACACTCTTCTCGAAGAGATCCAAGATCGAGTTTTGAATCTGAGGGTCGAAAGTACTCTTAGGGCGCATCTGTAAGATGTCATCCTCTAGGGCCTGTGATTCTGTATCCAAATCGGATTCGAAAAACATCTTCAATCTTAATTTCCTCAACAATCTGTGAAGACAGATTTTTTCTTCAAAAAGTGATGTGTTGCAAGTAGGAACAAAGGAAAGACCACGGTTTAAGATATCAAGTTGGCCACTCGTCAGGTTTTTGCTTGATAGGTTCATGACTAGATTTTCACTTATTTGTATCTTCCTTTTTGTGTTTTTCTTGCCTCGTCGTGTTTTTCTTTTTCTTTTGGTCTGTCTCTCAGGCCTAAAAAAACACCTGTGGTACTAGCAACTGTCCCAGATTGAGATGGTATAGGGTGGGGAGTTGTAGTCCCAGGTGTTGGTGCTTGCTGTGAAGTTTGTTCTTGTGACTGATCTTTCAGTATTGGTTCTCCCACACTACTACTACTACTGTCACTCCCTGAGTTGGAGTTATTAGGATTATTAGCGCGACTTCTGATGACGTTTCTGTGATGGTAAAACTCCTGCCAGGTATACACGATATCGTTCAAATAATCGAACGTATCACGTTTAAACTTACGTAGTTTCCTTTGTTCTATGTCTGCTTTGTAATTACTCAATTTGGAGTTGATGTCTTCCAAAAGTTGTGTCAGATCCTCTTTTGACTTGAATTCTAAAAGCTGTGTTGTCAGTGCTTCTATGTCTTTGTCGATGGATGTCAATGACTTGGAAAGTTCCTCAATCGTAAGTAAGATCAAGTCAAGTGAACACTTGTTCAGAATTTGATCCCATTTAGCGACAAATGCTTTGCTCTCGCTGCAGAGTGTAGGTCTCAAATATACCCTCAAACCTCTAGGGATTCTCTGTGATTTGTAATATTCCACTAGGGTACTGGCATGTAATTTCTGCGATATCTCACGTCTAATGAGTTTTTCTAATTGAAAGATTATTTTGTCTGGGCTAACTTTACTCTGTAAAGATTGGTCTGTATCCTTGATGAGAGCTAATATGCGTTTAGCTTCTTCCTCATCAAATGCAAGTGTAATTGCGTGTTTATCTGTGATCTCATTGATGCGAGAAAATGACATATTTATAATGAACAAAATTTATATCAGGGTGCTCCCCACTTGGTACGTGCCACACTGGAAGACCAGTACATATGGAGGAAACAAAAAATGCTGACAGTGGTGCACACCTGGTAACATTTGATATAGAAATTCAAATCGTCATTATACGTACAGCAGAGCTGATTTAAGAATTTTAAGGTGCGGGGGAGGAAACAAGGCCTTGGCACAAAGCCTAAATCAGAAAAGAGAAAATAGAAGAGGGCCCAAAAGGTGGGGCCCTCCCGTCCCCTGCACACTATTTACTGATGCCACATAGGGCCTTCAAATATATAGATATAAATCTATCAATGTATAAATATATAACAGCAGTTTTGTTAGTTGAGCATATAACGATTTATTTGGCAAAGAAGAAAACAAAATAAAATTTGCCAAAAAGCACAATCTGTTATACAAAGTAATTCATGACGTATGACATATTAAAACAAATTGCGATGAAGCAATAAATGATGAAGAGATGATGCTGTCCAATTGTGGGGTGGCCGACGCGTTTCGAGGGTAACCTCTTCTTCATAAGGGCCCAATTGAACTGTTGACAACATTACAAAGAGACAAAAAGTAAAATCTTTTATTTTATTTCCATACCAGTCAAGGACTGACTGACAAGCTGTACATAACTCGAGATGCTAGCGAGATGGTGAAAAGCAGAATACTGGAGATCTAGTATGGTGAAAAGAGTGAACTCTCAGATAAAAGAGAAATACTCTATACTAATAACTAAACCCATAACAAAGGAGATGTATTGTGTGAGATCCACCTACATGCACTTGAAAATTGCACTTGTCCACGAATGACCTATTGAACCATCTTTCTATGGGTTCGAACCTTGTATGAGTAATAGTCTATATCGCAATCTCTTATCCTTGTCCTCAATCCCCTTGCCATTGTATCATACTTGTTTCACTATATAATGAGTAGCCTCATGACTCTATATGATTGGTTTTGGACTATTTAGAGTAAACTGCATGTACCATTTGTGTTATCTATCATGACTGTAATGATTACTGTACTATTCACAAATTTCTGCTTTTTTAGTACCTAAATTATAAAATGCGTTACGATGGTGAACACCAGAATTCCTAAATTTCGAACCTTGTATGAGTAATAGGCTATATCGCAATCTCTTATCCTTGCCCTCAATCCCCTTGCCATTGTATCATAACTGTTTCACTATATAATGAGTAGCCTCATTACTCTATATGATTTGTTTTGGACTATTTAGAGTAAACTGCATGTACCATTTGTGTTATCTATCATGACTGTAATGATTACTGTACTATTCACAAATTTCTGTTTTTTTAGTACCTAAATTATAAAATGCGTTACGATGGTGAACACCAGAATTCCTAAATTTCACTATGGAACATATTTACTCTACCTTTCTTATTCATCCTGATCTCTGGTCAGTCCTTATGAGTACGTTTGCACTATGCGCCATTGCAAGATGGCCCCCATATTCCTCACTCACCGTCCTCTATGCCCCCTTTTTTATGTTTATTATTTAGTTTCCTTTTTACGTCTGACGGCGTGTCCCCAGCACAGTTCGTTTCCTAGGTCACGACCGTGCGGAGCCATTGCCTGCCGGTTTCAGTTTCCACTAACAGTGTTCTACACACTGTATAGGTAAGCTACCGCTACTTGGATTTCTTTGCCCGGTTGGGAGACCCCATGTTCATTTCTCTTCAGTATAACAGAAATGTATGTGTCCCCACTTAGGTGCCAGCAGTACGTGTCTCTTTGCAGATGCCCTGCATCGTATAATTGTTTCAAATATTTGTTGACCACACGGATGCCCCTGATACCTTGGCTACCCGTCCCGCAACTCGAGTGAGTGCATTCTTTAAAACCGTTTCCGGTTCATTCTAAGTATTATTTATTTTATTCAGTAACGCTCTTTTGGAGTTTTTCTTTTTTCTTTTCCCGTCCATAGGAGGGGTAAGGTTTTTTTCTTATACACGCTCCCCATATTGTCTCTGCTTTTTCACTATTCAAGGGTGGTCCTTGCTATTTATAACCCACTACCGCCTTTGGCTTATCTCGATCTGTTCAATCTTTTATCACGCCATTTTCTAGATCCCACCATGTAGGTGGATCTCACACAATACATCTCCTTTGTTATGGGTTTAGTTATTAGTATAGAGTATTTCTCTTTTATCTGAGAGTTCACTCTTTTCACCATACTAGATCTCCAGTATTCTGCTTTTCACCATCTCGCTAGCATCTCGAGTTATGTACAGCTTGTCAGTCAGTCCTTGACTGGTATGGAAATAAAATAAAAGATTTTACTTTTTGTCTCTTTGTAATGTTGTCAACAGTTCAATTGGGCCCTTATGAAGAAGAGGTTACCCTCGAAACGCGTCGGCCACCCCACAATTGGACAGCATCATCTCTTCATCATTTATTGCTTCATCGCAATTTGTTTTAATATGTCATACGTCATGAATTACTTTGTATAACAGATTGTGCTTTTTGGCAAATTTTATTTTGTTTTCTTCTTTGCCAAATAAATCGTTATATGCTCAACTAACAAAACTGCTGTTATATATTTATACATTGATAGATTTATATCTATATATTTGAAGGCCCTATGTGGCATCAGTAAATAGTGTGCAGGGGACGGGAGGGCCCCACCTTTTGGGCCCTCTTCTATTTTCTCTTTTCTGATTTAGGCTTTGTGCCAAGGCCTTGTTTCCTCCCCCGCACCTTAAAATTCTTAAATCAGCTCTGCTGTACGTATAATGACGATTTGAATTTCTATATCAAATGTTACCAGGTGTGCACCACTGTCAGCATTTTTTGTTTCCTCCATATGTACTGGTCTTCCAGTGTGGCACGTACCAAGTGGGGAGCACCCTGATATAAATTTTGTTCATTATAAATATGTCATTTTCTCGCATCAATGAGATCACAGATAAACACGCAATTACACTTGCATTTGATGCGGAAGAAGCTAAACGCATATTAGCTCTCATCAAGGATACAGACCAATCTTTACAGAGTAAAGTTAGCCCAGACAAAATAATCTTTCAATTAGAAAAACTCATTAGACGTGAGATATCGCAGAAATTACATGCCAGTACCCTAGTGGAATATTACAAATCACAGAGAATCCCTAGAGGTTTGAGGGTATATTTGAGACCTACACTCTGCAGCGAGAGCAAAGCATTTGTCGCTAAATGGGATCAAATTCTGAACAAGTGTTCACTTGACTTGATCTTACTTACGATTGAGGAACTTTCCAAGTCATTGACATCCATCGACAAAGACATAGAAGCACTGACAACACAGCTTTTAGAATTCAAGTCAAAAGAGGATCTGACACAACTTTTGGAAGACATCAACTCCAAATTGAGTAATTACAAAGCAGACATAGAACAAAGGAAACTACGTAAGTTTAAACGTGATACGTTCGATTATTTGAACGATATCGTGTATACCTGGCAGGAGTTTTACCATCACAGAAACGTCATCAGAAGTCGAGCTAATAATCCTAATAACTCCAACTCAGGGAGTGACAGTAGTAGTAGTAGTGTGGGAGAACCAATACTGAAAGATCAGTCACAAGAACAAACTTCACAGCAAGCACCAACACCTGGGACTACAACTCCCCACCCTATACCATCTCAATCTGGGACAGTTGCTAGTACCACAGGTGTTTTTTTAGGCCTGAGAGACAGACCAAAAGAAAAAGAAAAACACGACGAGGCAAGAAAAACACAAAAAGGAAGATACAAATAAGTGAAAATCTAGTCATGAACCTATCAAGCAAAAACCTGACGAGTGGCCAACTTGATATCTTAAACCGTGGTCTTTCCTTTGTTCCTACTTGCAACACATCACTTTTTGAAGAAAAAATCTGTCTTCACAGATTGTTGAGGAAATTAAGATTGAAGATGTTTTTCGAATCCGATTTGGATACAGAATCACAGGCCCTAGAGGATGACATCTTACAGATGCGCCCTAAGAGTACTTTCGACCCTCAGATTCAAAACTCGATCTTGGATCTCTTCGAGAAGAGTGTCATTAATGACCTCAATAGAATTAACTATCATAGCACTAAACCAGTTAATATCAAGAACAGCCAACTTGAACATGTTGAACAGTTGGCTAAAGATGAAGATTTAATTATCAAACCTGCGGATAAGGGTGGGGCAATCGTGATCATGGATTCATCTTACTACACACGGAGATGTTTGGAACTACTTAACGACACCGTTACTTATACAAAACTTGATAATGATCCACTATTTAGAATCAAAGCCATCATCCAGAAAGCTGTTGACAATGCTTTGGTAAACAACTGGATTGATTTAAAAACAAGTCAGTTCCTTATAAACAAATATCCAATCACGCCTGTGTTCTATGGCCTACCAAAGGTTCATAAAGACAATATTAATCCGCCACTCAGACCAATAGTTGCGGGAACCGATAGCATATTTGACCCCTTGGCCATCTATGTGGATCGTTTACTTCAACCTCTAATTCAGAAAATACCAACCTACCTGAAGGATACTACAGACTTCCTCAATTGTTTACAAGAAATCATAGCCCTGGACACTAGCTGTATTCTCTTTAGTATGGATGTATGCAGCCTTTACACCTCTATTCCGCACATCGAAGGGGTCGATGCTGTACTCTGGCTTCTGTTGAATCATGAACATATAAGAGGGAATAAAGAATTTATTGTGGAATTATTGGAAATAATTCTTCACAATAGTTATTTTAGATTTCAGGGCCAATATTATGTACAATCATCAGGTACTTCAATGGGGTCTGCCATGGCTCCGGTTTATGCTAACACCTACATGTATAAATTTGAAAAAGAAAACGTGTTGGAGCACCCATTTTGGTCATTCAAAATCTTGACCTGGAAACGTTATATAGATGATATCTTTGGTATTTGGTGTGGAACACGAGATGAATTGGATCTCTTTTTGGAACATCTGAATTCAGTAAATAACACAATCAAATTCACAATGGAAGTAGGAGATCCTTCATTACATTTTTTGGATGTGAGCTTACAGATCAAAGAGGGTCACATCGACACCACGGTGTACCATAAACCAACAGACGTGAACAATCTTTTACATTTCAGCAGTTTCCATCCTAAACCCATGCTTAAAAGCCTACCATTCAGTCAAATGTTAAGATTGAAGAGAATTATCTCAGATCCAGCAGGCCTTGACTCAGAATGTTCATTTTTAGTTGAACGATTTGGTTCTAGGGGGTATCCAGATACTGTCATAGGAGAAGCCCGCAACAGATCAGAGACCTTCACGAAGGAACAACTACGCATCCCTAAAGTCAAAGACAAACCCACACCGCTACTCTACATTTCAAAGTATTCACGACAGAGTTTCCAAATCAGCAAAACTTTGCGTAAAAATTGGACCATACTACACAATGATCCCTTTCTCCTGAAATTATTTCCTAAAGCACCAATGATGGCCTTTAGACGTGGACACAATCTCAAAGATAAACTAGTGAGAGCGGAAAGACCTCCTAAAGACAAACAACTTGTACTGAGTACCATAAAGAAGGGTACATTTCCTTGCTTGAATTGTACGAACTGTAACAATGTTATAAAAGGTGAAACGATATCTCACCCACAAACTGGGAAGAAATTCAAAATCAGAGATTTTTCCACCTGCCTCTCCGCAGGTGTCATCTATTCATTGAAATGTCCCTGTGGTAAATTATACATAGGACAAACCATAAGACCCGTCAAAGAAAGATGGTCAGAACACAAATCCACCATCAGATGTAAGAATCTCAGATCCCCAGTGGCAAGGCATTTCATCGAATTCCAACACACGATTGCACAAATTAAATTTCAAGTTATAGAAATTGTCAAACGTCCACCCAGAGGTGGCAATTACCAATCCCTGTTGTCACAGCGAGAGAAGTACTGGATCCACACACTTGACACTTTGCAACCTAAGGGTCTGAATGATGAATTCTCTTTGAGTTGCTTTCTATAGTTAATTGTGAAATCCACATACTACATTGCCAATTACTATACACAAGTGTCTGTATCCCGGATTTAAAACAATTTTTTGTTTACACTACTTTAATATTCTATTTCATTACAACTGTTGTGACTTTGATGTTTTCTCCAAAGGAACTGTATTCTCCTTTGTTTGATTTGCCTATATTTACTTAATTGTTTGCACTTGTCCACGAATGACCTATTGAACCATCTTTCTATGGGTTCGAACCTTGTATGAGTAATAGGCTATATCGCAATCTCTTATCCTTGTCCTCAATCCCCTTGCCATTGTATCATACTTGTTTCACTATATAATGAGTAGCCTCATGACTCTATATGATTGGTTTTGGACTATTTAGAGTAAACTGCATGTACCATTTGTGTTATCTATCATGACTGTAATGATTACTGTACTATTCACAAATTTCTGCTTTTTTAGTACCTAAATTATAAAATGCGTTACGATGGTGAACACCAGAATTCCTAAATTTCGAACCTTGTATGAGTAATAGGCTATATCGCAATCTCTTATCCTTGCCCTCAATCCCCTTGCCATTGTATCATAACTGTTTCACTATATAATGAGTAGCCTCATTACTCTATATGATTTGTTTTGGACTATTTAGAGTAAACTGCATGTACCATTTGTGTTATCTATCATGACTGTAATGATTACTGTACTATTCACAAATTTCTGTTTTTTTAGTACCTAAATTATAAAATGCGTTACGATGGTGAACACCAGAATTCCTAAATTTCACTATGGAACATATTTACTCTACCTTTCTTATTCATCCTGATCTCTGGTCAGTCCTTATGAGTACGTTTGCACTATGCGCCATTGCAAGATGGCCCCCATATTCCTCACTCACCGTCCTCTATGCCCCCTTTTTTATGTTTATTATTTAGTTTCCTTTTTACGTCTGACGGCGTGTCCCCAGCACAGTTCGTTTCCTAGGTCACGACCGTGCGGAGCCATTGCCTGCCGGTTTCAGTTTCCACTAACAGTGTTCTACACACTGTATAGGTAAGCTACCGCTACTTGGATTTCTTTGCCCGGTTGGGAGACCCCATGTTCATTTCTCTTCAGTATAACAGAAATGTATGTGTCCCCACTTAGGTGCCAGCAGTACGTGTCTCTTTGCAGATGCCCTGCATCGTATAATTGTTTCAAATATTTGTTGACCACACGGATGCCCCTGATACCTTGGCTACCCGTCCCGCAACTCGAGTGAGTGCATTCTTTAAAACCGTTTCCGGTTCATTCTAAGTATTATTTATTTTATTCAGTAACGCTCTTTTGGAGTTTTTCTTTTTTCTTTTCCCGTCCATAGGAGGGGTAAGGTTTTTTTCTTATACACGCTCCCCATATTGTCTCTGCTTTTTCACTATTCAAGGGTGGTCCTTGCTATTTATAACCCACTACCGCCTTTGGCTTATCTCGATCTGTTCAATCTTTTATCACGCCATTTTCTAGATCCCACCATGTAGGTGGATCTCACACAATACATCTCCTTTGTTATGGGTTTAGTTATTAGTATAGAGTATTTCTCTTTTATCTGAGAGTTCACTCTTTTCACCATACTAGATCTCCAGTATTCTGCTTTTCACCATCTCGCTAGCATCTCGAGTTATGTACAGCTTGTCAGTCAGTCCTTGACTGGTATGGAAATAAAATAAAAGATTTTACTTTTTGTCTCTTTGTAATGTTGTCAACAGTTCAATTGGGCCCTTATGAAGAAGAGGTTACCCTCGAAACGCGTCGGCCACCCCACAATTGGACAGCATCATCTCTTCATCATTTATTGCTTCATCGCAATTTGTTTTAATATGTCATACGTCATGAATTACTTTGTATAACAGATTGTGCTTTTTGGCAAATTTTATTTTGTTTTCTTCTTTGCCAAATAAATCGTTATATGCTCAACTAACAAAACTGCTGTTATATATTTATACATTGATAGATTTATATCTATATATTTGAAGGCCCTATGTGGCATCAGTAAATAGTGTGCAGGGGACGGGAGGGCCCCACCTTTTGGGCCCTCTTCTATTTTCTCTTTTCTGATTTAGGCTTTGTGCCAAGGCCTTGTTTCCTCCCCCGCACCTTAAAATTCTTAAATCAGCTCTGCTGTACGTATAATGACGATTTGAATTTCTATATCAAATGTTACCAGGTGTGCACCACTGTCAGCATTTTTTGTTTCCAGGTTAAAATCCTAGCCCGGGTCCTGGCCAACAGAATGCTCAGGGTTATTTGCTCCTTGGTCCACCCAGACCACTGTGGGTTCATGCCGGCTAAGTCCACCAAGATGAATCTGCCGAGGACCCACTTTGCAATTATCCTAGCCTCTAACATCAAAGAGCCTTTGGCGTTACTCACAATACATTTCTTTAAAAGAAAGACTGATATGCAAATTGATATTTATCATCTGTGAAAGGTACAGTGAGCTAAAGTGTGTCTGCAGACTCTTGAGTGGGTACTTTCCCAAAGAACAGGTCAATGGGCCGTGTTCGTTCTCGCAGAGGGTCGCCTATGGACTATTTTTTTTATAGTTCTACTGGTGGTTTGTTAGTGATGATAGGGTCCCTGAAATGCCTCTCGTAACCCCTATACGCATGACAGCCCAAAGACTAAGAACAAGAGAGTTTGGCCAATCCCCAGGAAGAGGAGCAGTTTCCAGCGAAGAAGACAAGAACGGATACATGTGTTGTCTAACAACGTTGCAACCTGCATGCACTCTCTCAGGCTAGGTGGATATACCAGTGGCAACAATGGGGACACATAGTCTTTCTCATCCCCTTGAGAAGGCACAGACAGTGCTGAGAACAGAGCAGCATCCCCAGCCTGAGGATACCTGCTCCAGCCAATCAGAGAACACAAATCCAGGGATGGATGGCAAAGGGCAGGGCCAATTGTATTCCTGTGACCCTACAACAATGTAATAGATAGTTGTTAGGGGAAGTCCAAGGCGAGAGATCCGGACATGCAAGGACCAGTCAGCTAACCTCTATAGGTGCTGTCTATAAAAACTTCCACACAAGCCACCCAATAGTATGGGCTCGTAGGTTTTTGGGGAAAGGTTCTAAGTTGAGAAGACATTTGCTAACAAAAACGCCTGGCACAGGCTAAGGAGCTATGATTGCTGGAGAATTGTTTTCCTGTATGATACCTGTCTGTTATGGAAAATAAAGGACCGTTCTAACTTGCTCTTGGCTGAGTCCTCCGTCATTTACCAGGGGAGGGTTCCTTGGTCCCCGGGTACTCTACGGAACATGATTGTGTAGCACACATCTCAGTCATCTGGTATAGCTAGTTTACAAATTGGTAGCAGAGGACGATTCACTACGCCCATTTGGCATAGAGCCGCCTCTTCCGTCGCAACGCCTGGAGAGCTGCGAGGTGACCCACAGGGCACGAGTCACATGGAGGTGCACCCCATGCAGAGGCCGTCAGGAGCCAGCTTGGAAAATATCCTGCCCCCGGTCCGTGAGGAGCCCAGCAGACCAGAAGGGCAGTGTGGCAGTTTTGAGGAGAGCCAGTGGCCGAGCAGCATCAGTGGATCACAGAGTGTAAGTATTGACTCAATCACACAGCAATTGAGGGGGGCAGTAAAATGATGTTGGGTGTGGGGTGATGATGAGTATTGTTAAGTATTTGTGAAGTATTGTTGCGTATTGCGCAGTATAATTGAAAAAGGAGTGGAGGTAGATGTCATTTGTGTATGGTTAGGGAACATTTGATCTTGAGGTAAAAGGTTCAAGTGTTTAGCCTAGACTATTGACTTACGGGTACAGGTGACAGAAGTTCTGTAAATATTGGATTTCCTGTGGATTGGCCGTTTTTGCTCAGGTCATGGATGATGGTAACCCTGTGTATAGGGCTTAGCAATTGAGGATAGCTTGAACCGCAGAAGGTGTTCTTCTGGTTAAGTCTCGCAGAGGCATTTTATCTACAAGGCGACGCTGTAGGTACAGATTGAGCATGTGAAATATTGGTATCCCCTGTTAGGATGCAGGACAGCGGCTGTGGTTATATGTTGGGTGTGTTTTTTAAACTGCCAGTATAATGGGACACTGTCGTTGTGAACTGTGTTAGTGTTTTTTTATCATTTACTTACTAATTGTAGAGGCGATGTCACGAGTAAGGCCTGTGTATAGGACTAGAAGAGCACGAGGAGGTGCAGAATTTGTTTTTTGACAATAAATGAGTAACAGAGTAGGGTGTTCTGTGGCAGTGCGCAGGAAAGCGCATGTTCAAGATTGATAGGTGTGCCTAAAGGAGGAAAAGAGTTGCAGAGAGGCAGTGTGTGGAGCACGCCTAAGAAGTTGGTCGGAGCTAGAGATGCTTGTGATGTTGTGAAAAGAACTGGTATCTGTGAAATGATGAAAAATAAGATAAACAGTTTTTTTGTGCGTGAACAACAGGAAACTGTCGAAAACCTCGACTTGAGATCAACTAAGTATTAAAAGCAAAGTATTGTGGAAAAAGTGCATGGCCAAAGGGCGGGAGCTTCTCCAAATATGTGCAGCAACCGTTACACACACACATACAAGAGGTTCATAATGGGAAAAATTTGAGCAATCGAATGCCAATATTTGAGCTCTGGAAGATGTCCATTATGACAGGGGGGATGTGGCGCGGCATCAATGGATGCTGAGCCAACAGGAGACCCTGGGCGAAAAGCCCTCGGCCCCACTTCTCCTCCTCCTTCTATACATGGGAATGAAGGGGCAGCAGCAGAGGCACATGGAGTATACCTAATACGGGAATTGCGAGCAGCGGCGAGGTACACAAATCCAATATTTGCATCTCCATCATACACTAAGAGGAGGGGCAGAAAGGGGTCACACCAGCAGGAGGGGGAACAACACGTACTGAAGGTGGAAAAGAGGGATGCAGCAAGAGGCAGATTCGGGTAAAAGGCAGTGATGGAAGAAGAGAGGGGTTGGAAAATATAGTATCCAACGGGTGGTTGGGAGGACAAATAGTGCTGAAATTAGACAGGAAGACAGCGGCAGAAACTGGAGGGGTGAGTAACGAAGCAATGGGGTCTAGGGAGAATAGTGAAGCAGAGATAATAGAAGAAGTGGAAAGGCAAGAAAAACAGGAAAGGGGCAATGTGAAAGAGTACAAAGAGAAAAGCAAAAGGCAGAAGAGAGAGAGCAAGAGCAGTGAGAGATGAGGAGAAAGTGAGTGCAAGGAGATGGAGAGGAGAAGGGCAGAAGAAGAGAAGGAAAGCAGGTTTTGATAAAGATAGAGAGGAGGCAGTTAGAAATAGAACGGCTCGTAGGAGAGTGCAACTGCAAGGAGAAAGAGAAACACGCAATAAGAGACATAAGACTGAGATTGGGATTAGCAAGTTTTAATGACAACGAAGGAAGCGATGAGCAAGCAGGGCAAGATCACAGCAGGAAAAGTGATAGGGCAGCTACGCAGCCAGACAAACCCAAATACCGGGTCCTCCAAAAGGGGGTACTGCGAAAACTTGATTGACATAGAAGGAGAACCCCAGCGAGGCACGGTACTGAGGAGACTAAGCTTCCAGGACAATATCGACAGCGACTTGGGAGACACTGACTCGGTTGATGACTTGGTAGAGTGTTAGGGCGAGAGAGTAGGATGACCTGTTCGTCGGTCGACAGGGAAGCGCAGCGATCCAAGCTCAACATGGGGAACAGACAGAGACACAGGGGGTCTGTGGGATGACAAGGATGAAAGACTGATGCCTGCGGGCTATCGGCGCGTTATAAACAAACACATAAACATAAACTGTGTCGGTCTAGGGGTACATCGTGCAGCATGGATAACATGGCTCTGTATATACAGAGACTTAGAGACCTCCCAGCACTGAGAAGGGGAGAATTGGCAAGGGCGTTCACTGCCACCAAAGACACCGAGAGATTGGATGGGGAGATTGGGTTGACAAGGTGATTGGACGGGGAGATCAGGTTGACACAGTTCCCCTTACTGGAGAATGGAGGGGGCTACCTCAATATTTACCATGGCAACAGATCGAAAAGGAAAACTTGAGGTGTAAGCAACCCTCGTTGACCACGGGTGCGGGGAAATGGATATACGCAATGGAAAGAATAACAGCAAGACAGACACTAGCGGTAGAGGACATTAAAGGCATATTAGCGGCGATCCTCAGAGAGGCTGCCAATGATGTATGGAAAAGGGCCGAATCCCTAGGAGTAATCACTCAGAACCCAGCGCAGGATGGTTGACGGTTTACCAACTGCCCAAGCGGCTATATGGCAAGCTCTATGGGTTCAGTACCCAGACACATCAGATATTAGTGCGATCATGGCATGCAAAATGGGGGAAGTTGAAGACCCCCTACAATATATTCAGGCTATTCAATAGTTATGGAGACTTGAACGCGAGAGTGGTGGGACAAAACAGTGGCATTATTTAATCATATACTATGTCAAGGGTTGCCAGAGTAGGTGCAAAAGCAACTGAAGACACAACAACAAGGACAGGCACCAAACACATACTTGCAGACACACCAGCCCATGACACAGACACCAAAAATGCAGGCGGCAGAGCAACAGTATTCACAGACATCACAGATACAGAACTACACGTAACCATCATACATGGTGCAGCAAAACGACGGGACAATGACACACACGGACTCCATGGAAGTGACTCCCATTCGGAAATTAGGGGGGCTACCGTGTTGGGGGGTAACCCATTTGCAGGATTCACAATGTCATTATACCCTCAATAGGACAGCCCACAGACAGACAGACATGTGTTCTATCCTATTGATTACGCACAACCCAGCAGAGGAACCACGCATAGGGGTGACGATAGGGGATAAGACCTTCTCCTTTCTTGTAGACACAGGGGCAACTAGAGGCTGCATCTGTGAG
Organism: Ambystoma mexicanum; assembly: GCF_040938575.1. Classification (NCBI taxonomy): domain Eukaryota; kingdom Metazoa; phylum Chordata; class Amphibia; order Caudata; family Ambystomatidae; genus Ambystoma; species Ambystoma mexicanum. The sequence goes on along the minus strand of NC_090935.1, from coordinate 999,831,320 downwards.
GGGAAGTATAGAATGTCAGGCAAAGACATGAATGTGCAGGGACTTTTTGGGGTGACGGAAGTGGTTCCTTTTACAGATGATGTTACACTTTCTATAGGGGAGCATGACCTAACTCTACCCTTACTGTATTCCCAACAGACACCTGTGAACACAATGGGAAGGAACATTATGAGCAAACTTAACATGACCATCTCATTCACTGACAAAGGGATAGTGTGTTCCACACTTGGGATCCATCTGTTAAATATGAGGGAAATTATTGAAGCTTATTGTGGGCGTATGGTACAGGGGGGGGGTCCCAGCAGATGAAGAGCTATTTCAATATGACGCTGAAGTAATAATAGCATGGCTCCCAGGGAAAATTGTGGCGCCTTCTGAATGAATATATGTTTAGATCAGAACTACCACTTGACAAGAAGGAAGGAACGTTTTACAAAAAGGCTGCCCTCTACTCTGTCCATGACTGTTTTTTTTAACAGTCAACACAAAAGATTGTCCCGACAGGAAATTAAATCTAAGCAGGAAATGCTTTCCTATGACTTGTAAGGTGTAGAATATACAAGGCAAGAAAAAAAAATAAATGCCTATAACTATTCTAATAATGATTTAGAGTATTTTTTATCCAAAGGCATATTTGGATTTATTCTTTGCACCATTCAGCATTATTTATTCTGTGATTAGTTTGGCAAAGCATATCTATATATAAAAAAAGAAGAAAAAACATATAATTAATTTTACATAACACAATACAATGTTCCAATGTGTGGAAAAATCCACTCAGACGTTAAATAAAATTCAATTATTTGTTATTGACATTACATACATAAAATTAAGGAGATCCTCTCTATATAGTTAATAACACACTATTGTTAGAAAACCCACCACAAATATCATCTTTCAGGTTCAGGGGTCAAGGGACAACAATACCACTAGAATTAGAGGTGGTAACAGTGGGAGACGACATAATAACAGTAAATGGGACATGGAACAGATGACACCGTATGGGCATGGAGGTCAGTGATCGCGGTGGCAGAAGGGTATAGGCTAACTTATATGACAGACAAAGAACTGTTCAAAGACAACTGCTCAGATAATTAAGTAGTGTTCGACAGGGGTGTTGCTAGGTTTGGAAAAGACCCAGGGCTACGCTAATGTTGGAACTGTCGGGACTGAGGGCTAGCTAGCCTTTTGGTTGTAGCTCCTGCGATTCTATCTGGGGCTACAACAAAAAGACCAGGGGCTATAGGCCCCTTTCCTCTGGTGTTCAACATCAGCATTACATACTGGCTGAAAATACACTACAGGGACTACACTACACCACAGAGAATGACTATAATGCTACAAGCACCACCGACATTTCTCGAGGAAGACTTGGCAAATGTCCCTAGCATGACTATGGACCACATATCCCTATGACGTGGGGCTTCTGAAAGGGATAGGAGCAGTGAAAATATAACTGAAACCAGGAGAAATGTTACCACGGGCCAGGTAATATCCCCTGTCGAGGGAGGGAGGCGAAGGTATTTATGAAACAATAGCCGCACTGGTAAAGCACAGTGACCCGCCAATCCAAGGTTGCTGGTAAAAAAAAGAAATTACCGGCATGCCCGTGCTACTGTGTTCGTGTAGCACTGCTGATGGAATGTACGGTAGATTCCGTGTCAGCATGCACGCGCATTCCGGCATGCCGGAAACAGTAGCACCGGCATGCCGGTAACGGCCCCCAAGCCCCTGATACCAGCATCCTTGATGCCGCAGGCACCGGCTCCGGCACCAATGATGCCGTAATTACCGGTACCGGTAATAAAGGCACCGGAAACAACGTCATCGCGTTGCAGCGGGAAATGCACCTGCGGCCATCTTTAAAATCACAATCCATTGCAATCCAGATCCTACAGGAGTGCTACTGCTATACCAAGTGTACACAGACACTCGAGAGGATGACATCAGCACGAGGCACTGTCCATAGCCACAATCCTTGCTTCAGTGAGCAGGAGCTCAATATGCTAGCCGACAAGCTAGTGGAGCACGCTGATGGGGTGTTTGGAGCAGATCTGCGGTGCCCAGCCCAATTAATAAAGAAGGCGTTATGGTAGGAAGTGGCCACCAAAGTGCCTGCGGTGGGGACAACCCAAAGGACCGTTAGAGACTGTCGTAAGCGGTCGGATGACTTACATCTCCAGGTCCGTAACATCCTCGCTGCTGAGCGCAGCCAGGGGATGGCCACAGGAGGTGATCCGCCATCCCCCATAAAATTTCAGCCATGGGAGGGGACATGCAGCACCTTCCCCCACATGGAGACCATTGAGGGGGTAGGAGATGCATAGACGGGAACAGTGTCATCTGATGATGCCGGTGAGTGCCCGTAAATCCATTTCCAAAGTCACATCACACACATAGCATCCCCAATGCCAATGGTCAAGTCCAAATGACAGTCAGTGCCACCAGATCCATGCTGCCTTGCCACCCACCAACAGACACATTGCACGCAAGTAAGTACTTGCCAGGAAGACAGGCAACAAACCCCACTGACACACCCCACATGTCCCCTGTAATGCACACACAAGTGCCATCTGCATGCACAGACATACATCACTGTCCAACAGCTGCCGTCACCGCCATGCCACCACATGGCCCAATTCACTCATGGTAAGATGCACACATCAATGACACCAGTCGCACACCTGACACACCCACCATGTCCATACCCGCTGAGCCTACATTAATGCATCAACGCACACAATGGAAACACATCACATTGACAATCAAACCCCACATGGCACACAGCCCCTGTGGCATGTCCACAACACCCAAGCCACCAGACACCAGTACCCCAGCCAACAGAAACTGCACACTCCATGGCCGCATCACAAGGATGCCCCCACACTGCATCCCCCACGCATACCTGTGTGCACCATGCCAGGCCTAGCAACATGTCCATGACAATGCACATGACTCAGAATGTACTAGCATTGATGAATGTCAGGTGGATGCACACCCATCACTAATGCCCTGCCTCACTGTCCCCCACAGGCATCACATCTGACAGTGATGGTGAACTAGCCACCACTCCCCGTTCCAGTGCTGCACGCCGTTGCCGACGCCAAACCACCGACTCCAGCCAGGTGGCAGGCACCGCCTAGGCAAGACATGAGCGTGCCACAGTGTCTACAGCACAGCCCACCTGCCACCAGGAAACACAGACTGCCCAGTAGCTAGAGCACCCACAACTCCTGCCAGCACGGATCCCCGGCAGGCAACCACAAAACCAGCCACCAAGGCCCCCCGTAAGTAGACCTCAACACCTGGCAGCGAGGCCCCCCAAAAGTCGACCTCAACACCTGGCAGCAAAGCCTCCTGAAAGTTGACCTCAACAACTGGCAGCGAGGCCCCCCGAAAGACGACCTCAACACCTGGCAGGGAGCCCCCCCCGTAAGTCAACCACAACACCTGCGGCTAAGCAGGCATATCAGGTGGAAGAGGCTAAATCACCAGTGTCCAGTGAGCCGGAGGAGGCACAAGTGTCCAGCGAGCCGGAGGAGGCACAAACACCAGTGCCCAGTGAGCCGGAGGAGGAACGATCCCCGGCACCCAGGCAGGAAAACATGAATCCTACAACAACAGATGGCTCTGACGGAGCTGTGTTCACTCCCCCAGGCCCTTGGAGGCCACCTCCCTTGCTACTGCCAGGAATCCAACATATTAGGGACATTGAGGGGCGCCTAATGCGAATGGGACGGCGGCAGGAGGCCATGCAGAGCCTGATGACACAGTACCTCAATGAGGCGCAAGTCCAACGGCAGACAATGCAGGCCGATATGCGAAGCATGGGACAGATTCTTGGCTGGGCCACAGAGGGCATCTACCACCTTGCGAGGCGTGTGCGGGAGGAGAATGGGGTGATGTTGAGCATGTTGGAGTCCATCAACAGGCTGGTGACCGTCATTGTCGAACAACGGCACATAATCACTCACTCCCCCAATCCTCCAGAACAAGTCCGACTAGTTTGGTCCAGAGTAGCCCCTTGCGACGGTCGCAGTGACTGAGCAGGACAACAGAGGCTCACCCACAACCTCAGAAAGGGGCCCGTGAATAGGCCAAGTCACACCTGCATGTGTGGATGGAGTCGTTTGGAAGGGGTAGTGGGGTTATTGTGGGGGCGGTGTTGGGGTATTGTGTGTGCAGGTAGTGGGGGAGGGCGTGTTGGGGCATTGGGTGTGCGAGTAGTGGGGGAGTGGGTGTTTGGGTATTGGGTGTACGGGTAGTGGGGGAGGGGGTGGTGGGGTATTGTGTGTGCAGGTAGTGGTGGAGGGGGTGTTGGGGCATTGGGTGTGGGGGTAGTGGGGCATGGGGTGGGAGGTCAATTAAATTGCCTAGATGTGTATGTTTAAAAAGTTTTCATTTCCACATTTCATATCTACTTTCAATATAATTGGTGTCTGAAAAAAAAACAATATTGGACATTGCTTCTTGAGTGTGTGTCCCTTTAATCATGTACAGTGTCCAGTGTCCAGTGTGACCCATGCCCAGTGCCGTGTATGTTCCAGTCCATCAAAAGAAGTGGTCAATTAAGTTTTGCTGTGTTGCACGTCCATCATTGACAATGTTGCGCTGAGAAATCCCAGCATCTTCCTCATCCTCAGGTGGCATCATGTCGATGTCAAGGGGCAGGGAAACGTTGCGGCGGATGCACATGTTGTGCAGCTTGGCACATATTAGCACAATTTTGCCATCCTTCTCAGGTACGTAAATTAGGGCACCTCCCGACCTGCTGAGGCAGCGGAACCAGGCCTTCAACAGGCCAAACGTCTGCTCGATGGCGACACAAGTGCGTGCATGTGAATGGTAGTACGCCTCTTTGTGCCTGTTGTGTGGTTGCCTGATGGGGGTCATGAGCCAATCCATCAGGGGATATCCGGCATCACCTGCATGGGAGCAAGAGAAAGAGTACTTGTGAATTCTCAGGTCACTCCATGTTAGCACAGGCTGTAAATTGTTCATATGAAAATACAACAGAGCACAGGGATTCAAAACTGTACATGGCATGTGTCATTCAGCATGAGCCCAGTGAGTCAACTTGGGCTGATCCATGGTTAGGGGGGGATGGGTGCAGTTGCTGTCACATGGCCCGTTGAATGTGGACCTGCACTCCCACAATGCAAGTACAACAGACCACAATGGTGTCAGAATTACTTGATGCCGAATTTGATTCATGTAATACAGTGGTATCCCCAGTATGCATACTACATATACAGGTCTCCATGTACACATCCATCGAGACCTTCCCCCATTTGACTAGGTCAGATATGCTTTGCTGGTATGTTTCACTGGTGAAGGGTAGCGTTACTGTAGTATGGTTGGGTGGGTGTCAGCATGTTTACTACATGAGGAACATTTCAAGGGAGGACGGCAATATTGAGATGGATGTCCAAGACAACATTCCCATATATGAAGATAGCTACATTAAAACACTTTACATGATGGACAATTATTGGAAAAAAGACCAGGCTAAACAATACATAACTGACGGCTCACAAAAAGGAAAGACAAAAATATTAACACTGAAGGAATTACCATGTCCTAAGAAGGGACCCAAGGAAATAGGAGGAGAACCAGGATGTTGGGAAAGACCACAGATGCTCGTGTACGGCCAGGTATACACAGCTGAAGGGTGGAAAGAAGGTGTAGTGAGCAAAGCACACATGCTCCTGACAGTTCCAGTAAACGCAGTACAGGCGGAGTCAGTAGAAGTGAGTAGAGTGAAGAAACCGAACTACTTGTCATCAGCATCAGAAACATCTCTGGACGACATACCACCTGAACGTGGATAGTTCAGTACGACAGAAATGTTCTTCGCGTCAGTAGTTCCAGCTGTACAGACATATACAGATGCAAAATGGATCCAGATTACGAGGTGGGAGCTGATGCAGACTATAAACTCAACTGTCAACGGCTTCAACGTCATAAACGTCATAAAAGAAGAGCTCTGAGCAGTAAGGTTGATGGCCCTCCAGAACAGATATGTTCTAGACCTTCTAGACCTTCTAACAGCAATGGAAGGAGGAGTTTGCACCAAGATTGGGTCATCTTGCTGTACATTTGTGCCAGCAAACGATGAAGCAAATGGCACACTAACAGAAGCAGTTACCAGATTGTCAAAAATGCACACCAAGATGGAGGAGGAAGCAAAAAGTACAGGAAAAGATCAAAGCTGGCTGCTGTATATATGTCGTATATATTTTCAAATATTGGTACTAATAGCACTATGTGTGATTAAGATATGCATCATGCAATGCCGCAAAATGAAAGAGAAGACGACAGTGATGAAAGTGTTAGTAGATACAAATGGTGAAGAAGACAAGATAGTGGAAGAAAGAAATAAAATAAGGACACAGATAAAGGAGTGCCATTTGTTCCTGACGAGAAGACATTTTCGATGATCCCGTTGACTACAAGAATTACTGGGTGAAGTGGGTGTGGTGCAACCCAGAAGGAGACTGCTGTTACATGACATGGAGGTTGGATGACCATGCAAATCACTATGGACATCTTGGAGGAGTAACGAAGATATGGCTGCCAAGAGCTACAGTGAATAGGTTTGGAGATGTGGTCGATTGGTCAACTGTAGGGAGATTGAAGAGAGAGTCCCCAGAATGCCCCTCACGACCCCTATACGCATGGTAGCCTGAAGACTAAGAAACGAGAGATGCCAGTCACTGTTTGGCCAGCCCCCAGGAGGGCCTGTAAATTCTACATATGTGAGCAGATACTCTCTTAGACAAGCGTTCAAACCTTATCCAGCTGACATCTTCGTGAATGCAGGTGCCTCAACACTGGACCTGGTTGACTAAGGATAAATATCCAGCTGTGCTGACGTCATTAGAGACACCACGACATAGTAACCTTAGCCACAAAGCAAACTCACATCCCTGCATGAAGTTACATGGACACACACCTGCACACACGACGAACATGCATACACAGTTCCATAGATAGAGGACAGATACATGCGCATACTTTTGAAAATCTTTCTTGTTTTCTTTCATTAGCCACATGCAGAAACACAAGAAAGCAAGAAATGCAGAGCAAGCTTGCATCCACTTATTGCAACTAAACATATGGAACTACAGGATCGTATAAGGAGTCTGGAGGAGAAAAGTTCCACTAACCCATAAGGAAAATAGTACAATATAGACATATAGAAATCATAGCATAACTAAGGATAAATATCCAGCTGTGCTGACGTCATTAGAGACACCACGACATAGTAACCTTAGCCACAAAGCAAACTCACATCCCTGCATGAAGTTACATGGACACACACCTGCACACACGAAGAACATGCATACACAGTTCCATAGAGGACAGATACATGCGCATACTTTTGAAAATCTTTCTTGTTTTCTTTCATTAGCCACATGCAGAAACACAAGAAAGCAAGAAATGCAGAGCAAGCTTGCATCCACTTATTGCAACTAAACATATGGAACTACAGGATCGTATAAGGAGTCTGGAGGAGAAAAGTTCCACTAACCCATAAGGAAAATAGTACAATATAGACATATAGAAATCATAGCATAACTATAGTATAGTTACATGAAGCCACAGCCCTCATAATAAGGGACGAAGGAAAACAGATTTTACAGCACGCTGAACGATATTGGTGCTCGCAGCTACGGTCAGAGGCGAGCAGAGGCTCCAGGGACAGGGAGCCACCTGCAAAATAGCAGAATAAATCCTCACTAATTGCAGACCAGAAAGCTCAGTTTTGCAATCCTCACCCTCGTGGTGCGGCCGAGCCGAACAAAGCCATTTACCTGTGGTGGGAAGAGGAGCAGTTCCCAGCAAAGAAGACACGAACTGATACATGTGTTGTCTAACACTGTTGCAAACTGCAGGCACTCTCTCAAACCAGGTGGATATACCAGAGGCAACAATGGGGACCCACAAGACCTCATTACGGGCCCAGCGGTAACCCTGCCGGTGCTACTGGCGGGTTGCCGCCGGACCCGTAATATTTTACCGGTGCCTGACTTCCCGGTGCCATCGGGAGATTACAACTCCAGCGGCCCAGGAAGTAAGTCCCCATTTCCATAGAGTCTAATAGGTCTCTATGGGAGTGGGGATCACAGAAGCGCCGGCACCGCCCAGCAGGGTCGGACCTGTCAGGCACAGCGGCCACGGCAGGCAAACACAGAGTTTGCCGGTCCGGAAAACAAGGGTGCCAGTGAGCCTACCGGCATCCTTGTTTCCAAACCAGCAAACTTATAATGAGGCCCATAGTCTTTCTCATCACCCTGAGAAGGTACACAGAGCGCTGAGAACAGAGCTGAGTCCCAGGCCTGAGGACACCCGCTCCAGCCAATCAGGGAACACAATTCTAGGGGTGGATTGCAGAGGGCAAGGCCCAATGGTTGTCCTGCGACCCTGCAACAATGTAAGAGATAGTTTTTGGGGAAGTTCTAGGCGAGACCACCTGACATGCAAGGACCAGTCAGCTAACCTCTATAGGTTTCCGACTATAGACACTACCACCCCAGCCACCCAATAATATGGGTTTGTAGGTTTTTGGGGAATGGTTCTAAGTTGTGACGACATTTGCTAACAAAACAATGCCCGAGACAGGTTCAGGAGCTGTGATTGCTGGAGAATTGCTTTCCTGTATGATCCCTGTCTGTTATGGAAAATAAAGGGCAGTTCTAATTTGCCCTTGGCTGAGTCTTCCGTCCTTTACTGGGAAGGGTTCGTTGGGACCTGGGTACTCTGCTGAACGGTGATTGTGTAGCACAAACCTCGGTCCTCTGGTATACTTAGTTTACAATAGGTTGGAGTATTACAGTAATAATCGCTTCTCTGAATGTTGGGGGCAGTAACCCTCTATCAGTTGAGTCTTGCCATACCCGAGTAGGTGTGGAGCATGTATTTGCTTAAATTCTTTATAGAATTCAGCAATTAGGCCATCCATGCCCTGGGTTTTCCCCAATGGCAGATCCCCAATAGCATGCACAATTTCGTCCACAGTGAGCTCTACGTCTAAGGATAGGGCATCATCTAAAGTTAGGACTGGAAGATCAAGCCCGTCCAGGTAGTGATCTATACTTAAGACTAGTGTGCACATCCATAATAGTGTTCCATATTAGTGTAAAGGGTGTAAAGGGTGTAATAGTGATGGGCAAAAGCCTTGTTTAAGCCAAATGTATCTGTATGGTCTTGTATTTTGGTGATCGTTCCTTTACTGCCCTTTGTTTTGATCACCTGTGCTAAAGTACGCCCCATACTTGTGAGCCAAGACAGGCCTACTGATGTGGCGAATCTCAAGTTCAGCCAGAGACGGAAAATCCAGCAATGCTATTTTGATGTTACCCAAGAGATCATTGTTAGGTGAGAGGGTTATCTAATCCTCGTATTCTGTTTTTGGTGGTGGTCAATTCCCTTCGAATCTGCTTCAGGATACCCCCTTTTGATGAAAGAGTGATGCCCTGGTTGTACGCCTTGAAGGATTCCCATAAGGTGAAGTGGCTCAGAACTGTTGCTGTGTTTATCTCAAAGTATGTAGTCATGGTCTCTGTCAGAGTCGGCACAAATATGGCATCAAGTAGCAATGCCACAGGCATTCTCCACTGTGGACGGGGGATGTGTTCTGTGTCCAGTCTGAGTGTTAAAAAGATCTGGAGTGGTCAGAGTTGGTGCACGGCTGGATTGCGCAACTTTCCAGGGCCCCCATTAATGATGTCGACACCCCAATACCCCCTGCACCCTCAACATCCAGTACAAGTAGATAATACTTCCTCAAATAAACTCAAATAGAACTGTCATCAAGAAGGCTACAAACAACACACAGAAGACAAACCATGGACAGCCCTGTAACTTATAGCTGCTTTCCTCCAGCCCAGAAGCAAGCATGCAGTGTCAGAGCCAAACACACTTGCGTATGCACATTGTTCTCCCTGTCGTTCAGTCCACAGGATCAGAAATGTCAGGTGTTCGGGGCGCGCTGCTGAGCAGCTAGCAAGATGGCTGCCTAGTGTTCAAGCTCGCGCTCGGCCTGACACAATTGAGCATGGTAGCGGCACCATCTACTTTTCCATGATACAAACTCCTGAGCCAACATCCCAAACTGTGGGGAACATTCTGTGCATGTGGTGAAAAGAATTGGAGAGCAGGCACCGTGCTACACTCAGCACCGGAGACACGGGGCACGAGTCGATGTTCCCTGCAGTGCCGTGATTTCCAAGCGGCAGACTGTGGCTGGCACTGGCGCCTGCTGAACCAGAGAGATGCATAGTGTAGGAGCACTGTATCCTGTGGTGCTGAGAGCGGATGTCGACACAGCAAATGGCCACAATTGGAAGCCCCTGCCCCGGACCCAGGAATCGGGTGCATCTCTACACTTCAGCGTTCACATGCAGTGAGTGCCCGGCCCTCCTTGTCAGAGCGACGCCGCATGCGAGCCCCCTACGGCAGAGCCCAAGGGCACTGCGCTATATAAAAAACACTCTGCATCCGTGGTCGCAGATGTGTGCGGTGTGCTCCCCTGCACTGCAGGCTCGGCAGCAATTGTGCACACTTGAATACCCAGCTTGAAAATCTGCATATGCCGCAGTGAGGCCTGACATTTTCAAACACCTGGGCACCTCTTCTGGTCCTGGGCCCGGGGCCGGACAGGCTTCTGGCTCCATGGCCCAACGCTGCTCACCCCTGAACCCAAGCACAACGGTCAGGTGATTTGGTGGCCTGGAATAGCCCCAGGGGATCCGGGGGAGAGCAGCTCCCACTCCCTGAGCAAAACCTGAGACAGGGCACCCTCCTCTGGCCTACACTGATTTCAAGAATGTGGGATTGGGCCTGTCCAGGAACGGGGGCTCTCCGCACTGTGTCACCTGCGTCCCTCCCTGTACTAACGACCTACACCCGCACAGTATGACCAGAGGCACTGGTAGTGGGAGGAAAACAGGGGCCATGGACACATTTGCTAAGGTTTCCTCCCATGATAGCCCAAAGCCCTCCTCTGGCTCCCACCCGGATCAGACACAGCCCATGATGACACCGCTCCCGGATCTTATACACACGATGGAGGCCATGGCTAAGGGCATCTCTGCTGTCCATGAGAAACTAGATGATATCACTGCCAATGTAGCATCCATGTGCTCGCAGCTGGCAAAAGAAGTGGTGCGCATAAATGAGGCAGAGACAAGGATTGGAGCAATGCAGGATACTGTCCAGGGGCTACAGGTCATGGAAGCATCACTGGCAAGGAAAGTGAAAGTGGTAAAGAGTAAGTGTGATGACCTGAAATCACGTGCAAGGAGGAACAACATACGAATGGTGGGGGTCTCAGAGGATGCAGTGACTGGGGGCATGGAGCAGGCAGTGGAATATCTTCTCAAAGATATACTCGGTGCTCCAGTGCTCTCTCCCTTTTTTGTGGTGGAACATGCCCGCTAGGCCCTCACCCCAAGACATAACCAGGGCCTTTTCCTCACCCTATCATTGAGAAAATCCTAAGCTTTTGTGACAGAGATCATCTCCTTCACCTCGCCAGGGACAAAAAGGATCTACGCTTGAGCTCTCAGATGATCCAAATTTTCCCAGACATTTCACTTTCAGTAGAAAAGCAGGAAGTCAAGAAAATGCTGCGTGCCCGCGACATACAGTATGCAATGCTGTTCCCGGCCCGTCTGAGATTTCAATTCTGTTGCAAACTTTACTTTTTCACGGTCCCTGGTGAGGCTGTGAAGTTCATTGAAGCCCAAATACCGCTCCCGGACCGAAATTAGGCTAATACGAATGTACAACAACCGCTCTGAGTGAAGGGGTTGTGACTGTATTTCACTTGATTCTATCTGGTATATGAGTACACAGCACCTAAATTGTAACCCGCTGCTGCCACCTGTATACACAAATATGTGATCCTGAAATCCTGTTGTGGTGTGGCCGTTGCAACAGCAGGTAGCCCCATAGCAGCTGCTTAGTTTGTGCTTGATCATGGTTGGTCCTTGTGGCCCATTTGGGGTGGGCTGCGGGTGGGGGGGTTGAATAGCGTTCTCACACTGCTGACTAGGGGAGGGCAGTGAGGGTGGATGGGTGGGGGTGGGATTCAGCGCTTGCAGCAGGTCCTACTCAGGGGTTAAGCGCCAGTTGCGCATTGGGGTTTAGAAGGGGAGAAAATTGGGAAAACAAGTTGGCAGCGGAGTACATGGTTGGAACTGACTTAGGTGATATGCGGTACCGACAGTGGGACATCTATGGGGAGTCCATCAACAGTGACCATACACGGCAATGGGGCTCAAGGTGCTGAGCTAGAATATTAGAGGGTTGGGGAACTGACTGAATGTCATTCTCCTGCAGGAGACGCATGCCAAAGAGAGGGTGTGCTTGGACATTGCACGGTCATGGGGGCAAACAGGTTCTTCTCCTCATACTCAGCCCAATCTAGGGGTGTCATGACGCTAGTTCATAAATCTGTGAAATTCCCTCTAAAAAAGAAGTACCTGGCGCTATGTCATCCTTCACTGTTTCATGGATGGCATGGAGCTATTACTGGTTAACAAGTATGGCCCCAAAATTGATTCTCCTGAATTCTTTGACGAGGTGACAGCAATACTTAATGGTTATGTATGGGTACCCATCCTGTTGGGGGGGCATGAACCTGATCTTGGACCAAACCATAGACAGGACTGGTGTGACTCCCAGACCTCGGTCGAGGGCAGTGCGCCAACTCCTGGCCCACATGGATTTTTTTGAACTGGCGGATACATGACGCTTACTACACCCACAGGAACGGCAATATATGTTCTACTCATTGGTGCACGACATGTCCTCGCGTATTGATATGTACCTGACATCTGGCTCACTGATGGTAAGAGTTGGGGATGCCGCAATACTGCCTTGCACCCTTTCTGATCACTACCCACTAATATTGACCCTGCAAAAAGATAGACCCCTTGGGTCGGGCAGCACCTGGCATTTTAAATCTGAAGAACTCAAAGACATAGGGCCTCATTACAGGTCTGGCGGTAACCCTGCCGGTGCTACCAGCGGATTGCTGCCGGGCCCGTAATATTTGACTGGTGCCTGACTTCCCGGTGCCATTACGAGTCCGGCAGCCCGGGAAGTCAGGCGCCGGCAAATTGTAACTCTCTATGGGAGTGGGGACACAGAAACACTGGCACCGTTATCAACTGTGCGCCCATAGTCTTCAAGGTGGAGATCAGGTCTGATATAGAGACATATTTTGCATGTAACAAGATGGATGAGATCTCTGCCGGTACACCATGGGAAGCCTTTACGGTCTACATTTGGGGAATGTCGACCTCCAGAGAAGCCGGGTCCTAAAAGAGATAAGAAATTACCTACAGCGGTCGGAAACTAAACTCAAGTCCCCAAAGCTGGAATACTCTCATCTCTCAGATCGACGGGTGCTGGCGCAAATACGCTCTGAACTGGAGCAGTTTGAGGCACACGGCCTCAGGGAGGTGCACTACTTCTCTTGTCCACAGGCAGACAGGATATTGGAGAAGGGGAGCGACCAGGTAGAACCTTGGCTAGACTGGCAAAATCGAAGGGTGGGCATAGACAGGTGGACTGCATCAACGATGCATTGGAGAACCCCCAGTAGGCGTACCAAGAAATCCTTAAGGTGTTCTCTGATTTCTATAGGTCATTATATGGTGCTGACCCTCAGAGTGGTTCCCATGGTATACATTCCCTACTTGAGGGGATACCTTTGTCGTGCCTGAATGCCCAAACCAGAGAAAACCTTGCGCCCCGCCAGGTCAATGGAAGAGATCCTTCCAGTAGTTACCCACCTGCCCAAGGGCATGGCCCCCGGCCCCGATGAACTCACATCGGAATTCTATCAAGAACATGCAGCCCTATTGGTTCCTCGACTCATGGAAGTATGGGAAGCGGCGCTTCACGACTCTGTTCTGCCCAATTCCTTAAAGGATGCCACCATAACTATCCTACTTAAACCCGACAAGCCAGGCAATGAGTGTGGGTCCTACAGACCTCTCTCACTCATAAATGTAGACACCAAGATTTTTGCCAAGACCCTCACAAACAGGCTTCTCCCATTGATGCCCCATGTCATCCTCAATGACCAGGGGGGCTTTGTCCCGGGCTGTTCAACCTTGCTGAATATTAGACGGCTGTTTGATGTGATGGTCAGAATAGATCTGACGATGGAAGCAGTGGCCATGTCAATTGATGCCCAAAAGGCATTCAATATGGTCTTGTGGGAGTAGCTATGGATGGTCCTTGAAAAGATGGGCAGAAATGCTTTGCTTCGCCCTATGGCCAGAGTCTTGGTCAACTCATGTGTGTCGGAGCCCTTTAGCCTTGGCTGGGGCATATGACAGAGCTGCCCACTCTCCCTGATTCTTTTCGCCCTAGTTATTGAGCCAATGGCAGATATGATCTGTGCCTATCACGGTCACCTGGGGATTTGTCTTAGTGGATCTCCTGAGATAGTTTCATTATATTCAGACAATGTCTCAATATAGGTAACGGACGCCCAGACAAATCTGCATCCCAATCTCTGAGACATTATACAGTTGGGGGGCTTTTCTGGGTTCACAATAAATTACACCAAATCAGAGATCTTTCCACTGACTAGCGGTACTGTGCGACCAAATGGCATGTATCCCCTACGTTGGTCCCCTGGTGAGATTAAATACCTGGGGTAAAGGTTTTTGGAGCAAAGTCCTCCCTGTTGAAAGATAACTACTGGGCGATGGAGGAATAGATGGTGGGCAGACTGACTAGATCGAGGGCATTTCCACTTACGATGGCTGGCAAATTGCCCTTGGTAAAAATGTTTTTTGTCCCTAAGCTTGTATACATATTTGCCAATGTCCCAGTCTGGCCTGGTAGGCCCTTCTTTTCCAAGCTCCATGGGCACTTTGCACAGTTCTTATGGCATTCGGGATCGGTCCGGAAAAAGTGAATTGATATGACTCCATCTTATGACAGGGGGTGCTTTGTGGCCCCAAACCTTGAGCTGTACTGGGTAGCGCACAGGCCCTAGTTGCCTCCTACTGGTATGATGAGAACCTGCAGCCACCTCATGTCAGGTTTGAGCGCATAGCGGCTGGCAGGTCAGCCCTCAAGACGCTAATTATGGACCGCGAGTACAAGGATGAGTGCCAATTCGATCCAGTGTCCTTAAACCTTAGTAGCCTGGTGCTCCATCCTTTCTGTGAATGCTGAGATACAACCATACTATAAATGGCTGCTGCTATGGAGGTTCCCAGGTATAGGTTCCACCTGGGATGCCACTGTGGTGGCACAATGGGAGCGTCTGAGCTATAGAGCTCTAGCGGATCTATTCCCGGATGGCAAACTCATAACTCCGTTAACATGGTGACAGGAACACACTGGCACAGTGGTGGTACCTATGTAGCATTATAGAATTCATGCAGCAGTGCAATCTCTGTGGCCATGTTACCCATCGGAGCCCCTTGAAACTGAGGAGGTGGCATACATAGCCAATTCTAGTGGTTGTCGTTGGCCACTTTCGACACTGTACAGAATGCTTGTGAATAAACAACCACTCTCGACACCAGTGACACGAATTAGCTGGGGATTGAACTATCTGATGTCCAATGGGAGAGTATGTGTGTGCACACTAAGAATGTCTCTATGAATTTTAGATTTACATGTATGCAATATAAACTGCTGAATAGACTGTATTATACTCCAAGAAACTCAGCAGGATGGGCGAGGGTGTGGAGCAGCTTTGTCCTAGGTTCCAGTCCCGTCTGGCTGACCACATACTGGTCCTGTGCTCACCTGAAATCATTTTGGGATATTGAAGACTCTCTCGGAAACAGTTTGCATTGCCCTGGACTGCTCCCTCCTGGGTATGTAGGACAACCTCCCAAACAAGAAACTATGCTCATTTGTGAATACAGGTTGTATGATCGCCAAGAAATGTGTATTGTTGAGATGGAAGCACGCTGCCCTGCCAGGTGTCAAAGCTTTGAAAGCAGCGCTGACCTGGGTCCAGAACTGTGAGGAGTTGTATCTCGACTCACTGTCTCTCACATCCCGCCTAATAATGTATGGTCCGAGTATAAAACGTACCTAACCAACCTAACTCCGCTGAATAATCGAACATCTGCTTCATGGTGGTGCTTTCTCAATTAGGAATTGTGGCATGCAGCATTTCTTCGATGAAGGTTTCCATTGCCCCTTTCGGTGTATTCTAGGGGACTCCGACTGTAGAGAAGCAGATGTACATGCCATTTATAGAGCCCTCCCCCTCACCTCCATAATACTGGAAGAACAGCAAGAAAGCACTGTGTAGGACACCTGGTATCATCCCAATACCACATCGAAGATATGAGAGACTCTATGCACTTAGACAACCTTACTGAATGTATCCCCGAACTGATGCGGTAGATGTGAGTCTGCAGACACCACTGGACATAGAAGAATTATAAGTAAAGTCTGACAGATGAAAAGTGACGCCACCAAGGAGAGAGATATGTGGATGCACTGAAACCGATGTATGAACATTTCAAGAACAAAGATGTGATTGAAGTAACAAAGTAAACGCATATGCGAATATGAAGAAAACCATATACACTGAGAAGATAAGTAACAAGAGACGTAATAGATGTACATATGCAGAGACATAGGGCCTCATTATGACCCTGGCGGTAGGGGTTTAATGGCGCCTGTATAGCTGCCGGCGCCGTTAACCCCCTACCGCCTCATTACGAGGTCTGCTTGCGGGTCCCGCTATGGACGTCTGGTAAAACCAGGCGTCCTTAGCGGGTCCCGCAAGCAGACCTGGATGCTAACAATGGGCCCGTCATTAACGGGCCCGTTGCTAGTATCCTCCCCATTCCCATTGATCCCTATGGGGGCTCAAATGGGAATGGGGATGTACCGGGTCCGGGTTCCCTGAATGGGGAAATAACAGGCCCTCCAAGGTCGGAATGGCCCGGTATTTCCCCTTTCAGGGAACCCGGACCCGACCCGAGTTTGAGGGTAGTCATGCCCTTATTAAGGGCATGACTACCCCCAAACTCGTAATGAGGCCCATAAGGTAGATAAAATATATAGAAGCTTGCTGAAGTAGGAAATAGAACGCGAGTAAAGCAGCCATGTTGAGAAAATGGATGTCAGCATCATATAATAGTAAGAGAGAAGCATTGAGAAGGGAAACCAAGGCTGCAGTGCTGATAGGCACTGAAATACTAATTTGTGCAGAACAAAGGACAGGCGTTTGGCTCAGAATCAAGGATGCCGCAGCAAGAACAACTACATGGCACAAAAGGAGTCAAAGAGGATAAGTAAAGTAGTGAAAATCTGCAAGTGCCTAGTACTGTACAATTAAAGACATAGAAAGCCCATGAAGGATGGTGCAACCAAGTCTCCAGAGGCCAAGGAGAGTAATAGCACCCAATATAATTGAATCAAATAGCATTAAATGGAAGGGCAGAATGGACAAAAATATGGTCTCCTCACATGTGGTATAAAACCAGAAGACAAGGGCTATTTTTAAATCTCCAGATAGCAATGAACCTTCACTCCCTTTAAAGCTCTGAGGAAGAGAACAGTCAGCAAGGTCAACTACAAAGAAGAAGCCTTGGCTTAGGGCCCAACTGATGGGAGATGGTCGGCTAATTAGCCAGGAAAAGCAGTTATTTCGCGTTGTACCCTTGCACCTGGGTTTATTGTTCACGTACTGCTAACAAGCCGAATAACCAAGGTTGGTAAGCGGGCGCCAACCAATCATGAGGGCCTATGTAATGGTGGACCATACATTGTTGCACGGGCCTATCCGCTGCTGTCATTACATTATTATCTGTATTTTACGTAGTAAGAGATAACATTATTATCTGTATTTTACGTAGTAAGAGATAGTTCAAGGCGTGCCTACCAGATAATGATGAAACTAACACTCATATGAACTTTATGTATACATTTCCCCGAACCAATCCCTCCACCCAGTAGGTTTTTACTGTTAGCCACATAGGATGACATCATAGCTGACATATATTGAGGTATAAAACCTTTTGCGTAACTGAAATGCATTGAGAGTGTGTGAACTGCAATCTGTTTGTTCAACAGGTTTCCCTACTTTATTGAACTGCTAATAAAGTAGTATTTTGCCATACTCTTTGAGTCTGCCCGGTTATTTGGGCCGGAGATCATTTGTTTTGGTAATCCCATTTGGCACTTTGAACGCTCCAGGTGCCATTGCACACAACTATATGTATAATGTTCTACCTGGACCTAGATTTCAAGTCTTCACATTTGGCTTTATCTGCTTCTATGTCTTTATTCATGCTTTTAACCAACACATGTAATCCTGTTAGCTTGGCTTCAGACAGGCCAATGCTGCTCTCGGCCTGAGTTATGCAGCCACTCTCTTGCTCCAGTTTAGCCCTTATCGAATTAATATATTATATAGAGGTCGTTGAGGTTAGCATTTATGGAGGTAAAACTGTTCTGCATTACTTCCAGGATAGGTGCTAGGTCCTGCTGTTGGGACTGCTGGGAGTCTGCCTCTTCAACAATATATATCCCCACCAAGGACTTTACTATGCACCTCAGCACCAGCCAGTGTGATGGTTTAGGAATCCATTGGGCCTTGCTTCTTGCCGGCCGCCTCGTCTTTTTGCCAGTGGAAATGGAGTTGCCCAGCTGGTAAGGAGTAGGAGCTGTGTCTGCTAACCAGGTTACTAAGGTCTGAACCTGTGCAGTGACTCACAGCATTTGTGATGCCTAGTGAGGTCAGCAGGGTGTCCACCTGGATCCTGTGGGGTATGCAGTTTTCTCTGCTCCAAAAGGAGGAGTCAGATTCGTAGCTCTGAACCTTTATTGTCACAAATGGGGTCACCCTATTTTTTTTGTTGGGGTGGGGTGAGAGCCCATTGAAGTGAATGGGCGTATAGGGGGCTTGGCAAGTGAGACAGCTGATTGTGAGGAGGGTGACTTTTGTGTTACAAATTAATCTTGTATTTATAATTTGAAATCTACTGGCTCACATGAGGCTAAATAACCACACCATAGAAAGTGGAAGCTTATCATTGCTGACATTTCCCTCTGTCTTTCTTCTGTACCCACAGCTCGCTGTGCTGGCTCATTTAGTGAGACTGTGTGAGGTATGTACCAGAGTCTCACGCCCCAAAGCGGGTGAAACAAAGGAGCTGGTGGGTGGGCAGTGGTGTGTGTGCTTTAGGCGGTTGACACCTGCAAAAAGCGGGTGAGTTGAGAGGTAGGTTCCCAGCGTAATAAAAGGCCTCCCGTACTCTTGAGTCTGCCCTAAGAGGACGAGTTCAGCGTTCTAATGAATCACCAGGCCACTAGTCTTAGAAATCCATTAGTGAGGAATGCACAGATCCAAGGCGTCTCTCTCGCCCATGCCCTATCACTACTGCTGAGTGGACTGTCCCAAGTCGGCGGCCACGGGAAAGGGCATCCACCAGAGCCTATGGGGCCGTCAGGTGCCTCAGAACACTCACTGCCCAGCCAATGCTTTGGAAGCCAGGTGTTGTGGCCTGAGTAAGGAGTACGCACAGTCATGATGGTGTAGTTAAGGGTATTTATTTATTTCACACAAAATGACAGCATCCAGACCTGTTGATGCTTTGCTCACGTTGCAATCATGGGCGTAGGACATGGGGGGGACGGGGACAAATCCCCCCCCACAATTTTAAGTGGGGGGATATAATAGCTTTTATCCCCCCCAGATTATGCTGCTCGCAGCGTGTTAAATACGACTGTAGGCTGCAGTTGTCATGTAACTGTAAGCTTGCTTGCAAAAGTTAATGCTGCCTGCACCACTGGAGTAACAGGGGCCCTAGCAGCCCACGGTGTGCGGGTGCACCAACACATGTCCTGGGAAGGGGCCCCACTTGAAGAAAAAAAAAGAAAAATATTTTTTTTCAAAATTCTTTTTTTTTCTATTTGATTTCACTTTGCATTCATAAATATATTATTTCTTCAACAGAAATAATGTCTTTATGAAGGCAGAGTGACTACAAAAAGACACTTTCTTTTTGAAAACCGAGGGATCCCCACACCCCATGCAATGGAAGACCCTAGGCTGGAGGCCTCCATGTCATGGGGTGGGGAAGACCTATGGCTTCAAAAAGAAACAGTGGGCCTCATTATGAGTTTGCTGGTCCGTAAACATTGGTACCGGTAAGCTTGCTGGTACCGTTGTTTCCAGACCGGCAAACTATGAGTTCTGCAAGCGGGTGTCTTTCAGGCGACCAGGTCTGACCTCACGGGCGGAACAGCACCGGCGCGCAGAACCCAACAGATGTACCAGCACCATTCAGGAATAGTGCCGGTGCATCCGGCCTCCCCATTCCCATTGAGTCCAGTGTGACTCAAATGGGAATGGGGAGTAATATTTTACAGCGCCCGTGAATGGTCAGTTATCGGGTCCGCTGGGGCTGTAATGCACCGGTAATTGCCCATTACCGGCACGACTACCGCCAGGGTCATAATGACCCCCAGTATCTTTTTTGAAGTCACTCTGCATTCATAAAGACATTATTTCCGTTATGTTTCAGTCCTTAAAGGAAATCATTTCTTTATGAAGTCAACGTGACTTTAAAAAGAAACAATTTCTTTTTGAAGTGTTAGGGCTCCCCTTAACCCCATGACGGGTGCATATGTGAGTTTATGGTGAAAGTGTGCACACTTAAATGTACGGGTGACTGCCTCGGTGTGCCTGCATGGTGAAAGGGTACACACTTAAATGTATAGGTGGCTGCCTGTGTGAGTGTATGGTGAAAGGATGCACATTTAAATGTATGGGTGGGTGCCTGGGTATGTGGGCCTGTATGGTGAAAGGGTGCACTCTTAAATGTATGGGTGGCTGCCTCGGTGTGCCTTTATGGTGAAAGAGTGCACACTTAAATGTATGGATGGCTGGGTGTGCATGTGTGTATATGGTGAATGGTGTGTGTGCTTGTGTTCAGGGGTGCAACAAAACCTACATTTAGGGGGGCTAACCCTTCAAATGTTTGGAGAAGCACTAACTTCACGGCGGTGGGGAGGGGCAAACATATTTGTGCGGGGGCATCCAATATCTTTGCACATTTTAATGAGACTATTCTAGTGCAACTTCAATGTTGCAAGCAGTTGACTCTCTCCTTTACGGTTTAAAGTTCCCACTTATGGACTGCTGCGAGAATTGAGTGGTCTCCTGTTCCCTCTCTACCCTTCCAATCACTCCCCTGACATGCAAGTACTAAACCCACATCACAATTTCAATTGGCTAAAAAATGTGGCATTTGAATGCAGGTACTAACAGTGAAATGCTTTATGTTAATAATTGCTGGGCTCTTGTTAACAGCAAAACCCAGGTGCCGTTTAACATCTTTGTCCTGTTCTGTCCAATGGTGTTGCACCACTGCTTGTGTTTAATGCCTTGATTACTTATTGGTAATCTTCATTACTCTTAGCCCTATTCTTCCTTGTCCCACTACTTGTGTATGAGGCACTCTGCCTCATACACAAGTACTGGGATGAGGTAAAGGTACATGGAGGTAATGCCTCACGTAGCTACCTATAATCTTCATTACTCCTAGTCCCACTCTTCCTCATCCCAGTACTTACCCATGAGTGAAGGAGCCTAATTTGTAAGCTCTGGGACAAGGAAGTGGGACGTGGAGGTAATTCTGGGCCAAGGAGCTGATTTTGGAGATTGGAGTAGGGGTGGGAGGGAGAGGGGATGTTTGTGGGAGGCGGGATTGTGTGACAAATCATAATGGTTGTCCATGTCCAGTCTGAGCAGGCATGATATGTGGTATTAGTGGCTAAAGAGGCATTTTGGTACTGCCAGACTAGTCGTTTCTAACTGGGGCATTGTATATTTCTCGAGGCATCTGTGATAAAATTATATGATATAAGTTATTTATAACGCGCCTGTACACAAGTGTTTCTAGGCACGACAAGACACGCAAGGGAAGATAGAGGGAGGACAAGACAAACGATCTTACTAGGCCTTGTGTCATTCAGATTGTGCAGGTGTGAGAACGAGAAGTGCAAGGGGAAAGGGAGGCAGAAAGTGCAAGGGAGAGGGGAGGGAAAAACAGGGCAGCAATTCTCTGAGTGAGTGCAGCCAGGGCAGTGCAGCTCTGGGTAGTGCAAGGAGAGCAAGGGACTGTCAGTTTACAGTTACAGCTCCTAAGTGCATGGTAGGCCCAGAGGCAGTGCAGGGGTGACTGATCAAGAAAGAGTCTGGACAGCAACCAGTCGGTACAGCAGACAGGTAGGTCATGTAGGCCAGGAGGGGAAGGAGAGAGAGAAAGAGGAACGTTTTGAGCTGTTTCCGGATCTTCAGGTGGTCCGGCTCAAGTTTGAGAGGGTCAGGGAGGCCTCTCCAGAGGGAGGCACCTGCATAGGAGAGAGACCTGCCCCCCACCCCCACTCTCTGCCTGGGAAAGTGTCTAACCCTTAGAGATTTGGAGGTAGCTGAGCGAAGGGCTTGAGAAGAAAGGTATTTTGGAAGAGAGCGATTGATGTAGTGTGGGCCCGGGCCCAGAAAGCTTTGTGGACAATGCAAAGTGTCTTGAACTTGATCCTTGCAGCAACTGGGAGCCAGTGGAGAGATTTCAGGGCTGGAGAGATATGATCCCTGGGCTTGAGGCCAAGGATAAGTCTTGCAGTCCTGTTCTGGATTAGTTGCAGAGGGCAGAGAGTAGAGGAAGGCAGGTTGAGAAAGAGGCTGTTGCAGTAGACAGCCTAGAGAGAACCAGGGGTCTGGAGACAGTGAGCTTTTGGGGGAAAGTGAGAAAGGGAAGAGTCCCTTTGAGGAGGAGCAGCTGGTAGTGGGACTTCTTGGAGATGTCTGAGATGAGAGGAGAGAAAGAGAGAGTGGAGTCAAAGATGCCAACCAAGTTTCTTGCCTCGCAGGAAGGCGAAGGAAGAGGGCCCAAGGTGGGCGGAGAGAGTGCGAGAGGGAAAGCAGGGGCAGGGGTCCCATTGAGAAGGATCTCCATCTTGCTAGCATTAAGGGAGAGATCGGTGAATGCGCACCAATCCTGAATCGTTGATAGTCAGGAATGAGAGAGAGAGCAGAGGAGTCTGAGGGGAGCCTGAAGGAAAGCTGAGTGTCATCTGCATAAGAGGAGAAGGAAGACATCAGGTGGGCCAAAGGGGCCCAGAAGAGGTTGAAAAACCAGGGTGAGAGGATGGAGCCTTTGGGAACGCCACAGGTATAGAGAGATGTGGCAGAGAGAAAGGGGCCAAGTTGCACCTGGGAGGGGCAGTCCAAGAGGAAGGAGGTCAGCCACTCAAGGGCCTGATCTGTGATGCCCAAGTTCTCATAGAGTCGATTAATCAGGATGGCGTGGGTGACCGTTTCCAAAGCAGATGAAATATCGAGGAGGATGAGGACAAAAGGAATGCTGTAATCAAGGTTAGAGAGCAGATCTTCACAGGTGTTCAGGAGAACAGTTTCCATGCCTCTGGCAGCTCTGAAGCCAGACTGATGGTCATGGAGACAACCAACATATTCAGTGGGGAGAGTAAGCTGGAAGATGGCCAATTTTTTCCAACAGTTTGCCCAGGAAAAGGGTGATGGATATTGGGCAATAGTTTGCCAGGCAGGCAGGAAAGGCAGACGGCTTCTTGAGGAGTGGGTGCACAAGGGAGTGCTTAAGGGGAGAGGAGAACATTCCAGTGGTGCAAGAGTGATTACAGAAATCGGCCAAGGATGGAGCCAGGGTGTCAATATGATCCTTCATGGTTCTAGAGGAGCAGGGTAGCACCTGTTTGGACAAAACCTTCATAGATCGGCCTTGTCTAGAAACCTCATCAGGTATTGTCAGAGAGAAAGAGGAGAAAGAATGAAGAGAAGTAGAGCTGGCCAATAGGGGACCAAGAAAGGAAGCGGAAGAGGAAGAGGAAGAGGAGCTGGGGGGCTAGATGTACTGAGTTTTAGCATAGAAATGAGAGAGCCATACAGAGGGTGTGGGAGGGAATAGGAGAGGTAAAGACTGCAACACGATTGACCAGTTACTTACAGATTTCAAAGAGTTTGGCCATGTTGTTAAAGACCACAGAGACTCAGGCTTGAATGTGTGTTCTCTTCTTGATGAGTGTTATTGCTTCGACTGGCATTTTGGTGCAACCAGTCTCGGTATGTCTAAATGTGGCCTGTAATGCTTTACTGCAATATTATTACACTTGTCTACATTGTGCAGCCAGTTGGACATGTATTCATTGTGGCATGGCATTGTTAATAGCAAAGCACTGTTGGTAACTTTGCACTGTTGGTAACTTGCATGTATTGGATTGGTGTTACCCTACAAAATCATTGCAAACACCATTTTTTCAGAAAGTGTGCTGTATATTGCATTAAAACACAGATTTATATCTTTCTCCTAGTGCAGTGTGTGGCATACCCCTTCAACAGCACATTTGTGCGTATTGCGCAAGCCTGATCATCTGGGCCGACCCGTGATTTGTAGCTGAGTTGGGGGTGTGGGGCTCAGCATGGCTCGCAGGGGGGCCCCCACATTATGTGTTACGCTACTGCCCCGCCCCTGCACATAATAAACGTGCCCAGGCCAGGCCCCGGAACAAGCAACTGCATGTGCCCTGCCTGCGCAGTGCACTGCTGCGCAGCCTCAGCCTTCTTTCAGTACGAAGGAGAAGCCAAGCCAGGAAGCGACGCGTGCTCCAATGAATGAGTCACTGTCTGACACTGTGTGTTAACTTATCAAGGGAGACACAGTCCCTTCCAATAGCGTTGTTTTAGGGTGTGAATCTCCCGTTAGTACTGTAGGTAAGATAATGCTCCTGTTAACTCCTTTATTAATGACTTCATTTATAAACTGATCTAGATTGAGCCAGACTTTCTTTAATATCACTGATGCATACTTGTTATTAAGTTGCAACATCTAGTCATATTCCTGTTGTTTAAATGTCCGGGTTGCCCAGGCCCATGCAGTTAGCATGATGGCGCTCATTCTGCTGTTTTTCCTTTCATCTTCGATCACGCAGTCACCGGGGGTGCCCCATAAATGCCCTCATTACTGCCCGTGTAATCTCCGGTGGAAAGCATGCGTTTTGTTTTTTGCCTGACCGCATCATGCCACATGCTGTTACCGTGTGGCAGCAACGGTCTCCTTTGTGCAGGCCAGTCCCTTCGGCATTACGGGGGTCTTTTGTGGCTGCACACCCTGGTGGTGGATTACATGGGAGGGATTCGCAGGCAGACATTGTGTGTAAATAATACGCGTGGCTGCTCCCTTTGAGCCAAAAGCTCTTCCCGTTCTGGGAGTTGCAGTGTTGTTGTCCCCGTTAGAAGTCGTATGCACCTACAGTGAGTTAATGCACGCAAAATGGAGATCTGTGTGTGCCCGAAGATCTTGTGCACCTTGTGGTCTTGTGCATGCGAGTGGTGGATAGAATGCATTTTCTTGGCTTGAATAACAGGCAATAGTGACTTGAACAACAGTTAATCACACACAGCTGGGCCACCTGAAACCTCCAATCTCTGAGGAAAACAATGTGTGTAGGTAGACTTATTTGTGCTTTACTATGCTACCTTTAGGGTGCTATAATATATGTGCCTTCCCATCTGTTTCTTCTACTGAATTCTTCTTCGACACAAGCATTGGCAAGCCAACACTTTGCCTTTTGTATAGGAATTGGGTTGGCATTTATCCGACGCTGCCATTATATGCCTAGTTAATCACACCATTTAACAGCTGAGGTCTCCTAATCACCATGTAGTAGATTCAGATATTTGATTTCCAAAGTGCTAGTGCCCTTAAAAAGTAAACAGGATTTAAATAAATGCACTGTCTCAGTAGAGCTTGTTTTTAATCTGGAGCGCACAATAGTGACATCAGCAATGGCATTCTGTAAGTTTAGAACTACCTATCTCTGTTGTAATTAAATATAAATACCACAATATTTGGTTCCTGCTGCCAAATGTTGAAGTCTGTGTCACTTTATCCTGAGTGGCCAGCTCCTAGGAGACCAAGGGGGGTTTAGCTATTGCGGGGAGCCCAGCCCTGGGCACTATGATGTGATGGTGGGTTTCAAAGGAGGTAGCCCTGGTAACCTGCCATGATGGCCAGGCAACACAAGGGGTAGGCATGTGGAAGGCTGCTGACCCAATTAACCGTCAGTGGGTTTTGTGTTTCCAGCGCAGAGGGACTCAGACCCAGGGCGTTGAGGCCACTGGTCTCCATAGTGAGCTACAGCAACACTGAACAGCCTGAGGAACTGTGCAGGACATCCAAGAAAGTACCTTCCACCCGTCATGTGTTTGCTGGGCCCAAGACGGTTAATTCCTTGCGAGTGGGTGGGTTACAGTAAAGCACAAATTGCAAGAGTGTCTCTCTGGGGGTGTATAACCCTAGAGATTGCCCCGAGATCTCACAGAGAGGCAAGACCATGGGTGGAACAAGAATCATCACAGGTGTCTTCAAGAAGAGTAGGAGTTAGGTCATTTTGCAGTACAGATGTGAATAGACCATTCCCCCATAAAAAGAATGCCATGGGGTTGCTATTCTCCACACATCATTATAGCATGGGTACCATGGGAAAGCCTGAAGGAACTGGAGAGAGCAATGCAACAGCGACAAGAGAAATGTTGAAGGCCATTTTAATTGTTTTGCTTTTAAATGTTTCATTATTTGTGGGAAAGCATGTAGGACTGGGATTCAGATCTTTGGTTCAGACACCTATATGTCAAGTTATCTGCACCGCTATACTCTACACAAGCCGTGTTGCATATTGGCTGGCTGGCATTTCAATGACTCAAGCATGCCAAGGTATCCTGTGCCCTGACGGGGGTCGCCTATGCTGGACGAGATCTGCGTTGGAAGAGGCGAATGACTCCTTTTTGCTATGCCTTTAGGCCCTTCCGGATCTTGAGTGGCATGGCTTCTATCCCTGCTCAATCAGTTTGATGGAAACGTGCAGAATCCTTTAATTACCATTTTTTGGAGGAATGGCGGGATGAACATAGTCAGATAGGTAAGTAGAAACAGTTACTAAATAGGAAAACAAGCAAAGAGGACAGAGGGATTTAAGAAAAAAAGGGAACAACTATTGAAAAGCGATAGGGAAGAGGAAGTATAAACCCTCATATTTAAAAATGAATGATACATTTCATAAAAGGTAAAGTTGTTCAAAAGGGGCCATTTTTGGCACATCATTAATATACTGTCCTTTCCTGTGTGGACACACTGGGCCAAATTCTCAAAGCGTTTTTGGCGCAAGTAAGGAGATGCCCAATTCACAAAAGGCATCTGAATTAATGCATTTTAGAGGCCTGATCTGCCCAAATGGCCAGAATCCCACAAATGAGCCCAAATTAAAAAAAGGCAGTGGATGCGTTCTTTTCATTTGTGCTCATTGCTGAAATGAGCAGGTCACTTTATTCTCAAAGGTGACCTGCGCATTTCAGGAGGGGCTCGACAGCGGCGCAAACATTAGTGGATGACAGGCTCCCAGCAACCGCATGGTTCCAGGGAGCACATATCACAGAGAGGGGCCCTTACAGAAAAACCTACCCCTGACAAGTAGTTGCCATCTACAGCTGCTTGCGCAAGATTACAGAGACTCCCATCTAATAGGATCCCTTTTTCTATGGTCTTCCAGCACAGCAAAAAATGGTTGCATATATGGTATGTGACCTGGCTCTATGCCATCTCATTTGGAGAAGGAGACTACTTACTTCCTTGAGTCACGGAGAACACAGGGGAAGTAGGGTAACCATCTGCGATTTGCAGATGCATGGGGTGAGGGTATTTCGCTTATTTTGTTGGAGGTTTAAAAATGGGCCAGGTGTCCTGCATTATGTCACCGGTGTACAGCATTACTTCACTTGACAAAGTATAATTTTTAATGTCAACAGGGATGAGATTTTGTCCAATGAAATTATGTGCTGCTGATTTTTGATTGCCAGTGATTAGCACATTTAAACCTTCTAAGCACCGCTTCATGCCTTTTAAAATCATACCATTAGAGGGATCTATGGGAACATGTTGAAAAACAAATTTGAAGCCGAAAATACCAAATTTGTTTTAATAATTTGACCCCATTTCACCACATATGTATTCGGTGGGGCGGGGGGGGGGACTCCGCAACTCCCCCAACATACCTCTCCAACTTTTTTATTAACTTAACCCACCCCCCCACATATATATGGTGAAATGGGGTTCTCAAAATTCGCTATTTTGGGCTTCCCAGTGATGGGCTGAGGTGTTTCGGTAAGATCCCCAATATACGTACTGCTATTTTAATTTTGTGAAAAGTCGAGTTCTTTGATTAAAATACAATAAATAAATGAATAAAGTCATGTCATGGGGAGGTCACACGAGTTGGCAAATGTTCGGGTGAACAAAATGTGCTCAGCAACGAAAGCCGTAAAGTGGAGGACGCATGCGCTGTGAGGAGGCGGCAGTTTCAGAGAGGAGACAAACGCCAGCCGTGGAACAGGAAGGAAGAAAGGGTAGGGGAGATGACCCCATGCCTCAATTGCGGTTACGATCTACCCCATACCAAGGAAGGCCCAGCAAAGGGCCACGTGTGTGGACGCTGCGGCATAGCCAACCATTTTGCGTGCGCCGGCGCCATCAACACACTCGAGAGGACAGGCATCCCCAAAGCCAGTGGCAAAGAGTTTGCAGCACAAGGTAGCCCAAGTGGAACAGCCTGCGGCAGAGGAGGACGAGCCGGAGGAACAAGAAGAAGACGAGGAGGATGTGTTCTTCATCTCAAGCATGTCTGTGCTGCATCGGTCAAGGTGACACCAGCCCAAGTGCATGGTCTGCATTTGCGACTCTCCTGTACCAGTGTTGATTGATGCTGAGGCCTCAGTGAGCGTCATGGCAGAGGACAACTACCGGCAACTGAACAATGCACCACCCCGGAGTCAGACAAACTTACGCATCTTCACGTTCGGAGGGAAAAACCCACTGCCCATTGAAGGTGTGTTCGTGGCCGGCATCCATCATGAGGACACGTCCATCAGGGCCTGTTTCTTTGTCACCAAGGTGAGCGAGGTGACCCTTTTGGGGTGCACCACAGCCGAGGCATTGAGGATAGGGAACTTCTTGTTCAGAGTTTACTTGGAGGACATCAGGCCCTGCTCGCCAGGTATACAAGTGTTTTCACAGAAATCGGGAAGCTGGTGGGTGACCCCGTGCAGCAGCACATTGACAGCACGGTCCAGCCCATTGCGCTAAAACATTGGAGAGTGTCATTCTATCTGAGGGAGAAAGTGGAACAAGAACTGAACAATCTGGTCAAATTGGACATCATTGAGAAGGTGGAAGGGCCGACCCCGTGGGTCTCCCCCATTGCGGTCGCAAGAAAACCCAAACAGCCCAATGCCATACACATCTGCATTGACATGCGCCTCCCGAACAGGGCCATCTGACGGGAGAGACGCATGACGCCCACCCTGGATGACATCCTGGTAGACCTCTAGGGTGATCGCTACTTTTCCAAGCTGGACCTCAGGTCTGGGTACCACCAGCTGGTGCTGGATCCTGAATACCGCTACGTCACAGCGCTCACTTCACACAAAGGCCTGTACAGGTATGAATGCCTAAATTTGGGCATATTGTCAGCCACAGAGGTCTTCTAGAATACGATTAGAGGGGCTTGCTTGCCTGAAAGGAGCGATAACCATCAGCGATGATATAACAGTGTACACTGAATCAGAACAGGAACATTTAGAGAGACTGGAGAATGTCCTGAAGCATATCCAAGACCTTGTACTCACCCTGTACCAAGACAAGTGTGCTTTCATGCAGAGGAAAATCACATTTTTCAGATTTGTGTTCCAAGAAGGAGCCCTATCCCCAGACCCAGCGAAGGTGAAGGACATACGCGAGGTGTGTGTCATGGTGAACGTGTCGGAGGTGCGTAGCTTCCTGGGGATGGCCACGTATTGTGGCAGGTTCATATGGAACCTAGCCATCTTGGCAGAACAGCTCAGAAGCCTCACAAAGAAGGAGTGTGCGTGGAGATGGACCGCACTGGAGCAAAGCGTGTTAGATGACATAAAAGGGGCCCTGACAGCGGAGGACATAATGGTGTTTTTCCACCCGTAGCAAATGCAGAGATCAGCATGGACGCCAGCCCATTTGGCCTAGGGGCAGTGCTAATGCAGTCCGATGAGAGTAGATGGGATCGACCAGTGGCGTTCTCCAATAGGGCATTTTCTATGACCAAACAGCGATATTCGCAAATTGAGAGGGAGGCCCTGGCAGTGCTATGGCCTGCAAATAATTTCATCTATACATCTACGGTAAGCCTGTGAGGGTCATCGCCGATCATAAGCCCCTGATACCGATCATGACTGGCTCTTCCTCCAAACTGCCGGTGAGGATCGAGAAGTGGCTACTTGCCTTGCAGGAATAGGACATTGAGTTAACATTACGCCGGGGAAAACCAACGCAGCAGACTATCTGTCGTGCCACACTAGTCAAGAAAAAGTGAGTACAGAATAGGTCTAAACAGAAGAATATCTGCATAATCCTAGAAGAATCGGCGACCCCCCGTCTCCAAGTCCATTGATGACATTAGGAAGGCTTTGGCCGAGGACGAGTGTTTCAAGATACTCCATGCTGCTTGGACCAAAGGAGAGTGGCGAAGAGTCCTCGAAAAACTGGACAAATGCACGATAGAGGCAAGGAAGGCATTGGAGCAGATGTGGAGAGGGTGGGGAGAGCTCACGTTCATGGAGGATGGTGTCACGCCCTCTCACACAACCCATCTCTCACTTCCCTCCTCACACCTATCTCCCTCATCAGGCGCTTCTCGCCGTCGTATTTCCCATTTACACCAGCGGGGGAAACACGGCAGGCGGAATACCATGTTGGGCGGATCCGCCTCTTTTCGCCCTTTTCCGCGTTGGCGGTTGCCATGGCGCCTCCTGCACAGCCGGCGACGTCAGGACACCAGGAAGTACCGGCAGCCCCAATCGTTGGCCGCGTTGCGTTCCATGCAACGTGCACGAGCAGTCACGTGATGTGTCACGTGATACCGCTCGCCACTTCAAAAGAAGCCGGCAAACAAGACTCTTTGCTTCACAGCTGCTTCTACGGAGGACTGTTTCGCGTTACATTTGCTTCT
The DNA here is from genome assembly GCF_040938575.1 of Ambystoma mexicanum. Classification (NCBI taxonomy): domain Eukaryota; kingdom Metazoa; phylum Chordata; class Amphibia; order Caudata; family Ambystomatidae; genus Ambystoma; species Ambystoma mexicanum. Next base: position 999,800,234 of record NC_090935.1, on the reverse strand, counting down.
TGTTTGCTTCGACCTTGGAACTCTCTTGGAACTGCTCTTGGATTACCCTTGGACTCTGGCGTGCTCTCTGATTTCCCGGACATCTGACACCTTTTGTATACTGGACTTGCTCTTGGATTGCCCTTCTGTTTTTGCAACTCTCGGATTGCTTCACGCTTTGCCACGGATCCTGTCTTGTTCCACCAGGTACTTTCAGGAGTGCCAACTACATCATCCCAGCCTGCCGTGGATTCCCCTGCATAGGTTTTTTACCTACGCTCCACCTCTATTAGGTAAGCTGGTGTCACTGCATCCTGTTTACTCTCTCTGCCAACTGCCAATTGCCTTTTAGAGTGTTTCCTTGATCGTAATTCTTTGCCTTACAGCACTCAGGGGCCCTTCCGGCGTTCTCAATACCAGGCTGACGACAACACTCCTACCTGTGGCCTCAAAGATTGCTAGGGCAGTGTTTTACATTCTGCTCGAGCGGTACTTGGGGACGGAGGCATTACATAACTGCACGACCATCAAGTCGGACCCATCAAGTCAGAACAGACTGTGAAGCCTTATGGTCGTCCAGTTATGGATGTTTCAGCCGGGGACCCTGTGACTGCTTTAATGCAAGCAGTGACATTGCTTAGGACAGATATGGCAGCTGCTACCACTGCTCTCCGCACTGATTTAGCCTCTGCCACCAATGCACTGAACCACCGTCTTGATGCCATGCAAAGCACCCGACATCCCTTACCTGTCGACGCTGAATTCGGCGATGCTGCCCCATCCCAAAACACGATTCCCATCACACCACCCACTCTGCCAGTCCCGTCTGTGGTGGTTCAGACTCCATTTCCCCTAGCAGCCCCTGAGAGGTACCAGGGGGATCCCTTGAAATATCGCACCTTTATAAATCAGTGCAAACTGCATTTCTTATACCGACCCCAGGCTTTCTCCGATCCGGTCTCTAAGGCGGCTTTTCTTCTCTCCCATTTGTCGGGTGTGGCAGCCACATGGGCTAACCCGTTGTTGGAAGGCAATCATCCTGCTCTGTACGATTTCTAGTTATTGACTCAAGAAATGGCCAAGGTTTTTGACACTAGATATAAAGCCCAATCCAGAGACATGGAACTCTTAGATCTCACTCAAGGCCGCTCCTCTCTCATTGAGTATATTACCAAGTTTAATCAACTCGCTACTGAAACTTCCTGGCCAGAGAACAAGAAAGCAGTGATCTATTATCGGGGCCTGTGTGGTTCCATGAAGGATGCTTTATCTGTGGTGCCCACTCTTCCCTCACTCTATATCGACCTGGTAGATTTAACCTTACAAATCGACGCCAGGCGGGCAGAACGCAAGGGGGAAGCAGGGTTATCCCGTACCTCACCTTCAGCCTCATCTGGCACATTACCTGAACCCATGCAGATCGGCGGGGTACGCAGCCCTATCACTCATGCCGAACGAGAGCGCAGAAGGGCGGACAACGCTTGCTTCTACTGCGGACTCAACGGGCACTTTGTAAAGGAGTGTCCCCGCCGGCCAAGAAACAAAGTCCCGGGTTTTCCGAAGACTCGCCCTTGAGATCAGGGGTTGGGGCGAGTCCTATACCAAATACCTCTGATCCAGCTTTTGGTCCCGTCCGACCTGTGGTGGTGCAAGCTTCCTTGAACCTAGCTGCAGGGGTCTCCCATGCAGTACAAATAGTGATTGACTCTGGAGCTACAGGCTGCTTTATAGATATAGCACTAGCCAGTGCGCTAAACTTACCCCTGGTCCAAAAGAAACACCCCGAACCGGTTCATGCAGTAGACGGGACGTCCCTAGCCTCTGGACCAATCTTACAACAGACAGCCCCTTTGGAATTAATCATACAGGAAGTCCATAGAGAGACCATGTCATTTGATCTCATAGCCACGCCTCAGTTTGGTGTTATCTTGGGCATTCCTTGGCTAAAGAGGCACAATCCTCTGATTAACTGGGGTACGGGTCAGGTCTTCTTTGAATCAGAAACGTGTCAATACTACTGCCTACTTGAGACACCTCAGGTTTCCAGTCCCGCAGACATCCTAGGGGTAGTCGCTTCATTAGCCATAGAAGACGGATCCAACTCCCGGGCCACTCACATGGTAGGGGCGGTCACAAACAACATACCTTCTGAGTACTACGAATTTCGGGCTGTGTTTGACAAAAGCTCTGCGGAAGGTCTTCCTCCGCACCGTTCCTACGACTGCCCCATTGATTTAGTCCCGGATGCCCCCATCCCAAAGGGCCGGATCTACTCCCTAACCCAGACAGAAGAGCGAGTCCTGCAAGAATACATACAGCAGGCCCTGCGCCAGGGTCATATACGCCCATCAACATCCCCAGCTGCAAGTCCTATCTTCTTTGTGCCAAAGAAGGAAGGGGATCTCCGTCCTTGCATTGATTACAGGCGTTTGAACGCCATCACAGTAAAAAACCGCTATCCTATACCTCTCATTACCCCGTTGTTGGACAAACTTACTCATGCCACGATCTACACCAAGCTGGATCTACGGGGCGCGTACAATCTCATACGTATGCGGGAGGGAGATGAATGGAAGACGGCCTTCTGCTCACGACAAGGGCTGTTTGAGTATACGGTTATGCCGTTCGGCCTCTGTAATGCTCCTGCTACGTTTCAGCGTTTCATGGATGACATATTTGGCGATATCTCGAACACTTACGTAGTAGTGTATTTAGACGACATATTGGTTTTCTCTTCCTCTCTCGACGAACACATCACGCATGTCAAGGAGGTGTTGTTGCGTCTTCAAGCCAATGCTCTATTTGCTAAACCCGAAAAGTGCATTTTCCATACCAGCCAGGTTGAGTTCTTGGGGTTCCATATCTCCCCCGGGGGTCTCTCTATGAATCAGTCCAAAGTTCGGGCAATTAACGAATGGCCAATTCCAACCACACTCAAGCAACTGCAGTCATTTTTGGGTTTCGCCAACTTTTACCGACGATTCATAGCGGGGTTTTCCTCTATTGAAGCACCACTCACTGCGCTCACTAGTCCTTCAGTCCCCTATGTCTGGTCCGTAAAACAACAAAACGCCTTTGACGCTCTGAAAACTATGTTCACCACTGCTCCGGTGTTACAACACCCCGACCCTGAACTCCCGTTTGTCCTCGAAGCAGACGCATCCTCTTATGCACTAGGAGCTGTACTGTCCCAACCATGTCCTGCCACTGGTCGTTTACATCCGGTGGCATTTCACTCCCGCAAGTTCACGGCAAGTGAATTACACTACACAGTCACAGAAAAAGAGCTATTGGCCATTAAGGACGCCCTACAGACCTGGAGACATCACCTTCTGGGTGCAAAACACCAGACGGTGGTGTTCTCCGACCATAAGAATCTCCAAGACCTTGCCTCCCTGAAATGTACCAATAGCCGACAAGTACGTTGGCATCTCTTCTTTGCCGCGTTCGACTTCGTAGTCAAACATAGACCTGGTGTCGGGCATGGGAAAGCAGACGCTCTGTCTCGTTCCCCTGGGGGGGAGGTTCTCCCATCCTTCCCTGAAACCTTGTTGAGTGAGTCTCATGTAGTTTGTGTCTGCACACCATCACCTTCATTGCAGTCCACCATACGACAATGGGTCTCCTGCTATCCCCAGTCACTAACAGAATGGGATCCCGTTATGCAGGATGGGCTACCCTTTGTACACGGGAAGCTTTTTCTTCCCACGAGTGAAACCAGGAACCTGGCGTTGGAGTGGTCTCATGATGCTGCCATTAATGGTCACCCCGGGCAGCATCGTACCCTAGAACTACTCAAACGCTGGTGTTGGTGGCCGGCTATGAAACGTGACGTACAGAATTACGTCAATACCTGTTCAATCTGTGCTCAGGGCAAGTCACGCAGGGGCCGACCTTTGGGCCTTCTTCTTCCTCTCCCTGTTCCTCCACGTCCCTGGCACACGGTCTCAATGGACCTGATTACTGATCTGCCACGTACACAGGGTTTCGATACTATTTGGGTCGTTGTCGACTCCTATACCAAACTGGCCCGTTTCATACCATGCAAGGGGGTACCCTCAGCCCCGGTTTTAGCCAAGCATTTCTTTAGGTCCGTCTTCTGTCTCTTTGGCCTGCACCATGTTTTGGTGTCCGATCGCGGCACACAGTTCACCTCTCGTTTTTGGCGGGCCGTCACCTCTCTGTTGGGTATCGATGCTCATTATTCCTCTGCTTACCATCCGGAGAGCGACGGGCAAACCGAGAGGGTCAATCAGTCGTTAGAGCAATATCTACGCTGCTTAACGTTACAGTATCAAGACACTTGGCTTAACCTCTTGCATCTCGCCGAGTTTGCTTACAACAACACGTTGCACTCAGCCACTGGGTTCTCACCGTTCTTCGCCCTCTATGGCCAACATCCCCGTACTCTTCCCATACCGGACTTCTCCTCTTCTGATACCCCCGCTGCTTCAGCCTGTGCTAGGGATTTGGTCTCAGTCCATGCCCAAACTTTGATCCACCTGCGTGAGGCCCAATCCTCCATGAAAACCGCTGCTGACAGGAGGAGGGCGGATGCACCTGCGTACAAGGTGGGGGACCGGGTTTGGCTCTCTTCCCGCCATTTACACATTCCTGGCTGTCGCAAGCTTCTCCCTCGCTTTGTGGATCCTTACGAGGTGGTCAAAGTCCTGAATCCGGTGGCTATGCGCCTGGCGGTGCCTCCCGCCTGGCGGATCCACCCGGTTTTTCATGTCTCCCTGCTTAAGCCATGCCCTGGCCCTACCCGATTGGCTGCCCCTCCTGCCCCGGTCTCTGTCTCGTCCCCCGATGTCTTTGAGGTACGGGCTATTCTGGGTTCCCGTGTTCACAGGGGTGGGTTGCAGTATCTGGTAGACTGGCGGGGGTACGGCCCCGAGGACCGCTCCTGGGTTGCTTCCCGGGATGTTCACGCTCCTCGCCTGGTGGCCCGATTTCACCGGGAGCATCCTTCCTGCCCATGCGGTCGTGGGCCTTTGAGACGGGGCTCTGTCACGCCCTCTCACACAACCCATCTCTCACTTCCCTCCTCACACCTGTCTCCCTCATCAGGCGCTTCTCGCCGTCGTATTTCCCATTTACACCAGCGGGGGAAACACGGCAGGCGGAATACCATGTTGGGCGGATCCGCCTCTTTTCGCCCTTTTCCGCGTTGGCGGTTGCCATGGCGCCTCCTGCACAGCCAGCGACGTCAGGACACCAGGAAGTACCGGCAGCCCCAATCGTTGGCCGCGTTGCGTTCCACGCAACGTGCGCGAGCAGTCACGTGATGCGTCACGTGATACCGCTCGCCACTTCAAAAGAAGCCGGCAAACAAGACTCTTTGCTTCACAGCTGCTTCTACGGAGGACTGTTTCGCGTTACATTTGCTTCTTGTTTGCTTCGACCTTGGAACTCTCTTGGAACTGCTCTTGGATTACCCTTGGACTCTGGCGTGCTCTCTGATTTCCCGGACATCTGACACCTTTTGTATACTGGACTTGCTCTTGGATTGCCCTTCTGTTTTTGCAACTCTCGGATTGCTTCACGCTTTGCCACGGATCCTGTCTTGTTCCACCAGGTACTTTCAGGAGTGCCAACTACATCATCCCAGCCTGCCGTGGATTCCCCTGCATAGGTTTTTTACCTACGCTCCACCTCTATTAGGTAAGCTGGTGTCACTGCATCCTGTTTACTCTCTCTGCCAACTGCCAATTGCCTTTTAGAGTGTTTCCTTGATCGTAATTCTTTGCCTTACAGCACTCAGGGGCCCTTCCGGCGTTCTCAATACCAGGCTGACGACAACACTCCTACCTGTGGCCTCAAAGATTGCTAGGGCAGTGTTTTACATTCTGCTCGAGAGGTACTTGGGGACGGAGGCATTACATAACTGCACGACCGTCAAGTCGGACCCATCAAGTCAGAACAGATGGTTTGGTATTAAGGGGCACAAAGATGGTAGTCCCCACCAGCCTTGTGGAAAAGTAATTGGAACTAGCGCACTAAGGTCACCAAGGAGTCACCAAGACCAAGGCGTGTCTCCGAATGAAGGTATGGCTTCCAGGCCTGGAAGAGCGGTTGGAAGAATTTGTCTGCAGCCGTGTCTGGTGCCAGGTGGCGTTGCCACACCAATGGGAGCCACGCATTGAGTTGATGAATAGGAGTTGTGTAGCATGGGGGACCGTGTACATGGACTTTGGATTCACTTGCCGGGACAATCACTTAGTGGTCCTGGTCGACCAGTGGTCGAGGTGCCCTAAGGCCAAGTTTGTTAGCTCCACGTCTCTGGAGGACTTAATACCAGTGTTAGAGAAGGCATTTGCCACTCATGAAATATGCTCTGATAATGGGCCCCCATTCCAGGGCCGAGGGTTCTGGGAATACCTGCAAGTCTTCTGTATCACGCACCGGAAGATCACGGCGCTGTGACCAAGGGCAAATGGAGAGGCAGAAATATTGATGCGACACTGAACAAAGTCTTCAGGATAGCCCATGGACAGGGAGAATGTGAGAAGCAAGCTCTGTATCAGTTCCATCTGAATATTGGACAACCCCTCATTGTTCCACTGGGGTGTCCCCATGGAGGCACTGTTGCAACGATGCCCGCAAGGCATTTTGCCAGATCACTCGCCACGAGCACCAGGAGTCATTGACGATGATGCTGTGTTGGATGAAAGTAGGAGAGCCAACGAAAGGGAGCGTGATCGGAGGAGGTTGTGACATGAGTATCTGCCAATAGGTGACCGGGTGCTAGTGAGAACCCGAAATGTGAGAGGGAAAATGTCTTTGCCCCAAAAGCCGACCCCACTCAGAGTGATGGATACTAAGGGGTCGATGGTGACCGCATCGGATGGGAACTAGACCGTACCAAGGAACTCCTGCTTCTTCCAAAAGGCGGGACCGTCGCCGGAGTCGAGTCCTGAGTGACGCGAAGGCCTGAGCCTCAACCAAGGTGGCCGAGTCTGGACAGTAACGATAGCTAATGCCAGTAACAATACTAGAACAAAAAATGTTTATGCTGGCTGTGCAAATACATGCCAGTATCCCCATGTAAGAACATACTCATGTTGGCTTTGCCTTAATGCCAGAAAAAAACATATCCTTGCTGGCTACACAAATCCTCTACTTCTCATATAAGAACTCTCATCATGTTGTATTTACTCCCTAACAGCAGTAAACAATTTCATGCCACAGTAAAAAAAACATTGGGCCTCATTACACGGTAGGCGGTGAACCATGGCGCTATTAGCGCCATGGCTCATGCCGGTAAAATACCGGCACCGCCTTGGCGGAACGGGGATTTACCGCCCCATTCCAAGGTTGGAGGGGCAGTAAATCCCCCTTCCACCATTGCCCTTCCCCATTCCCATTTCTGCCCCATAGGGCTCTATGGGAATGGGGAAGGCGCTAATTACGGCACCGCAATTTTGCGGTGCCGTAATTAGCTCCGAGGTCCCTTAGCGGGTTGGATTTTAACGCCTGCAAAAAGCAGGCGTTAAATCCCCCAACCCGCAAATGGACCTCGTAGTAAGGCGGTAAGGATTTACCGGTACTGGTATTTTACCGGTACCGGTAAATCCCTACCGCCATCCGTGTAATGAGGCCCATTGCCTTGCAGGCTGCAAGAATGACCCCACCCCAATGTATCAACCAAACTTCGGTTGGGTGATACATTTTATGTAAATATGTTCTGTAGGGTATTTTGTGGAGATTTGGGGCCTGACGGTATTTTATTACCGCCGAAAAATAACTTAGCAACAATCACTCCTTGTATTCAGATTGGGCCATGTACAACAATAATACAGTGGACATGATTATTTCAGCACCCAGACATGCATATTTGGTATGCGTGGTTGGTATGCGTGGTTGGTGGTATTTTGGTGAGCATAATTCCCTTGTTTTATTTGTGGCCCCAATGTCCAGAATCCCTTATCTTTGCTTAGATTTTTCGTGTAATCACTAGAGAGACCTCAGACCTACATTTCAGGAATACCACATTTTCAGTGTTAGTGTTAGTGTGCCACCATGGGCGATCTCACTGACTTATTTACGACAGAGAGCTATATGTGGTAATTTTGTGGTAATTTCCACTACCTTATATACGGTAGGGAACTATGTCCAGAGAGTCCCTCTTCCCGTTGGCTCATGTACCTCCAACGAGCTATGCTACAGACAGTCATCCACAACTGTCCATACTGAATATGATCATGCACACATCTGTCTTAAAATGACAATTGCACTGTTTAAAAATCTCCCCACATCATCAGCGCTGTATTGGTAAATATAAAACACACCACCCGTCTGCTTTCAAATATTTTTCTGTATTATAAAAGTTGCATTTAAACACGACCTCACTCTTTACAGAAATAAATAAAATAGCACAGTAACAGCATTGTCTGTGATACACTGAAAAGAGAGTGGCGGAGAAAAGAACTCGATTTGCAACATTAACATGTGATTAAGGCACAGGAATCTCCTTTCCTATACTGACTGAATATTCTCGTACACACTCAGCTCCCACACTTATGTAATTACCTTATCTGTTCAGCCCGAGTTTTCTTCAGCTGTTCTCTTTCTGAATGTGGCTCCCTTGAAGATTAACCCCAGTGAAAACGAGCGCCTTTCGTTCTCAAACCGGGGTCATTGCCTGGAACTCTCAGCTTTTTCAGCAGAAATGCTCCAACCAGGAAAAAACAGGTCCTTCTCCCAGCTCTCCATATCTCCACTGTTCTCCCTCTCTCTTCAAACTCCCCCCAGCAAAACCCTAATCACTGCCTCTAGCATGATACTTGCTATGACGCTGCTCCAATCAGAATCAATCATGCCATCTCCTCCCTCTCTACACAATGGCTCATTTTTATAGTAATACTTTGTAACCAACTGATTTCCTGTTCTTTCGAGCCCTTTTGCTTCCTGTAGTTATGTGGACAGAGCAGCAGAGAAAACGAAAAAAAATGAATGTGCGTTTAAAAGTTCACTTTCAGAGTAGGCCTATTTCTGCAGGGGAGACACATTTTTATTAGTGGGTTATGTTAAATTCAGTTTTTATTAGTCAGGTTATTTATGAGTAATGTTAGTTATTAATTTTCAAATGTGTCTCTTGCACCATAGGCATTTCAGGTGAAAAATAGTGTGCATTTTTGAATGTGCACGTGTGCTTTTAACTGTAAAAATAGATTTGCATCTTATATGTTAAAATCGTTTTTGACTGAATAGCCTGTCTTTCCTTGTTAATCTGGTAACACATATAGCAATGCACCGCACCATTGTGGTGGTGCTGCATAAAAAAAATTGCTACCTGTGCAGTAGTGCTGTACTCTGTGCTGTAACACGCCAAATATCCTTACATACCCTCCTTTTGTTTTTAGAACTTGGCTACCATCCAAGCCAATTCCTAAAAACAACTTGTTCTTTTTCTTCTTTTCACAATATAGCAATCCAACAAAATGAATATTCATGTGCATCAATGAAAAAGTTGCAATCAACACAGTATTCATCTGAGTTCATTAGTTTACAAAATGTTCTACATTTGCCTTCTCAGTGGAAGTGACATAACTCTAAGTTTAGATTTTACAAGTCAATTAAAAACAATGAAATAAAACAACTAACCAAAACAAATAATTAATATAACAAATTAAAATAAATAATCAAAATAATAAATACGTGGAACTCCATATGTCATGACTCTTGTCTGCCTCTGATATGTCCCGACCAGCGATGTTATTTGGTTCATTCGAGTACACTTTCATCTTGCAATCTTAGATCCATAGGAGTCATCTTTTTTAGCATTCTGGTTATCTTGTCTTCACCTCCACCTGGAGGCAGGCATCTTTTGGTCTTCATCCAGGGGACTCCAGGACTCCATCGTCTCCCGTGGCCTCTGATCCCGGAACCTCCGACCAAATAATGTTAATTTTCTAAATCAAATAGAAAATAAACAAATTAAGTACATAGCACAATACTAACTTCACCCTTTTGCCAAAAATAAAACATGCTTGGTAAAATATTTTGTTTTTTTTTTTTTTGTTTTTTTGTTTTTTTCTGAAATTAAACACAAGTTAAAAGAAAACAAGCACATATAAAACAGCATTCAATATTTAATACATTTTCTCTCTGCACACCAACCATGAGCTTCCATTATATATTTTTATTTATTTATTTATTTATTTATTTTATATTATATATTTTTACATATATTACAGTGTTTATGTGCCATTATAACAATCAACTTTTTAACTTCTTTGTCACTGCCTCCTGATTGTACCTATTTATTTTCTCTTTTTGTGTTCAAGGGACTTTATCTGTTTCTACATGCTCAAGCTGCCTGATCTCATGTCTGGGATGGCATGGTTTGATTTGATTTACATGGACAAACTGCTCTATTGCTGTTTCACCTTCATTTTTCAAAATTTGATAAACTACAGGAGAGACCTTATCTATAATTCGAAATGGCCCCTGCCAGGCTGCTAGAAATTTAGAATTTTTCCGTTTACTTTTTCCAAAATGAAACTTGTACACCTGATCCCCTACACTGTATTCCTTTACTGATGTCTTTTTGTCATAATAAGATTTTGCACTGTCAGCAGCTCTTTCCAGATTTCTCTGCACAAAAGCAAATGCATGTTGCAAATGCCTCCTCAGTTCATCAATATATTCATGAACTGTGGATGCACTCACAAGTGTCTGCTCCTGTGTTCTGTATAGTAGGTGTTGTGGTAACACCATTTTCCTACCTGTCAAGACCTCATGGGGGCTAACACCTGTTGCTTTGGCAGGAGTTGACCTGATTGCCATCAAAACCAACGGTAAACGTAAATTCCAGCTGGAACCTGCTTCTGCCACAAATTTCTTTAAAATATCCACAACAGACCTATTGCTTCTTTCAACTGTACCTGAAGACGCCGCCCGATATGCGATATGTAGTTTCCTTTTAACACCTAGTATTTGCCATACCTTACTCATTAGAGTACTTGTGAAATGACTTCCTCTGTCTGACTCAATTCTTTGTGGCAACCCAAACCTTGAGAACACATGGTTCACCAGCAATGTGGCTGCTGTTTGCGCACTACAATCTGGTGCAGGAATGCATTCAATCCACTTCGACATCAAACATACCACACTCAAAATATAACGGTGTCCGCTGTGCGACCTTTTTAAAGGACCTACATAGTCTATTTGCAAATCTGACCATGGGAGAGTTAGGCCTCTTTTCATCAATGGTGCTCTATGCATTGGTGAAGCAGGTTTAAATTGGGCGCGTACTAGACATCCTCTAGTATATAATTCCACATCTTGGGACATATGTGGCCAGTAAGCATAATCTTTTAGTATTTCTAATGTTTTTTGTGAACCTCTATGGCCTGCAGTTATAGCATCATGTGCATGGTGTAGCATTAGTCCTCTGAATGAAAGGGGTACTACCCACTGTATTTGTCCTGTTATGGACTCTCTAATCATGAGTCCATCCTGTAATCTAATTCGTGTTTTGTTCTTTAATAGCACCCTCAACTCTTCTTTTCCCATACAATCATTTTCTGTTAAAGGATTTTGTTCGGGATCTATCAAATGATTATAATAGATTCCCAAAATTTGATCATTCTTTTGTGCCTCAATCAAATCTTGGTCTGGCGTGTCATGACTCCACTGCACCATCGGTTGATCTACCTCCTTTGGTGCTTTAGAACGTGTGACTGCATCAATTTGTATTTCACCCATTAAATAATCAATAGGTAGCAATTCTCCCATCACAGCCCCAATCTTAGCCAGGTGGTCTGCCTTATCATTTCCCTCCTTATCCTCTCCTGGTGTTTTTAAATGCCCACGAATTTTTCTCCAGTATATTGTTAACTTATCCTCTGACACCAATTTGCCTATGGCTTGTATCATTTTTCCATGCTTAAGAGCCTTTTTGTTGTATGTAACCATGCCTCTTGCTTTCCAACCAGGCAAATACTCCACAAAGCTATTCCGTGCATAGTCAGAATCAGTCACCAGGACAATTTCACTGAACTTTTTATCAACTGCAGTAGCAATTGCTTTATAAATGGCTGCCAATTCCGCCACCTGACTGCTCCTATCTCCAATCCTCATCCCTATACTGGGGACACCTTCACATTTCAAGCAGACATTTCCTATTCCTGCCACTAACTGTTTATTACTGTCATTTTCAATGTGAAAAGCACAACCATCCACATATACAGTTGGCAAATCCTTGCATGTTCTTTCATCAAAGGCTTTGTGTGGTGATTGTTCAAATTCCTGCAAACTAGTTTCTACTTCCATTTCATTTGGTATTTGTTCAGCTGCAGAGTCATGTAAGTCAGCTAACCCTTGAGCAATTGGGTTCTTTTTATTTTGTCCATATCTCACTTCTACGGGAAAACCTTGTAATGCCAGCGTCCATGAAGTGATTCTGGATTGCGCTAGATTACCTGATCTAATTCTTTTACTCTCTAAAAATTGCAAAGGTTGATGATTTGTTTCAATAATTACCTTTTCTCCCTGAACAATGGGGCGGAAATGTTGTAGCGCCCACACAGTGGTTAATAGGGCCTTTTCACATTCATTAAATTTCATTTCAACTTGGGAAAATGCCTTACTTGCATATGCAATGGTTTTGTGATTCAAATCGTGTTTTTGTGATAACACTGCTGACATACAATGTTCAGAAAAACCTATTTCTATAAAGAAATCCCTGTCCTTTATGGGGTATGCTAAACATGGTGCCTTTACAAGACATTCCTTTAATCTAGCCACTGCATCAGACTGCTCTTTTTCCCATTTCCAGGGAGTATTCAGTTTAAGCAGTTTAGTCAATGGTTGAGTGATTTCTGCATAATTTTCAATGAACTTTCTGTTATAGCCTGTCATCCCTAATAAACTTTTTACTCCTTTCACATTTTTAGGATCTTTTAATCTTTGTATGGCCTCTATTTTCTTCTTTTGTGGATTTAGCCCATGTTCAGTCACTTCATGCCCTAGAAAGTTCACTTTTTTCTTGCACCATTGTGCTTTTTGCAAAGATACTTTGGCGCCTGCTTTCTGCAATTGGCCAAGTACATGTCTTATTTCATCAAAATGGCTTTTCAGGCTTTCATTTTTTATCAGGACATCGTCCACATAAACTATTGTTCCTCTTTCCGCTGCATCCGGCATGGCCTTTCTCAAAAATATGCCAAATTCACTCCCACTATTGATGTACCCGAACGGAGCTCTAAGCCAGGCATATTGAGTCCTGTCAAATGTAAAGGAAAATAAATGTTGTATCTCCTCTGCCAATGGCACGCACCAATATCCAGAGGTGAGATCTAATGTGGTAAATACATTTGAACCATGTATCTGAGCTAGGCCCTGATCAATGAATGGCAGTGGCCATCTAGATACTGGTACTCTTTTATTTAACTCTCTCAAGTCTGCACACAGCCGCCATTGACCATTTGGCTTTAACACACCTAAAATAGGTGTATTGGATGTGCTATGAATGGGCCTGATGATTCCCCGCGATTCCAAATTTTTAATAATCTCTGCCAATGATTCTAAACATGCCAGCGGTAGTCTATACTGGCGTACAAACACTGGATTTCTGCTACACCCTTCTGGTAGTGTGGCCACATGTAAATCAGTTAAACCACAATCATAAGCATCTTTTGCAAATACATCCTTAAACTCCATAAATATCTCCCTCAGATTGTCCCTATCCTTATTGCTTTCACATGCATCCGCTAAGGAGATCTGCTCTTCTACCATTTTGGAAAATTCTGGAAAATCTTCTGGTAATGGAATCTCGGCGCTTTCCTCTAACTGTGTGGCTGTGTCTTTTTGTAAAGCTGCCACTTTTAAATATTTTGGCATATCAGCTTCCACTTCAATGGGCTGATTTTCTGTTTCATTTTCATTTAAATTAAATATTATGAAATCCTCTTGATGGCAGCACACCGTCTCATTTGAATCATAAGGATACACAGAATGAATTTTAAATATTCCTTTGGGCTGAGAGTCCAGGTGTTCTGGCAACTCACCCTTGGCATCTACATACTTTTCAGGAATATTTCCAATCACCATGTTATTTAAATCTGCCGTATAATGTGATTTTTGTATGGCCATTCCTAATGGGGAGTTTTCCTCTAAATGAATATCCTGACAACCTTTATTATTTACCATAATTTTTACAGATCCTTCTCCAATATCTACCAATGGAATGTATTCATAATCCAGGCCTTGCTGTTTTATGGATTCATTCAGGCATACAAATGCATCAGAGCCTTTCATCTGCTGTCCATTTTTGCATTTCAGTGTTATTGCAAACTGTTTTGTAAATGCAGGAATAATAGTATCTTTCCTCATTTGTAATTCGATTGCATAAGGAACCAGTTGTGCACAATGATAAGCCCTTCTTTTGTCTTCAAATTCAGGTGCTGGACCACCTAGGCGTGACCATATTTTTTGATTAAGGAAATCTAACACCATACACATTCTGTGCATGATGTCATTTCCCATGTAAAATTCATTTTGTGCTCCACTCACTATCCATACATTATGGTAAATTGTTTTCTGCCCAATGCTAATTTTAAGCATGCATCTGCCTGCAATTTGGTTTTCAAAGTCTGGACTGTCCAAGCCAGAAACATATTGGTTTTTAATCCTAAATCTCGGGATTTCTTCCCTTTCCATTATTTTTTGCAACAATTTCTCATTAATGAAACTCCTTTCATGTTCAAGCGCTAACGTGGCTTTTATTGTTTTAAAATAGTCATTTATACCAACACGAACCCATGGTTGCTCATCTTCCATGTGTATTTCTGCCAGAGTGGTAATGTGTTTTTCTGAATCTGTTTTAGGAGCAATATTCTGTTTGCATGTTTTCTCTTTTAAATAAAAACGTAATGTGTGCTCATCTATGGCAGTCTGCCAATTCTTCCTTGGGTCCAAGTATATTTGTACAGGTAGTTTTTCATTGTCGCTCTGCATTTTGTCTTGACACATTAATATAACAGTGACACTAGGTATGCAGCTATTCTGGAGATATACCTCCACAGTATCATTTGTTTTGGCAACGGTGTGACATTCATTTATATTGCTGTTTTGTGATTTTAGTTTCTTAGGCCTCAATGGTTTTTTGGTTAAGGACCACAGCACTCCATTCAACCCATCTATTAGAGGAGACAATCTTTTCAGACAATCTGTCCCCATCAGAAATGGAATTTCACAAATAGATGTGATCAATACCTCTTGTTTCATTCTGTGCTTTCCTATTTTTATGTCAACCTCAGTTACACCTATGATGGGCACCTCCTCCCCATTAAAGTTATGCACTGGGCCTTGATTTTCCTTCACTGTGATCTGACTCTGTGGGGGTCTCCCTTCATTGATACTCTTTACCAGCTCCTTGGACATAATTGTGGCCTGTGCGCCAGTGTCAATCATAGCAAAGGTGTGGCATTTTTCTTCTACAGTGATGGGTGCATAATATCTGTCCTCAACTTCCTCTAATACACATAAGAAATGTGAATTCTTACTGATTTCAGGGCTCACCTTTCTCAGGTCTTTTTCACTTTTGGCTAAACACATTGGTAAGTGGAAAGACATTTTTCCCTCCTTTTTACCCATTTCTGCGCGAGAGATTTTATTCATTTCTCCATGATCAGAGGTTTTTTGGAGTGTGGCCATTGTTCGCCGATCCATCTGGGTAACATCAGAGACCACATTACAATCCTCCAACTGAACATGTGTAACAACATCATTCAGCAATTTGTCATTTTTTAATTCTGTGCATTTGTGATCATTTAGTGTGATACCAGCCCTTTCAGCCTCTTCAAAAATATGTGGCTCAAAGAATTCTTCAGGTGATTGACTTGTACCCTCCTTTTGAGTATTTCCTTTTCTGCCTGTGTTTGGTCATTGTTTTGCTTGCCAGGGAAGGAGCTATAGCATCCCCACTTACTCCCTGTTCACTGGTATTCCCCATGCATGAGTCATTTTTCTTAAATCTGTCCCTTTGTTCTTTTGGAATTCCTAATGTTTCTTTTTCATTTGTGCAAATCTTTACTGTTTTATTTAGCTCTAGGTTAAACCGTACCTCTTTTTTAGAAGTATTTGCACTTTCTGTCACGAGTTAATTTACTGGCACTTTCATTTTTAATCCATTAGGCATCTCAGAGTCGTTATGCAAAATTATATCAGAGCAATCTGTCATTTTGGCACTGCAGTTATCATGAGTACTTAGTCACTTTTCGGAAGCCCCCCGGTCAATGCTATAGCCATCAGCCCCCTCTTTGGAAGGTTGTTTTTGCGCTGTACAGAGCTTTCCTATTTGCTCAGCTAACATTTTCACTTGGGCCTCAAGGTATTGGAAACTTTCCATCTCTCTAGGATCCTCTTTCTGTGGCCTAGGTCGATATTGGTTGTTTTCCCCCTGATTGGATCTATTCTGATACCTCTCAGGTGATTGATGTCGGTTGGGATGGTTTCTGAACTCTTGATTCATTTGTGGAGGGGAGCGGGTTGCACCCATCCTTTGATTATAGTGCCCTGGTGGGGAATCATTTTACTGGCGTGGATTGTAGTTCACGTTTTGCCTCATGTCCTGTCTCTCAGATTGTGGGTACTGGCCCCTAGGTTGATTTCCATTATCAGTAAGTCGATCCACATATCGGGGCCTATCCTGATTACCATATATCATGGTGTTGGGATCAAATCTGCTCTGTGTCCCCAATGACTGGTAGGGACCATCATTTCTTTGATCTTGATTTTGTCTCTGGTTATTGGTCATACCTGCCATATGAGGCCGGTATCCTACCCGGGGTCTGTCCCCTAAATACCTAGGGCTGATGTAGCTCTCTCTATTACTAGGATCATGTGATTGGAACATTGGTCCAGGAAATGGCGATCTTTGTTGATTACCCCTTTGTTCAGGTGTCACATTATTTTTACCTTGGCTTTGAGCAGACTCAAGGGACATTTTGGCTGACCTGATTTCCATTACTGTGGCTGAGGGTTCTTTAGATTTAGGTCTAGTATCTTTCATTTTATCACTTTATCTACCCTGACAATAGAGTACCTCATATAGTTTTGTGCTTTGATGTACAATCCATTCAAGGGACTTGTCACGGTCAAATTCACAGACCAATTGGGATATGATGTCTTTCTGTAGCCCATAGAAGTATGCAGTTTTAAACTCATTGGAATTTGAGTCAAAAGATACATCAAAGCGAGAAAATGCTCTTTTTAAGTCTTGTAAAAATTGGCGAGGGGATGTATTAGGTCCAGCAGTAATTGTGTAGGCGACTTTCTTTGCCTCCTGCAATGACTGAAAAGGAGAAAAATGACGCCTAATTTCTTTTTCAAACTCCAACCATGTCATATTCTGCTGTTCATTTAATCCCCTTATGATGCTGGCCGTCGGGGCATCTAAAGTTAAATGAAAATATTGTCTGTACTGTTCCTTAGGTATCTGGAGTGCTTTAAAAATGTCATGCACCGCTTCTAAGTGATCCTCAATGCAGCATTTACCTCCCTTTTTAAATGGTTTGATCAGGGCTTTAATGGATTTCATTATTTTTATGGGGCTACTTGTTGCAATGCATGGAATTGCACTATTTTGTGATTCAATCCTGTTTTCAGGTGTATGAGATTGGTGGTTGCCCCCAATGGGAGTATCAAATCCCCCAAGGGCGCTGCAACCAAGTTCAGTCACCGGCCCAGTCACTGGAGCACTAGCTCTTTGGGCAGAGCTAGAATTCACCTCCACTCCATTGAAAGTGGTACCCTGCCGCCTCTCCTGGGACCTGGGAATGCACATTTGCTGTTCTAAGTCCTTACAATTTTTAAGGAGTCTGTTGGCTTCATCTTGCAAATAGTTGTTTTCACCATTCATCTTATTAATCACCTCCTGCATGTCGCACATTTGCATTTTGCATTTGGCATTCATTGAACTCTTTATTTCTCTTGTCTCTTTCTTGAATCATTTCTTGTTCTGCGCTCTGGAGATCACATTCTTTTTCACAATGTTCTTTTTGTAAAATCTGCATCTCTGAAACAACCTCATCTTTATCCTGTCTAATGTGATCCACTAAGGCTTTTAAGTGTGCCAATTCTTGCTCACTCTCTTCAAATTGTTTCTTGCTTTTGGATAACTGAGTATAAAAGTCTCTGCATTTTAATTGCATGTCTTTTTGGCATACATCCAATTCTGCTCTCAACATTTCCTGATTTTTACTTGCCCCCTCTAATTCAGTCTTTAACCTGTTAATTAGCTGAGTATCATTCTCTTGCATTCGCAGGGACTTGTTTAAAATAAACCATATTTTGCCGCATAGCCGTATTAAACAGTCTTTCTCTGCACTTTTATCGGCTGCATTCAATAATCTTGTAAGGCAGACCTGAATTATGCTGCCTTCTGCAAAAAATATTGTCTAGTTTTTCTTTCTGCACCTCACCCTGAATGCGGTTACTCCATTCTAACGTGCTATTCGACGACCAATTCCCATGTGCAAACAACTTTGCCTCTAAATATTGCACTAGATCTGAGAATGTGGTTTCCCTTTGTGACATTCTGAAATTCGTTTTTAGTGGCACACTGCTATTATAAAATGGGTTCCCTTTAATGTGCAAATGGCAGTGTGAGACACGCTTGCCACGCCCAGTAGGTACTCTATGATCACTTTCCCGGCCTGCAACGCACCATAAATATGTAGGGTATTTTGTGGGGATTTGGGGGCTGACAGTATTTTATTACCGCCAAAAAATAACTTAGCAACAATCACTCCTTGTATTCAGATTGGGCCATGTACAACAATAATACAGTGGACATGCATTATTTCAGCACCCAGACATGCATATTTGGTATGCGTGGTTGGTGGTATTTTGGTGAGCATAATTCCCTTGTTTTATTTGTGGCCCCAATGTCCAGAATCCCTTATCTTTGCTTAGATTTTTCGTGTAATCACTAGAGAGACCTCAGACCTACATTTCAGGAATACCACATTTTCAGTGTTAGTGTTAGTGTGCCACCATGGGCGATCTCACTGACTTATTTACGACAGAGAGCTATATGTGGTAATTTTGTGGTAATTTCCACTACCTTATATACGGTAGGGAACTATGTCCAGAGAGTCCCTCTTCCCGTTGGCTCATGTACCTCCAACGAGCTATGCTACAGACAGTCATCCACAACTGTCCATACTGAATATGATCATGCACACATCTGTCTTAAAATGACAATTGCACTGTTTAAAAATCTCCCCACATCATCAGCACTGTATTGGTAAATATAAAACACACCATCCGTCTGCTTTCAAATATTTTTCTGTATTATAAAAGTTGCATTTAAACACGACCTCACTCTTTACAGAAATAAATAAAATAGCACAGTAACAGCATTGTCTGTGATGCACTGAAAAGAGAGTGGCGGAGAAAAGAACTCGATTTGCAACATTAACATGTGATTAAGGCACAGGAATCTCCTTTCCTACACTGACTGAATATTCTCGTACACACTCAGCTCCCACACTTATGAAATTACCTTATCTGTTCAGCCCGAGTTTTCTTCAGCTGTTCTCTTTCTGAATGTGGCTACCTTGAAGATTAACCCCAGTGAAAACGAGCGCCTTTCGTTCTCAAACCGGGGTCATTGCCTGGAACTCTCAGCTTTTTCAGCAGAAATGCTCCAACCAGGAAAAAACAGGTCCTTCTCCCAGCTCTCCAAATCTCCACTGTTCTCCCTCTCTCTTCAAACTCCCCCCAGCAAAACCCTAATCACTGCCCCTAGCATGATACTTGCTATGACGCTGCTCCAATCAGAATCAATCATGCCATCTCCTCCCTCTCTACACAATGGCTCATTTTTATAGTAATACTTTGTAACCAACTGATTTCCTGTTCTTTCGAGCCCTTTTGCTTCCTGTAGTTATGTGGACAGAGCAGCAGAGAAAACGAAAAAAAATGAATGTGCGTTTAAAAGTTCACTTTCAGAGTAGGTCTATTTCTGCAGGGGAAACACATTTTTATTAGTGGGTTATGTTAAATTCAGTTTTTATTAGTCAGGTTATTTATTAGTAATGTTAGTTATTAATTTTCAAATGTGTCTCTTGCACCATAGGCATTTCAGGTGAAAAATAGTGTGCATTTTTGAATGTGCACGTGTGCTTTTAACTGTAAAAATAGATTTGCATCTTATATGTTAAAATCGTTTTTGACTGAATAGCCTGTCTTTCCTTGTTAATCTGGTAACACATATAGCAATGCACCGCACCCTTGTGGTGGTGCTGCATAAGAAAAATTGCTACCTGTGCAGTAGTGCTGTACTCTGTGCTGTAACACACCAAATATCCTTACAGTTCTCTATACAGCGGTTTGGCGAAAGCGCTATATGAATAGCATATTATCATTATTTGATTTCATTTTATTGGTTATTTATAAGGAGTTTATACAACAGGACTGTGCATCACAGCTCCACAAGCAAAAATGGGTGGGAACAAGGGAGCATTAAACATAGAAATTGACAATGAATAAAAAGAATCAAAATAACGGTCTTTTTAGGCCTTGTGACATTCAGAGCGTGCAAGTGCAGTGAAAAGAAAGAAAAAGGGTGTGGGGTTTGGATAAGTGCTATTACGGTTCCCTAGGGGGGGAAGAAAGTGCTGGAGGTGCCTGTTGGAGGGCAACAGGTAAGTGCAAGGGTGGAGACATACCAGGCACAGGTGGGGGTCTACCACTGAACAGGTAAGTGCAGAGGGGGGCAAGCAACCGGACAGGCAGGTGTGGGCCCAGAGGACAGTGCAGCAGGGCGGGGGATGCTGGTGGTGATTGGGCAGGGGCCGGCAGGACCCAATGGGCTCTTGAGAAATCAGGCCGCCAGTCTCAGCAATGGTGGGAGTGGTACCATGGAAGGGGGACAGGGAAGGAGGTGAGAAGAGAAAGGTCTTAAGTAGTTTGCAGAACTTGAGTTGGACCGGTTCCAGACGGAGAGAGAGAGGGAGACTGTTTCATAGGAGGGAGCCAGCAGAGGAGAGGGATCTGCCTCCAGCTCTCTGCTTGGAGAAGCGTTTGAGCAGCAGAGAGTTCGAGCGAGAAAATCAAAGGGATCTGGAAGGAGAGTGTTTAGTAAGAGAAAGCTGCAGGTAGTGTGGTGCCAGGCCCTAGACAGCCTTGTGGGTGATGCAAAGGGTCTTGAATGTGATCCTTGCAGCAATCGGGAGCCAATGGAGAGATTTTAGGTCTGGAGAGATACAGGGCTTGAGGTCAAGGATAAGTCTTGCTGCCCTATTCTGGATTAGTTGAAAAGTGTGAAGGGAAGAGAGAGGCAGGTTGAGGAAGAGGCTGTTACAGTAATCCAGCCTGGAGAGGACCAGAGTTCTAGAGACATTGAGCTTCTGGAGGAAGGTGAGGAAAGGGAGAATGCCTCTAAGGAGGTAATGTTGAAAGTGGGCCTTCTTGGCAAGGTCCAAGATGTGAGGAGTAAATGAGAGAGAGGAGTCGAAGCTGACCCCAAGGTTTCTGGCTTCAGTGGAAGGAGAGGGAGGTGAGCCCAAAGAGGGCGGCCAGAGAGTAGGAGGGAATCTCATTCTTACTGCCATTAAGACAGAATTCATTGGAGGCGCATTAGGACTGAATAGCAGATAGGCAGTCAGTGATGATAGAGAAGGAGCAAGAGGGGGGCTTGAAGAAGGATTGAGTGTCATCTGCATAACACTGGAAATGAGGAAAGAAGGCAGAGAGAAGGTTTGCAAGAGGTCCGAGGTAGATGTTAAAAAGCCAAGGCGAGTGGATGGAGCCATGGGGAACACCACAAGTGTAGAGAGTGGTGGAGGAGAAGGAGCCCGGGAGCATTTGTGAGGGGCGGTCAGTGAATGTCACAATTCAGTACAATTCCCACCACTGGTGAAGTATGAAAGAAACTCACCAAGATAGAGAAGTTCTGCCCAAGGTACTTCACCAGGAAGGAGGAGAACTGTTGACTGTCCATAAGACCCTCAAGCTCTGCCTTGTGTTTCGTAAAGTAGTCAATTAGACCTTGCAAATGATGTACATCACTATCTAACATAATGAATAAAGCTAGAGGAGTCAATCATTGGAAAAGGCGAGAAATCCACCAACCTGGAAACTCCAGGCTGCAAAGGAAGAGTACACTTCAGTCTTGCACTCTGATTCAATAACCCAATTGGTAAGGTAGGAAATACACTAACCTGAGGCTAACCTGAAATGCCGACACCTGAGCTCTTGGTTACTTGGAATACCTCTCTTTGGCTTCTCCTAAGAAGTTTCATGCCACTTACCTGGGGTGCGGGGCGCATCTGCAGGTCCCTGCGCTTCCCGTCCTGGCGCATCTACCCCCGATACAGGTTGGGGGAACCTCGGTCATATGCGGCTCATGCCGCTTCCGGGTTTTCCCGTTCGCGTGGTTCGCGCAGGCGCGGAAGGCCGTGTTTCGCCCTCCGCGCATGCGCCGTCCACAGAGCGCTCGGGAAGTTGCAAGCTTGCTTCCCAAGCCTCGTTTTGGGCGCGTCAGCACCCGGGGACAGCACGGATTGCGTTCCAAGCCTCCCGGGTGCTGCCTGCCCTATATTAAGGGCCAGTTTGCTTGAACAAACCGCGTCTCAACGCGGTTTGTTTCCTGATCGCGTCCTCGCCTGTGTTACTCTTGAGTAGCACCTTGTCAGCCTTCCCAGCCTTTTGTTCCTAGTCCTTCCCTGCTGGTGATTCCTTTCCTTGTCTGTCTCTGGGAGTTTTCTTGCCTCTTTCCTTTCTTGCCAGTAGGTTCCCTGGGCCATCATTTTCCCCGCTCCCTTCCGGCCTTCCAGTTCTTCCCCTTGTTCTGCCCCAGGGTTCCTAGTCCCTCCTGCCTCCTTACCTGTTGGTTCTGTCCCTTGCCTCCTGCCATCTCTAGAGTTCTCTGCCTACTCATCCCTCCTCTGCACCTGCCAACTTCGGTTCTTTTTCCTCGATCCACTGCTACTTCTGGAGCCAAGCTGTTGTATCCTGCTGTGGATTCTCCATCCAGTCAAGACCCGCCTTCCCTGTCAGTGCTTGCACTGTCCCGACGTCACGCAAATCAGGGAAGTGCGCATCCGTGGCGTTGGGAGCTGGTTCACCACTGACCTTGTTTGAATTCAGGGTGGGTGTTGCGCTGGTTCCTCGCGTTACACATTCAGCAACCATCAGTCGGACAGCCTGGCTACTTCACCACAACCATCAACTGGAAGGTCAGGTACTCAGCGCCCATGAGACGCTTTTCTTAACAGATTGAGACACCTACCTTCTGACTCCGAGATGGATGAAGCCCAGGAACTTCGGGAAGAGATGCGGGCCCTTCGAGCCGAGATGACTGCGCTCCATCAAGAGAACATTGGTCTAAGACAGATGGTGGCACAAGGTACCGGGGCTACACCTCAGGGCGAAGGTGCAATGGCTCATACCGCACCTATGAAATTTGATGGAGATTCAAGACGTGTGGCCGAGTTTTGTAATCATTGTAGAATACACTTCCTCTTCAGGTCCTCCTATTTCAACTCAGACAAAGCCAAGATTGGGTATATTCTGGGTAATTTGACTGGGAACGCACTTGCTTGGGCAGCGCCTTTGGTGGCTGCCAATAGTCTCATTCTCAATGACTTTGCAGCGTTCGAAAAAGCGTTCCTAGAGATTTTTCAATCACCCAATCTGGCTTCTGCGGCACAGAATCAATTGATGGACCTCAAGCAAGGAGCCATGGACATAATAGCCTATATTGGTCGCTTCCGACAATTGGCCACCGATTCCCAGTGGCCTGAAGTAACCCAAAAAACTCTGTTTCGTCGGGGATTAAGAGAAGAATATAAGGATGAATTATTACACATTCCAGAGCCCGACACCCTTCAGCAACTCGTGGAACAAGTTTTGCGGATTGATCACAGACTGGCAGAACGAAGAGGAGAGAGACGTCGAGCTGAGAGGCTGTTTCCCAGACCCGCAAACACGTCTACCGGGATTCCTGGGTCTTCGGACTCCGGTGCAGAACCTATGCAGTTGGGTGCTGTGAGGGGTCCGTTATCAGAAGCAGAACGGAAACGACGAAGAAGTCTAAGATTATGTTTGTACTGTGGAGCCGCCGGGCATTACTTGGGTACCTTTCCTTTACGCCCCCAAAGGAAGTCGGAAAACTAGAAGACCTGTCGTCTATAGGAAAGGCAACGACAGGTCTCCCTTCACTTTCAGTCCTTTCCGGCCCCTGCTCCTTGTTTCAGCCCATGCAACCTGCTGTCTTGTTAGTTTTGGAGATCAAACTGACATGGTTAGACAAAAAGGTGGAAGCTCTTGACTTATTGGACTGTGGAGCTTCTGGTAATTACATCGATGAAACCTTCGCAGCAAGGCATGGTATACCTTTGTTTTCCCGGAAGAATGTTCTGCCCGTGGAGGTGATTGATGGGACTCCTTTATCCTCGGGGCCAATACGCCAACATACCATGGGTCTATTTATCCAGATCAAGGAACATGGTGAAAGAATCGCTCTGGACGTCATCAAATCACCTTCATATTCAGTAGTTTTGGGTTTTCTGTGGCTGCTATGCCACAATCCCACTATCGATTGGGAAGCACGCACTTTGGTTTTTGCTTCCGCTCATTGCCTCCGGAATTGTTGCTTGCCTGGCAGGCCTCAGAACATCGTCATCTCCACACCTCTTGCAAGAAGCAATAGTCCACCTGGTCTTTGCTCATTGTTCCCAATCCCTCAAGTGTACGACGATTTTTGGATGGTCTTTTCCGAGCCAGGGGATATACCTCTACCACCTCACAGAACATACGATTGTTCCATTGATTTGATACCAGGTTCGGTGATACCTCATGTGAAGGTGTACGCCTTGTCCTTAACCGAGAAACAGGTCTTACAGGAATATCTGGATGACTGCATCAAGAAGGGATACATAGCACCTTCGAAATCCCCTGCTGGTTTTCCTTTATTCTTTGTGAAGAAAAAGGAAGGTACTTTACGTCCTTGTATAGATTACCGCCATTTGAACGACATCACGCGGAAAAAGACAGATACCCACTGCCCTTGATCCGGAATATCATGGAATCACTTCGAACAGCCCAAGTCTTCACCAAGTTGGATCTCTGTGGAGCCTATCATCTGATCTGGATAAAGGAAGGCGCTGAATGGAAGACGGCCTTTAAGACTCCATTTGGGCATTACGAATATCGGGTAATGCCATTCGGTTTGTGTAATGCCCCGGCCGTCTTCCAGCGCTTTATGGACTACATTTTTAGTGACCTGATTGGCATCTCAGTTTGGGTGTATCTGGATGATATTCTCATTTTCTCTGTTACCCAGGAACAACATGTGGAACACGTCCGAGAGGTGCTTCGACGGTTGTCCCAGAATCAACTGTATGCAAAAGCAGAGAAGTGCTCTTTTCACAAGGAAAGCATAGAGTTTTTGGGCTATGTGATCAGTGGATCAGGCATCTTCATGGATTCCGCTAAGGTACAAGCCATTCAGGTCTGGAACCAACCTCTCGATCTGAAGTCCCTGCAACGGTTTTTAGGGTTCGCCAATTTCTATCGGCAGTTCATACCCCATTTCTCACAGCTAACGACTCCTTTAACTCGACTAACCAGCAGCAAAGTACCTTTTCTTTGGGATTCGCAGGCCACCATGGCCTTTGACACCTTGAAAAAAGCCTTCAGCACAGCACCCATTCTGTGTCACCCCAATGACGAGATACCATACATCGTAGAAGCAGACGCTTCCGACTTCGCTGTTGGTGCTGTTCTCCTGCAGAAGCAATCCGAATCCGGCATGGAACATCCTGTGGCTTATTTCTCCCGCAAACTCACTCCTAGTGAACAGAACTATGCCGTGATTGAGAAGGAGCTGTTGGCCATAAAAGCAGCATTTGAAGAATGGAGGCATCATCTCCTCGGGGGATGGCATTCGGTGGAAGTTCGTACTGATCATCGCAATTTACAGTATTTACGTTCTCTTCAGTGCCGTACCTCTCGCCAAGCCCGATGGGCCTTCTTTTTCTCTCACTACGACTTCCACATAACTTACATTCCCTGTGCTCAGAACTCGAAGGCTGATGCCTTATCCCGTTCTTTGGAAGGAGACGTTAAGAGCGACTGTAGTGACAAGCCACAGATCTCTCCGAAGCATTTTCTACTTACGCTCTCACCTCATCTCCAGACGATTGTACAGGACACCATAACAGATCCAGCTCGGGCAAGCCTCTTGAAACGACCACAGATCACTGAACGCAATGGGTTGCTTTTTTATCGGAACAGATTATATATACCCACTGTCTCTCTTCGGACTCTTGTACTTCACGGGTTCCATGATTCCCGAGTTGGTGGACATCGTGGCATAAAGGCCACCCAAGAACTAATATCCAGGCAATTCTGGTGGCCAGGTTGGGCCGAAGAAATTGAGCGGTATGTCAAGAGCTGTCCTGTGTGCGCCCAGACCAAGACCCCAAGGAAAAGACCATTGGGGTTATTTCATCCCACAGAGATACCTCCCTGCCCATGGCATACCATTGCCGCAGATTTCATCGTTGACCTTCCTCCATCTGATGGATGTACCTGCATCATGGTGGTTGTAGACTGTTTCACCAAGACTGCCCATTTTGTCCCATTTCCTTGAATACCCACGGCATCCCAGATGGCTTTGGTGTTTTTCCAGGAAATTTACAGGCTACATGGATTACCAGAAAAGATCATATCCGATCGTGGATCCCAGTTTCTGTCCTCTTTCTGGCGTCAGTTGTGTAATCATCTAGGCATTCACAGAGCCCTGAGTTCGGGTTATCATCCACACACTAACGGCCAGACTGAGAGAACTAACCAAACTTTGGAGCACTACCTTCGGTGCTTTGCTAATGCCACTCAGACCAATTGGAAAACACATCTGGTTCTTGCTGAAGCCTCTTATAACAATGCAGAACATTCCACTAACGGACTCAGTCCGTTTTACTGTTCTTTTGGTCAACATCCTAAATTGGTGCCTTTTCATCCTGTACCACCCAGTGCAGTCCCATCTGTGATCATCTGGTCGTCACCATCCAAAAGCAACACTCGTTGGCACGCAGAACTCTTGCAGAGGCACAGGTGCGCATGAAACAACAGGCTGATAAAGGGCGCACTCGTGAACCAATTTTCCATGTGGGAGATTTAGTCTGGTTGTCCTCTAAGAATCTGCCAGTGCGTAATCTACCTACCAAACTAGCTCCCCGTTATTTTGGCCCATTCAAGGTTACTAAGCGTTTGTCCTCTGTAGCATATCGCCTACAGCTGCCACAATCCTGGCGGGTTCATCCTGTCTTCCATGTCTCCCTTTTGAAGCCTTACGTGGTTGACACATTCCAGCGATCTTTTTCCCGTCCTGCCTCTGTTGATTTCCGAGGAGTGCCCGAATTTGAAGTACAGGAGATCTGTGATTCGCGCATACGACGGGGAGTACTTCAGTACTTAGTGGACTGGAAGGGTTACCCTGCTGGTGATCGCACTTGGGAACCATACGGTTATGTGCACGCTCCCCGTCTGGTTCACGATTTCTACCTCCGATTCCCTTGGAAACCTGGGGCACCTGGCCTTTCTGGGAGGGGACATAGTGTTATGCCACTTACCTGGGGTGCGGGGCGCATCTGCAGGTCCCGGCGCTTCCCGTCCTGGTGCATCTACCCCCGATACAGGTTGGGGGAACCTCGGTCATATGCGGCTCATTCCGCTTCCGGGTTTTCCCGTTCGCGTGGTTGGCGCAGGCACGGAAGGCCGTGTTTCGCCCTCTGCGCATGCGCCGTCCACAGAGCGCTCGGGAAGTTGCAAGCTTGCTTCCCAAGCCTCGTTTTGGGCGCGTCAGCACCCGGGGACAGCACGGATTGCGTTCCAAGCCTCCCGGGTGCTGCCTGCCCTATATTAAGGGCCAGTTTGCTTGAACAAACCGCGTCTCAACGCGGTTTGTTTCCTGATCGCGTCCTCGCCTGTGTTACTCTTGAGTAGCACCTTGTCAGCCTTCCCAGCCTTTTGTTCCTAGTCCTTCCCTGCTGGTGTTTCCTTTCCTTGTCTGTCTCTGGGAGTTTTCTTGCCTCTTTCCTTTCTTGCCAGTAGGTTCCCTGAGCCATCATTTTCCCCGCTCCCTTCCGGCCTTCCAGTTCTTCCCCTTGTTCTGCCCCAGGGTTCCTAGCCCCTCCTGCCTCCTTACCTGTTGGTTCTGTCCCTTGCCTCCTGCCATCTCTAGAGTTCTCTGCCTACTCATCCCTCCTCTGCACCTGGCAACTTCGGTTCTTTTTCCTCGATCCACTGCTACTTCTGGAGCCAAGCTGTTGTATCCTGCTGTGGATTCTCCATCCAGTCAAGACCCGCCTTCCCTGTCAGTGCTTGCACTGTCCCGACGTCACGCAAATCAGGGAAGTGCGCATCCGTGGCGTTGGGAGCTGGTTCACCACTGACCTTGTTTGAATTAATGGTGGGTGTTGTGCTGGTTCCTCGCGTTACACATTCAGCAACCATCAGTCGGACAGCCTGGCTACTTCACCACGACCATCGACTGGAAGTTCAGGTACTCAGCGCCCACGAGACGCTTTTCTTAACAAAAGGAACCAATAAGAATAAGGAAGAATGAATTTACAGTCCTAATAGCAAAATGCTGTCGCTCGTGATGTGAAGCAGCAGAGAGCTTCATCCTGGTTTTAAACAGGGTATGCATCGGGGAATGGTCAGCAGACATGACAGTGAGGAAGGAGGTCAACCAATCCAGTGCCCGGTCTGAGATACTGAGGTTATCATGGAGCCGTTTGTCAGAATAAATTGGTTGACTGTGTCAAAGGCGGAGGAGAGGTCAAGCAGAATGAGAACAGCAGGAGAATTAGAATAAACATTAGCAAGCGGTTCTTCACTGATGTGCAGGAGAGCAGTTTTTCGTGCCCCTAGATGCTCGTAATCCAGATTGATGGTCATGTAGACAGTCAGCAAGCTCAGTGTGTTGGGTCAGTTGGGGGAAGACCAACTTTTCCAGGAGTTTCGCGAGGAATGGTGTAGTAGAGAGAAGGCGGTAGTTGTCCTGACAAGAGGAGTCGCCTGAAGGCATTTTTTAGGATGGGCTTGAGAGAGGAAGGGAAAGAGCCAGAAGCTAAGGAGTGGTTACAGAAATCAGCAAGAGCCGGAGCAAGGGAGGAGATGTCCTTAATGGTTCTGGAGGAGGAGGGCAATACCTGTTTGGATGAAACCTCCATAGAGCGGACTACTCTAGAGACCTCAGTCGTTGTGATGGGAGAGAAGGAGGGGAAAGTAGGTGGGTTGGAAGAGAGGCCAAGGGATGGAGGGGGATATGGGGAGAATAGAGGAAGGATAGCAAGAGTTCAGAATATCCTGAATTTTGGAGGTGAAATGTGTGGCCAGAGCAGTGCAGAGGGCTTGAGAAGGGAGAGGCGAGGTGGAAACTGCAGATGGATTGGCTAGTTCCTTGCAGATTTTTAAGAGTTCAGTCGTGTTTTTAGACGCTAGGGAGATACGGGTCTGGATGTGGGCCCTTTTTTTGGAGTGGACAGAGAGACAATATTGTCGTTGGAGGAGGCGACAGGCCAGTTTGTCAGAGGGTGAACCTGAGGTCTGCCACTTCCGTTCAGCAACTCTGCACTTGCGTTTCAGAGTGGCTAGATCGGAGTCATACCAGGTGTTACTTGAAGTCAGGTTTCTGGTGGATCCTCATGACATGGGCGAGAATGTCAAGAGTGTTAGTGATAGCAAGATGAAGATTGGTGAGGACAGAGCAGTGGGGGAGTCTGGAGGAGGCGAGGGAGGAGGGATGAAGGTGGAGGCAAACATAGCAGCTGACACTTGTTTCATCGGTCGAACCTAAATAACTCTCAAGTTGGCTTTCCTTTGCCCAAAAACAGCAGTAAAACATGCCATGCTCCAGTCACAAAATGTTCATGCTCCAATGCCCCTCCCCAGGCCGCAGCTTGCAAACACACACATACACATATACACACACATATATAGACACATTCATACACATTCACCCACCGGTCACACACCCACACAACTTATCTGTTATTAACAAGAGTATCCAGAACATTTACTGCACTCCCATTAACACACAAAATTACACCCACGTACACCATTCCCACTGCATTCATTCATCTGTGTGCACTCGCAGACATCTCCTAGCATGAAAACATACACCAACTTAGAAACTCCCTCGCATGCATGTATACATTCATACAAGCATGCATACAATCCCTGCATGCACACTTTTTTTGAGTTAATGCAAATCATTGAAAGCATGGGCTATGTCAAATCTGAGCCAGCAGTTAAGCCTTTAGCTACAACATAGGGTGGTGGGAGGGGGGAGGCTCTACTGATATCTCCTGGGCAGGCTTTTGTCTTCTGCCTCTACGTTCACTTCAAGTACTGTTTTCTCACCTCGGGGAATGCTGTATTTAAATGTTACAGGTTCTTGCCATCTGAGCCCGGGCTGGTTGTCCCAGCAAAGTGATGCCTACTGCTGTTGTCAGAGTAGGGGGGCTTTAGCCCTGCCAAGTCCATGCCTGGTGCAGCCCATGACTGCTCTTCCTTTCTTGTTTCCTCTTCTCCCATTAATCTTCTTGTATTCCTTTCCTTTGAATACCACTACTCTGCTTTTCTTAAACCATATTCTGTCTCCTTTCTTGTAATCTATCTCTCTCTTGGCCCAGTGAAGTTCTTTTTTGAGGACATTGGTTCGCTCTTATCATAAATCTTACCTCCATGTTCTCCTCTGATTCCTCTTGGGGACTTTCATCTACATCTTATGTCAACGCACCCTTCTATCCTTCTTTGCTCTATTCTTGACTCGCATCACCTTTCCTATCCCCAGATTCCTACTCCTCCAATAACGTTGAACAACACATGAAAAACAGGCAAATACATCTTTACCCGTCTGTTGCCTGTATGAGGCAAAGAAACACATGTTTAATTGAACTAATTCCCAAGGGATTTAAAGGTAGTGGAGTGAAGCAGAGTGTGTGTGGTGTCCTGTTTGCCCATTGAGGAGCTGCAGCTACTGAGCTACTGAGTATTTTCTCTACTTTCATTGCCTGGAGGCAGAGTCCCTGCTCCAAAACCCCTTTGCAGACGCGAAGCATAGCGGAGTGAAGCAGAGTGTTTGTGGTGTCCTGTTTACCCTTTGAGGAGCTGCAGCTACTGAGCTACTGAGTATTTTCTCTACTTTCATTGCCTGGAGGTGGAGTCCCTGCTTCAAAACCCCTTTGCAGACGCTGGAGCGTAGCGGAGTGAAGCAGAGTGTTTGTGGTGTCCTGTTTACCCATTGAGGAGCTGCAGCTACTGAGCTACTGAGTATTTTCTCTACTTTCATTGCCTGGAGGTGGAGTTCCTACTTCAAAACCCCTTTGCAGATGCGGAGCATAGCGGCGGGAAGCAGAGTGTTTGTGGTGTCCTGTTTACCCATTGAGGAGCTGTAGCTACTGAGTATTTTCTCTACTTTCATTACCTGGAGGCGGAGTCCCTGCTTCAAAACCCCTTTGCAGATGCGGAGCGTAGCGGAGTGAAGCAGAGTGCTTGTGGTGTCCTGTTTACCCATTGAGGAGCTGCAGCTACTGAGTATTGTCTCTACTTTCATTGCCTGGAGGCACAGGCCCTGCTTCAAAACCCCTTTGCAGACGCAGAGCGTAGCGGAGTGAAGCAGAGTGTTTGTGGTGTCCTGTTTACCCATTGAGGAGCTGCAGCTACTGAGCTACTGAGTATTTTCTCTACTTTCATTGCCTGGAGGTGGAGTCCCTGCTTCAAAACCCCTTAACAGACGCAGAGCATAGTGGAGGGAAGCAGAGTGTTTGTGGTGTCCTGTTTACCCATTGAGGAGCTGCAGCTACTGAGCTACTGAGCATTTTCTCTACTTTCATTGTCTGGAGGCTGAGTCCCTGCTTCAAAACCCCTTTGCAGACGCAGAGCGTAGCGGAGTGAAGCAGAGTGTTTGTGGTGTCCTGTTTACCCATTGAGAAGCTGCAGCTACTGAGCTACTGAGTATTTTCTCTACTTTCATTGCCTGGAGGCAGAGTCCCTGCTTCAAAACCCCTTTACAGATGCGGAGCATAGTGGAGGG
Organism: Ambystoma mexicanum; assembly: GCF_040938575.1. Taxonomy (NCBI): domain Eukaryota; kingdom Metazoa; phylum Chordata; class Amphibia; order Caudata; family Ambystomatidae; genus Ambystoma; species Ambystoma mexicanum. The sequence continues at coordinate 999,768,187 of NC_090935.1, read as the reverse complement.
AAGCAGAGTGTTTGTGGTGTCCTGTTTACCCATTGAGGAGCTGCAGCTACTGAGCTACTGAGTATTTTCTCTACTTTCATTGCCTGGAGGCAGAGTCCCTGCTTCAAAACCCCTTTGCAGACGTGGAGCGTAGCGGAGAGAAGCAGAGTGTTTGTGGTGTCCTGTTTACCCATTGAGGAGCTGCAGCTACTGAGCTACTGAGTATTTTCTCTACTTTCCTTGCCTGGAGGCAGAGTCCCTGCTTCAAAACCCCTTTGCAGACGCGGAGCGTAGCGGAGTGAAGCAGAGTGTTTGTGGTGGTCTGTTTATCCATCGAGGAGCTGCAGCTACTGAGTATTTTCACTACTTTCATTGCCTGGAGGCACAGTCCCTGCTTCAAAACCCCTTTGCAGATGTGGAGCGTAGCGGAGTGAAGCAGAGTGTTTGTGGTGTCCTGTTTACACATGGAGGAGCTGCAGCTACTGAGCTACTGAGTATTTTCTCTACTTTCATTGCCTGGAGGTGGAGTCCCTGCTTCAAAACCCCTTCGCAGATGCAGAGCGTAGCGGAGTGAAGCAGAGTGCTTATGGTGTCCTGTTTACCCATTGAGGAGCTGCAGCTACTGAGCTACTGACTATTTTCTCTACTTTCATTGTCTGGAGGCAGAGTCCCTGCTTCAAAACCCCTTTGCAGACGCGAAGCATAGCGGAGTGAAGCAGAGTGTTTGTGGTGTCCTGTTTACCCTTTGAGGAGCTGCAGCTACTGAGCTACTGAGTATTTTCTCTACTTTCATTGCCTGGAGGTGGAGTCCCTGCTTCAAAACCCCTTTGCAGACGCTGGAGCGTAGCGGAGTGAAGCAGAGTGTTTGTGGTGTCCTGTTTACCCATTGAGGAGCTGCAGCTACTGAGCTACTGAGTATTTTCTCTACTTTCATTGCCTGGAGGTGGAGTCTCTGCTTCAAAACCCCTTTGCAGACGCGGAGCATAGCGGAGGGAAGCAGAGTGTTTGTGGTGTCCTGTTTACCCATTGAGGAGCTGCAGCTACTGAGCTACTGAGTATTTTCTCTACTTTCATTACCTGGAGGCGGAGTCCCTGCTTCAAAACCCCTTTGCAAATGCGGAGCGTAGCGGAGTGAAGCAGAGTGCTTGTGGTGTCCTGTTTACCCATTGAGGAGCTGCAGCTACTGAGCTACTGAGTATTGTCTCTACTTTCATTGCCTGGAGGCGCAGTCCCTGCTTCAAAACCCCTTTGCAGACGCAGAGCGTAGCGGAGTGAAGCAGAGTGTTTGTGGTGTCCTGTTTACCCATTGAGGAGCTGCAGCTACTGAGTTACTGAGTATTTTCTCTACATTCATTGCCTGGAGGTGGAGTCCCTGCTTCAAAACCCCTTTACAGACGCGGAGCATACTGGAGGGAAGCAGAGTGTTTGTGGTGTCCTGTTTACCCATTGAGGAGCTGCAGCTACTGAGCTACTGAGTATTTTCTCTACTTTCATTGTCTGGAGGCTGAGTCCCTGCTTCAAAACCCCTTTGCAGACGCAGAGCGTAGCGGAGTGAAGCAGAGTGTTTGTGGTGTCCTGTTTACCCATTGAGGAGCTGCAGCTACTGAGCTACTGAGTATTTTCTCTACTTTCATTGCCTGGAGGCAGAGTCCCTGCTTCAAAACCCCTTTGCAGACGCGGAGCGTAGCGGAGTGAAGCAGAGTGTTTGTGGTGTCCTGTTTACCCATTGAGGAGCTGCAGCTACTGAGCTACTGAGTATTTTCACTACTTTCATTGCCTGGAGGTGCAGTCACTGCTTCAAAACCCCTTTGTAGACACGGAGCGTAGCGGAGTGAAGCAGAGTGTTTGTGGTGTCCTGTTTACCCATGGAGGAGCTGCAGCTACTGAGCTACTGAGTATTTTCTCTACTTTCATTGCCTGGAGGTGGAGTCCCTGCTTCAAAACCCCTTTGCAGATGCAGAGCGTAGAGGAGTGAAGCAGAGTGTTTGTGGTGTCCTGCTTGCCCATTGAGGAGCTGCAGCTACTGAGCTACTGAGTATTTTCTCTACTTTCATTGCCTGGAGGCGGAGTCCCTGCTGCAAAACCCCTTTGCAGACGCGGAGCGTAGCGGAGTGAAGCAGAGTGTTTATGGTGTCCTGTTTACCCATTGAGGAGCTGCAGCTACTGAGCTACTGAGTATTTTCTCTACTTTCATTGCCTGGAGGCACAGTCCCTTCTTCAAAACCCCTTTGCATATGCGGAGCGTAACGGAGTGAAGCAGAGTGTTTGTGGTGTCCTGTTTACCCATTGAGGAGCTGCAGCTACTGAGCTACTGAGTATTTTCTCTACTTTCATTGCCTGGAGGCAGAGTCCCTGCTTCAAAACCCCTTTGCAGACGCAGAGCGTAGCAGAGTGAAGCAGAGTGTTTGTGGTGTCCTGTTTACCCATTGAGGAGCTGCAGCTACTGGGCCACTGAGTATTTTCTCTACTTTCATTGCCTGGAGGCGCAGTCCCTGCTTCAAAACCCCTTTGCAGACGCGGAGTGTAGCGGAGTGAAGCACAGTGTTTGTGGTGTCCTGTTTACCCATTGAGGAGCTGCAGCTACTGAGCTACTGAGTATTTTCTCTACTTTCATTGCCTAGAGGCGCAGTCCCTGCTTCAAAACCCCTTTGCAGATGCGGAGCGTAGCGGAGTGAAGCAGAGTGCTTGTGGTGTCCTGTTTACCCATTGAGGAGCTGCAGCTACTGAGTATTGTCTCTACTTTCATTGCCTGGAGGCACAGGCCCTGCTTCAAAACCCCTTTGCAGACGCAGAGCGTAGCGGAGTGAAGCAGAGTGTTTGTGGTGTCCTGTTTACCCATTGAGGAGCTGCAGCTACTGAGCTACTGAGTATTTTCTCTACTTTCATTGCCTGGAGGTGGAGTCCCTGCTTCAAAACCCCTTAACAGACGCAGAGCATAGTGGAGGGAAGCAGAGTGTTTGTGGTGTCCTGTTTACCCATTGAGGAGCTGCAGCTACTGAGCTACTGAGCATTTTCTCTACTTTCATTGTCTGGAGGCTGAGTCCCTGCTTCAAAACCCCTTTGCAGACGCAGAGCGTAGCGGAGTGAAGCAGAGTGTTTGTGGTGTCCTGTTTACCCATTGAGAAGCTGCAGCTACTGAGCTACTGAGTATTTTCTCTACTTTCATTGCCTGGAGGCAGAGTCCCTGCTTCAAAACCCCTTTACAGATGCGGAGCATAGTGGAGGGAAGCAGAGTGTTTGTGGTGTCCTGTTTACCCATTGAGGAGCTGCAGCTACTGAGCTACTGAGTATTTTCTCTACTTTCATTGCCTGGAGGCAGAGTCCCTGCTTCAAAACCCCTTTGCAGACGTGGAGCGTAGCGGAGAGAAGCAGAGTGTTTGTGGTGTCCTGTTTACCCATTGAGGAGCTGCAGCTACTGAGCTACTGAGTATTTTCTCTACTTTCCTTGCCTGGAGGCAGAGTCCCTGCTTCAAAACCCCTTTGCAGACGCGGAGCGTAGCGGAGTGAAGCAGAGTGTTTGTGGTGGTCTGTTTATCCATCGAGGAGCTGCAGCTACTGAGTATTTTCACTACTTTCATTGCCTGGAGGCACAGTCCCTGCTTCAAAACCCCTTTGCAGATGTGGAGCGTAGCGGAGTGAAGCAGAGTGTTTGTGGTGTCCTGTTTACACATGGAGGAGCTGCAGCTACTGAGCTACTGAGTATTTTCTCTACTTTCATTGCCTGGAGGTGGAGTCCCTGCTTCAAAACCCCTTCGCAGATGCAGAGCGTAGCGGAGTGAAGCAGAGTGCTTATGGTGTCCTGTTTACCCATTGAGGAGCTGCAGCTACTGAGCTACTGACTATTTTCTCTACTTTCATTGTCTGGAGGCAGAGTCCCTGCTTCAAAACCCCTTTGCAGACGCGAAGCATAGCGGAGTGAAGCAGAGTGTTTGTGGTGTCCTGTTTACCCTTTGAGGAGCTGCAGCTACTGAGCTACTGAGTATTTTCTCTACTTTCATTGCCTGGAGGTGGAGTCCCTGCTTCAAAACCCCTTTGCAGACGCTGGAGCGTAGCGGAGTGAAGCAGAGTGTTTGTGGTGTCCTGTTTACCCATTGAGGAGCTGCAGCTACTGAGCTACTGAGTATTTTCTCTACTTTCATTGCCTGGAGGTGGAGTCTCTGCTTCAAAACCCCTTTGCAGACGCGGAGCATAGCGGAGGGAAGCAGAGTGTTTGTGGTGTCCTGTTTACCCATTGAGGAGCTGCAGCTACTGAGCTACTGAGTATTTTCTCTACTTTCATTACCTGGAGGCGGAGTCCCTGCTTCAAAACCCCTTTGCAAATGCGGAGCGTAGCGGAGTGAAGCAGAGTGCTTGTGGTGTCCTGTTTACCCATTGAGGAGCTGCAGCTACTGAGCTACTGAGTATTGTCTCTACTTTCATTGCCTGGAGGCGCAGTCCCTGCTTCAAAACCCCTTTGCAGACGCAGAGCGTAGCGGAGTGAAGCAGAGTGTTTGTGGTGTCCTGTTTACCCATTGAGGAGCTGCAGCTACTGAGTTACTGAGTATTTTCTCTACATTCATTGCCTGGAGGTGGAGTCCCTGCTTCAAAACCCCTTTACAGACGCGGAGCATACTGGAGGGAAGCAGAGTGTTTGTGGTGTCCTGTTTACCCATTGAGGAGCTGCAGCTACTGAGCTACTGAGTATTTTCTCTACTTTCATTGTCTGGAGGCTGAGTCCCTGCTTCAAAACCCCTTTGCAGACGCAGAGCGTAGCGGAGTGAAGCAGAGTGTTTGTGGTGTCCTGTTTACCCATTGAGGAGCTGCAGCTACTGAGCTACTGAGTATTTTCTCTACATTCATTGCCTGGAGGTGGAGTCCCTGCTTCAAAACCCCTTTACAGACGCGGAGCATACTGGAGGGAAGCAGAGTGTTTGTGGTGTCCTGTTTACCCATTGAGGAGCTGCAGCTACTGAGCTACTGAGTATTTTCTCTACTTTCATTGTCTGGAGGCTGAGTCCCTGCTTCAAAACCCCTTTGCAGACGCAGAGCGTAGCGGAGTGAAGCAGAGTGTTTGTGGTGTCCTGTTTACCCATTGAGGAGCTGCAGCTACTGAGCTACTGAGTATTTTCTCTACTTTCATTGCCTGGAGGCAGAGTCCCTGCTTCAAAACCCCTTTGCAGACGCGGAGCGTAGCGGAGTGAAGCAGAGTGTTTGTGGTGTCCTGTTTACCCATTGAGGAGCTGCAGCTACTGAGCTACTGAGTATTTTCACTACTTTCATTGCCTGGAGGTGCAGTCACTGCTTCAAAACCCCTTTGTAGACACGGAGCGTAGCGGAGTGAAGCAGAGTGTTTGTGGTGTCCTGTTTACCCATGGAGGAGCTGCAGCTACTGAGCTACTGAGTATTTTCTCTACTTTCATTGCCTGGAGGTGGAGTCCCTGCTTCAAAACCCCTTTGCAGATGCAGAGCGTAGAGGAGTGAAGCAGAGTGTTTGTGGTGTCCTGCTTGCCCATTGAGGAGCTGCAGCTACTGAGCTACTGAGTATTTTCTCTACTTTCATTGCCTGGAGGCGGAGTCCCTGCTGCAAAACCCCTTTGCAGACGCGGAGCGTAGCGGAGTGAAGCAGAGTGTTTATGGTGTCCTGTTTACCCATTGAGGAGCTGCAGCTACTGAGCTACTGAGTATTTTCTCTACTTTCATTGCCTGGAGGCACAGTCCCTTCTTCAAAACCCCTTTGCATATGCGGAGCGTAACGGAGTGAAGCAGAGTGTTTGTGGTGTCCTGTTTACCCATTGAGGAGCTGCAGCTACTGAGCTACTGAGTATTTTCTCTACTTTCATTGCCTGGAGGCAGAGTCCCTGCTTCAAAACCCCTTTGCAGACGCAGAGCGTAGCAGAGTGAAGCAGAGTGTTTGTGGTGTCCTGTTTACCCATTGAGGAGCTGCAGCTACTGGGCCACTGAGTATTTTCTCTACTTTCATTGCCTGGAGGCGCAGTCCCTGCTTCAAAACCCCTTTGCAGACGCGGAGTGTAGCGGAGTGAAGCACAGTGTTTGTGGTGTCCTGTTTACCCATTGAGGAGCTGCAGCTACTGAGCTACTGAGTATTTTCTCTACTTTCATTGCCTAGAGGCGCAGTCCCTGCTTCAAAACCCCTTTGCAGACGCAGAAAGTAGCGGAGTGAAGCAGAGTGTTTGTGGTGTCCTGTTTACCCATTGAGGAGCTGCAGCTACTGAGCTACTCAGTATTTTCTCTACTTTCATTGCCTGGAGGCAGAGTCCCTTCTTCAAAACCCCTTTGCAGACGCAGAGCGTAGCAGAGTGAAGCAGAGTGTTCGTGGGGTGAGGCAAGGTTAAGGTGAGAAAACTGTCTGTACTGAAGCCACTTATATGAGTGGGAAGGGAGAACATCTGAACCCTCTGAGCCTTGAGCCACACAACCTTACAGTCATGGACTCGAATTCCCAGTCTGTAAGACATAAAGATGTACCCATCCCCTCAAATACTCCAGCTCTAACCCCCATACACAACCTAAATGTAAAAACACGAGCACAATTGAAACGCTGTAACATCGATATTGACATTGCGCGTGGGATAATCCAGCATAGCAAAAATTCAATAAGTAATGGTACACAGCAGGTAAACAAAGAGAAGTCTTTAACTGGCCAAAAAATCCATAACGACGAAACCGCGATCCTGCTTTCACAATCAGCCCACTTCCCTTTACCTGTGGCCAGCGCGGCTCTCGCTGAGCCTGTTTGCAGCCGACATGCTGCTCGCTGCTCGCCGGGTGCGGCAACCGCCGTGTGCTCTTCCGCTCCCCCTGGGGTTCCTGGTGGGGCACAGGTGCTGTGGTCGGAGCTGGAGCTCCCCGCTGCGGACCGCCAAGTGTGCGGATGCTGCGCGGACTCTGTCGGAGACTGCGGGCGGTGTTGGCATGACTTGGGAGGGGCCGCCTCCCGGCTGACTGACCTCGGCCGGTCGAGGTGTATCTCTCTTGGGTCTGTAACTGGGATTGGCACCCGGCTTCCTTTGAACCTGGTCTCTGACCGCGAGGACCTTTTCCAGAGCCGCTGCATGATGACAGCGGATTCAAACCTCGAAAAATCGGATGAACCGCCTACCGGCGCAGTTGCAGCAGATAGCTCCTCTTGTATATTCGATCCACACAGCCAGCTAAAAGTGAATGCACCAAACACATCTGATATTGTGAGTACGACAGATGAACATGTGCATTTTGACATACACATGGCTGACAGAACCAAAGAATCTATAAGCAGCCAAATGAGTACATGTGAGAAAGTAAACTGCTGTAGTACTCTTGAGGCCATAGTACACGCAAGAAAAGAACCATTGTGTGAAAACAACGCTTCGCGCCCTGACATTCCTTTTAAAATAGATCTCGCCCCATGTATTCCTAATAGATCTATTAATGAACAGACAACAAAAGAAGAAAGATTTCAAACTGGACAACAATCTGTGCACCATATTCTTGATGCAAAGATACTTGGGTCGACTACAAGATGTAGCTTCTTAGCAGTTGCTGACCAATTACTGAAAGATCTGCTTTGCATCAATGAACAAATACAATTGAACGCCCAAGTCGACTTAACAAACTGTGAATCAAGACTTCAAACACCCACGACAACAAATGTCAATGATCTAACTCCTGGTAACGTTCCACTCCAATGCAACTACGACATTCAATCAAAGAGCTTGATGACAAACAATGAAAGGACAAATAAAAGAAGAAGGATTGATTCCAGCACGGAAAAAGAACTATATAGATCTCAGAAAAGACTGACATGTGAACTTGAAAAACAACCAACAAAAGGACCCACCTCCGTTGTACAAAATTTGAATGGGGTGAAGAATTTGGTAATTCATCATCGGAAGAAACTTCCTCTTCTGAATTCTCTCTTGCTGAAAGACCCTTTCCCAAAATCAGAAGGTCAACTTTTTGGAAGCAAAGAACACAGAATTTACATCGAGATGGAAAAAGGCCATCAGTTGAAACTGTATGTTCTGAATTAATGCCAAAAATATCATCGGCAATAACCGTTGCCACGGCACCATTTACAAAGATCTATGAGCAATTCATTGATAATTATAAAGACCAGAATATGTTAATTGCCCTTTTAAATTCAAAGATGACAAATATCGAATCTGAGATGAGAGAAATGAAAATTCAATCTCACAACGATTTACAGTCTTTGGAAAGGTCCAGTGCTCTTCTTAAGGACCAAATGGCATGCAATGCCAGATATAAGAGATTGTTAGCAGAAGTTGCTCGAGAAGCCTTACAGATCTTGAAAAAAACCCATATTGATAACATGAGATTACAAGAAACAACACAATTAAGGAGCTCCACAAAAGCGTGCAAAATTGCGACTGACCTAAGCTCAACTCAATGCTCCACATCTCACTATGGAGAGGCGGATGGAAACTTGACTTCAAAAAACGATAAGCGAGATATCCAGCCATTCACACCTAGGTCTCAAACTAATAAAGTGGAGATCTTTATAATTTCGGAGGTAACTAAAAACTCCGATAAGCAGACACTTCTCTTAGGGCAGCCCTCAGTTACGAGACCTAAAAGGCCAATCAATGACTCTTCAGATATTTGTGACATGGCGGACAAAGATCTAATAGGAACTCAAGCCACTAAACTGAAAGATCAGGATGTTCCAACCACCTCGAGTAACGTAACTCAAAGCGTGCCAGAAAAAGTTGCATTAGCTACTTGCCAATCTCCACAAGAAAGAGATAATATGCAGAATGCAAAAACAAGTAAAATTGAAACACAAAAACTTGCAAAGACACAGGTATATGCAATATTTGACAACATAAACTTTCAACAGCTGTGTTGAACAAATCTGTCACTACAGCAGGCAAAGCTAAAAAAAACAAGAACATAATAGAACAAACACAAGGCTCTAAGAAAGGATCATTAACATTTTTAAGAAATCTCAAACCTCTGAATCTCTCAGTAAACACATCAAAGAGTGCAAAGAAACAAGGTCTCCCAAACAATTAATTAGTTAAAGACTTGGATAAAATCTACACTGAACATGGGAAACGCTCAAATAGCACTATGAACTTATAAATGTATCAACATATGAGATAGTAGATGGCGATCATGACACGGATGAAGAAGACTTTGAATCACCTGTAAACACAACAAGTAGTACGTCAAAAAAACTGATGACTTCAGTCCATGTGAACAAAGCCCTGAGGAAGTCAATCTCAAAAGTAAATAATGAGAAAAGAGTATGTATAATGGACACTACTGTAAACAATGAGGCAGAGAGTGAACTAACTACCGGGAAAAATAACAAAGACACGGTCGAAAGGTTCCTAACAATTGAAGACAGAAGGTATCTTATTCATCAAAATCAAGATACGGTGAATCCATCAATAAATCAAAAGAGTCATCAACGTGAATCTGAGACACTACTGAAAACCCTTCTAAAGAGTCAACAGGGGACACAAAAGCAAGATGATTTTGCAAGGAGTTCTTATCCAATGGCACGTGCAAACGCTTCCCCACAACAGAAGGTACAAGTAGTACAAACGGGAAAAAACACCATCCCTAACTTTTGTCTTCTACTAGAAAGAGCTTATAAGGCAAATGATGGGCTCATATTGAATAGAAGAAATGTGTTAACTTTATTACAACACATTGCACAGCTAAAAAATGTGTCAACAAAGGATAGAAAAATAGTTGGATTTGTAAACGAACTCCAGACTGACCGGGTCTTGTTACACATTCATGAAAGACAACTAAGGGACCAAATTGTGGACCAAACTGAGGTCCTAAGCAAGCTTGACTTTGATATAAAAGAACTTAGCAATGAGCAATTGAATCAGTTAAGAAATTTGAGAAAGGACCAAATTGATCCAACTGGAAACACAAATGGAGATCGAGATCAAAGTTTGGCTACCTTCCGGAATAATGAGTTCCACAAACAAGTTAGAAGCCTCACTGCAACTTACACATCAGCACAACCTGACAAAACAAACGAAAAAAAGAAAATAAAGATAACAGTCCCTGTGCTCGATAGATTAAACAAGAGCCAAAACGAACAAGCTAAAACACAAACAACTGAACTTATGGATGACTGGAGTTGGCTGGCTGGCTCACTAAATCAAAGTAAATCAAGGTAGCGCCATAATATAATACATACTGACATCCTTCAAGTTGGATCCTGGAACACAAGAGGGCATGTTCATCTTTTCCAAGACCCTCCTGCTGCCTTCCAAAAATTGGATATCATGTGTTTACAGGAAACGTGGTTGGTAGATCCTCCCCTGGGACCAGGGTATGAGATAGCAATAAATCCAGCAATCACACAAAAAAGGGGGAGACCCATGGCTGGCCTAATCACTTTGGTAAAAATTTGCAGTGGTTTCAGAATCCTGGAGTCAAGAAATGTGACCCCATACATTCAAACTGTAAAAATTGGTATGGACGTTGAAAAAGGCTGGCTAAAGAACCCAACACAAATAATTAATTTATATTGGCAACAAAAATCAACAGGGACTTGAGCCTATCTGGATGAGTTATGTGACGTAATAGATGAAACCATGTCACAAGAGACAACTGTAAACCTGATAATATGTGGTGATTGGAATTTGGATTTTAACAACATATCGGGAGCAAAAGGTTTTGGTCGTACACGTCTCAAAATAGAGCTACTGACTCAACATCTCCTTAATGATATATCCATTAGGAATCTTAGAATACTCAATGGGAATACACCAGGAGATGTACCTTCCAATCCCACCTAAATTCAGTTATCGATTACTTTGTTGTATCAGAGACAATCGCCGACGCAGTTGTGTTCTTGAAAGTACTAAATATGGATGAGAGTGACCATAACTTCACAAATGGAGTCAAACATGAAATGAGATCCGATAACTCAGTAAATTGGCAAAATGAAATTACCATTGAACCGGGTCGTAATAGACTAAGGCTAAATAGCAAGAAAATAAAAACTATGACGACCTGTATCCAAAATAACTTAGAACCGGACTATGTCCCACTGCTAGAACAATACAAGGAGATGCCCAACATCAACGGGAAATGTCACTTTCGCTATTGCCACAGTTACAATCAAATGGTGGTAGAGAAAAAACGTGAACTATGAAGAAATATTCGGGCCCTAAAACACAGGAATATCCAAAAGCAATCAGAAGGAAAAAAAAAACTGAAAACAAAATATAACAACTGGATAAAGGTCCATAGGGCCCTAATGCAACAAAAAGATGGGGAAGAAATGATGCAAACTCTGCATAATAATAATACGAGAACAAACCATTCCTTCGTCATGGAAAAATGCTATAATAGTCCCTATTTTTAAAAAAGGGATAAGATCTGAACCCGGAAATTACAGGCCTATAGCGCTTTTAGATGTTGTAGGGAAGATTTTTGCAACACAATTACAAATCCAATTGCCAACTTGGTTACAGCAATCAGACTCCATTGATCTTCGCCAAACAGGTTTCGTAAAGGGCGTAGGCTGTAATCTTAATTTATTTCTTCTTAATTTACTAAAAATGGAGGCAATCAGGAAGAAAAAGAAAATATATCTTGCCTTCATCGACTTAGCCCACGCTTTCGATGCAGTGGATCGAAACTTGTTGTGGAGAAAATATGGAAGCCCAGAACTGCCCCAAAGGACTTGTAAGAGCGATAAAAGATCTGTTCTCTGGCTCATCCATTAAAATCCGGCTTGACAAAAAAGGAACATTGTCGAAAATAATTAAAACAGAACGAGGTCTAAAACAGGCTTGCCCACTAGGTGCCGTGTTATTCAACTTTTTCATCAATGACGTGGGCAAACACCTGATAGAGACTCGAACATTTCCACCAAAAATGTATGGAAACTCGATCGATTGGATCCTTTATGCTGATGACATGGTGCTCTTGTACTTTACGCCTATTGGTCTCCAGCACAAATTGAAGGCACTGGAGGATTACATCTCGATGAACGGCCTCCAAATTAACATCTCGAAGACAGAAACCTTCGAATTTAAGAATTTGCAAGGAAGTGGAATAATGACCAAAAAAAAAATCCGTTGGAAAATTGGTAATGAACCACTAAGGAATGTAACTCAGACGAGATATTTGGAGTGACAATAAATTCGAACATTAACGACGAACCAAATGTAAGAGCAATAAGACAGAGAAGTAGACAACTAACAGCACAAGCTGCAATGATCAACAAGAAATATGGAAAGTTTAGTCTAAAGCCTGTTTGGGACATAAAAGTCATACTGGCATTAATAAATGGAAGCAAAGCCTCCTTTGGATGCTCATATAGTATATGGGAATCATGTGAATACTTATTTTGGAGGAAGATTTTGCAGTTACCTATTGGAACGCCTCTTGCTTGTATTAGATACGAGCTGAGTCTCATTTCCATAACTGCACAAGTTACATGGAACACCTTGACGTTATACAGCAAAATATCTGCTACAAATTGCCTACCTCGATTTAAAGTACTAAAGAAGGATTTAGAAATAAGAAGTGAATCAATTCAAGAGATGTGGGAGTCGAAATGTGAAAACATACTGCAGAGTTTGAACACTACAAAAGAGATATTATGGACAAACCCCAACGAAGTCAAAAATAAACTGTGGCAGATGGATTGGTGGGAAACAGAACAACAAAGATCTCGCCACAGATTATGCAAATAGTGCCTCCTGAGGCCAAGGCCTATAACAAATTACCAAAATATCTGCTAAAATGTCCATGCAGATTTTTACGGAAAGTTTTTCTACAGTTCAGGATGAACCAATTCCAAACAAAGGAAATGTACAATATAATAAACAAAACAACTCAGAGTGACACAATCTGCAGGCTGTGTAAACTTCAGACTGAAACACTCAAGCATCTTGTTTTGTATTGCCCCGACTTGGAAGAAGAGAGACTGAAAATCCTGGGACCAGAGAGTTTGAAACGAACAACATGGCAGCCTGAAGAAATGGACAAAAAACTATCGTAAAAGGAAAGACAATGAATATGACACCTAGAAATATTTTGTGAATAGACCAATAAGACAAGGTTGGTAACACTAATCTTTTGTTGGAAAATTGTAATTCTGTTTTTAAAAGTTTTGTAAGAAACTAAATGAAAAAAAAAAAATTAAAAAAAGGGATTTACTACACTTAACCGCATTCTGAGGGGAGAGAAATTAGTGCGTGGAGAAGAAATCTTCCCACCTAAATCCTCATAGTTATGACTGAAGCTGTAGTGTGTTTGCGAGTTGATTGATTTGAATGGTTTTCTGTTGTGTGTGTGTTTTGCTCGCCCCCGTTCTCCTTGTAAACGTTTTCTACACCCCTGTTCCGGATGGATACGAATTACACTTCACATTTTGTGAACTGCAAATGTGATACTGTCCTTCTGGGGTCTATTTCCTTGGTGCTTTCTCCATGGAAACAGGTATTTGGTCTTGGGGTTCTGCAAACAACCTCACTCTGTCCCTTCATGAATCAGATAGTCCCTCTGTCCACCCGGGGGCCATTCCGACGATAGGCACCACCTGCCCCCCTCGTCTCATTAAGGGATGTGGGAGGCCCAATGTTCCCCAGTCTCCAGGTGACAGGTGATATTGTCAATTCTCCCCATTGTACAGAAGAGACAAAAGGACAACATATCCATCGATATGTGCTCCTATAACTCTGCCATGCTTTTGCCCGCATACCTGTCACCGGTAATACAGTGAAATGTGTAGAAAATCATACTCAGCTACATGTCCATAAGTCATACAGCCTAGTAGCGAGATATGGGCTGTGCAAAACAGACAGCTACGAATGCGCATATTTCTTGAGAGACGGAGAGGCCTCCAAATGCCGTGGGTGTCAGGAATGGCCAGAACCATGACTACACACCCATTACTTACCATTTTCCTGTAGGAGGGACAGATGACAGTAATAGTGACAGAGGGCCAGCCAGCTGCAGCGACTGGACCAGTGAACCCACTACCTGCGTCGGCAATCACCTACACCCCCGCCACCACTGCACTGCTTTTACCCTTTTTTTAAAAAAAAACTTGTTTTAAATTTTGAAATAGAACAGAAAAAAAAACAAATCCCATTGCTTGATTGGATAACCAGACAGGGTTGACATTCAGCGCTGTGCATCGAAAGGGGGGACATGTATTGATTCACATAAACAAAATACACGATGTAAGGTGAGAGTAAATGACCCATCTTAATCCTCTCCCACCCACCTACCCCATACCTTCTGAACCTTTCCTGGCTGACCCTGTGTGCTATAGACTCTTTCCTCCATGGACATGTGCCTGCCCATCTCAGCAATCCATCAACTGGTGCAGGGACGATCCACTGAGCCCCACAGTGCGGTGATAGTCCGCGTCGCTGAACCAATCGTTACAGATAGGAACACTTTCTCACATTTGGTGAATCCAGCCTCCCCCATATTAAAATTAGTGCCAATTTTGGATCCTTGGGCACCTCAGAAGCCAATATCGCTGTCAATTGATAGTGCATTTACCCCAAGAAACTTGAATCACGCGCACTCCTATAGTATATGAAAGAAGGTACCCCCTCCGGCCTCTCACACCGTAAACAGCCATCATTGTCTATTGTGTCCCTCTTTGCCATTGCTGTTCGGGAATAATAAATACGTGCAGTATTTTGTATTGTGTAAGCAGGAGCCTAGTCGATATCCCTATTTCTCATGGAAACATTAGCCCCTCCACCCATTCCTCAGGATACATCAGCTTTTAGCGGTAATGCCACCACTGCAACAACAGCCACATGCACCACCTTCTCCTCCATTGTCAACCTTCCTGTGGTCGCAACCATCCTAGCAGGGACAGCCATGGCCGGTAGCCAGAAACCTTGTTACAGCTGACTACCATGCCGAGATTATCTTTGAGGTTGGCCCCACCCACTTCCACCCATGTATCTGCACACCCTTCATTGCCAGCCCTGTTAGCAATATCTGTGGATGCCTGGCAGCACAGTCAGACCAAAGAGGCTGTGCCAGTGTTCAGGGTGGTGGAGGAGGAAGCTGATAGTGGCGCCTCACACCCTTCTTGATGGAAGGATTTCCAGGTCATCATCACCACGGTGGCATTCTTGTCACCACTGGTGATGATGATGGGGTTATCTTGGATCTGCGTGAAATTACTGAGTCGAAAATTCAGACCACCAAAAGTCCCTTTTATTTTCTTTCATTTTCTTGCATATATATATATATATATATATATATATATATATATATATATATATATATGTGTGTGTGGGGGTAGACCCCCAACACCCCCACCTTACATCTATACATATTTTTTAACTTTACCCCCCCCCCACATATACATATGCGAATAAATGGGGGTCGGACTTTTGGTGGTAGGACTTTTCTGCTTAGGTAATTTCGTCCTAACCCGGCTATCTTAAAAGTACTGCTGGTGGAGGTCGTTATCTCAAGAGCAACGCCATTGCTCGCCGGCACTGGAGGGACGCCATCATGTGCTGCTGGGGCCCTGGACTCATGTTACCATCTTCAGGTGGTGCTGGAGAGGTGCCATATCAGCAAGCATAGACAGGAACGCCGGGATGCTCAGCAGTGCATTGAGAAATCAGTCATGCGAAATGAGAGGCAGCAGGGACAAGCAGTAGCCAGGGAGTGTGGGCTGCCGCAGGAGCTATTAGTGATGCAATCCCTCAGCTCATGCGCACCGGATGTTTTCCTCATGTCCCACATCCTAGAGAGGATGGAATGGTCCCACACCCATCAAGCCAGAGGCAGATGCCCTCTCCCCCTCTGTGTCTAGCATAGGCAACTCCACTGCTACCCTGATCCCCGGCCAAAGGTCCTCATGGTCTGCTGCCCGCCCACTCCCCAGTGCACCACCTTGGCATTGCAAAGGGTCACAAAGGCAGTAGAGGTATGACTACTTCGGACAAGCGGGATTTTTTTAACATGCGCCGGGGCGGGGAATTGTACTTATATGGGGGAAGAGGGATTGGCCAGTGTGTGTTGGAGATTGGGGAAGTGGAAGTTGTGTGTATGGGGATTGGGGATGCAGGAACTGTGTGTTGGGGGTAAGGTGAGGTATTCATTGTGGATTAGGGATTGGGGAGGTGGGAAGCGTGTTTCGAAAACTGAGGAGGTTGGGTTTCACTTTAGGTGTACTAATACTTAGTCTATAGGTAATGTCCATAGTTGTATTTCCAGATGGTGAGGGTAGTAGTCGGTGGCAAAGAAATAATGTAACTTCTTGTCCAGTGTGTCCAAGTGTGCTTAAAAAATGTCAAATAATTTCTGCAGCACAATACATTTACGTGAACGAGGCTGCCTGGGTTACTGCCTGGAAGCTGCTGCTCCAGGACAGACTTGCACAACTGATGCCTGACCGCCCGCCGTAGTGCACAACACAGGATGGCAATGTTGCCAATCACCTCAGAGATATACTGCAGTGCACTTCCTGTATGAACTAGGCACCAGCATGGAGCCTTAGGGAACTCAAACAGCAGTTATTTGGGGGAACAGGTGTAAATATATGCTGAGTTGCAGTGTTCCTCCTGTTGGGTTCTGAGATGGCAGTTGGGAGTTAGGAATCATGGCAGAAGAGGGTGCCCACCTTCTTCTATAGGATTGCATGGCATTTGTTCAGGGTGACACAATACACAGGCATAGATGAGGACCACAGACAATGTTAGGAGTGTCGAAATGCCAAATGGCACGGAAGTGCAGAACTACCTGCAGCTGTTGTAAACGGAGTGGCAGTCGACAGGTGGATCCTGCTCTCTGTATCATTACTGACTGGCTTGTATATAATCAGTATTTTCACAGAGGGTGGAGTAGTTTTCTTCTTCTTCTTCTTCTTCTTCTTCTTCTTCTTCTTCTTCTTCTTCTTCTCCTTCTTCTTCTTCTTCTTCTTCTTCTTCTTCTTCTTCTTCTTCTTCTTCTTCTTCTTCTTCTTCTTCTTCTTCTGCTCTGTCTTTTCATAGCCTTTTTTAAGTGATTGCCTGCATGTGAGCTTATCTGGTCTCCTCTCGCAGTTATTGACTTGTGGCTTGGTTATTTCTACCTCACTTTGTTGTCTTACACTGCTATGCCATTCGTTTTTATGAGTGTTCTGTAGCAATAACAACCTGGCTGCAATTTGTGAGGGGCCATTGGTGGTGTTTAGTGTTGAGGAGTGCTTCCTTTTTGAAGCATCATGTATTCAGGTACATGTATCAACAACTTTTCCTCATGAGGAGGCCATTATCACCAGCCTTTAATTTGAGGAAATTGATTTCTCTTGGTGGATTTCAGACTGTTTTCCATCTCAGAATTAAGTACACAATACTGCAGGCCCCATTCACTCTTTAATAAGGTGGTCGGTAAAAACAGGCAGTATTCGAAATATTGCCCATTCTTACTGTTAGATCTAATCTCATACTGAGGCAACAAGAAGGATAGCGTTGCAAATGATCATGATACATTCGAATAGAAAACATTTCTGGGGCTTCGGGCTCCTTGTGACTTTCTTTTTGCTGTTAGATGGTCTTTTACTGAAGTGTCCTTGTAGTTGTAACTCATTTATGGTGCCCTGCCCTTAGCAGACCAGATGGCAACTTGGGCAGGCTGCTCCTTAACACCCATTTTCTCTCTTCCTGAGGTTTCCAACCCAGAAACCATGCCATGTAGTAGGTTGGTGACAGAACATATTTTTGTCTATACTAACCCGTGTCCCTTTTTACCTTGTTGGTAGCTGAATGCCACTATCTGGTGGTCATTGGGCTACCTAGACATTTTATTAACCCTACATCCAACCATTACGTTTTGCAGTCTTCCTTTATGTGTTTGCACAATGAAAAAAGGCCCACAATCTAGACACTTTCTGAACCTATCAAAGGCACCGTTTGTGCAACTAGTCCCTGGTTTAGGTTGGCTCAGTCTCCCCCCAGATACTCCAATCCACATTTGTGTAGGTGTGCCTGAATGGAGTTTAGCTAGCCAATCCTGATAGGATGGCCGCCACAACTTTGAAATGTGAACATATGTGAATTTGTGGGCAGGGGTAAACCTCTGTCTGTGTGTGTGTGTGTGTGTGTGTGTGTTGGAAACATACCTGGAAGAAGTTGGAGAGATGTAGTGACTCTTAAGTTCCTGCTGCTGCTGTGCTAGCTGTACCCCTAATCGTCCTACTGTGTTTCTCTGGAACCTCCATATCTGCAGCCTTTGGTAGCCTTCTGAACCCTCCTTGTCTCTGTGTTGTTCCCTGGACCTGTTCTGATGGCCACATCTTCTGCTCCATATTGTGCAACAGCATGACTAGCCTCCCCGCAGCTGCTCCTCTTCCTGGGACCTTACACCTGCCTGTGCTGACTGTATGGCCCCCTAACCAACCGTACTAAAAACTCACCTTTCTGCATACACACCCTTGAACCCTGAACTAAACACAGCCACTCCTCTACCACACCGCAAACCACATGCACTTCACATCACCCGACATTGAAAACAAACCACCCACAACCAGACTGAAAACGCACCAACGCTCAGTGAACTGTTTCTCTGAACTGAAGCTTCCAACAGCACATAAAAGCTCTTTTGCTCTAATCCCTCTCAATCCCACTAACAAACCATGGAACCCCCTTCCTTTGTAGACCTGCCAGAGCGCCAAGAGACCACGCAAGTGAAGTGGCAACAGCCGCTAATAGACAAGACTCATTAACATTAACATTACGTCACATGCTGGAGCTTTCTGGATTTCTGGCCAGGCACCTTCAGACAGCAGGGGCTTCTTCAGAAACGTACTCAAGAAAGGAAGAGGCTGAGCAGCTATTTTCCTAACCCTCAAAACGTTGCACAGTTTGTTTTAATGTCTGCTGCACGCTCATTTGCATTCCTTTACAATCGGTAGTAGAGGAACAGGTGATGACAGCAAACTCAATTTTGATGAAAGTGGTATTTTGTGCATGCCTGCCAAAAAAAGCAGCACGGTTTGTGGGTCTGGTTAACAGCTTCTTTAAGATTCACTCTTAAAATAGTGCCGTTTTATTCAAGAGCCAGTTATGGAATTTCTAAAAACAAACAGTTCCTTAAAATATTATAAAGTATACTGTAGCAACAAACATCGCAGCAGGCTGTCGTAAAGCTCAAACTCAAAACATACCGGAGCTAAGGCTGGCCTGGGAAGCAACCGAGTGTTAATGTGATAGAAATATTCCAAAAATGCACACGAAGAATGCGAAGCAGCCCTTTGTAGCTGAGGTATTCGCTGCTCGCTATGAACAAAGAGTCAGCTGTCCACGGCAGGATGTGTCTAATCCTGCACACACCTCCAGATCAGAAAGAGACACGTTAATTACAAATATATTTTCACATGCGATGAACCCCAGTATTCTTGGGTTGCTCCATATGGGCAAAACACACCTGTCCAGGATAAATAAACTTAAGTTTAGAGCGTGTGTCACATAGCCTGTAAGAACACTGCAACTAGACTATGTGGCCACCAAAAGAAACACATTGTAAGCAGTGCTAATGAAGTATTTGTCTATAATTAGGAGAGTTGGGACCATTTTTCCTGCACCTTACCACCCAGCTGCCCTGCTTTCCTGCACCGTCCCCTCTTCCTACTGTAGTGCAACCCCCAGCGGATCCTCGGACATCAGGACTAGAGGTGAAGTACACACGTTAAGTGAACGAGTTCTTAAAAAGTGTTCTTATTGTGAGGCAGCCTGTCCAAGGCAGGGCTGCCTCCTGGGCTGCCTGCTGCCCTGTCCTTGGTGTCTTTTTCACTGATTATCCTAGGCCGAATAACAGGGGCAGGTACAACATTTCACCAAAATGCCAGGGTTAGCGGAATTGACATCACGTGACCCCTGATGACATCACAGGAAGTGGTGTAATTTGGCCCTGCTATCCAGTGATATCACGGGAAGTGATGGCACACGACCTTCAAATGCGTCTAACACCTGTGTTTCCAGGCACTCTCATTTCAGCCAGATATAACAACCGAGGCACAGTGGGATGCATGATTTTGATCACACATTTGAGGAATGTCATTTTACAGATTTGACATGGGGCCTATATGTAAAACATACATAATGCAGTACTTGTAACAGAGTAACCGAAATCTCTAATGAGGCTACAGCTAGTGTATGAAACATAGATAGATCAATGGACAGAGAAGTACTCGTTATCTGTGGCATTGATGTGTTAAACAAGCCACAAAAGCACTGACCTCAGGAGGTGTGCACTGTCTGTTTACCCAGGAGCAAAGCCTGAAAATGAAATCACTGACCAGGGTTAGTATCAACAAAATTCCCTGGTTATAAATGTATCTATTTTTTTGTTTCTTTTTTTATTTATTTTTATTTGTGCTTATGGTTATAAATAACAAACCTTTTGCACTTTAATAATACATCCAATTATACTGGTAATGGTTAAAATACAATAAAAACCAAATTCATAAGTAACAAATATAAGATGAGTAGAAATACATAAAAGCAATACCACTTAGAAAAGAATATAAGTATATAAATTGTTTCCTTATAATATGTCACAATAAAAAATGGGATCACATAGTAGGAGCTGTTAATAAAATTATCAGTTTTAGAATCTCTTTCCATACATAAAATGCAGCCACCGAAGTCACAATCGATTGTGCTCCATATATCGAACTCCAGAACTGGTCAGAATTAAGAAAATCCATACTCAAAGATCTATAAATTTTCGCATAGATGGATGTTAATTTAAGACACTGGGTAAGTGGTGACGTGCTGTCTCAAAAGAAGTGTTACATAGACGACAGATATGCTTTTCACGAGGCATGTTAATCCTGCGCCCCGTGTGTTTGAGAGCCGGCAGAATATTCAAACGCAGATATATAATAAATCTATGTATATGTAATGAGAATGATTTGGTTAGACACATGGGGCATTTCTATGAAAGCTCTGAGTACTATAAAATTAATATAATTTATTTTTTGGTAAATAATCAATATTGCTCATGACATCCAAGTTCTTCGATTTTGTTTTTAAAATAGCTACTGCATTTGGAGTTTGCATCAAATCACTAGCTGTCATCTCTAAGCGTGATAAAAAGGCATTTGCCATGGTACGCAGACCAGCCAAGAAAATATTTTCACAACCATAGTTCCATAACCATGCTAAAAAGCTATATATTGTGTTTGAGTTAGGTAAAGATAGATTAATTATGCAATATAAACTGCATCGTTGAATAAGCCAGAGTATACGAATTGACGGGACCCCCAGCTCACAATGAAGCGCTTCCACTGCAACCCCGTATGGAACCCCCAAGATCGAATGTAATACCTTCCCTTCAAGTTTTTCAATCCACTTCATCTTAGATTCTGGTAACATCTCAAGTGCATAAAGTATAGCTGGTATAATACTTTTACAATATAACCTTCATTGTTGTATCCCCCCTTCTTACAGATAAGTAACATCCACTTTTTAAAAGTCCTAATAAAACAGCCATAAAAATCTTGCGAGGGTGAACACCTGACCAAGAATCCCATATAAATGCATTTATCAACTACTTCTAGATGGAAATCATTGATTACCCAGTGCCATTCCACTTTGTTTCTGTTTGCCTGAGATAATCAATATTTTAGTTTTCTGTGCATTAATGTTTAAATTATCTGCCTTACCATGAAAACATAATGCATTTAATGAGTTCTGAAGTCCGATAGGGGTTTGATCAATAAGGATAGTATCATCCGTATAACCAATCCATGCTACCTGGATCTCACCAATACGAGGAGGAAAGTTATGAGCCAATTCAATCGCTTGGCCCATATCACAAATGTAAAGATTATAAAGGGTGGGGGCCAGGACACAGCCCTGCTTTAGACCCAGGTTTGTAGGAATTTTTTGTGCATGAATTCGCCATCCTGATTGATCCTCCTAACCAAGACAGTGGTGTCAGTATATAAAGTAATAAAAAAATGTAACAGTGTAGGATCTATCCCCCAATTTTCTAATTTCGACCATAATAGTGGGCGGGAGTCAAAGGCTTTGCTAAAATCTATGAAACACATATAATTTTGCCATTTTCTTTTGCCTTACAAGCCTTGATTAAAAATTGGAGAGCACATATATCATGTATAGTACTGTGACATTTTTGGAAACCTGTCTGGAACGGCGAACGTAGTCTCCTTGTAGTAACCCAGTTGTGAAATTATTTCAGCAGTAATGTGGCAAATATTTTCTGGCTTGTATCTAGCAAAGCTAACAAACGATAAATCCGAGGGGTTGGCACGATCCCCCTTTTTAAAGATGAGTATCAATATAGATTTTCGCCAACTCCAAAGTATACTGCCACAGCTTAGAATTTTGTGGAATAATTTGCTCTAATACCGTTGTCCAGAACTCTGAGTTTTCCTTCAGAACAATATTGGCTAGCGAATCAGGACCAGGGGCATGTGAGTTATTAAGAGACTTAATAGTCATAAGAATATCTTCCCAGCCAAACCCTTCTAACCTTCTAAAAAATCTGAGCTCAGGAAATAGGGTATTAATTAATTCGGCTGACAAGCAGGATCATAATAAAGGCATTTAATTGCTGATGACCATACAGTTTCGTCAATCGGATTTAGATCAATATTAGTCTGCCCATTAACAAAAATAAACGTATCTATGAGTCAGGTATCACTACGATAGAAGAAACCTATTGTGCGGGTGTAAGCTGAGGCCATCTGTCTCTGTGTGCATTTATCTTTAAGTTATGTGACAAGCAAGCACATGCTATACCCCACAACCCAGAACTGAGCATGACACCTTAATGGCCTAGGCTTTGATACATGACTCTTCTTCAATCTTTTTTTAACGCAGTGAGGTGTGGAGAGTGGGGCTCAATGCATCTACGATTTTCAGAGCACTATGTGGGAGGTGCGTTATTCAATGGCCCCCCACCCCACCAGAACCGGCATGTGAATTAAGCTTCCACAAAGCCCTTTCCAAGAAGGAGTTAGAGTGGGGAGGGGTGGGCATGGCTCTCTCACTTCTGAGACTCCTTGTCCAGCACTTATTTTCTTAAACAGTGTTGCACCAGAGCATTGTCCCGGTCGGGTTTGCGTCCCCGCTCAACCATTCACATCACACCTGAATGCGTTCAAGTTGAGCAGAGCCCAATCAGTGGCGTAGCACAAAATTTGGGGGTCCCCCTGCGAGCCATGCTGAGCCCCCCCAAGATCCTTAACAAAGCACAGGGCCCACCACACCCTGGGCCGGCTCACACCACCACATGTGCGCAACGCCCATGATGATTATGCCGATGCAGGGGCATGTGCTACACTAAGTGAAAGAAGTAAATATGTTTCACCTAGGCTAGAAAGAAGGGGGCGGTGCCTGGTCCCCAAATATACCTGCCACCAGAGGTGGTTGGTGAGTTGTTTTATTGAAGAGTGTAAATATTTGCCACAAGTATGCGATTGCGACCGAGCATAGCGAGGGGGCTCAGACTAATGAAAACAGGTGTGGGGGCTTTGGGGGGAATCCTTACCCCTCCCATGAGACCTTTTTTTAATAATGGGTTAAAGTGGTGCATTATACAGCACACTTCCTGTGAAAATGTGGGTAAAAGGCCAGCCAGTTTGCAATCAGTTTTGTAGGGTGTAGGGTAACTCATGAAAAAAGTACAATAGATGCAAGTCACCAAAAGTGCACAAGTGCATTTCCCAATGCATTTTCATGCTGGCTCTGTCCATACATTGACCTGCTGGCTCCACCAACATATGCTAGTATTGCCATATAAGAACATACTCATGTTCGGTTTGAGATGTTTTTTTATAGTATCATTACTGGCACTAGGCACAAAGCTGGCTCTGCCAATATATATCTGTACTGCTATGTAAGAAAATACTCCGGTTGGCTTTGGCCATTAAAAGTGACATGTCACGATAACAACACATGTCCAAACTGGTTCCAATGTAAGCCATTCTAGACTCATAAGAACACTTATCCTTGCTTCATCATAGATGCTCAGTTAATAAAAAGTAATGCCACTGTAAGAAATATACTGGCCGGACTCTACACCAAAATGTCAGTCTAGTCAGGTAATGAATGACACACATGAATTTGGCTTTGTCCGAAAATACTAGTAGAACATGCAAAGTCAGTAAAGGAGGTGTCAAAAATGCTCTCTCACACACACACAAACACACACACACCCCTCACATTCATTCACCACATAGGCATGCACCCACGCACTCAGAACATTCACACACACAATCACATTCATACCCATTCACCCACCAGTCATTCACCTATACACTTTCTCTACCTTCTCTCACATACACTTACACTGGCACCCACCCACCCAGAAAAGTTACGCATACACTCACAGTCATACTCACTGACCCACCATTCACTCACCCATACACCTCTCACGTCCACTTGCACTGCATGCTCCACACAGGAACGCACCCACCCACCCAGAACATTCAAACACACACTATGACAATCCTACTCATTCACCCACCAGTCACTGACCTATATATACACCTTCTCTCACATCCACTCACACTGCATTCTCCACACAGACACACACCCATCCAGAACACTGAAACACACTATCACATTCATAGTCATTCACCCACCAGTCACTCACTCATACAACTTCTCTTACATCCACTCTGACTGCATTATCTACACAGGCACACACCCACCCACCCACGACATTCAAAAATACACTATCACATTCTTACTCATTCACCCACCAGTCACTCACTCATACACCTTCTCTGGCATTCACTCTCAGTGCATTCTCCACACAGGCACACACCCACCCAGAACATTCAAACACACACACTATCCCATTCACATTTCTTCTCATTCACCCACCAGTCACTCACCCATAGCACATACATACATCTGACATGCACTTCACACATGTAAAATAAACATCACATTAAAAAAGCGCCTTCTTACCGGTTTTTACAACTTTGGTCCGTCATTCCAGGCCACCCTCGGCTCCTCCGTGCTGCTCACAAACAGGAAGCTGGGAGATCTTCCTAGTTCCTAAATATGAGCTGTCAGGAAGCTGGCGAAGGGGTTGGAGCTGAATGTGGCATGTGACACGTGCCCCATGTCACAGTCAGCTCAACCCCTACTGAGCCGCTTGCTTCTCTCACTTCAAGCCCCGGCCCAGCCTTCGCCCTGCTATTCCACTGCCCAGAAAATATACATATATTTTTTTTAAATACAGGGTTAGCAAGGGAGACAACAGTTGTCGCGACTTTGTCCCTGAACAGGAGGCACAAAGCCGTAGGACTTTGTTGCAAGGGTCGCTTGAGCTGAGCTTCCCGGGTTGCTGTCTGGAACAGTGGAGGATCAGTATACAGGATGAGTCCTGGGCTAGGCCACTCGATGATGAGAGGCAGCCTGGGTGACATTCAAGTGCTGGGCCGCTTAAGGGAGACAGCCTGGGTGAAGAACACTGAGTTCTAATAAAGAAATGGAGTGCCAGCATTCCACCAGAAACTGCGTCAGCAGTGGGCGCCAAGCTCGTGCAAAAAAAAGTCACTTTTCATTGCAGCCTGTGGCTCCTTATTTACCAGCATAGTGTTCACGCAACGCTGACAAATGAATGACAACAGGCGTCCTTTTTTCTTGCTGTTATGAAGTATGGAATATTAGCCCTCTAGTTCTTTATTAGAATGACTTGAGGTGCAGTTCTCTGAGGCCTGTTGGGTGGGCCTCAGTCTCTGGACAGAGCACCAGCAGCGACGACGACAGCTACACAAAATGGAGGAGGCACCCCGATAACCCGGGCAGTGTCCTCCTCCTGTCCTCCCCTTCCTCGGACGAAGGGGAGGCGCCAGAGAGAAAGCACAGTGAAATTGGGGAAAAGCCCGCGAAGGGCAACAATGGAAAGGGGAGAGGCTACCCCTTAATAACAGATGGGCTCCCCACTTCAGGCAGCAGCATCCAGCCTTTGCAGTGGGACGCCCACCCGCCATCCAAGAAGAGGACTTCGTTTTGGACTTCGCTTTGGTCTTCGTGTGGGACTTCATTTTGGACTTCGCTTTGAACTTTGTATGGTCGGTTCATGAAGATCGGTAGCGGTGGAAGAAGGCCTGGTGGCGGCAGGAGAGACTCGGGTGGAAGCGGCAGGAGAGACTCGAGTGGAAGCGGGAGCGGCGCAGGATGGAGCAGCCGGTAAAAGCCAGCCCTCGAGAGCAGTTCGGGACCATCGCGGAGGAGGAGCCGAGGCAGGAGCAGGAAGGCAAGAGCATCTTCCGAGGGACCGGTGCTACGGGGAGCGGGTCCCAGCTCCTGCACCAACAGCGAGAAGCGCCATCAACGGCAGAACCAGCTACCGCCGAGCGATCAGAGTGGAGCTTCAGGCGCTGAGCTGCAGCGGACTCCAGCCGAAAGGACGTCGCCGAAGCGGGAGGCGAGGTACAAAACAGGCGAGTAGTCAACAGACGCCCTGTGAAGAAGGTATGCTCGGGGGCACACAAGAGAGCGGCAACAAGGACTTAAGGGCCACGGTGCTCGGAAGCAAGCAGCCTACAGCTCAGGTATCCGCAGCTTCACGCGACCGCCCCGTCCTTCCCCCGGCAGCGGACTTTCCATTCCAGAGGTGGAAGGGGAGGCATCAGAGGGGATCGGCAAAGCAGCCGCACGGAACAGTCTAAACCGCCCTCACACAGGACACACACCGGCAGCCGGAAGAGGGTCACGAGCACAGCCCTCACAGCAGGAACCCCCGCATCCACACAAGGGGAGCTGAAACACCAATTCCCGGCAAAGGAGCTAAGGGAAGCCACAAGAAGAATGGAGAACAAGGAGAGGTGTCAACAATCGACTGCAACAACATGGACTTGGAGGCATTCATGGTGATGGCCAGGTTGGCAGCGGCCAAGCATGGGCCCAATTGGATGGAGGTTTTGACCCATCAAGCAAGGGAGGAACAGGCGGGGCCAAGCCAGAGGCCAGTCTCCCCACTCTTCCCGGACGGTGAGAAGCTACAGGAACAAGAAGAGGAAGAACAGGTGGAGGAGGAGGAGGAACCGGCCGGGAAAAGGAAAAGAACCATGACAGAATAGGCCAAAGCAAACAGAGAACAAGCAGCAAAGGGCAAGAGACCCAGGGAAACTGGGACAGGGAATAAAGGAAGGACACAGGAGGTTGTAGCTGTACCGGCACCTGCACCTGTGGAGGCACCAATGAACCAGGGTCCACCCAGCACGCCTGTAACCAGACCAGTGGCTGCCAGGGAAGACGGGCCCACATCCTTGGAGGCCGTGAAAGGTATGGTGATGCAATGTATGCTAGCATGGGGGAATGAGGGCAATGGGCAATTGTTGAGTGGGAATGTAAATGCTTTTAACCAAATGGCGAGCGGGGCGGCAGTGGTGCAACAGAGGGGAGTGGCTCTGGGACCGGGGGGGGCTGGGCTCGGGGGACTACCAGGCTGGGAACCTTCCCAGCAACGGGGCACCAGGGGGAGCGAGCCAGTGGGCGGGCACCTACCTCAACACCACATCCCCAGGCTGGGCAGCACAATTTGCTCAGGGACAACAGGCTGATACATTGGGCAACGCAAACCCCGCAGGCGGGGTACATGCAACGCAATTTATTCAGGGACAGCAAGCCAATGCAGTGACTAATTCAGACCCCTTAACCAGAGTCATGGCCACACCCCGGGATGGGCTGACAACAACGGGGGTAGCACAGGCACCCAACTGGTGGGCTCAAGGGGTGTCAGGGACAGGGTTTCCCTCTGTCGATAATTCCAATGGCGCGCAAGAGGGGATAGGGGCACCTATGATGACACGGTACGGAAGGCCAATGCCGGGTTTCACCCCAGTCAGGGTATCTGTAAATTCTTTGTCATGGCACATACCAGGGGCCATCAAAGAGAGGGTGTGGAGAAAATAATTTATTGAGATATTGGATTTTGTGGGGATGGAGCCTCTGGGAGAAGGTACAAAGGAGTTGTCTGAAAAAGAGAAAGAGAAAAGGGACAGGGAGAAACCCAAGACAGAAGCATCCATACATAACTGGCTAAGGGCATTTAAATTGTATACGTCAATAATTATTGAAAAATACCCACAAGATACATTGGGCCTCATTACGACCCAGGCGGTAAGTTACCGCCTGGGCCGTGACTTTACCACCATGGCGTAAACTATGTTTACGCCAAGGTGGTAGGCGGACTTACCGCCCCATTCCGAGGTCGGTGGGGTGGTAAGTCCCCAATCCCCATTTACCCTTCCCCATTCCCATTTTTGCCCCATAGGGCATAATGGGAGTGGGGAAGGCGTTAATTACGCCACCGTAAATTACGGTGGCGTAATTAACTCCATGGTCCCTTAGCGCTATGGATTTTAACACCTGCTAAAAGCAGGTGTTAAATCCGCCATGGCGCTAAGGGACCTCGTACTCAGGCGGTAAGGGTCGCCGCTGTTTACGCCGCCGTAAACCCCTTACCGCCTGAGTCGTAATGAGGCCCATTATCAATGATGGCTTATGAACAGTATATACATGAACTGTATTTGAAACGTGGGGGCGAAGGATGGTTACAGTATGACCTGGGGTTTCGGTTGAAAATGCATATATGGCCAACATTGTCTTGGGATGAAATGGACGTGGGTGGCTTTTTGGATAAATTAGTACCAACAGGAGAGGGAGGTGAGAAACCACCAGGGGAAAAGCCCCAGGTATGGAGGGACAGAGGAGGGAACACCCGGCGGGGGAGGTCGCCAAGGATAAAGTCAAGAGGGAATCAGGTTAAGAACAACATTTTAGGTCCAGTACAGCAGCAGAGGTGTAATAATGTGAATAAAAATGGGCTGCCAACCCCGGTTAATCTACAAGCAATGACTCAGTGGTTGAATACTTATCACAACTGTGGGGATGCTAGATTGTTGTGGGAAGGTTTCAGGTGGGGGTTCAAAGTTGCATGCACGAAGGTCAAGAGGGGCAAGGAAGCGCTCAACTTGAGATCCGCCTTAAGGATGCTGGAGGTGGTGGCACTTAAGGTGGACAAAGAGGTCAAGTTGGGCAGGGTGGCAGGCCCATTCAAGCATCCAGAAATGACAAATCTGGTAGTGTCTCCATTGGGGCTGGTCCCTAAGAAGGAGGAGGGACAATATCGCC
This sequence comes from Ambystoma mexicanum, assembly GCF_040938575.1. Lineage (NCBI taxonomy): Eukaryota > Metazoa > Chordata > Amphibia > Caudata > Ambystomatidae > Ambystoma > Ambystoma mexicanum. The sequence goes on along the minus strand of NC_090935.1, from coordinate 999,739,130 downwards.
TGATTCACCACCTCTCCTTTCCTGAAGGGGAGTCAGTTAATGATGGCATCGCAGAGGAACTGTGCAAGGTGCATTATTCATCTTTTGAGGATGCAGTGGAGGTGGTGAGGGCGGCCGGGAAGGGAGCCCTGATGGGGAAGGCTGACATTGAGTCAGCATTCCGATTGTTGCCCATTCACAAGGAAAGTCAGCATTTGTTTGGGTTCAAGGTGCAGGAACAGTACTACTATGACAAATGCCTACCCATGGGGTGCGCCATCTTCTGTGCATACTTTGAAGCATTTAGTACCTTCCTAGAGTTTACGGTAAAACAAGAATGCCAGGGAGGGCCGGTTGTTCACTACCTAGATGATTTTCTGTTTGTCGGCAAACAAGGGTCCAGGGAGTGTGGGGCCCTCATGAGTACATTCCAGAGGCTGATGAAGGTAATGGGGGTTCTGCTAGCAAGGGAGAAAACTGTGGGCCCAGTGACATGCCTGACCTTCCTAGGGATAGAAATTGACACTGTGAAAGGAGAGTGCAGGCTGTCACAGGATAAGGTGAGAAAGTTGAAGAAAGCCATCAATGGTTTGAAGGGCAAGAATAAGGCGACCTTGAAGGAACTCCAGGTGCTGGCAGGAAACCTCAACTTTGCAGGGAAAGCCATCATGGTGGGTAGAGTGTTCGCAAGGAGTATCAAACTCAGAATAGTGGGGCGGCAGCATGCAGGCCAGCATGTCAGGTTAGGGGCTGAAGTACGGGGGACCTGGCCATGTGGGACACATTTTTGGACTAATTCAATGGGGTACTATTGTGGAGAAGGGACTGGAGTAACAATGTCAGACTGCTCACGGATTCATCTGGGTCTCTGGGGTTTGGCGCAATTTTGGAAAACAAGTGGTGTGGCATGCCATGGCCCGAAGAGTGGCATCAACAAGGGATCACCAGGGACATCACGCGGCTAGAGCTCTTTCCCATAGTGATAGCATCTAAGCTATGGAGGGACCAGCTGGGAAACAATAAAGTAATGCTTTGGTCAGACAACCTAGCAGTGGTCCAAATCATAAACCAGGGGTCGGCCAGCAACACAAGGGTATTGCGATTGCTAAGGGAATTCAACAAATGCATGCTGGAGCGCAATATCGAGCTATGAGTGAGACATATACCTGGGGTCAAAAACATGGCCGCTGATGCTCTCTCTCGCTCACAGTGGGAAAAATTCCGAGGGACAAGCAGACAAGGTGATGACCATGTTCGAAACTCAGTATTGGGGCATGATTGGGGCAATCTGAGTTTCCCTGATCTACACGGCATTAGCAACCGGCACGGCAAGTAGATACAAGGCATGCTGGGATCGGTACGTGGCTTTTCAGCAGGAAGTGCTGAGTGAAAGTCAGCGGGAGCAGCCAGTGAGGGCTTTTGTGGGCCGGGGCTGGCACAAAGGAATAACCAGGTCATGGATGGCCTACCATCTGGTCGCTATAGCGCACTATTCCAAGTTAGAAGGGAAAGGGGACCCTACTAAGGACCACTACATTGTTATGGCCATGAAAGGCTGGGCTAAGCAAGGAATACCAAAGAGCGATGACAGAAGGCCCATAGACATTGTAAAGCTTCAAAAGATAATTGCATGACTGGAGGAAGTTTGCCACGGGGGTTTGGAAGTAGCATTGTTCAAGGCAGCTTTCACCCTAGCATTTTTTGGGGCATTCAGGGTGAGCAAACCAGAGAATAGAGGGGCCAAGGGGAGAGGGTTTTTACAGTTACAAGATGTCCATTGTTCAGAGGAACAGGTTGTGGTTAAAAAGATCAAAGACTGACCAAGAGGGCAAAGGTTGCACAGTGACCCTTCAACCCATCGCGGGCAGTATAGTCTGTCCAGTCAGGGCCGTGTCAGGCTTCCTCACGCTAAGACCTCCCTCGGGAGGAGGGGCTCCGCTGCTCATCCACCACGATGGGTCAGCACTGAGCCGCTTCCAATTCAGAAGGGTGATGGAGATAGCTCTGGAGAGAATTGGGGAGACAAGGGGAGTGTTCGGGACACACTCATTCCGGATTGGGGCAGCCACATCAGTTGCAGCCGTGGACATGGGGGAAGTAGCAATCAAACAGATTGGGAGATGGAGGTCTGGGTGTTTTAAGAGGTATATCAGGCCAGAAAAGCTAAAAGGTTGACATGCTACCTTCTCTTCTCACCAGATCCGGTCCGGAGGAGAAGGCGATCGGTCTGGGTAATAGGACATTCATTTGTGTTTAGGGCTGGGGCAAGCTGGACGGCGGAGCAGGAGAAATTGACGGCTGGCGAGTTCAGGATTGGGTGGCACGGTGTGCCAGGAATGAAATGGGCACAGCTGCAGGGCAGGTGCGCAGATTGTTGGGGAAGCAGCAAAAACCAGACGTATTGGTCATACACTTAGGAGGTAATGATCTCACAAGCCTAGGGAGGGGGGCCCTAATGTGGAAAGGATGTTCTCATTACAGGAGCTGGCAGGATGGCTGGGAGAAACGGAAATCATCAGGTCGGAGATAATCCCAAGACCAGAGTGGAGAGGCACAGATAATCACGCAGCAGTGGAGAGATCCAGGCGGAAGGTAAATTGTGCAATGGTTGATTTCTGCAGGGGCAGGGGCTTTGGTCGGATCAGGCACGGCTTGATTAACCTAAAATCCCCAGAATATTTTCTCAAAGATGGGGTGCACTTGTCACCACTGGGGATGGAGCTGTTTTATTGGAACCTCTGCACAAAAATTCGAGAAATGTAAGGAAGGGAGCAGGGGGGAGGCACGGTGGGTGGTAGCCCACTTGTGGTGTGGCAGTGTTTGGGCAACCAAACACAAGAGACAGACTCCGGATGAGCCAGGAGAAAGCCAGAAGGGTCTTCGCCCTTCTCAGACCAGCACCCCTTGGGAGCCTAAGCGGCAGGGGCGGCTGGGGGGAACAACGAGGGCTCAGCTTCCCCCAAGGAAACGGCACTCTCCCCGCCCAGGACAGGACACAAGGGTTGGGAGAGTTGGGCCTATTCTGGACTCTTTGTGAAAGAAGGGGGAAGCAGGTTATTTGGACACGGAGCAGTCGCCGTATCTTCTGAGTTATTTCCACTAATGTGTGCAGTGTGTTTTTTTATGATATTGTGGAAAATAAATCTGCAGCCTTTTTATGGCAAAAACAATGCAAGACTCATTCTGCACATTTCTGGGGGAGAAAAGGGAATGAGCTACTGCTATGTGATGGGTCCAAAATGGATGGATGCACGGGTTAAGCCTTCCTGGCAAGAGGTCCACAACCAACTGCTGCAATGGTGTTCTAATCTGGAGCTCTACTCCTCACATTGCTTTCTTTTGAAAAGTACCATGAGCGCTTATGCACTGAAGGGGTGATATATTTAGGTAAAGTCCAGCGGAGTCTGGGACGTGGAAAAGTAGTTTAATATCCTTCAGGATATGTCATGCATCAATATGAATACCCACCGACTCCTCATTCATGCTGCATATGCAATGAAGAGCGGACATGAACAGAGGGTACAAATACACATCTTTATTCAAGCGTTTCCCTCATTCTAACTAACTCCTCCTCATCCGCCTACCTCTCTCCCCCCTCCTCATGACCCGGGCTTCCCCTCACCACGTGACATGGGTGCCGGCTTCAGAAGACGTCACAAACCACCCCCTTTCTTTTAAAAACATTTTTTAAACATCTGTTTTTTCAGCTTTTTTTTTATACACAAGTCACAGTACAGTAAAGCAAGGAGAAAAGACTGGACATCCAATGTTGCGGCCTATCCAGCATGTCAGACCACCAGTTCCCCCAACGATACTACACATACCCATTCCACCCCCCCCTCCATACTCCTCCCTCTCAATTCATGTCCTTCCCCCATCCCTCTAAATATTCCAGCCCCGCCTCTGCCACTCAGGGAGGTTTCAAGTCTGTCGAGGAGTTCAGTTCGTTCAACAGCTGGCTCCAATCTACTACCACCCCATCTTCCAACTCCAGACACGGTTCTGTTGCAGAATGTCCACTTCTGCCAGAGACGTTCCATTGTTGACCAGTCCTAAATCGTCAGGATATTTTATGGGGTGCTGCTGAGGCTCTAAACCCATTGCCTTTCTGTCTTGGCAAGTGCATTCTGCCTTGATCGATTCATCATGTATTGCTTTCTGTGTTCACTGTGGTATACATAGTTTGTGTGTTCCTTATGTCACAACTCTGTAGCATTCTTTCCTTCCTGTGGGAATTAAGTTGATCATGTGCAATAGGCAATGGTGAAATGCATATTTATAAATTGAGTGACACAATGCAATGGTTCAGAAGTTAGCTCAGTGTGTGAAGCACCCATTGCAGAGATATGTGTTCATATGCAAAATTAGAATATCACATTCCAGCAAGGCTGGCTGAGCCTTTCCTATGTCTGAAGTTTATAAACCTGCCTGCATATGTACTTGGTTTTGCAGAACAACATCTGCTATTATCAGCAATGTACCTGTCTCCTCCAACGATGGCATACTCTGTTATTCCAAGAGGTGAATAAGTATCCAAATTCAAGACTAAGGAACGACAGCGTTCGTGTTTGTATCCTGGATTTGGCAGCAGACGATACAGTGATCCTGGTCAAATCATCTAATATATCTTACATTACTGTGCTGTCTTCTGCGAGGTGTGCCTTCATGCATGCTGCTGGTATCGTTTAGCTCATTACTTGACCTTTCTTCTTATGTAGGCCATTTGGGTGGAAGGGTTGTTAGACAGAAGAGAGTGGACCATAGGTTTCAGGCCTCCAGCAAGCATATTTCAAGGTCTGCATGTTTGACACAAAAAACGGTTTGCTTTTTGCTAAAAGTCAAAGGTTTATATGCATGTTTATAAATAAATGTCACAAGCCATTGTTTTGGAATTATTTAAAGCTTTAACATACAAAAAACAACATTGATTGGTATGCTGGTTCTTATATACTTCCCTTGACGATGGAGAGAATGAAGCTAGAATCATTCCCATTTTGCATAACACCCTTCTATAATATTTTGTTTAAAATGGTCATGTTTGATAATGTTAGTTGTATACTTTCCAAGTCTATTTAAAAAAAAAAAAAAAATTAGATGGATTTAGTTCATGGTAAGAACTGGAAAAGAAAGTGTTCAAATGCAGAAATTACAGAGTTCGCACAAATCCCAGCTGCACCCTTAATCCTGGGCATCTCATTTAATATTGTATTGCCTAACCTCTCAATATTGCCAGTCCCTAAAACTTTCAAAATGGTCTGCCCTTCCGAGTGATTTCCTTCTCATGGTATGGTCTTCATAAAAGCCTTTTTCATGGTTTCACTGTGTTAATAGTGAGCATATTTATATCGCACACCACAGGCATTTGTTCCTAATGGCCACACTATTTGAAAACCATATCCCACTTCTAATCTCTGTCTGGATAAAGACACCTTCCTGGTAGCTTCTAATCTGCCTCCGTTATCCATGCTACGGGATGTGTAGAGTTCTCCTTCCTTCCAATTGGTGGTCTCTATCCATGTATGAGCACTTTTGCATTCTGTGAGGCAGCTAATGTTAGCTCTGTCTATTATGGGTTGCATGTACCTTTTACATACGGTCCTGCATTAATACTACATCTACCTTCCTGGATGTTGTTGATAACAAGTATCCTGTATGTGCTAGAACAGTAATCCCTTTGCAGACTGCTAATGTTGGTCTTCAAATGTTAATTGTTTATCATTCTGATTAGAGCAAGAATGAAGAGGACAAGGCGACTTAAAGGGAGTAAACATGCTTATTATGCTGCGAGACAGCATATCAACCTATAGGTTGTGAGCGTGACGGGTGGGGGGCATGACCAGTATTCTTGATCCCTTAATTCCTTTGGTTTGGTGGAGGGGGGCCCCAAAGATGTCCGTGCCCAGGGCCCCAAAAGTGCTTACAATGGCCCTGGCTTCTGCCATTCCCCACCTACGGATATCATCCTTCCATTGCATCAAGGACAGACCCTGGGGATTCTTCCAGTCAATGGCCACCCTTCTTTTTGCCAGTATTAACATTAATTGTGCCAGTCTTCTCACCTTGTGCCCCTCCACCCACAGGCATACTCTTGGACTACAGTCAAACCTGGAGTTGAGCAGCTCATTAATCTTGGAGATCACTGCTTCCAATAGTGTTGCATCACTGAGCATCCCCACAACATGTCCCAGATCCCTGCCGGACCTGACCCACACCTTGGACAATTGCTACTCAGGGTATTATTCATTGTATGTAGGTTGGTTGGGGTCACATATACCCTGTGTAATACATTAAACTGAATAAGTTGAAATCTAGCATTTCTTGAGACTTTCCTGACCTGTTCCCACATTGTACCCCAGTCCACCCCAGAGATCTGGTCCCCCATATCCCTTTCCCACTTGGTCTTGACTGTCCAGAGGAAACAGCCCCCGTATTGCCTGATATAGTTGAGAAACCCTAGCCCTTCCTTCCCCCTGCGTAAGCAGCACCTGCATTTGTGGATTTGCGGTGGGTTCCTCCGGGATACCTGTCCAGATGGCGGCCAGCAACGTAGTCACTAACCCATAGGTGAGGAACTGTCCTCTGGAAACCCCATACCGTACCCTCCATTCCTCAAACAGCATCAACTTTCCTCCCTCAAACAAATCCCCCACTGATCGACATCCCTTATCCATCCGAATCGAGAACTTCATTTGCTGTATTGCTGACCAGAGTTCCCGGTCCGCACTCCACGGCAGATCAGCACACTATAGCCCTGGCATCCGCAATCTCGCTGAAAGCTTCTTCCAGATCTCCCGCACCACCCAGAATATGTTAGTAGTCCCCTTACCCCAATCGTGCGCCACAATAGTTCTACTCCTGTCCGATGGGCTGGGAGGTCACCCATTAAGCATGACAACAGTTCCCCTTTTTGTGTCCTCCCATGCTAGCACCGCTTGCAGTTGTGCTGCGATGAAGTACAATTCATAGTTTTGTTTTAAAAACAGGCTTTATTAGGTTTTTTCATTTTTTGCGTATGAACACTGGTATAGTATGGTATGTCACATATTTCCACAAACATGTCACTTGTGTCCTGACATCGCCCGCAGTTAACAATAACATGTTCCCCAAATTTCCCGTCCTCGCCCTGCCCTGTTCTCTCCTCCCTCGAATTGCCTGCAAAGTTGCCGCCTGGTTTGTGTTTATAATAATTCCTTAGGACTGTACTGTCTGTGTCTTTGGCAGGAGAGAGTCTGCCCGTTCCGGGCCCTCAGCCTCTGGTGTAAATAATGACTGTGTGAGCTCATTCCTTAGAATAATGTCTTTGTTGGTTTTGGAGGGGCACCTGTGCATTGCACACCTCCAAGCGGCTGTTTCAGCTATTGCCCATTTCTTAAGGTCTCGCCATCATTCCGCAAAATGGGGGCGGGTGGGGATTTCCATGCTATGTCTATTCTGCATTTTGCTAGTATATATGCTAGATCGCTCATTTTGGATGCGTGCTGCGTTGTTTTGGGGTGTGTAAAGCGTCCTAATAAACAAGCACATGGCAATGCCAGGTTTGTAGTTAAAACTACTATATTTAATTTGGACGCCACATTTTCCCAATATTTTCTAATGGTAGGGCATGCCCAAAACATGTGTATTAATCTGGCATCTGATGCATCGCATCTGGGGCAGTGTTCTGTGGCTTCTCCGGGGAATCTAGATATTCTATGGGGCGTTAAGTATGCTCTATGGGTGACAAACAGTTGGATCAGCTGCAATCTAGCAAGCAGTACGAGACACCTTCTTGTGATACCGCAATATCTTTGACCAGTCTGAATCTTGTAACAGGGCACCTAGGTCCTCTTCCTATTTGCTCCTAATAACCAAATCCCCAGAGGGTCCGCTGGCCAAGAGAAATTCATATTACCTGGACATTGCATGACCACCTTCCGCTATATCGTGTATGGTTTCAACTACTGAGTGCGTTTCCTTTATCTCTTTAAATGTTGGCCACCTACACAATATAACATTCTGGATGGTGCAGTGCAGCAGGTGTTGACCTGGGTGTATACCCGTAGTGTCTACTAGCTCCTGGAAGGGTATGAAGGAGGTGCCATTAACCAGGTTTTCTATAGTGGCGATGTTGTGTGTTTCCCAATGTATGCGAATACCCAGCTGTGCTTGGCATGTGTTTGGGACCAGTGAGGCTAGGGGATTTGTAGGAGAATGGGTGTGTCAGTCCAATCGATGTAAGCACCTTATCCCATAGTCGGGTGCCTATTGAAACCAGGTGTGAGCTCTGGGTGGCCCAGGGCTTTTTGTGCCACAGAAGTTCCTTGATGAAGGAGCCTGGTACTGAGGGCTGGAGTAAGTCGGTGTCTGAAGTAGGCTTATCTGCTAGCCAGCCTACTACAAATTGCAGTTGCCCTGCAATGTAATATGACTTGAACTTTGGAGCTTTGATACCACCCCCTTCATAAGGCTTCTGCAGGGAGGTAATGCTATTCTACACCGTCAGTTGCATCATAGGAATTCCCTGCTTAGGACATCTAAAGTTTTAAAGAAAGTCTTGGGTATATTATATGGGACGTTTACAAAATGATGTAGTAGCCTGGGAAGTGCCACCATCATCAACAATGCGACTCTGCCCATTAGTGAAAGGGGGAGCTTAGTCCAGTACCTCAGTGAGCTTTTGAACCCGTCAAGGGCTTTCAAAGTGTTGTTGACATGTTCAAGCAAAGGGTTGTGATATATGTTAATTCTGAAGCATCTGAATGTAGTAGTGCTCTATTGTAAAGCCAGGACAGAGAGTCTATCATGACGTACTTTGGTTAAGCCCGCCAGTGGAAGCAGGGATGACTTCTCTTTACTGATAGTGATACCTGAGAGGCGTGCCAAAAGATCTAGGCCCTCCATTATTAGTTCCAAGTTGTCTTCTGGGTTTTGTACATATAGCAGTGTATTGTCGGCGTACAAGGATATTAGATGGCATGTCCCATTGATGAGTGTTGGCAGAGGGGCTGGAGATTCTTATGGATTTTGGCGCCGTACACAAGATTCAGGTAATACAGAAGACTTCAATTGCGTTTGTCATGCTTCTATTTCAAAAATTCATGACAACTTGTATTTTGTGTTGTTCCATTGTCTTTAATGTTACTGGGGTGCCTATTAGAAGTTCCAACATGATCTTAGAACCGGCTACTACATTCTTTTCCCATTTCCTGGCGAGATCCACATCATCTGGGTTACTGAAGTCTGGGAAGATTATAATTCGAAGGCCCCTCGGGATCTTGTCTTGCTCAAGGTATGTCTGGAGAGTAAATCGCTCCCAGAATTTATTAATGCGTTTGGTTGGTTGGTTGGTCTGTGGGAGCCAGGAGAGTTGCCGTCCCACCTCGCGTGAGCAGTATTAAGCGCGAGCGTTCGCCCAAAGTCCTTGTGCTATTTGAGGGTTTGGGTGTCGGTGGCTCACCTCTATGTACTCCTGCGTGTGTCCGGGCTGGCAACTGCAGGGCTAACTCCTCCCTTGGGTCGTACTGCAGTAGTAGATGTCTTGATCGCTTCAGCTCTCATCAGGTCGCAGTCACAGGTGCCAACTTGTTTCGGCTCCGTCAGGCATCCGGCAAACTTTACGAGGAGTAGTGCTATCAATCCGCAGGGTCACATTATTGCGCAGTTGGTGAGCGCCTTCCTCAAATGCTTTGGCAGGTTTCCTTGTGATTTAAAGTTGGATTTACTTCACAGATTGAACTTAATATGGCAGATTGTGTCGGATCAGGCAGGAGTGCACTGGGAAGCCTCCTCACACCATGGCTGCTGGCCATGGCCATGTACCATTCATAGTTTGGTAAGTTAAGGCCCCCCCTCCAGGTGCGGGCGTCGAAGGGTTGCCAGCAAGACCCTTCTCCTCCCTGTATTCCACAACAATTCCCCAATCTGTTTATCCAGCAGTTTGAAGAAAACCTTCTTGATTCGATAGGGGATATTGGTAAAATAGTAGAGAAGCCTTAGGAGAGTGACCATTTTGCAAAATGCTACCCTCCCCATCAACGATATTGGTAACTTCTTCCAGAATTGGACTGAGTCTTATTATATATATATATGTGTGTCGTCTATACTGTGAAAGATTTGGATGCATAGGTATTGAAATGACTCCCGCTCCACCCTAATCCCCCAGTCTGGGAGTGCAGTGAGATCCTGTCTGCGAATGCCTCCCAGTGGGACTAACAATGACTTTTCCTTATTTATACGGAAGCCTGATAGCCTCTGGAAATTACTCACTACCTCCAGCAGTATCAGCAAATTTTCCAGTGGATTACCCACATAAAACAACAAGTCATCGGCATATGGAGAACTATGTATCTTAGCCGCCCGCCAGTATGCCTGCTTCCCCCATCTCTTTTCTGAGGTATCGGTCCAATGGCTCTAGTACCATTGAAAATAATATTGGGGAAACCGGGCACCCCTTCTGCGTCCCCCTGCTCAATGTCTACTGCAGCGATACCCAGTTGTTCATCTTTAGCCTTGCCATTGATTTATTGTAAAGAAGTCGCAGCCATCGACAGATGTTGTCCTCAAATCCATAGGCCCTAGTACCTTAAACAGCCATTCCCATTCCACTGAGTCAAAGGCCTTCATGGCGTCAAAAGAGGCTAATGCCATGTCCTCATCGGAATCCTTGACCTTGTCCATCACATGGTGGACACGTTATAAGTTAATTGTGGTGCTTCATAGGGAGCATCCCACTCCCGGGGATCAGAGTCCTCTCCTGGAGTCCTTGGCATGACGACCCCGGCATCTTCTTGAAGTGCAAAGAATTTTGGGTCACCTCTCTCCTTTCCCCTTCTGCAGCGATGAGAGACCCTTTCCCTCTGGTGACCGTCAGTGGTTACTTGTCAAAAGCGGCATTGTTTTTGCGGGTCTGGGGCTGGTGCACTATCATGACATCCCCCAGCACTAGATCATTATCACGTGCTCTCCTAGCCACATCAGCTCGCTCCTTCATATTTTCCTTGGCACTCATGTCCTGCTCCCTCATCTCAGGGTCTCACGTACATCCTTCCCCGGAGTCATGACATGCAAGATTCTGGTGCGTATGTTCTGCCCAAACATCACTTTCGGAGGTGCTTTACCAGTGGTACTGTAGGGTGTGTGCGATAGTCATGCATCAGCTGATATAAGATCTTCTCAACAGGCTCTCCCATCAGGCATGCTATTTGCACATTTCTCTCGATGTTGCTCATAAAGTGCTCTACTTTTCCATTGGCCTGCGGCCATAACGGAGTGACTCGTCTGTGGGTAAAACCCAGGTATTCTGCAAACGTCTTGAAATCCTGCCCCATGAAAGGGGGTCCATTGTTAGGTTTGACTACTCGCGGTATCCCATATGTGGCGAACATCCTGTCCAGTGCCGGTATGGTGTGGCAAGCAGAGGTGGAGGGTACCAATTGTAGATCTGGGAATCGAGAGTATTCGTCCATTGCCACAAATATGTACTCCCCCCTTCCAGGGGCCCAAAGAAATCAACTGCTATCTCATCCCATGATTTCTTTGGAAGGTCTGTCATGCACAATGGCTCAAGTCGTGTGCGAGGGCTGATGACCGCACAAGTGGGACATTGCTGGAGAAGTGTTTCCACCTGCGCATCCAGCTGCGAAACCATATTTTCTGCCGTAGCAACCTCTTTCTATAGTCAGCACATTCGCACCCTGCAATGATCTGTGATCTTACTGCTTCGTCATTGGAGTAATTGTTGAAATCGCAGTATTTGAGTCAAATGCGTAGTCACATGATGTATGAGTCCATCGAATAACTTTTCTGTTGCTTGTCGTGTGGAACACATGCCGTTCATAGTCCACGCTGGTATGGGGTGTGAAGTAATCGGTGAGAGCTGTCTTGAGGTTGGTGTAGGTGTCTGTGGTTCCAGTCGGCAACTCGTCCACGATATCTTGTACATTGAGATCTATGGACAGGGTTAGTAGGTTGTGTTTTTTGCCTTCTTTCAGAGGCCCAATGGCCGTGATATAGACCTTGAAATCCCTCATCCATCTTCTTCATCTGGGACCTGAACTGCTGGTCTCTGATAGGTCAAAATGGGTGGGTAGTTGCATGATCAAATCGCCCTGCAGCCTCGAAGGTAGAACCGCTGGTGGCTTGACAGGCACTATCAGGTCCTCCTCTTCTGACATGTTGATTCTGTGGCTGGCAGTGGGGATGTGCAGTGTGGCCCTTCACTGGCTGGGATGCAATGCTTTTGCTGCAGGGGACTCACAGTAGTCACAACTGCCCAATTTGTGCCTTTAATGTTTTCTTGGGTGTCTTCCGCCCTGCTCTGATGGCAGGTGAAAACGCCTGCGTGGGCATTGCCTAGTGTCCTCCCCAAGCTGTATCAGTGTAGCAATGTTCACTGTGCACTGCCCTTGGTGTGTTTTATTTGCCTTCATTGGTTGGTCGTGATGAGAGCAGCACAGTCCTGAGGGCCGCGTGCATTTGAAATCACACGCAGGTGTGATGAAAAAAAAACACAAGGTGCGTAGGCGGCTCGGGCCTCGCACTCGCTGTGGCAGTTGTATGCGTCACCTGCTGTGCCTTGTCCGGAGTGCCTCCCCGGCTCCTTCCTTCGCTCCATGATGCCTCTCGGGCCACACCGCCCTCCGAACGCCCCCTTCTAGTGCCAGATGCCACACCTGCTCCGCCTGGGAAAGCAGTGATATTCAGGCCGCTCTGCTTTGCCCGTGGAACGCCACCTCCAGACGCCGGCTATCTCTCTTGCGGATCTTCCAACGCGGGGATCAGACATGCATGGGTCGACCCGCTAGTCGCCACTTTAATTTGCTTCAGGATATGTCATGCATCGATATGAATACCCACGCGAGTTCTCATTCATGCTTCATACGTAATGAAGAGCGGACACGAACAGAGGGTACAAACACACGCCTTTATTCAAGCATGTCCCACAATCTAACTAACTCCTACTCATCCGCCTACCTCTCTCCCCCTTCCGGGCTGCCCCTCACCACGTGACATGGGTGCCGGCTTCACAAGACGTTGCAAGTAGTGTGAATACTAGGTACATTTCATTTAACTATATCAGTTTGTTCATTATTTTCTTTCACTAGTAGATTGGGTTCCCAGTGTTAGTAGAATGCCCAACCCGCCGGCTCGTGGTTTTATGGCAGTTGGATGTGCTCTAGAAAAATAACACGACACAGCGAGTTGGCTAAGCACGTCATCTTTATTGCTTGCTGTACTCAATACGGATATTCCCAGGAAACACGAGTGAAATGCTTCCTGCCAAACAGTTATAAACATGGAAAAGGGGCTTCACACATTCTCAACACAAGGACGTTACATCTCCCCCCCACATAAACCCCAACATGTATTTACTTATTCCATTTCTTCAGTCCACTTTCGACCAGGTGGCTGCACAGTTACCTCACTGTCACTGCTGTCGGCAGTGTCCACATTAGCGTCTATGTAGTCACAGCAGCTGTCAGACAGATCACTGTCGCTGAGATCTTCTTCTGATGAGACCCCTTCAGTGAAGGAGTGGACAACCTTCCAAAAGAGCGATGAATTTCGGGTGATGGAGTGAATGTCATTCTCTACTGACACCATTGTCCCCTTGACGTCCATCACACGCAGTGGATTGGGAGGAAATGAAGGCATGTCCTTCTGAGTCTATTTCTGGCACACCAACACTGCGTCCCCTATGTAGATGTCACCCTTGCTCTTCTTCTCATATCTGCATATTTCTTCATTTTCCGTTTGCCGGCTTTGTCAGTTTCCCGGGCACCTCGCGCCATGTCTTCTTCGGGATCCATGCCTGGCACCTGAGGCAAACATGTGCAGATCTTGCGATTAAACATGAGTTCCGAGGCACATACCCCTGTGGTGCTGTGCAGGGTGTTCCAGTAATGGTCAATAATGCACAGATGTCTTGACGTTATCCATGAATCAGTCTACCGTGCCATTGGCCTGGGGCCATAGCAGTGTGATCTTTCTGTGTTGAAATCCAGTAAGCTTGCTGGACAGGGCAAACTCCTGTCCACTGAAAGGGGGACCGTTGTCTGTCTTTAGCACTGAGGGAACACCGTAGTCTGCAAATATCTTGTCGAGTGCGGGATGATGGCATGTGCACTCATGCAAGATACCAGGTGGACTTCAGGGTATCGAGACATCTTGTCTATTGAAACCAATAGTACTTTCCAATTTCCAGGGTCCCAAACAAATCAACGGCCACCTCATTCCACATATGTAACAGCATGGGGGGTCATTTGCAGGGGTTGAGGAAAGGTGTGCGTTGCCGCAGCCTTTTACAGCAGGCAGTCTTCCACCACTGCCTGTATTTTGGAGTCCATCTTGGGAAACCACAACTTGGTTCTCATTTGTCGATTGGTGGACACAATGCCTCTGTGACCCGCGTGCACAAGGTCTATGATGCGGTCTTGTAGAGAGAGCAGCATAACAATTTTACTCTTCTTTAGAAAAGTGGACAACACATCCTTCATGAGTGTAAATGTTTGTATTGTTTTTTGCTGACCGTAGTGTGCCCTTATCTGCGAGAATCTTCTCCTTTACCAGGGACAACAATGTATCTCTCTCCGTCATTTGTGCTATTTCCTGAATGGTTAGTGCTGCAGGGAGCACCTTGATCACTAGATAATTGACATATAGGTCCGCCTTGGACGTCTGTGCCTCCACATCAGCCAGGAGCAGGAACTGGGAGAGGAAGAGGAAACTAGGTGGACTTTTTTCCTTCCTGAGCTTGTGAACAATGTCAAAAGAGTATTCCTGGAGGAGGCGGAGGCATTGGGCTTGCCGTGGATGGTGGTGAGGGCCTGATGGTCTGTCACGATGGTGAACTTCTTTCCGTGTAGGAACAGGTGATAGTGCTCACAGGCCCACACCACAGCCAAGCTTTCTTTTTCTGGCTGGGAGTATGCACGCTTGGCATTGGAGAGGCTCCTGCATGCGTAAGATACAAAGCGCTTTGGCAAGTTTGATCCTTTCTTATATTGCGCCAGTAGGGCCCCTAACGAACTCGCGTCTACCGTAACCTCTGTTACCAGTTCTGGGTCATAGTATGATATGCAAGCAGCCAAAGATGCAAGACTTTATGTCCTGGAACGCGGCCTTGCACTCCTGGGACCTAAAGAACTCCTGTCTCTTTGCTGTGAGGAGGGGCAACGGCGTGCTGATGGAAGCAAAGTCTAATGTACCTTGTACAATAACTGCTCATCCCTTAAAATGACCGAAGTACTGAGATGGAGGACGGAGTGGGTGCACCAACCAGCGCCTGCACTTTCGCCGGATTCGGTTGCAATCCCTCACACAAAATAATGTGTCCAAAAAAATGTCAAAGTGGACTTGCTAAACTCACACTTGTTAAGGTTGAGAGTCAAATTTGCTTGTTGCAGTGCCATGCAGACTTTGCGTAGAGTGTCGTTGTGGGCTTCTTGTTTGGCCCCAAAGATTAGAATGTTATTGCTGTAATTTAAGCACTGGGGAATGTGCTGGATGACCTGGTGAATCTAATTTTGAAAAATGTCAGCGGACGACGTCACCCCGAAGCTTAAACTCTTGTACCTGAACAGTCATATGTGTTGTGAATGTGGTGATGTATCTGTTGTTTGGATTTAGCTCCAGCTGGTGATAGCCTTTATTAAGGTCTAATTACAAAAAAAAACACATTGGCACCATGCAGCAAGTGCATCATATAAGTCATTCGGGATGAGAGATGTCATTCGGGATGAGAGATGTCTTTCGCTTTCTATTGCTTGGTTTGGCACCTGCATGTCCATGCATAGGCATATTTTATCACTATGTTCTCTTTTGGGCACTGGCACAATAGGGGAAACCCACAGCGCTGGCCCTTTTACGTGTTCTATATTGTCCCGGGCGAGTATTGATTACAACTCCTGTTCAACTTGCACTTGGATGTTCAAGGAAGGCCCTCTGTAGTGTTAAACTGTCGGCTTTATCTGTTTGTCAATATGTCGTTTTATTTGGTTTTCTTTTAGTTTTCTCAAACCTTGAAAAAGTGATGGGAACATTTGAATCACCATGTCTTTGGGGCTGGAGGTGTATGCCAACATTATTCGGTACATGATGTGTACCAGACGCATCTTGATCGCCGACTTAAAACTCAGTATGCTGCCTCTGGGCATGTCACCTTTTATCACGTAGATTCTCACCTTCAGTGGCGCCTTTGTCAATGAGAAACTCCTGGGTACTGCCATTTATCTGCAGGGGCAATGTCAAGAGGAATTCTGTCGCTGTTCTATTTCTGAAGGCATGTACATACCCTCTCTTTCGCTCACCACTTGAGGATGACTCAGATCCTGGCTGGTGTCTTGGAGACGACTCGATATAGCGCACGTTTCACCTTGTAGACCTCTGCTTCTGTTCATCAGGCGTGCTAGATCTATGACATTCGTAGCATCACCCGGAGGTATGCTCGGGACTCTGGGGTGTTGTGCGACACCATCAAATACCGTTCTTGAGTATCTTCTCTCAGATTTGTGTGCTCCATATTTGCCCACTTCTTTGCAAATGCACTTGCAGGGGTTTTCTTCCCCACAGGCATCACACCGGTGCCCGTAGCTGGACATGTCCCTACTTGGGGGAATTCGTAGCCACATCTGTAGCATTTCATTGCTTCCTTTTTGCGCGTTTTATCAGACGCTTGTATGTGGCTCAGAGGGGGCAGGGTCACATGAGAGATGGTGACCTTCCCCATAGATTTGCCTTGTCAGGCAATAGCCATGTCAGCCCTTGCCAACATGAGAATGTCCTCCAAGGATCTCTTCTACTGGAGTTGCTTCTTGCAAAATTCAGGGGACTCGCAGCCAACAATCACCTGGGACCTGAGGGCCTCATCTGTGGAGTAATTGTTGAAGTCGCAGTATTTCACTCTCTCTCTCAGTCTCGTGAAAATAAGTCCAGGATTTCACCCTTATTCTGAGTGGTACTATGGAAAATGTGTCTCTCGTGGTCAATATTTCGATCTGCAGTGAAATAGGCATTCATGGTGTCAATTACATCTTAGTAGGAGACAGTGGTTTGGGGTGGCAGCTCATAAGCCATGTGGTGCACGGTGGGCCACAGCATATGCATCAGAAGGCCCCTAAAATGTTGTGGTTCTCGCACCCCTAGTGCATCTACATAGATGTAGAAATCCAACAGCCATCGGCTCACCTAGGCCCCAAACTACTTGTGTCTGGAATGTCGAAAGGCAGTACCCCTTGGAGCTGTACACTCGAGGGTCAAGAAAGTGGAGGGTGTGGCCAGCGTGGACACAGAGAGCTCTTCAGATGACATTTTCTAGGTCGCTCCTCACCTGGTTACACCTTGTGACACACTCTTCAGCATCCACTATCACATGCTGTATGGCTGGGCTTGTCAGGCTGCCTTGTCCTGGTATGCCTCCATGTCCAGCTAGAGCCTGGCCTCCTTTGCCGCCAGAATGTCTGTTGGAGAGTCCTTACTAAATTCCTATGCTATTGCAGCACACACGATGCTGTGGGGCCTGCAAGAGGAGACACGTACATATGAAGCAGGCCGCCCGTGTGTCTGGAGGTGGTGGAACGCTCAGGAGTGTGGCAGTCAAACGCTTTCATAGAGCGGACACACCCGATTGCACCGTTTGTATAAAGGCGTGCGCTTGGCGTGTCCTGTTGTGGTCATGGCACGCAGCAAATGCAATGATCCCACGCTATGTGAGGGACTCGACTGAGTGTGCTTATTGCATGGACAAACCTGTTGATACCTCGTTGCACGTATAGAATGCCCTACCGGCCTGCTCGTGAGCTTATGGCCGTTGGGTGTGCTCCAGAAAGACAATAAGACACATCGAGTTGGCTAAGCCCATCGCCTTTATTGCTTGCTGTATTCAATACTGATCTTCCCAGGAAACACAAGTGACATGCTTCCTGCCAAACAGTTATAAACATGGAAAAGTGGCTTCACACATTCTCAACACTAGAACGCTACAGTATTGTCACATAGCTTTTTATGTTATGTTTTGTCTTGTCAGACCTCCTCCTAATGGTCTGACCTACCCCAGAGGCTTAGGCACCACTTCCTACAGCCTTTGGAGCCCTCCTCCCCAGGCCAATACCTGTGTGCTGGTTTCCCAGGACCATCTGCT
Organism: Ambystoma mexicanum; assembly: GCF_040938575.1. NCBI lineage: Eukaryota > Metazoa > Chordata > Amphibia > Caudata > Ambystomatidae > Ambystoma > Ambystoma mexicanum. The sequence continues at coordinate 999,721,036 of NC_090935.1, read as the reverse complement.
TTGCCAAGTAAATATCCTTTTGGTATCAGGGATTGCTGGGTCTCTTAGTGAGTTTCTACCCGGCTCTGTGATTTTGGGACCCCTGTAGCTCTGCCGGACTCTCCTCGGTTGGCAATGGTACCCGTGGTATAAGTTGTGTCGGAAAACATCTTCTGCATCTTTCCGATGGCATCCGGAACTGCTGCTTCTTCGTTCGTGTGAGTTGTGCTTTGTACGATCTTGCCGTACCTCGGCAAGGCGGCAGTAGCACCGTTCCGCAAAGCCGCCCTTAACAACTTCTCTCATGCTTCTGCATTGGTCACAGTCATCTGCCGTCTGCAACAACCGTGGGGCAGTCTCGGAGCTGTATTCCAGGACCATTGTTCCTACAAGGCTGTAGGGTCTTGCCTTGGGTCAGCGGTTTCTCCTGGCAAGCGAGTTCTCTCTAGGGACGCTATCAGTGTTCCCCCTCCGAACCGCCACCTTCTCAATGACCACAGCTGTTCACTGGTTTGATCTCTTGCGTTCATCAGTCCAGCTCTCTCTTTCTTCTTCATCCGCGGGCGGGTCTAAGGGCTCTTGATTTGCTTTTGGATGTTTGTTTGTCCACAAGCTAGTGCTTTGGCTTGTCTCTACTGCATCTGCACTCCAAGCTTATTGTTAGCTAATTTCCATAGTTCAGACAAACACTAGAGTGCTGATATTGAGTCCCATGTCTCCTTCCTCCATCCCTACTGGGCTTCCCCATCTCAGCGAGGTCATCATTGTTTTCTATGGGATTTCTTCTACTCTTTTCCATTCCCTTACTAATTTTATATATTTCTGATATCCTCTTACATAAGGACATTGGTTGGTGTGGTATATGAGTGTTTAGAGTAGGCCTTCTTTTCTACATTTGTTATGAACCCTAAAGCACCTTCACTCAAGGCAAATATGGCTGTAGTATAATCCAGAAAATTGGATGGACTCGCAATATATCTCAGCGGCACTGTAAGCGGGCATGCGCCTCTTCTCTCAAAGGTCACCCTCCAGAGGCTAAGCAGTGCTCTCTGATACTGCACCATCAGTCAACAGCTCATCCTGATTCAGTGAATTGTTTGTACTAATGTAATTGTTGCTCCACTGTATTTTGCTCCTTAGCATCCTATATCAACTGTTGCTCCCCGATATGAATTATTTGCCCTACTTTACCTGTTGCCTGACTGAAATAGGTTCCTTTGCACTAGTTCAATTGCTTACTGTAGTTGAGTTTTTTTACCTAGTTTAACTGTTGCCGTGATTTATTTTGGTCTTTGCATCCTAGATTGTTTGCCCACAGCCTGAAAAGTTGTCCCCAACACTAACACTGTCTTCTTCATGCTCAAACACGCTATATGCAGACCAACTATGCCACACACAAGGCAATTTAGAACCCATCCCTAGAGACATCAAATAACAGAACACTACAGCTCTATAACCAATTTATGTACCACTGCCCCGACCAATGCACCCTAGTACCATGGGTACACAAGGCCCCCATCTGGGCATAAATACCTCTATTCTCTTGACACAGACCACCTAGAAACAGACCGGCACACAGAACTTGAGTAATTCCAAACTGGAGGAATCAAGACAGCAGCAAAGTTGTCTTGCATTTTCCTTCTCTCCTCGTTAACCTAACTCACCCAGCTCTCTTTCAGATTCACCAGAGCAGCTCATGACCATGCAAATGGCAGTGGGGCATGGTATAAATTCCAGTAACATAACATAAAATAAACATAACAGCATTAACATAATGTTACCATTAACTTACACATTAACATTAAGAAACACATTCACGTGCACATTAACATAAGCATTAACATAACCTTAACATTAAAATAACAGTAACATAACATTAACATAAAATAAGCATAACATAAACATAACATAAGCATAAAATAGCATTTCTAGGAGGAACTCAAAGCTGAAACCGCAAGGGACAAAGGACATGTATCCTGGCGAATTCCAACAGCTGTACCATTTATTTAAAAATGTAAATACATTATTGCATGTTAGCAACCAAGAATTACACATTCTCAAGCAGTAAAAGTAAAAGAACAATGACGGCAGTAAGTAAATGGTTAGCCTATACCCACTCTTAATACTTGTTGGTGTCCGGTCCCTTTGGGTCTAGTCGATTCTCAGGTGGTACTTATTGCTGCAATTTTTCAGCACTTAATAGTAACATGTAACTAAACTTCAAACTCCCCCCAAAACCCCAACATAATAACAATTGCCCAAAGGCAGACGGCTCGTTCAGGCTCAGCCACTTCTCATGCTCCAGCGATCATCCCCCCGACTGGTCTCGCGTTCAAGGGCTGGGTGTCTCCAACTGGCACCCTAAAGAACTCAAAGAGGTTAAAGTGTGGAAATATGGTGATTACTGCATAGACCCTACCCATCTTCTGCAGTGTCAGCCTGTCACTGTCTCGCCCTACCCACTTAACATCTTCACTCCCCTCCCGTCATTTACAGAACTCATGCTTCCCTACTGCTTGCCTCTTTGAGGCCAGTCACTCACTCCTGATAATCTTTTCTCAGGTCTCTGCGTCGCGTCTCCTCGGAAGAAGCGCTACCTCTGCGTGTCCAAAGTGAGAGGCACCGTTGTGTATGACCTTGAGCATTGCCAGGTAAATCAACATGTACTTGAAGCCGGCCCTCCGCAGTCTTTCCTTGGTGCGGCCAAACGCTGCCCTTTGCCTCTGCACTTTCAGTGTGTAGTCTCGGTATACGGCTATCTTGGCGGATCCCCTTTCAATTATCCCCTCCTCATCTGGAAAATGCAAGGATTGTCTCTTTGTCTCTGTAATTCAGGATTTTTGCTATCACAGTCCTTGGTGGTGCCCCAGGCGGTGGTTTTCTGGCGAGGGACCTATGGGCTCGTTCTACAGTGAAGCCATGTGACAGGTTGCCCGGCCCTTCCTCATGTAACAGCATATTTTCCACTAATGTTGTTGGGTCTCTGCCCTCCTCTCCCTCAGGCAGGCCCAACATTCTTATATTGTTCCTGCTCGCCCTTCCTTCTGCATCCTCTGCCCTGCTTCTTAGTGCTGCCACTTTCAATTTAAGCCCCTTCACCTCCGTCACGGTCTCCGCAATATGCTGCTTGCTCTCCGCTGCTTGAGTTTCTACTGTGCACACTTTTTCAGCCAGTGTTCAGACGTCCTGTCTCAGTAGCCCCACATCCGTTATTACCTCATCTATCTTCTTCTCCAATGTGGTTTGGAGTGCTGCTATGGGTTTCAACATTTGGTTTTCTTCTGTTCTCTGTTTGTTCGTTGCCGGTCTCTTGAGATGGTCTGCCGCCACTCTCTCCCTTGCGTGCAATCTCTGGGCCTGAAGCCAAGGACAAGTCTTGCAGACCTGTTCTGGATTAGTTGCAGAGGGTGGAGAGTAGAGGAAGGCAGATTAAGAAAGAGGCTGTTTCAGTAGTCCAGCCTAGAGAGAACTTGGGCTCTGGAGACAGTGAGCCTCTGGGGGAAAGTGAGAAAAGGAGGAATACCTCTGAGAAGGTGCAGCTGGTAGTGGAACTTCTTAGTGAGGTATGTGATGTGAGGAGAGAAGGAGAGAGTAGAGTTGAAGATGATTTTTTGCCTCACAGGAAGGCGCAGGGAGAGGGCCCAAGGAGTGTGGCCAGAGTAAAAGAGGGAAAGCGGGAGTTGGGGTCCCAATGAGAACTATCTCAGTCTTACTGGCATTGAGGCAGAGATCATTGGAGGCGCACCACTCCTGAATCGCGGATAGGGCATCGGGAATGAGTGAGAGAGGAGAGGAGGCTGAGGAGATCCTGAGAGAGAGCTGTGGGATGTATTGATCCACTTTGCTATGCTATGCAGCCTCACTCTATTATCTATGGTGCATGGTGCAAGAAACAGAAAAATGGCGGCAAAACCCTTGTGCGCGCCAAAACCACCAAAACCGCGTTTTTCAACACACCAAAAAGATGGCAGCACAACCTTCCACCCATGGTGCATGTGTGGTGGAATAGAGCACATGCTGCAGAAAAAAAGTGCCAGTGGGCTCCATGACAAATAAACATAGAGTTCAGAGGGAACAGCAGCGCTTTGCATGTGAAACTCAAAAATGTGCCTGTAAATGACATTTACTTTGCTGCTGAAACTCCAAAATGCCTGTAAATAACACTTCCCAACATTCAAAATCTTGCTTGGCACTAAAATTCATTTAACCTAATCAAGCACTGTGAATGTACAAAGTGCTGAAATATAAAGAGCAAAACATCTTCTCAGCAAAACTGGGCTACGTGTGAATGACAGATCCTGTCAAATGGGCTCTCCTGATTAAACCTTAAAGTGGTCTAAAACTAAAAGTCTGCCGGATTAGCAAACATAAAAGGACTGTTGTTGAAAGGAACACAGATTTCAGTTGTTTTTAATCCCACAGGTTTTAAATCTAAGAAAGTAAAATATCTATGTCATCAGATGCAACAAGTTTATTTTCTGCTGGAGTTTAAGTCAATAAAGTATGGAATAAACTAGTATGGCTGGGGCTTCAAGAGGTTGGAAAACAGGTTTCCACCCAGGGGGAAGGCATTCCTCTCAGCAGATACTCACTGACATATTATAATTGTGGGGTAGGACAGACTTTTGTCTGCAGCCAGGGACTGAGCAATGGCAGATCCTCCAGGCCAGGAAATGGACATGTGAAGAGGTTGTAAACTTGGCTTGCTGAAGGAAATCCCAAAGGTGGGGGCTACTACTTGAGCTCCTGAGACAGACAAAAGGCGGACCATTTGCTGCTAAGAACATGTAATGAACAATTTTTAGAGACTTGTAACTTGCTATCAGAAATGGTGAAAAATATAAAAAAGGGCTAATTTTGGCCCTACATTTTAAAACGTGGTGGAACTGTGTAGCATATTCTGAACAGGAATGGCAATATATGTGATTTTATGGGAACTGTATTCATGCTAGAATTGTTAAACCTTGCACACACATTCCTATGGTAAACACGCATAATTGTGTAAATTTGGAGAAAGTTTGGAAAATGTTTTCATGGAGAAATGGACAAAATGCTGCAAAAAGGCGAAACAAGGTCTCACAGCTGTGGGATTTTGAGGAACAGATACTTCATAATATATGTAATCATTGTATGTGATTTTCGTAGAGGCTACAAATCTATAAATATGTATTTAGGACAAATTTCGATTTTGATACTAGTGGCCAGGGGAGGTTTCTAAGGATTGTAAAAACCAAACCAAAAACTTGACATCATCTGTCTTTGATCCAATCACTCGGATGCAAGGCGGAGATGAGGCTCTGATCCAATCCCAGTTCACAGGGGCGAGTTTAGTTAGACCGGCCCATACACCCATTTTTGTGATGTCATTGGAAAGGATAAATGGAGACAGCTGACAACACATAGACACTCTCTCTTCTGATTCCAGCGAAGCACTCTGATCCAGCATTCAACATCCAGCCTTTAACATCCTTCCAGATCCAGATACCAATCAGCAGGCCAAGCAGTAGCTGAACCATTTACAGCTATGCCTCAATCCTCAATTTATCCTCAACTAATCCTTACAACCCAGTGAAGCGCTGTGGTGTGGGGAAGCATCCTGAAACTATTTGGCTTGCTATCATAATGCTTGCCTGATGAACTCGCAATCCCGCTGATCCGAAATATCCAGAAACAAGAAGGACATATCCCGTGTAGTTCCAGTGACCGGCCTAGCTGATCCTGTCCCGTGCCTGATGTGCTGTCCTTCCCTGATAGACCAATCCATTGACCAGAACTTTGACGGTCCAAAAATCTTAAATCCCGGTGGATTATGAGTATTAACAGGACGCTAGAGAACTATTGTATACCTTAAATTCTAAATACATAAATATTTACTGTTGCAAATTAGCCTGATTCCTGGTTCAATGTGACCGGGGGAGGAGGGGGTTTGAGAAGGGTGTGATATGCGTGGTATATCATTCAGAATATTGAATTTATAGACAGCAATAAATAAGGGTTTCATTATTGCACTACATGCTAGGCGAGACTTGGGTGTGTGCCTCATTGAAATCCCTTACAGCTTGGGGGCTCGTGCCGCGATTCTGAATTAAAATACCACTTTTGACAGGCTAACACAGCATACTAGCCTGCAAGGTAAAGACACCTGTTTGGGTTGGCATACTGTGCTACACTGTAAAAGCACCCCTCAAAAGAAATACTCAAAAGAATTGGGCCTGTTTGCAAAAGTAAATTAACCCTGAGATAAATCAGAAGGAAATTAATATTTCCGGAATGGCGACCCCAGTGGAAATTAATATTGCTATGGAACACCTCCTGCACAAACTGTTTGTCAGGGGTGAGTGGCCAGAACAGGAGGAACATGTATGGCTGCAGGAAATAAAACAACAAATCACTACAATCGACCTTCATACCTGGCAGGACAAGGGTCCATTACATTAAGCGCTTAGCAAGCTGTACATGGCCCCACAAATACAAAAGGAGCAGTGCAAAATTGCCAAAATAGCAGCCTACCTGCACCTCCACATAGGAATAATACAGGAAAAGCATGCAGACAATATAGTTCTGGCACAGAAGCAAGGGGAAGCACTGCAGAAAATCCAGACCAATCTGGACTCTGCAGAGCAAAGGCTCCAGGATAGCCAAGAATCTGAAACAGAGGCTAGGCAGTATATCGCCAAACTGAAGGAAGATCTGTCTCTCTTGCAGCAAAAGAATGAAGAACAAGATCTCAAATTACAGAAACTGCAAGATGAGTATCAGGAAAGAGTTGACTCTCTACAACAGAGTCAACAGAAACTAACACAGCAATTGACTTTTAACAGAACATGCGCAGAACAAATAGTCACTTTAGAGAACCACCTAGAATCCTTGAAAGAGGAAAATAATAAATTAATTATTAAAGACATCCACTCTCAAGAGGAATTTGATGAGGAGCGCCAGAAATCCCATGCATTTAAAAGTCAAAGGGATGACCTGGCTGCACAGAGGGGAACTCTAACTCAGGAGAGGGACGCTTTAGGCCAGGAAGTCAGCCAATTAAAAACTAAGTTGGAAGAAAGAAAGCTGGCTCTTCAGGAGTTTAGTGAAGTTAAAGCTGAATATGAAAAGCTACTAGAGCACACCAGGCGGGTGGAGGATGCTCTGGCAAAGAACACTCAGATCAATAAGGACCAAACTAAGGTGGTGAGTGTAACGCTCACCTGGTATCCACAGGGACGTCACTCAGCCTGTTCTGATCTCTTACGAACCTGAACCCTTCCCTGGAGTCTACTCGACTGGAGACTGGGCCTGAAACACAGGATTGGTAGAGTTTAACTCCCTATTGTCTCTGTGTGCTTGAACCCCTTCTTCCCCGGGGTCCAACCCTTCCCTTTGATCCACAGCTCACCTTGTTTTCTTGGAAAGTGTGCTCTCCATCCTGCTTTCAGTGCAGGGGCGCATTGATTGATGCAGGCTCGTTGCTGCCTAGTTACTTCACTGGCAAGAGTCCGACAGGTAAGTATAATGAGTCTTTTGAACAGTTCTCTAACTTTGTTCCTTTCCTTCCTTAGATGATGGCCGGCATCTGGGGATGGCGACGTGCTGCTGAGATGAGTAGCGCTGAAGGTGAGTGAGAGTGTGATGCGCGATGCGACCCTTTCGTATTTGTATTGAACTGAGTTCTTTTTCTGTGTCTTTTAGGTGCCGCGATGCTTTCAGTGTGGATGCCGGTTATGAAGAAGAAATGCGGTGAGTAAGCGCGGTATGCGGCGCCTCGAGATGTTTCCACACTAACCTGGAGTGTCTTTTCCCTCTTGCAGATGGATGAGAAGTTCCGGAGACAGAGTTCCCTCAGAGCGGCTGGGATTCAGGTAAGGGTTTGAAGCTCGTACAGTTTTTAAAAATAAGCAAAGCTTTGCTGAATGCTTACTGATGCCTTTTTTCTGTTCTTTTCCCTTTTCCTTAGGATGCGGTGTGCCGGGATGGGAATGACACCACCGAACATGCCCGCAGAACAGAAGGAGCGATGAATGCTGGGCAGAAGCGCCGCAAGGTAAGGCTGTTCCTAACAGTGTTCTTGTTCTTGCAGGAGCTGAGCGCAGAAGAAAGATGCAGGCCTACTGGAGACCGATCCGCACACAGTGAGTGTCACGCTGCAGGTGCAGAAAACACAAAGCATGTTTCTCAGTCTGGGCGTGGCTTAAATAGTCTCTGGGTATCCCAGGTGTCTCTGGGCTGAACCACACCCAAAAGACTAGACTGCACATGCACTTCTGGGAACCGAAATATGTGAGGGCATCCATCTTGTCCCCATCAATGCACTACAAGTCCAATCCCCAATGTTATCCTATGGGAGTGAGTGAGTCTGGTGCCACAAGCGCCAAGTCTGACTCCAAGTGGGTCTTTGGAGGGATGGAGAGGCCCTTGAGGGCCATGTAGGTGATCGTGGCCTGGCTTCAGCCTGACATCTTGGAGGGCTGGGGACATGAGGGGCAGGAATCATGACAGTGAGTCTCCTGCAGAAAAAACTGGCCCAGTATTCCCAATCCAGGCAGGAAGCACAGAGAGACAATGAGGCTCTCTGTGAAAATAATGACAGGCTCCACAAACAGATAGCCATGCAGGAGCAAATCATTAAGACCAGTAAGGCCTTCATAGAGGAGCACAAGGGTCAGATGTTGGCATGTCATCAGGGAATAAGGGCTGATAGAGAGGAGATAAGAAGGGACAGAGAAACCCCTGAGCATAACCTCAGGACCCCTGTTATCAGGGACTTTAATCCCTTCAGTCCCATGGACTCTGCCACCCTCATGCCCACTGGCTCATTTGAACCAAGGGCCACAGGGATGGTAGACTTCAGCACAATGGGAAATATGGGACTGACAGACCAGCGCCTCCCAGAAATGGATGGGCGGGCATCCTTGTACAGATTCCCAAATGTGAAGGCTAGTCTCTCTGAGCAGGAAGACTGCAGTGAGGGGAGAATCAGAGAATGGGTTCCTCAAAATTATCACCTACCAAGGGATCAGTCTGTCAAATTTGGTGGAGAACTCCCTGAAAGTAGACCCACCACGAATATCCTAAAAACCTCTTCCCAGCCAGGGCAGTGGGGGGGTACTCAGCCAATCCTGGGAGCAAGGGAGAGTCAGAAGACTCTTCTGAGCGCCACAGGTCTCAAGAGACTAGGCCCAGGGCCGGTCTTTGCATCAGGCAGTGCAGGCAGCGGCCTGAGGTGCCAGGCTCTGGGGGAGGGGAGGCGCCAGTCTAACTTCAACAACACCATTGTCATCATGTCAATCATTGTACAAAAGTCCATACGGTACGCAAAAAACAAAGTGAAACCTTTTAAATCATCAGAATCTCCAATTCCTGCAGTCAGCAGCACTGCATTCAAAGCCAGGCCCCTCTGGGGTCTTTGCAAGCCCTTGCGGCCAGGACCTAAATGCAACATGTGTCGCTTATCTGTTCCCAGGCTGAAATTTGGGTGATCACACGTGCCTCTTCCTCAGCGCATGTGCTGTACAGAGTTGGGGTTGATTGATTGATTGGGCTGGTAGGATACAGATGGCACTTGCGAAGTTGTGCTTGAGTGGTTAGTATCTTGGGTACATGCAACTTTTCGTTCCAGCGTGGGACACAGGGTCTGGATGCAAAGAGGTGATGTGCCTGTGTTTGCATTACTGTAGCTCTGCATCTTGCTCTGTGAGGCCAGTACTGTGCAGGTGGGTGTGGGGCAGTGGTGCAACGACCATGCAGTACAAGCGTAACACAGTAATATAAGAGTCGCTCATATCATAGGCTGTATGTATTATTAATGCAATTCAGGAATGCAAAGTTAATAAAAATTATAAGTGTAAAATAGCAACCTAAAATAGCTTCTTTTTAGTATAAATATTGTTCAACCAACATAAACACTATAGAGGAAAGAGCATTTCGAATGTAGTGTTACACTGTAATACCGCAAAATAAGGTTGGGGTTGCGGACCACAGAAGCATCAATCTATATATTAAAAGTCCACCATTTACGTTTCCGCCTCGCCATCCATGGTGTCACTCAACCAACTTGAAAATTAATGACTGCAGGCTAAATGGGTCATGCAGAGAACTGATACAGCACCCACATATGCTTATATATTTTGCGGGTCGTCCTCGCTTCACAAGCACTCTGCAATTTGTCACAAAGGTGCTCCCAAGCCAGGCTTCACCATAATGCTGGTGTTTGCTAAAGGGCTGCACAGGGCACACACAGACACAAAGCTGCACCCATCATCGTGTTGCACCTGGTCACACACCGGGCCACACAATGGCACTGGAGAAGCACAAGATCAGACACAAATGAGAGGGAGGGGATAATGGGGGAAGGGGGGAAGAGCTCTGGTTAGACCACCCACCCACGTCCGTCTCCCCAACCGCCCACCTCGAGTGAATCAAGCAGAGCCCAGGCAAATACCCCATATCAGCTTCAGTGATACAGATCTGACACCTGGAATCTTAAGCAAAATACATCAAAACCCATGGCTTCTCCCCTTATCTTAGTAAGACATTTCAGACTTCAGTGATCCCCCTCTTCCGTTCATCTTGTATGATAAGGCAAACAGAGCTGTAGATGGACAGAACAGGACACAGACAACTGGCGGCTGCACAGTTAACAAACGCCCGTGGATTAATAATGTAAAATGTTTCATTGTTAGCACATGCATCTGTGTACATACATTTTTAGGCAAATGAAAGAGGAGGGGTGTCCGTACTTGCATGTCAGGGGAGTGATTGGAAGAGTAGGGGCATGAGACTGTTGATTCTCAAAGCAGTGCTTAAGTGTGTGGATTCTCTGATTTCAGATGTGAAGGAGAGATTTAATTGATTGTAACATTGAAGCCACACTAGAATAGTCTCATTAGAATGTTTAAAGAAGTTAGATGCCCCCACATAAGTACGTTTTCACCTCACCCATCGTTTCTGAAGTTAGCACCTCTCCCAACATTTTGGGGGGGGCGCCAACCATGCTACCTGCCTGGGGTGCAATCTGGTCTAAGACCGGCCCTGACTAGGCCCCCACATTCTGCAAGCCATTCCCAAGCTCGCAGAATCAGGGAGAGCCTAGAGGATCAGATAGCCACCTCCTGTAGCAGTGCCTCTGAGTCGGAGGATGAGTGGACAAGGGTGACTAAAACGAAAAAGGCCAGCAAAATTAAGAGGGCCTTACTGAAAGATCCCCTGAAACAAATCAAGGCCATTAGGAGCATCATAACTCCCTATCATAAAAATGCCAAATATTCAGTTTGGGAGCACCTCGAATTGTATGAGCAAATGATGGATACTTTCCACCTGAAGAATAGCCAAAGTTGCATTCAATATGTCAAGTGGACATTTTCCCCGGAATACTCCAGCTTCTTTGCGGGGCTGGAGGGTCAGAACCACTCAAGATGGTCCACCTATAGGGCGGCCATCTTGAAGCATTTCTCCATACATAGAAACCCTCAAGAGGCCCGCAAGGCGGCCTACAATCTGCAATGTGGGGAAGACCAGGCCCCACAAGAATTTGTACAAGAGTTAAAACGTGCCTTTGTGCAGACCACCAGGAGGGTGCGCACAGACAGTAGGGAGTTCATCAATACCTTTTTTCATGCACTCCCTAAATACATTATGACCCAGCTGGTGAGGGACTTTCATGAGAAGAGATCACTAGACTGGATCATTGAACAGGCAACTCGCATTTATGAAGTGCAGAAACTGGTAGAAAATAAAAGTACTAATAAAAATCCCAAACCAACCAACACCCCTGCTGCTGCTAAGGTGGCGGAGGTGAAGGTTGCCCCCATTTTAGATCTGGAGATGGGAGGGGCCTAAAAATATTCCTGCGCAAAATCCTCCTAACCAAAGACCCAGAAGGCCCTCGGGCCAATCCCAAACAGTTAGTCAGGGAGGTAACCCCTCAAATGGGACCCCTAACTCCCCTGACTATATCACCCCCCGTTACAAGGGCAATCCTGGGCTATGTGTGGACTCCCCCAGCCCAAGGGGGAGGGGGATCCAACCAGGCAGCTGCCAACCCAGGAAACTTCCCTCCTAACTTTCCCCAGGAGGGCAGTAATCCCCCAAATACTGGGTTGAGTTTCTTTCCCAGGTACCCGCCAAACATCAACCCCCAAAACAACCCTTCTTTCTTTCCCCACTTTCGTGAGCCCAGACAGCCCAATCTGGGAGTGGGAAGGCCAAGGGTGGAGGTGTACCAGAACTATCCCAACCAAGGGTATTATGGGAGAAGGGACAGTTACCCTTCCCGTGATAAACCTAGGATGGACCAGAGAACCCCGTACCAGCCAGAGCGGCTATCCCAACTGGAGCGCCAGGTCCAGAACTTGTCTCAGGATCTGGGTCGCATGTTGAGTGCTCAGCAGAACCCTCAGATGAACATGGAGACTCAGAACTCCTCAAATCAAGGGTCTGGTACTCCATAGCAATGATGGGCAGAGAACCCCAACAACCCATTGGTTCCCAGGGAGGAGGCACAGGGGGAAGTGTGGTGTAAAGCCTTAGAGGAAGCTTCCTTCCCCACTTGTGAAAAGCCCCTGGAAACCCAGGAACTGGAACCAAAATCTCCTGCCCCGAAAGTCTGCAACCTAAGGAACAGAGGGCGGGTAGCAGAAATAAAGGGCCTAAAAAGACCAATTTTGTGGAGGAGGTTATAATCTTCCAATTTGAAGCAGGGATGGAGGAACTCCTCCCAAAGAAAAATGGGTCCCGAGAGATCCTGAGCCAGACTGGGTAGATGTGGGGACTGAGTTAAAACCGCCCATCATTGAACCCCAGAATGACCAGCCAGAAAAGCACCGGGCCCAAACCAATTCTGGTGACTGCCTCCAAAAAGTGGGGGGCAGCCCAGAATCAGAACCAGGGGAGTCTAAAACTCCTGCAATATCCAACTGTCACCTTTTTCTTACAGGTTCCCAAGATCCTAAACAAAATCCTACCCAAACTACCTCTCTGTCAGAATCAAAACCAAAGAAATTAACCCACCAATTGGCCCAAAATGCGCATTATATTTGCCCTGTGAGGAAAAGGAGGGAAGGTTTTATGCCCCGGTCCAAATACAGGGCCAATGTACATTTTGGCACTGGTTGACACTGGATCCCAAGCCACCCTTCTGTCAAAAAAGGGCCTTTGATGAGCTGAATTCAGGAAGGGGGAGGGATACCAGATCCCTCTCACCCCTCTTCCTGGACAACTTTAGAACTTCAATGGGAATGAAATTCCTGTCGAGGGGACTGTGGATGTAGACATTAAAATTGGGCGAGACAAGGTGAAACACCCGGTCATAGTTGTGACTCCAGAGGGTACACCATGTTTACTAGGGAATGACATCCTGCGTAGATTGTCTCCCCTAATAGATTGTGTAAACAAGGTCCTCTGGACCCAGACTAACTGACCAATGAAAATAAAACATAATGTCAACCATGTTAGTTTAAAAGGCACATGCCACACGGTTGAACAAAAACCTGACAAAATTGAATTCCATTTCCAAAACCACCAAATCCCTGACGTGACAGTATTTGCAGTAGGGCAACAAACTAGTGATGGGAAGTCCTCTCTATTTCTGAAAATCAACCTTCCTTCCAGTCTCAAGTGGCATTCCACACTGGAAGGGAATACTCTGAAATTCTATACAAATTTACAATCAGAAAATCCCACTGCTATAGTTCAAAACGAGGAGAAACAAGCTCAAAGCTTGGCTGACCTTCAGAAAATTGGAGAACAGTTGTTCATCCCCGTCCAGTCAAATGGGGGGAAGGACTCTGTTCTCGCCCGAGTGTGCGTGAGCAACGGTAAGAGCTTCATCAACGAGGCCATGTTCCGAAAACTCCCAAAAGATCCAGCCATTCCCACATTTTTTAAATTTTTTTTTATTTTATTGGTTTATATTCAAACCTTTAAAATGTTACACAAAACAAGACAAGACAACAATTAACAAACACATTAATATATATCCCGAAGTATCCTCCTCCCTTCTCACATCCAATGTCATATTATTACAGATGACTTAACAATACTGAGGCTTTAACGTGGCTGAATCGTTCTTAGGTTTGCTTAATATCATTAGCTCACGGCCATTCAACTACATTTAGTCTCTCTTCAATTACAGCCAAGAAAGAAGTCAGGGGCATCATTAATTTCATGTCCAATCCGTTCCACATTCTCTGCCACCATTCTTCCGCGCAAATAGTCTGATGGTCATCATACCACCGGTTCAGATGAGTTGATCTTACATCATTTAGTTCCGAACAGAAAAGCACGAGATGATTAAGTGATTCCAGCTCTTTGTCGCAAAAGCGACAAATGGAATTTAATCCTACGTTACAAGTCCAATGGCTGTCCGCTCCTTGGTTTTAATAGCATTTAGCCGGAATAGCATGAATAGTCTACTGGCTTTCGAATTTGGAAAACGATTCAGGTATTTTTGAAGCACATTATAGCCTCTTGCTTCGGCAGGAGAGTCTTTCATAGCACTGGCAGAATAGCGCTCACTACATGTAGTGATCCAATCGGCACACCAGATCATCACTTTTGCTGCCGTAGGATTTGAGTGGAGAGTTTCCAAGCTTATATTGTATTTTAGCAAGAGATCTTTGCATCGTTTCACCCATTGAGATAGAATATCAGGGCCTCTTGATGACGCATTGTGTAAGATCTTAAATTGCAAAATTCGTTCCTCTGCTCTGGATTTCCGAAATAAACCCAGTTGGTTCCAGCAGATCCGGGCATGCAGCGAAATTAAGGAAAGTTCATACCTTATGCAGGCTGTTGAGATTCCGATCGGTAGACTTAGTGCCTTAGATCAGAATGTATGTTCAGTAAAGCCCAGTGATTCGACGAGCATCCAAAGGCATTTTCTGCACCGTATGTCAGGATCGGTACAACTTTCTGTTTGTAAAAGTTTTGCAGCAAACACATCAAAAATCGCCCAAACTATCTGTGTATCACAACCCCCTGACATGCCAGCTGACCACATTTCCTCTTGGATTCGACTACCCAAGCCTCATCACAGATGCTGGAGTTCAGTATCATAGCCAGGTACTTTACGCTTTTTGAGATACGTAGTTGGTCTTGATCTAGTGTCCACGTATTTGAGGCCTTTGACTTTTGACTTGCTCTTAAGTTCTCAAACACCAGTATTTCCGTCTTTGCTGTGTTGATCTTCAGATTGTTCATGCTCACATATCTTTGCACTGCCTCAAGTTTACGTTGTAGGCCAATCAGGGTTAAATCTAAGATTACCAAATCGTCGGCATACAACAACCAGCTTATCTGCGATGAGTTGAGCTTAGGTGGAAACGCTCTCACAGAGTGTATCGCCTTGCCGATGTCAGAGATGAAAAGACAAAAAATTGCAGCTGCCAACGGGCATCCCTGTTTAACCCCTTTGTGCGTCTTAATCTGTGCTGACAGGGAACCTGATTGATCTAGTCGAATTGCAATCGAAGTGTCTGTGTCGAGTTCTTTAATCGCCGCAAGTAAGCCTGCCGGGCAACCCCACACTTCCATTTTTTGCCACAACGCTTCGCGATCAATCATATCAAAAGCCATGGAAAAATCAACAAAAGCAAGATACACTTTTGTGTTTGTTCACAGGGCTTCCATTTTCAGTAGGTTTAGGACAAGCAGGTTCAGAGAACACCCGACAAATTTCACGAATCCCGCTTGTCTTTCATCCACTCTTTTTGCTGTTCTGGCCCAGTTGATAAATTTTGTTTGTAACAGCGAGGAATAAATCTTGCCGAGGACATCGAGCAGAGCCACCGGGCGATAATTGTTTCGGTGATGATCTGTTTCCTTTCTTAAAGATTGGCACTATTATCCCTGTCTTCCATGAAGTTGGCACTTGTTTTTGCGTGTTGATTCTTGCAAATAGAATAAAGCACAAATCAGCCCAAAGATCAGGGAACTGTTTGATCATGAAGTTCGACAAGCTGTCGGGACCCGGCGCCCTGGAGTTTTTAGCTCTCATAATTACCTCTCGGATATCCTCCCTTGTAAAGTGTAAATTCCATGATACGAAATTAGATGTTGCAAAGTTAGGAGCAGGATTTATATGGTATAGAGCGGTAAAATGATGCACCCACTCAGTTTCTGGTACCAGGCACACTTGCAATGCCTCTTGCAGTGTTTCCATGCAATTAATGGTTCACCAGAACTCACCACTGTTCTTATTAGTTAGCGTCTTCAACATTGCCTCAGC
Source organism: Ambystoma mexicanum (assembly GCF_040938575.1). Taxonomy (NCBI): domain Eukaryota; kingdom Metazoa; phylum Chordata; class Amphibia; order Caudata; family Ambystomatidae; genus Ambystoma; species Ambystoma mexicanum. Next base: position 999,704,844 of record NC_090935.1, on the reverse strand, counting down.
ATCTTTCTGGTGTAGTCAGAATTTATGGCTTTTAATCCAATTTGTTTAAGATTGTTTGGTTACTCTGTTCTTAACATTATTTCTTCCTTGGGCCCTTGTTCGTTTTACCGGATTTCAGCTCTCATCGTTCTTTTGCGCTGCAACACCGTCAGGTCGAAGCAGTGTTTCTTCCGAAATGACCAGTTTTTCAACCCAGTATTTTTGGCTTTAAATTGCGACAATATGGACTCATATTCAATCTGCTCCGGAGTTGACTTGAATTGGGAGCATATATTGGCCACCTCACGTTCATCCAGCCTCACACGTAGGCAATTTGATTCCACCAGAACTTTTGTTCCCCATTTTTGACTTTGAACACCTCTCAAGACTTGAAATTTTAACTCCAACATTTCGTGATCACTGTTATCCATTGTGAGAATTTTCATGGACTTTACCCTCGCATGCATAGTTATCAGAGGCAAAGATTTAGTCGATGGTAGACCGTTGGCCTTCACGCTGCCACGTAGGCTTCGCCAGAATATCTCCTTGCGCACAGCCGTTTAGCATTGATAGGCCTCTTGTATTCAATTCTTCTGACCAGGTTTTAGCTAGTTGACCTTTGGCGGAACACTGTGGTTTAAAGAAATCAATATTTAGATCACCACAAACTATCAAGCCGCTTCCACTGCCTGACTCCAGCAGGTTATCGATTATTGAAGTAACCTGGTCGATGAATGAATATGTCCCGGTCCAACGATGGTTCCAATATAAGTTGATTATGTGGATCACATCCAGCGCTTTCGGTATACCAATGGTTTTTCGTATCTCACAAACTTGAAATTAGGGCGTATAGTTCTTTGAATTTAACAATCGGTAGCCTGAGGACCGTTTGATCATCGTTAAGAGCCCTGCTAGCGGACGCCCCTTTTCAGCCTTGATAGCTGGATTCAAAGCGCATTCAAATTCTGAGATCACTGGCAAAGCGCACATCCAGGTTTCTTGAAGACAAATCAGTCTTCAAGAAACCTGGATTGTAAATCATGTAGCCAGTCATTATTTAGCAGATGTATGAAGCCGCGCGTGTTCCATGAAGCAAAGGAACAATCCTGAACCGCGCTGGACTTCGGGCATTAGCTGTGAGTATTAGCATTCAAAGCCGAGGCCAGCCAATTCCATTCTTGTGTAAGATCTTGTTCCACTAAGCTAGTTGTTTTTGTGGAAGGGAACTTGTCGGCTAAGCCACCATTATTTATGGTAATTTTAATTTGGCCTTTGGACTTGTTCTGGGTATCGCCACCTGCTCAACTGCAACTACACTTTGGAGTGCGAGTACCGGTAGTCGAACTTGAAGGGGCGGCCCATTCTGACCCGGCTGTTCCTGCTGGTTTTGTTCAATTGGGGCAGTTTTTTGAGAGTTCTCCAAGGACGTTGAATTACCCTTTTGTGTAGCCCATGCTTCGCTTGCTCCATCCTTCATCTCCACTTTTTTTTACCTTTCCAGTTCTATTACTTTATAAGTGTCGAATCCCAGCGACAACAGCTCTTCATCTGCATCTAAGATTACATTTGCAATTATATTGGAGTTAACATGCAGAATCACCTTATCAGTACATAGATTGTCCGGGAATTCGACAATTTTCAAGTCTTTCGAATCAAGGGATCGCAACCGAGGTACATGATGGAGCAGTCTTAGCACGTTTGTTCTGTTCAAGATTAGTTTGTCACCGCCTTCCAGCCTCTCCAGCATCAGTTTAATCAATGGAGTCGGCTCCAAGGGTCAGACTGTTGCCTGTCGATTCCTAACCTTCTGATTTTTCACTGACGTCTCTGACTGATGGTGGTCGAATTTCTGGGGCAAGGGTACATCGGCAGCCAACACGGCTGCCGCTGGCTCCCCATTTCCTCTTGCAAAGTTCACCCCACTCAAAAGAAGCTGACATGAACCACCGACATCCTGGTGCATCGTCTGCAAGCTTGTCCTCAGTCGTTCCCGTTTTGCTTGTAAAGTAATGAACTCTGGACTCCTGGGCCCTAGTTCCCCATCCCTTGCCTCTTCTTCCAGAGGAACTAACACACACATCCTATCTCTGGTCTCTCGTATTGTGTTAGTTGATGATAGTTGGTGCTTTTGCGGCATACTCAGGTTGGAATTGAGTGGACCTGTTGCCGAGTTCCTGGACTCACTGATCGGTCTTGAACTCGTTGGCAGCATAACTACTTTTTGAATGATTGGAACTTCGAAAGGTGCTTTCACAATTTCAACTGCCTCTTGCATGGGGTCTTCATAAATTGATAGTTCCATTAACTCATCATGATCGGCCAATTCGGCTTCATCTAGCAGAACCTCTGCAGCTTTCATATTATTTCCCACTGGTTCTACTTGGGTCATTTTGCTCTCCTTAATTGTGTCAGCTAGCTTCAAACTGGTCGTGATTGCTTTGTCGACAAGTTGAATCATATTGATGTTGCGAAGGAATTTTCGGGCTCCTTTTTTTTGGGATTTTTTGCGGGCTGGCATGTTCTTTTGCTTTTTCATTTGAGGGGGATTTTTTTTAGCTTCCCCATTAGATTTTTTTTTAGCTTCAACAACTAGACTTCCAAAGATGGGGAATAGGCCTGCAGACTTTGTGATATCAACAGGCACCTCTTTCAGACCAGAAGCATGATCCACCACTTTCAAAGGTCGAGGTGAACCAGATGCCTTTTGGCAATCCAACAAGGTTGGATTTGATGCGTTTTTGGCTTGCAGAAAGGCTGTGTGAAACGACGTTTCAAGTAAGTTGGGCTGCCCATCACTTTTGGTATGTGCATCTCTGGAGTTCTTAGGGTTTTCCACCTCAATTACCACCTGAGGAAAGGCGTCCTTAGGCACCACATTGAGTGGGCCATTAGCTTCCGTTGCGTGGCTTTTGGAGTGCATGATGGGATGGGGAGTCTGATTCTCGATTTGAGATGACTGCATTTGACAAGCAGTCTTCACGGCTAACTTTACAGTATTGGATGGGAATGGTAAGAGAGATGACTGTTCTTTCGTTGCCATGTCTTCCATGTTGCCAACAACACCCAGCTCCTCACCTCTTTGATCTATGTGTGATTTGCGAAAAAGAGACATTGCTTCTTTCGCAACCTCTGCGAACAATTTTTTATCAATCATGTCATTCCGTTTAGCATAATTAGCTGATTCTATGCCCGCCAATAATTTTTGATTGACCTCTTCTTGTTTAGTCCTCTGCGCACTGTGCATTACCTCTAGGTGCATACGTTTTGAATTCATCATAGCCAATAATGTCGTGACGTCCGTCACATTTTCATTTAGTGTTTCATACAATTTGGTGAAAGGTGTAAGGGAGATTGCCATTGCAGACGTTAGGGCTATTAGGAGGTCATTTGAAGGCACGTGTACGCAAGGGGTTGGGCACCCGCCTCCAGCTTTCCCCTGTGTATCGCGTGCGGCTCGTGCAAACCGAGCCCGTTTTCTCCTAATTTTTGGAAATGGACGCTCAACAAACGATGAGTTCCTAGTAGTAGGTTCATCTGACGAGTCATCACTGTTTGAAATCTGACTTAATTGAATTTGCTTTCTCATCCTAGGATCACGCCTTGCATCATTATTGCAGGACAGTCTTTTCTGGGAGTCAGTCACCTTTCCCTCTTGTGACTGTACTGAAACATCGGAAGACACAATCTCTCGTGACTTGAGTCTTTTATAGTTACCAGACCCCCATATGTCTCTATTTACACCAGTAACGTTAGAACATTGCCTTTTCTGGGGGGCTTTTTGTATCAAGTTCTGATCCGGGGTAGACACGCATATCCGTTTACATGACCGAGATTTATTTAAGTTGATCAAGTTTTGTAGTACAGAGGAAACCACCTCTAAGGAGTTTCTTTTGTCAATATGGTATGGGCCATCCCCTTCAACCCCCTGCCAACATTCACTTTGTAATACTGTGTTGGAAGTTGATGATTTAAGGTGAGGATACATCATATTTAAGCCAGGGGTAGAGTTAGGGGTTATCTGTGGTGAGGCAGGAACCTCGCTTTGGCTAACACATGACGTTCCATTCGAGTGCGAGTGTAACGCTCACCTGATTCTCGCAGAGGCGCCGGTCTTGACTGGGCGACTACCGTATCTTCAAAGGTGATGTGTAGCACCCTGTTGGCTCTTTGGGCTGGACCTCTGTGCACTGTATGCCTGACGTGTAGAGTAAGATGTCTGCAGATAGAAAATATGGGGTTAATGAACTGGGGTTATTGGGGTGTCCCTATCTCTTTCCTCTTCTCCTCTCCTGTAGACCCCAAAGGTTAACGCTCTCACCTTAGGTAAGTGAATGCCGAGCTCTCCATCTGCCTCGGGGCAGGGTGCTGTAGCCAATTTCTTCACTGGATAGGTAGCGCAGGCCTCTTGACTTCAGAGGACTGCTGTCCGTCGTTTACTGCACGAACGGTAAGTTTCGAGTCATTCAAATGTCTTTTTAAAGTCTTTAGTAATGATGTCTCTTGTTTTGCAGGGTTCCGGCGATGGCGGATGACGGGCTGAAGTGAGTTGAAGATGGAGCCCGTGTGATGAATAGAAGCGCCTGGAAGCACGTGAGTAAGCGCTTGTTGCCTGCTTCACGATGCGCTCTAACTGTCTTTTTATTTTGCAGGTACGAGTTCGGAGCGGCTGCAGGGTGCCGGAATACCCACTGGATTAGATGTGGAAAGGAGTAATGGCACGTGAGTATTAAAGTTCCCCAATGTCTTTAAACGCACCTTGTTTTGTCTTTCAGATGTGGATGCAGCGCCGAAGGCCTCCGGAGCGTGCGAAGAGTTGGTAAGCTTTTGTCTTTCAGATGCCAGAATGCAGTATGAAGACCTCCGGAGCGCACGAAGAGTAGGTAAGCCTTTGCCTTTCCGATGCCGGAATGCTAACCTGTTCTTTCTTGTCTTTATAGGTGTTGCTGAAGACTGGATTCAGGATGGTAAGCCTTTGCCTTTCAGATGCCGGAATGCTAACCTGTTCTTTCTTGTCTTTATAGGTGTTGCTGAAGACTGGATTCAGGATGGTAAGCCTTTTTCCTTAGGCCCAGGACTGGATGCAGAAGACACGATGAGCGTCCTGCTGCAGAGGGTGCAGAATAACACAAAGCAAGATTCATCCACCGGGTGTGGTTTAAATAGCCTCCTGTAGTGCTTAGGTGTCTCCTTCCACAGCCACGCCTAAGTAAGAAAAGAGTTTCTGGTAAGAAAAGAGTTCCTGCCTTCCAGAAGAGTTCCAGTGTTCTAAATCTAGGGAGTGGCTCCAGCCCCACCCAACAGGAAAAGTAGTTCCAAACAGAAGAGGATCAGAGGCTCAACTGGCAGGCAAGTAAGCAGCATGGTCTGCTGCAGGTAAGTCCACCCAAGCATTATGAGCCCGGCGCTTCCAGCGCTGGGACTGGGCATATTTATGAGCCTGGTGCCACTGGCGCCAGGACTGGGTCCAAAAGGCCCCAATTGGGACTGGTTGGCACTCGGAACCTGGGTTATGGATCTGCTTCCAAGGGAGTTGGGAAAACCCTGACCTTTTGGAAGCAGAGATCATGACAGTACCCCCCCTCAAGGCCCCTCCCAAACCGGGCTTCTGCGGGGGTTTTGGCTTGTCAGGAAATGTTCGGTGAAATCTTTTGATTAGGCGAGGAGCGTGGACATATTCAGCAGGTTCCCAGGATCTCTCTTGGGGGCCGTAGTCTTTCCAGTCAATTAGGTAGAATAGTTTAGATTTGGAGATCTTGGAGTCCAGAATGCTTTTGACTTCAAACTCGAGTTCTCCATCCACTAGGATAGGTTTTGGAGATTTGGTTAGTCGGGTTTGAGGTTGCACGGGTTTTAATAGAGAGACGTGGAAGACCGGATGTATCTTCATGTGCGGGGGCAAGTCCAACTTGACCGCTACTGGGTTTACTATGGTAGTGATGGAATAGGGACCAAGGTATCTTGGGTTGAATGTGCGTGGCCCTTTTAGAGATAGATATTTGGTGGATAACCAGACTTGATCCCCTACTTGATAGTGAGGGGCTTCCTTCCGATGTTGATCTGCTCCTTTCTTGTATTGTTCTTTAGCCCTTTGAAGGTGAGAAACAGCTTCCTTAAAGGCTTGGGTGATTGTGGAATGCAGGTAGTCTACTGCTGGTGTTTCAAGATCTTGGAGGGGATCCAACTCTGAGGTTCGAGGGTGACTGCCGTACAAAAGAAAAAACGGGGTTTTCCCAGTTCCCGAGTGGACAGAGTTATTGTAGGCATACTCGGCTATCCAAAGGATATCTTTCCAAGTTTTTTCAGTTTGTTGCAGCATGCAGCGTAAATCTTCCAGAGTTGGATTGGTCCTCTCGGTTTGTCCGTCGGTCTGAGGGTGGTGACTGGTCGATAGTCTCACATCAATTTGAGCCGACCGACAGCAACTTCGCCAAAAATGAGAAATAAATTGACTACCTCGATCCGAAATTAGAACCGAAGGAAAACCGTGCAGTCGGACGATGTTTTCGAGAAATTCTCGGGCCAGAGTTGCTGCTGTTGGCAAGCCTTTGAGCGGAATGAAATGCGCCATCTTGGAGAATAAGTCCACGATTACTAGAATCGTATTGTATCCGGAGCATGGAGGTAGATCGGTGATGAAGTCCATAGAAAGCGTATGCCAAGGGCGAGGTGGGGTGTCAATAGGGCGTAAGAGGCCTGCTGGTCTTTCCTTTTGACTCTTGTTTTGGGCGCATACTCCACAGGACATTATAAAGTCTCTGATATCTTTTTTCCAAGACGGCCACCAGAAGTAGCGCTTGATCTTTTCTGAGGTCTTGGCTATACCGGGATGACCTTCCATTAAAGAGTCGTGATAACAAGAGATTACTTTTTTCTGTAAATCTGTGCTGGGTAGGTATAATCGTTCTTGGAAATACAATAAGTTGTCCTTTACTGCAAAGTCCTTTCCCTGCAGATGCCAATTCTGTATATCTGCTGGAGTTACAAGTTGCCTGGCTTTATCCTTAACTTCCTCTATGGATTCTGTGGCGATTACACCCAGAATTCTTTGTTCGGGAATGATTGGTACAGGTTTAGGGTTGATCAAGTGTTCTTCCACTCCCATCCGAGAAAGGGCATCGGCTTTACCGTTCTTTGTACCTGGTCGATAGGTAATTATGAAGTCAAACTCGGCAAAGAATAATGCCCAACGGAGTTGTCTAGAGGATTGGGCTTTTGCGGTTTTCAAATATTGCAGGTTTCGGTGATCCGTAATCACAGTAACGGTGTGTCGGGCCCCCAGCAGATAATGCCGCCAAGCCTTAAAGGCAGACTTGATAGCCAGAAGTTCCTTGTCAGTAATCGTGTAATTGACTTCAGGAGGCGAGAATTTGCGGGACCAAAATGCCACTGGATGCAACTGATTGGTTACCGGGTCCTTTTGTGATAGAACTGCCCCCATGGCAAGGCTTGAAGCATCAGTTTCCACGATGTAGGGGAGTTCGGGGCGAGGGTGTTTTAAGATTGGTGCAGAGATAAATTTAGTCTTCAAATCCTGGAAAGCTTGTTCCGCCTCGGTAGACCATTCAAAACGTTTGTTTTTCTTTAACAAGGCAGTGATGGGCTGGACTATTCGAGAGAACTCGGGGATAAACCTGCGGTAAAAGTTAGCGAAGCCTAACATGCTTTGCACACCTTTTACGGAGGATGGTGATGGCCATTTGAGAACTGCATCGACCTTCTTTGAATCCATACGCACCCCGCCAGGTGATAATATGAATCCCAAGAATTCAACTTCAGTCACGTTGAAAACACATTTTTCCAACTTAGCGAAAAGTTTGTGTTGACGCAATCTTTCGAGGACCATTTTCACGTGTTTCCGATGTTCAGATTCTGATGAAGAATAAACGAGGATGTCGTCAATGTAAACAACAACACATACATCTATGAGCTCTCTGAGGACATCGTTCATAAAATATTGAAAGGCGGCCGGGGCATTGCAAAGTCCGAAGGGCATGACCTGATATTCAAATAGCCCATACTTGGTGCGGAAGGCCGTCTTCCATTCATCGCCCTCTTTTACTCGTACCAAGTGGTAAGCTCCTCTAAGATCCAGCTTTGTATATATGCATGCTTTTCTGACTTGGTCCAGGAGTTCAGGGATCAAAGGTAACGGATATCTATTCTTAACGGTGATCTGGTTCAGGGAGCGATAATCGATACAAGTTCTAAGGTCTCCTTCCTTTTTTGGAACGAAGAACAAAGCTGAAGAAGCAGGGGACTTGGAAGGACGAATAAACCCATTTGCCAGGTATTGATCCAGGTATTGTCGAAGGTGAAGGTTCTCAGGCTCGGTGAGGGCATACATTCTACTACAAGGAGGAGTAGATCCAGGTATCAGGTCTATCTGGCAGTCATAAGACCTATGAGGAGGTAGAGAGTTAGCCTGATCCTTCCGGAAAACATCTTGGTATTCTAGGTATTCGGGAGGTAACTGGGGAGTCTCTGAAGAAATTGCGGCCAGTGCAACACCAGGTGGAGGGTGACAAGTAGAGACACATTCTGGAAACTGGACCGTTCTTGCCCGCCAATCGATCAGAGGATTGTGTTTCTCTAACCAAGGTATTCCTAGAATAATCTGAAACTGAGGGGCCTTGATCACATCGAACACAATCTTCTCATGGTGTCCATCTTGACTTACTAGCGTCACTTCTTGAGTGGTATGCGTTACTGGCCCGGAGGCTATCTCCGTACCATCCACCGTAGTAATGACGTCCTTTACAGCCTTGGGACAAAGAGTTAGATTCATCCTCAAAACCATTTCATGATCCACATAATTGCCGATGGCACCGCTGTCGACGTAAGCTTCAATTGCATGTAATCGATCCGGATTATCAGGGCTAATGAGGACCATAGGTATCACGAAATGCGAGGTCACGGAACTGGTTTTTACGCTCGGCAAGAGGACCTCTATTCTTGTCGGGCGAGGTCGTTTCCCTGCTCAGAGTTTGTAACTTTGGTAACTGCAGCTCCTACTGCCTTCTTGGCAGGTTTCACCGGACAGTCTCGAAGAAAGTGCCCTGAGTTTCCGCAATATAGGCATAAGTGCAACTGTTTCCTCCTTTCCCGCTCCCGTTGTGTTAGAGGACCTTTCAGACCCCCTATTTGCATGGATTCCCTGGAGTCTACTCCTTTGGAAGGAGTTGGCGGTTTGGAAAATACTCGAGCATCAAACTTGGAACGATCGGCCTTCCTGTTCTGCAGCCTGTGATCTATTTGAACGACCAAGTCTATGTAATCCGAACAGTCTTGTGGGGGATTCACTACTTGGGCTAAAACGTCTTTGAGCTCTCCACGTAGACCTCTATAAAACAGCGTAATCCTTTTGTCCTCAGGCCATTGAGTTTCCACTATTAGTCTATTGAAAGATGCAATATAAGCCAAAAGGTCTTGATTACCCTGTCGCAACGAAAGAAGCTCATTGTCCAAGGCCTGTCCCTGTGAATGTCTTGCGAACAGTTTTTCCATACTAAACTGAAAGGCTTGAAAATCATGGAGAACCGGATCATCTTGATGAACTAGAGGGATCGACCAGTCTGCCGCATTGCCACTAAGGTACGAAAGTACAAAAGCTACTTTAGCTTGATCAGTTGGAAAGGCTGCTGGCCGGCATAAGAAGTGCAACCGGCACTGATTGATAAATACTGCAAACCTCTTTGGGTCACCAGAAAATCGCTCGGGCGGAGCCAGAGGTACATTCCCAGGTAGGTGGATCTGCACTGGATTCATAGAGGATGTTGAAGGAAGATTTGCCCCTGATGCGGGTAACGGGGTCTGTCCGGCTTGTGACTGTAGCACTTGTCTAGCAAGATTGTCTGTTCTCTCCTTGGAAATAATGAGTTCCCTTCTTAGAGCATTCGTTTCCTGACGAGTTGCATGCACTTCTGCCCTTAGTTCCCCAAGTAACCGGGCTAGGGGGTCAGTATCCGAGGTTTCCATAGCGCCTGGGCGAGAGTTTTGCGGTAGGCTTTGTGTTCTGTAACGCTCACCTGATTCTCGCAGAGGCGCCGGTCTTGACTGGGCGACTACCGTATCTTCAAAGGTGATGTGTAGCACCCTGTTGGCTCTTTGGGCTGGACCTCTGTGCACTGTATGCCTGACGTGTAGAGTAAGATGTCTGCAGATAGAAAATATGGGGTTAATGAACTGGGGTTATTGGGGTGTCCCTATCTCTTTCCTCTTCTCCTCTCCTGTAGACCCCAAAGGTTAACGCTCTCACCTTAGGTAAGTGAATGCCGAGCTCTCCATCTGCCTCGGGGCAGGGTGCTGTAGCCAATTTCTTCACTGGATAGGTAGCGCAGGCCTCTTGACTTCAGAGGACTGCTGTCCGTCGTTTACTGCACGAACGGTAAGTTTCGAGTCATTCAAATGTCTTTTTAAAGTCTTTAGTAATGATGTCTCTTGTTTTGCAGGGTTCCGGCGATGGCGGATGACGGGCTGAAGTGAGTTGAAGATGGAGCCTGTGTGATGAATAGAAGCGCCTGGAAGCACGTGAGTAAGCGCTTGTTGCCTGCTTCACGATGCGCTCTAACTGTCTTTTTATTTTGCTGGTACGAGTTCGGAGCGGCTGCAGGGTGCCGGAATACCCACTGGATTAGATGCGGAAAGGAGTAATGGCACGTGAGTATTAAAGTTCCCCAATGTCTTTAAACGCACCTTGTTTTGTCTTTCAGATGTGGATGCAGCGCCGAAGGCCTCCGGAGCGTGCGAAGAGTTGGTAAGCTTTTGTCTTTCAGATGCCAGAATGCAGTATGAAGACCTCCGGAGCGCACGAAGAGTAGGTAAGCCTTTGCCTTTCCGATGCCGGAATGCTAACCTGTTCTTTCTTGTCTTTATAGGTGTTGCTGAAGACTGGATTCAGGATGGTAAGCCTTTGCCTTTCAGATGCCGGAATGCTAACCTGTTCTTTCTTGTCTTTATAGGTGTTGCTGAAGACTGGATTCAGGATGGTAAGCCTTTTTCCTTAGGCCCAGGACTGGATGCAGAAGACACGATGAGCGTCCTGCTGCAGAGGGTGCAGAATAACACAAAGCAAGATTCATCCACCGGGTGTGGTTTAAATAGCCTCCTGTAGTGCTTAGGTGTCTCCTTCCACAGCCACGCCTAAGTAAGAAAAGAGTTCCTGGTAAGAAAAGAGTTCCTGCCTTCCAGAAGAGTTCCAGTGTTCTAAATCTAGGGAGTGGCTCCAGCCCCACCCAACAGGAAAAGTAGTTCCAAACAGAAGAGGATCAGAGGCTCAACTGGCAGGCAAGTAAGCAGCATGGTCTGCTGCAGGTAAGTCCACCCAAGCATTATGAGCCCGGCGCTTCCAGCGCTGGGACTGGGCATATTTATGAGCCTGGTGCCACTGGCGCCAGGACTGGGTCCAAAAGGCCCCAATTGGGACTGGTTGGCACTCGGAACCTGGGTTATGGATCTGCTTCCAAGGGAGTTGGGAAAACCCTGACCTTTTGGAAGCAGAGATCATGACAGCGAGTTTGCGCCCCTAGGTAAATCAAGACTCGCACTTACTTCAGATTCATTTTCAGTTCCAACGTGGCATCTTCCAAGAGACACAGCTTCGGTGCGCCGCGCCAACTCAGTGAGGCCAAGCGATCGGCTGATTCATCGCGCCTCAGTCAAGTCCAACTGGCGCTGCAAGGCTTCTGAGCCGACGCCATAGTCTCTCACGGCCGCTGCGCTTACTACCTGACCACGCCCACCAGCATCATCAGAAGCGGCCGCGGCCAGCATCACAGTTGCCGGAGCCTAATCCACCGCGGCACCCTCACACCACAGAGCTGCGGCCTCCAAGCCTGGCCCCCCATCCCCAGACAACGACCACGGCACGGGCACAGCGCCCGCCCCGGCCTCCACCAGAGCGGAACTCGCCATCCGGTAAGTCCTGATCAATCTCGTTGACAGTCTTGTTGATAGCACTTGTCGTCAGAGTCTGAGTCATACCCTCAGCGGACTGCATGAGATTAGAATAAGGGGGCGAGGGCGAGGGCAACGTAGCAGTGGTAGGGGGTGTTTGTACACAAACAGAAGGCACTAATACATCACAGATTGGAACGGAGCGTACGCACTCCTCTGTTTTGGAAGATTCAAAAACATCTTCTGCCGGCACCACTATTGGATCTTTGGTTATTCCTGTGTTGTAAGTTAATGATCCGCATGAAAAGTATTGGCTCACCTGTTGTTGCCGAGCTCGTTTGGCAGGGAGATCCTCTTGTGTGGCCAAACGTTTTACTTGGGCTCTAGTCCTTGAGATTAGATTGGATGGATCCATCATTTGCGGCTCGCGGCAGGGCAGGAACCCCGCGCCACTCGCCAAACAGCCAAACAGTATAGTCCTCAGCCCTTTGGTCCTCAGGGCTTAGCGCTGCAAGGGCGATGGAGGCGGCCTTTTGTACCAGGTGACCTAGGTCAGGTGACTTGGTCAGTTGTTAAGGGTACAGGCACACGCACCTCAATACTCCACTTCTCCTCTCTTCCTGGTAGAGACACTCACCACAGCCAAACAGTATAGTCCTCAGCCCTTTGGTCCTCAGGGCTTAGCGCTGCAAGGACAATGGAGGCGACCTTTTGTACCAGGTGACCTAGGTCAGGTGACTTGGTCAGTTGTTAAGAATACAGGCCCACGCACCTCAATGCTCCACTTCTCCTCTCTTCCTGGCAGAGACACTCGCCAAAGCCAAACAGTATAGTCCTCAGCCCTTTGGTCCTCAGGGCTTAGCGCTGCAAGGGCGATGGAGGTGGCCTTTTGTACCAGGTGACCTAGGTCAGGTGACTTGGTCAGTTGCTAAGGGTACAGGCACACACACCTCAATACTCCACTCCTCCTCTCTTCCTGGTATAGACACTCGCCACAGCAAAACAGTATAGTCCTCAGCCCTTTGGTCCTCAGGGCTTACCGCCGCAAGGGCGATGGAGGCGGCCTTTTGTACCAGGTGACCTAGGTCAGGTGACTTGGTCAGTTGTTAAGGGCACAGGCACACACACCTCAATACTCCACTTCTCCTCTCTTCCTGGCAGAGACACTCGCCAAAGCCAAACAGTATAGTCCTCAGCCCTTTGGTCCTCAGGGCTTAGCGCTGCAAGGGCGATGGAGGTGGCCTTTTGTACCAGGTGACCTAGGTCAGGTGACTTGGTCAGTTGTTAAGGGTACAGGCACACACACCTCAATACTCCACTCCTCCTCTCTTCCTGGTATAGACACTCGCCACAGCCAAACAGTATAGTCCTCCGCCCTTTGGTCCTCAGGGCTTAGCGCTGCAAGGGCGATGGAGGCAACCTTTTGTACCAGGTGACTTGGTCAGTTGTTAAGGGTACAGGCACATGCACCTCAATACTCCACTTCTCCTCTCTTCCTGGTAGAGACACTCGCCACAGCCAAACAGTATAGTCCTCAGCCCTTTGGTCCTCAGGACTTAGCCATTCCCACATTTAAATTGGTAGACAAATGGGAAATGGACCTGGAAACACCCAATTCCAAACATCTCCTGCCTAGCAGGTGTATGCTCAAAATTTCCATCGGCAACAAGAGCATCGTCCATAATTGTTGGGTCGTGCGAAATGTCCCTGCTGCATTTTATTTAGGCAGTGACATTCTCAATCGCTTTGCCATTAGTTTGGACCTGATACATTTCAAAGCCTGGTCCCGATTGGCGGGTAATCCCATGGATTTTGATGACCCAGAGAAAGCATTTTGGTCAGCTCCATTGCTGTCATATGCAGTTGAAATTCAGATTGGAGAGGAAGTCACCATCCCAGAATGGACCCGACAATTCACACTTAAAATAAAAATTAAAAGAGGACAGAAACTGAAAAATCCTGATGCATATGTTCACCTCAATGCCCGTTTCCAACAGCAAGGGTTGGGGATAAACCCAACACCACTAGCCGATACAGAACACAACACCATTCCAATAGAGGTGGATAACAGCGACCTTAGGAGTATCACTCTGGGCGCAGGCACCATTATTGGAATGGCGGTTGATGACCGACATTTTTCCATAGATTTAGGTAATGAATTGGTAGGACCAATCCCCAATGACTGTCTTGACAGTGATAGCGACAATGACACAACACCAGACCAGACAGGATGTTCACCCGGGATGGATGGAATTTCCTGGTGTACTCTTCCTCCCCTTATGGTAAGGAAGATGTGACCTGTGACTTTAGGAGGGATGAGGTGATCTTTCAAGTCCACCAGGACTGCCTTCCCCAACTTGAAGGCATCAGTCCAAGTCAGTACTGTAACCAGGGACTTCTCCACCCAGCTGGAGGTGGCTGCTGAGATAGCCAAACAAGAAGTCTTTCTGGGCTTCAGGCAGATGGTTGAAGAGAGAGTCAACCTAGCAGATGCCTGTGAGACTCTGGAGCAGAAGCAAACATTTAAACAAGTTTTCTTAGATTTTCAAGATCTCTTTGCGGTGGACTCATATGACTGTGGTTGCACCGCAATCCATACAACAACAATTCCCATGGACCCTGGCATGACTCCAGTGTTTGTGAAGCAATACCGATTGCCTCTCACATCAATGGAGTCCCTTACAGAAATAATTAAGAACCTTGAGTTCCGTGGGTTAATTCGTCCAGTCCACAGCACCTTACATAATCCAGTGCTGAGGATTTTGAAACCAAACAGCCAGTGGAGACTCTGTGCTGACCTAAGTGAGCTCAACAAACGGGTCCACACTTCCCGATGGCCTCTTCCCTACATTGACCAAGGGCTGGCCCAGATCCAGGGGTCAAAGGTATACACTGCCATTGACTAGACCAATGGGTACTGGACTGTACCTGTCAGTAGGGAGGACCAATACAAGCTGGCCTTTACCTTCGGGGGGCAGCAGTACACTTGGACCCGGACTCCCTTCGGATACATCAACTCTGGCAATGAAATTAATATCTTTCTGCATAAGGCCATGCCCGACTTGGGTGAAAGGTGTAACCTGGCCTATGTAGATGATGTTCTAATCAAAAGCTCAACTGTGGAGGAATACATAGCAGAGGTCCATTATGTTCTGACACAGTTGAGGGCTGCCGGAGCAAAACTCTCTTTCCAAAAGGCACAGTGGTGCAGGACCCGTGTGAACTTCTTGGGGCATGAGATAACTCCTGAGGGTCTCTGTCCACAGGAAAAGAAAGTAAAAGCACTCCAGAAATTAAAAGACCCCACAACTCTGCGGGAGCTAAGGAGCCTCCTTGGACTGACTAATTATAGTAGAAAGTTAATTGAGGATTACGCAGAGATCACAAGACCCCTGATCCATCTGTTGAAGGGGGGGGGGTCAAGTGGGAGTGGGGTCCCGAACAAGCCGAGGCAGTAAGACAACTCAAAAGAAGCCTCTCACAAGCACCTTGCCTAGCTTACCCTGTCAAAAACAAGGAGTTCTTCTTGGAGACAGGGTTCTCAAATACATGCTTGACAGCAGTATTATATCAAAAGCATGACAAGGTCAATAAAGTAATCTCCTATGCGAGTAAGACTTTATACTCTGTGGAGGAAAAATTCAACGACTGTGAGAAGGCACTCCTGGCAACGGTGTGGGCATTGAAGAATTACCGCCCGTTTATCCAGAGGAAACACATCATAGTGTAGATTCCACACCAGCCTCTGCAATATCTTCAAAGTGATAGAATCCGGCCCGGAAATGTGAGTAATTCCCGAATTACTTCCTGGATTCTGTCAATGCAAGGCTTTCCTGTTGAGGTCAGATATGGCCAAAACAAGAAGAGTCCACTCGCGCAAGGTCTGTCTGACTTGCATGATTGTGCCAGAGAAAACTGTCTCGAGGACGAAAGTCTTAAAATCAAGGACAACATGGAGGTATACCTTAATTCCCCACACAAAGTCTATGAAGAAGACAAGTGTGAGGGAATGCCCACTGTCTATGTGGACGGGTGCTCCTACCATGTTGACAACAACGGGGAAAAGGAACTTGTGGCTGATGTGGGGAATGCATGGGTGAATGATGCCCCAGAACCCTCCGCTGGGTCCAAAATCGGTCCCCGTATTAGTCAAGTGGCAGAGCTGATGACTGTGTATCAAGCCATCCTCATTGCTGTCCAACACCAACTCCACGAACTGGTAATAATCACTGATTCAGATTATGTACGGAATGGGTTTGTGGAGGACCTGGTTAATTGGAAAACCAGAGGCATGCTATGTGTTAACAATAAACCACTAAAACATGGAAAACTAATACAAAATATTGATGATCTGGCCACCTCGAATGGGATGACCATATACTTGAAAAAGATCAAGGGTCATTCTAAAGTAGAGGGACCTGACAAAACTGGAAATGACTTAGCTAATCACCTGGCCAAAACCAGAGCCATCCAAGGGGATCTACTTGAGATTGAGTCCCTGTTGGGGGAAATCCAGGTCACTGCTATTACTAGGTCCCAGACAAATGCTCACAATGAACTCTCAACTGCCCAATGGAGTAAGGAGACCCCAGATGCTGATTTGATCACGGCTCAAAAAGGGAATCCAATAATTGGTAAGTTTTATCAACACATTGAGGACCCTGAGAACTTTCCCCTGACCGATACTGATTGCATTGGGAAAGAGGGCCTCAGAGTGTTGATGAAATGTCCAAAAATGTTCCGAATCCAAGACGGTTTGTTGGTGAGGAGATCCATATCTGGCCATGACCAGTGGGTGGTCCCTACCTCATTCTGAAGCCTGATACTAAGCCACGCCCATGATGCAGCCACAGCCGGTCATCAGGGGTTTCATACGACATTAGAAATGTTGCGAGAGGTTGCATGCTGGCCGCACGTGGGGCGGGACCTCGACCAATACTTGAAGGGGTGTCTTGTGTGTGCACAATTTCAACCAATATCACTCACACACCGTGCTCCCCTCCAAAAGAGGGGGATGACACTGCCTTGGTCAGATTTGCAAGTCGATTTTATCGGGCCCGTGATTCGCTCCTCTAGGGGGAACAAGTACATGTTGACCGTAACATGCTTGTTTACTAAATGGGTGGAATGTCTCCCGGCCCCAAATTGCAAGGCAGAAACAGCAGCTGCGCTGATGATCAATCACATCTTCTCGCGTTTTGGACTACCCCAAAGAATTGAGTCAGACCGAGGTAGTCACTTCACTAGCAAAGTGATGACAAAGATGCGGGAGATACTTGGGGTAAAAAGGAAACTACACATTGCCTACGGGAAGTCCTCTAGTGGTGGAGTTGAGAGGTACAATAAAACTATTGTGAGCATATTAAAAAAATGTGTGGCAGATTCTGGGCCAAGTGGGACATTTGATTACCCCTTGCCCTGATGGCCATCAGATCTACCCCTTCTTCTGCAACAAAAATGTCTCCATTTGAGCTGATGACTGGACGAAGGATGGTGCTACCCCAGCCTCTGCTCTACAGAACCCAAGAGCAGAACTTGATAAATGCCTCTACAACCCATGAGTATGTTGAGAATCTGAGAAAACACCTTCAACATGCTTTTGTGTATGCTCAGCGGAACCTAGAAAGATCTGCAGACAGTGTGAAGACCCTCTATGACCTTAAGACAACTAAAAAGGAATATCAAGTAGGAGACCGGGCCTACTTGTACAATTTCAAAAGGAACCAAGCCAAAGAGCTCAAATTCCTCCCAACTTGGCGGGGTCCTTTTGAAATTGTGGACAGAATCTCACCAGCCGCCTACAGAATCTGCATCCTCAAGGGCAATTTGACAGAAGGGGAAGACAAGTGGGTCCATATAAACCAGCTGAAGAGTTGCCACCCCAGGCATACTTTGCGGCAGATAGAAGGGCTTACCGGAAACCCAGAGAGGGAAAATCCGGACACCTAGAAAAATTATTAAATATTCATTGAGTACACCTGAGAAAATGAGTAAATGGTCACTGAATATAGATGGGGAATATTGCCAATTGTTAGGGAATGCAAGTGTCTTTCCCACTGCTGAGATCCCCCGAAGATGTGTGGGCACAGTAGTCGGAACATTTTCATAACCGTGTTATGTTCTGTTTTCTAGTATTGGCACTATAATCCCAAGAATCACCAAGGAAGACCACTCCTGGACTGGGAGGAAAAGCCCAAGGAATCCAGAGTATCGTCCCATCCCAACCCGAACCGGCAAGGAGAGCGTGTCGCCTCAATCGCTGACGGGAGAAGCAACTGAATTTCTCCACATGGACAGAAAAGAACATCCCACTCGCCCGACTCCCCGTCGACTGGAAGTCAAAACGAAGTCAGGGGGGATTTTGTGGGATGTATTGACCCACTTTGCTATGCTATGCGGCCTCACTCTACTATCTATCGTGCAAGAAACAACAAAATGGCGGCAAAACCCTTGTGTGTGCCAAATCCTCCAAAACCGCGTTTTTCAACACACCAAAAAGATAGCTGCACAACCTGCCACCCATGGGGCATGTGTGGTGGAAAAAGTGCCAGTGGGATCCATGACAAATAAACATAGAGTGCAGAGGGAGCAGCAGCGCTTTGCAAGTGAAACTCCAAATTTTGCCTGTAAATTACATTTATTTTGCTGCTGAAACTCCAAAATGCCTGTACATAACACTTCCCAACATTCAAAATGGCGCAAAAATTAATTTAACTTAATGAAGCACTGTGAATGTACAAAGTCCTGAAATATAAAGAACAAAACATCTTCTCAGCAAAACTGGGCTACCTGTGGATGACAGCTCCTGTCAAATGGGCTCTCCTGATTAAACCTTAAAGTGGTCTAAAACTAAAAGTCTGCCGGATTAGCAAACATAAAAGGACTGTTGCTGAAAGGAACACAGATTTCAGTTGTTTTTATTCCCACAGGTTTAAATCTAAGAAAGTAAATTATCTATGTCATCTGATGCAACAAATTTATTTTCTGCTGGAGTTTAAGTCAAGAAATTAAGGAATAAACTAGCCTGGCTGGGCCTGCAAGAGGTTGAAAAACAGGTTTCCACCTAGGGGCAGTGCATTAGATGGAAATGTTTTGGATGGAAACATTTCGATGGAATGGTATTAGATGGCATGGTTTTAGATTAATTGACTAGATACTGTTATGATGTTAATTTAGTTTATAATTGTTACTCGTAATGATGTCACCTTCCCATTGACTAAAAAACCTGGACTGTGCCCTTCCCTTTCCCTAAAACTAGGACAGGGTTTTTAATATGAAAAAAAAACTCTCGGGAAGGAGTACAGGGGGTCCAATTCCTGGAGAGTCCCTGCAAAACAGGGAAGTCTGGACACGCTACTGGCAAGGGGTAAGGCAGAGTCAACCAAATCCCTATAACCTCTGCTGTCCAGGAGTGGCAAATGCACTGTGTCATAACAGATGCTGGATGTAGTAGTACATTTAAGATTTGGAGGAATTAAAGGAAGTATTTTTTATCTCAGGCTTAGAGGTTACCACTATTATCGAAAGTGGCTGCCCATGAATAATTTGGGACGAGACCAGTTTAGAGAATTTCGACACTGTCTGACCCCAAGAAGGACTCAGGTGAAGATCTGTGACTTGGGCAGTGTGATTCCATTGCCTCTGGAGGGAGTATTCCATAACTCATGGGCTGTACAACAGCTCTGCCAAATTCCACTTCATGTTCTTGAGCACCGACACAATGTAGAGTTGTAGACTGTGGAAGCCCAACAGCGGATCTACTTTGCATACAGAATATAAAAAGAGGAACTAAGTGGCACAGGAAACAAGTATGTGGCCCTGTTTCATGGAGTCTGCATTAAAACACAGGTGATTACCATTCCACCTTCAACTGAAAATGGTCTTTTGAAGAAGGTGCAGAAACCCAGTGCCTTGTCCTCCCAATTATGCTGCCTTCAAAACCCAAACATTCCTATAAAGTATGGATTTGTGTGTTGTGTGTTTCCCAAACTGGACCTCAGTGAAAGTTGCCACCAGCTATTCTGGCAGTTGGACCTGTGCTCCAGAACAACATTCTTGTCACACACCAGCCTTTACAGGTACACGCACCTAACCTTTGGTGATTATTCTGTGGCAGAAATGCTTCAAGACACCGCAAATGTGCACAGCCCAAGGCAGAATACCATTGATACCTGTGTTTCCCCCTACAATGACTGAAGGATCACAACCTAATTCTGCACCAAAGGAAATGCTGCAGGTTCATGAACTAGAAGTTGGCGTTATTTGGGTACCTCCTTACTGCACACAGTGACGTGACTCACCATGCTAGAGTCGTGAACATCAATGTTATAGTCACAAATAAGCAGTTGTCTGGGCGTTGTTATACATTTTGTTAAGCGTATTCCAAATCTGCCACCACCACGGTGCAATTGACATACCTTGCCAATGTGATGTGGTCCTGGATGGACACACACTTGAAAGCATTCCAGGCTAATAAGGATGCCCTCAGGGCAGAAACAACTATGGGGTGTTTTGATCCAGGCAGGCACATTGAATGGTGGTGCCATGAGATGGCTCTCACAACTCAATTTTCCCCTTATGCATGGAATCTCACCAAAAAAACGCTCAACCCCTGACTGATTTTTACATAGGTAAAGCCTACCTCCCACATTTATATGGGACATTACTTGACTTTTCGGCTTGGCATGTAAGCCTACAAACAGTAGCATGAATAAGTACATATCAAACGACTATATCCAATAATTTATATCAAACAAAAAAGAAATAATGTGATGAAGATAATAGAAAAATTACAAATTCACACAGTTTAAAGAACACAAATCAGATGTAGCTCAGGTATGCCAGAGCGAAAGTGGGGAAAGGATTACAGGGTTAAAGGGCACATTCCAAGCAAAGAAAGTCATCATAATCATTTCAATCATCCATCAATCAATCATCTATCCCCGGGCCTGACGAAATAGGAACCTGTTAATTGGGAACTACAACAATCAAAAACATCATACTCCATACTCCACATGCATACTCCACACTAGATATCACCCTCACACTCAAACCCCAGGTAAAATCCATTGTATGAACGAGGTTGTTCTTTCAAACTCTGAACTATCCGGGGCTTCATGACATACCTGACGTTCCCATACAAACCCATGGCAGTGACCACACCATTACTCTCC
The DNA here is from genome assembly GCF_040938575.1 of Ambystoma mexicanum. Lineage (NCBI taxonomy): Eukaryota > Metazoa > Chordata > Amphibia > Caudata > Ambystomatidae > Ambystoma > Ambystoma mexicanum. Next base: position 999,683,800 of record NC_090935.1, on the reverse strand, counting down.
AAGATAGACTCACCAAAAGCCTCTACATGGGCTTCCTAAATTTCTTATTAAACTGGCTACAAAGAGCCCAACAGGCTGCAGCTAGATACCTCCTAAAACTCCAAATATGGGAACACATCACCCAGTGCCTCTAAATGCTCCACTGGCCCATGTCCATTTTGCCCACCACAACTTCGACAGCAGGACCCAGAATCCACCAAGAAGAAATGTATCCACTGCAAGCTGACGAGAACACTTACATCCAACATTGTGGCCTAAGTAGCAGTGCTAAGTGTCACCCAGAAATGTCACAGAGGATCTTCCTTCTCATGTCAGTTAAGCAAGCTTTGCAACTCAATTCTGAGGCATCTGTGCACAGAGGAAGACCAACTAGTTTCCAGAAAATCCATCCAAACATGTCTATGAAGAAGATCACAAGTGACATACTACAACCACAGCTTCAGTCATTTGTCATTTTAGACAGGTTTCGACAAGACTCACTTTAAAGTACTTCAACGCCTTCAAGTAGGCAAGGCACTCTTCTCCTCTGAATATCTCTCTGCAAAAGGGGCACCCTCTTTGCCTCTCTTGTCTGTCTGCCACAATAACAACCCGGGTTTGCCTTTAAGACTCACTTCTCTCTGTCTTCCACAGTCTCTGGCAATAAAGCTTGTGCCAATTTCAAAATAGTATTTACAAACAGCCAGTTTCCCTTCCCCAACTTTATCTTCACCTTTCTGCCAATTAACAGCTCAAAGGGATTACCAGAAGCCTTGGTGCCATTCTCTTGGTTTCAGGTAATGCTTGCACACATGTATCTCAGGCTAGTTGAACTGTTATTAGATTCACAGTAACAGTTAGAATGCTTTTTAACTCTGAGAAAGGCTGGTTTCCCTGGGGAGAATCTTTGCTTGGGCAATGTTTGTTCTCCTTTTCAATAGTAAATACAATTTAACTTCTTATATATGGAAGGTATGTCATGTTAAAGTAAAGAATAAAGTTCAGTCTTCCTTTAGGAATCACAAATAGGCACAAGCACCCACTTCTTAATGTAGTTTTCAAAAGTGAAAGGTTTCAACAATTGTTTTATCAGGCTAGTTGAACTGTTATTAGATTCACAGTAACAGTTAGATTGCTTTTTAACTCTGAAAAAGGCTGGTTTCCCTGGGGAGAATCTTTGCTTGGGCAATGTTTGTTCTCCTTTTCAATAGTAAATACAATGTAACTTCTTATATATGGAAGGCATGTCATGTTAAAGTAAAGAATAAAGTTCAGTCTTCCTTTAGGAATCACAAATAGGCACAAGCACCCACTTCTTGATGTAGTTTTCAAAAGTGAAAGGTTTCAACAATTGTTTTATCAAGGTTAGGTATTCACTAATGGCTTTCGCAATGTTCACTCTTCTTAATTAGTGACATGCAACCACTCCTTCGGATGGTTACATTCTTTTAAGTGTTTAACAATGGGTTTCAAGCAACGTTTGTTCTTCACACGAGTAAAAAGACTTTGCTAATATATGCAAGTGCTACTTTTTCATTGTTCAAGTATTATAGCTTCAATTAACAACTTTGGCTTGCTTTAAACCACATGCGAGAGAATAGGTAACTGGATTCTGTTTCCAGCAATGCTTTCGTAAAGGTATTAGTATGCCAGGCTTCACTCACTGGCTTCTTTAACACTTGCTCTGCAGGTAGCACCGCTTCCACGACTTCTGCCACAGCGTCTGCTACTTCGGTCTTCTTAGGGACCCACACCCTTCCTCTCTGAAGGTGTCTCTGGCCGGCCACACGTTTAGTCTCCTGCACATTCTCTGCATTGCAACCACAGCAATCGGGCTTACGTGGAGGAAGACAGCCTCTCAGCACACCTTCCACTGGCAGCCTCTGCACTTTAGAGTTTGGGGAAACAGGACCCTCTCCGAACAAGCAGGTGAAATTTGCTGTAACCACGTTCTGGCGTCCCTCTTGTTCTCCCACTTCTGCTTGGTTTGGCAGCTTTGTGCCTTCTTCTTTCTGCTACTACTGCTACAGCTTGCACTCCAGTCACAGTTCAAGCTCCTTCAAATTGCTTGCACCCGAGTGGGCCTTTTATGCCTCCCAGATTCCTTCGGGTTCTGCGCTGTTAGGCTTAATTACTGCTACAATATGCCTCTTCAGCCCTCTTCCTCGCCCCAGTATTCATGGGATTATGGGACTTGTAATCCCCTTCAACAAAGTTATTTCATGTAAGCATTACATTGATTTTAAGGGTAGACTTATACCCCTTATAATCATTCAAAGATGGACTTTTAGAATTTGTGATTACAGAGGAAGACATTTGACTTAATGCACTTTTGCCAGACCCTTCTATATTATACCTTTGGGAGTAAGGAGGGTGTTCATTCTGAAATGTCTTGAAAGATCACTCTGTTATCAAAGCTTGCTCAGATATAGCAGAACTTGTACTCAGAGTCATGTATCTTATATGTGGGTCAGGGACACTATAATGACAATATGCCATTACCTGTTCTGGCAACCCAGAAAAGTGCTTCCTTTCAGAGGATTAATGCTGTGTCTCATCCTACGGGATCTCCTCACCAATCCTGGGCCTTCTCTCCTCCCAGGTTATCTTCCCACAGTACACTGCCCACAAGGCCAGTATCAGCAAACATCTGCCTTTACCTGGTCAACTAGTAGGAGACTTTAGGTAGGGTTTCAGTGAGGGTTCCGTAGGATTCTTCACACATACCAACAGCATTAAACTTCAATAACAGAAGTCTTCATTAATCCTAACTCATCTCTCCTTCTCCCAATGAACAGACTGTTCCCCCTATCTTTTAGCATCTGTACACACCACACCCAGACCACCATGCCCATTGCAACTGTAGGCCTACTAATAGCACATTAACCTTAAGGGAGCAATGACATACTTCACAAATATAGGCCCGTCATAATGCCATCAACTAACCTGGTGCCTCAGCACTGTCATCTAATTGATTTTGGCTTCTCACCTCTGGCTAAAATACATAACCAAGTGTCTCTTCGACAAACCACGTAGAACCATACAGAGACTTATGACTCTGCTACTTGTACCCTGCACTAATCACACTGTTTGCATATTCCTACCCTTCTACTCTACTAACATCCAAACTGCTCCTCTTTCCTTGCAGTGCCACACACGAAGTCGATGAAAGGGTTGTGGGGTATTGGTGGAACAGTGGGTTACAGGAGCAATGCCATCATTGTTTTATCCCGTTGAGTTCAGGCCTGGCAAAGCTAATTGGATTGTTTAACTGAATGGCTAGGAGTTAGGCAATGGCAAATGTGAGATGTGGTCTACTTGGGGTTCAGTAAATCAAACAGAAGTCTAAATCAACCTAAGCATTGGGGCAAACGACGGGAGGTTGTCAAACTGGGTTAGGAGCTGGCTGGGTGATAGTTAGTAAAGAGTGCTGGTTGAGGTGTTTCTTTCTGACGAAATAATAGTAACAAGTGAAACAGACCATAGATGTGTTATGCCTTTGTAATGTTAATGAATTTTAAGACTAAGGTCTTCAGGTGAGTTTGGGGGGATTGGAGTTTCAACAGCAAACTGCATAAGTGTCTCTTTACCGTTGTCAGTCCTAACTTGAGGTTCACCACCTTACAGTATTTTAGTAGCGTCGTCGCGTTTTAGGTGCATTAGTTCCAGTCAGGCAGTGAGTGTCATTAGTCATTATTGTAATGGTAGCGTCATGTCTCATGGAGTCTTCGCTTTCTGTAGCTTTCTGTAGCACTGGTGTGTGGTTCACCTTGCAGTGATGGTGTCTTGGGTGAGGTGTAATTGTGTCAGATCTGCAGTGAGGTACACCTTTTTGAAAGGCGTTCATTGTGTCAGGTATAAAGCACACTTATTTCAATCCAGCAGTGAAGGTCCCATTGCTGTAATTTAGTGGTGGTGTCCAGTCTCATATGAGCTGAACGTGTGTAAATCCTGCAGCTATTGTGAAAATGTATGGGGTCTTGTCCTAGATAGCCGGAGTGTTCAAACAGATATTAGAACCTGGTGTAAAAGATGCACCTGTGCTTGCACTTGTTTTCAACGGCCGGGGCATTTTCAGTATTTTGGCTGGTGGAGCAGGGGCACAGAAAAAAATGACCTCTTCGCACTGCCAAAGCATACATCAATGCCAGCATCACATTTTCTTTCTAATGTTATTAGACAGGACTCTGATTCCCCATATTTCTATTTTTTTTTAATCATTTTCTTTAATTGCTACAGTCATCATGAGTTAATTGTTTCAGTAGTGAAGGGGGTTCCCCCCTTTGTCTTTTTCCTTGTCGAGTATCTTAAGCCTAAGTGTAGGCTTTCAAACCACTCGTCCTTCTTTATGGTCCTTAGCCTTTAGGCGCTTTCTTGTCCGTCCAAATCAAGGCTCTGTAAAATCTTTGCCGTCGCTATGACCAGAGGTATATTTTCGCCACACATCATCCTGTTCCACCAGAACTCTTCCTCGAATATGTATGCCTCCTGCCAATGGTTGTTCAAGTAGGTAAGTCTAGATTCAGCTGTTCCCGTGCATGACAATAAGAGGTGTCGTACAGTTTCCACTTGGTTTTCGTCTCTGCAATAACTGCACGAGTTTCTGGTGGATAGGCCTCTGGTGGCCAAAATCTCGTTAGTTTTGAGAATGTTCAGTCATGCTCCGAGAAATGTTGTACGCAGTGGTCTGTCGGGGAACTTCTTCAGGTATTTCAATACCTCACCTACTCTTTTGGTGGTCATAGGCAAATGTGCTGTCAGTTTGTATTTGTTGGACGTGTCTATTGAGTCCATTCAAACCCCGTTTTGAAGTTTGATTTTCACTTTATCTGGGATGCTGTCAAGTTCCTCTTGTGAACCTCCGATGGTTGAGAGTAGGTCCAGATTGTTGTTGGACCAAGCTGTCAGCAACCGATTGTTCCCACCCAGTAGTTCGTTGTGGATGATTTCCAGAATTTTCGGGCGTGGTTTTCTCCAGATCTTGCCGATAAAATAACAAGCTATTTTTCTTCACTGCTGCTTTCACTGAGGATAGACTGAGTTCTCTTCGGATTGAAGCCACCGCTTCAATGCTTTGTAAAGGTTGATCACCAGCAGTAGGAAAAATGTGCCAAATTTTCTGTTGAGGATCATCGCTTGTGCTGCTAGTGTGATAGATCTGACTTAGAGTGATTCTTGTATTGTAATTTCCACTTTATTTCTGTTGATTTTAACGCCCAGATAGGTGAAGTTAGTTACTACCTCGATTTTCTGAGAGGCTAGATACCAGTGTAGCTGTTCCACATTTTTTGATGGCTTCTCTATGATCATGATTTTGGTTTTGTTTGTATTTATTTCCTAGTCCGGTTTTTTTGTATATAGCAGGAGGCTGTTTAGCTTGCGCTGCAGGCCAATCGCTGTCTGATCCAGGAGAATGATGCCATCCGCATAAAGGATTCGGGTGATCTTTGTCTCTCCTATAGTTGGCTGTAAGGATCGAGTGTCCTTTTCGAGATGTACTATATCGGCCATGTATGCGTTTCATAGTGCCAGTGCCAGAGGACATCCCTCTTTCACCCCTCTGGTGGTCACTATAAGTTTAGAGAGATGGCCTGCTCCATTCAGCCTCACTCGCATGGAAGTGTTGGTATGAAGCATTTTGATGGGTGCTAGGAGAGGAAGACACTTCTATTTCGATTGTTTTGACCATAGCTTCTCTCTATTAACTCAGTCGAATGCCTGATCTAAGTCTATGAAGGCGACAAATATTCTGGGGCGCCCTTCCATCACTTTGGCCTTTTAGATGCTGATCAACATGATGTTGGGTGTTGTGCCTAAGTTTTTAACGAATCCTGTTTGTAATGGATCTGCACAGTACCTCTCTTTCACCCAAGATTGCAGTGTATCCAAGAGTAATGATCCAAATAGCTTGCCTATTGTGTCAAGCAATGCTATTGGGTGATAGTTCTTTGGCTCACATTTGGAACCTTTCTTAAAGATCGGAACGATGTTCCCTGTGTTTCAAGATTCGGGTATGTTTTCCTTTATTAGGCTTCTGCTTATGATCTCCGAGATCAAGACCGCCCATTCATCCGGGTCAGATTTTAATTGATGTTAGTGATCACATCTGAGCCTGGTGCTCTTGAGTTGTTTAGGCTTTTTATTTTTTTCAGAATCGAGGCTTTATCATAGTCGATGTCCCAATCTGATTCGCTTGCATTTCCTTCTGGGCTTGCTTCGATTGCCAAGTACTGGAATAGCTCTGTGAAGTGGTTTAGCCAAGCTTGTTCGCTAACACAGTTCTGTATGATGTTTTCCGTGGTGGATGTAGATTCTTTAACTAATGTCCAGAAATCTTTAGACTGTCTGTTGCATACAGCGCAAAGTATTTTTTCCGAGTCTTGTTGGTAGAGTGTTCTGCGAAACTTCATGAGCCAGGATTTATAGGTGTTTCTTGTTTTTGTTGCCAGGGCCTCATTTTGTGTTGAGGGGCTTGTTTTAGCACGCCTGTTTGCTCGCCTCATGATACACCTCCTTTTCTTTAGTTCCAGGTTTTAAGTGTGCAGATGATACTTCGGTGGTTCTCTCTTTCGAGTCCTTTGCTGTACAAACGGAATGAGGAGTGGGCGATAATCCAAGTCTGATGTGGTCAAGTCTCTGTCCAGTTGTGCCTGCCAGCCCTTGTATGCCTTTGTGATGAAACAAATTGCTTCCTTCGTTATCTTTAGTCATGTGCCCCGAGGATCGATTTCAACTGGGGTTTTCATCACTTGGAGGTTGCCTTTTGTTGCCGGCCATGAGGCTACTAGGATATTATGATCACTATGCACCGTTTTGACCACTTCAAACGAGTCTATGATCGCATATAGTTCTTTGGAAGTGTAAATGTGATCTACGGTGCTCTTTTTGCCATCACTTTCCCAAGTCAGCACTGACAACGTGTTTTTCTCGATATGGTGCAGATTGTATAAGTCTCGAGATTCCATGGGGTCAGACCAGGCAGAGCCCCTCTTGAGTGAGTATGCCATTTTTTGGTTTCTGGGGTTGATGGTGTTCCCCAGCGGCTGATTGCCCTCGTTCGTTCTTCGTCCATCTGGTTTAGGGGTTGATCGGTCCTTAGTCTCTTGTAGCGAAGTTGATGAGCCAGGTTGTTCTTTCACTCAGGGCTTTGTGGCTGTTGGGCGTTTGTTCTCCTGGGTGGGGACAACTTTTTTGGTTGTTTCAGGTTTTCGGTGAGTATTTGTTTGGGTTCCTGTGGTTATGGATCTCTCTTTAAACTGAAATACGGTGCTTTGAGGCGAGCTAGGTCGAGTGCCCAGGCCCTGGGTGTCCAGTGTCATTGTGCCATGGTCTCTCATATTGGTCTTCCAGGCTTCTGCGGCCATGATGTAACCTTCTAGGTGCATCAATTTGGTATGCATAAGCGCCATCATTGATGTGTGGTACTTAAGGGTCTCATTCAGAGACTCATAGAGTTTCCCAAAGGGGGCCAGGGCAATCTGCTGACATTATTTCAAAGATGTCCAGTTTTTTACTTGGGGAGTTATTTTCCGTCGTCTGTCAGTTGTGTCTTGTTGGTTTTTTTCTTAAGTAAAGTTGGTGAGAGGGGAGGTTGGAATTGAGGTCAGGAGGCTTTAGTAGTCAGTCCCTCTCCAATCTTTGAGTAGACAAATTTTGATTGTGGTTTTGGGTCCATCAGATTTATAAATGTGATGTCTTTGTTGTTCTTTTGTTCTCTTGTTTGTCTCCTCTTTCATCCCCACCAGGTTTGATTTTGATGGTGGGTGTGGAAGCTTGTTTCTCCTTTGTTCGGCTTTCGATTGGAGTCTTTGGGTCAAAGTGGATACAAATTGATTGGATGCCCTTGCACGAGAGGTGCTGTGCCGGCCCTGTATTGTCCAGAGTTATAGATGTTGCCAACAGGGCTTCATTAGAGCTGTGGGCGTCGGGGGTCTTGTGTTTGCCGTAATGCCATCTCCCCGGAGTCGAGCTGAGGCCATGCGGGACTGATCTGCCTTTTTTAAGTGACTTTGTGAAAATGTCTGAAAGTCTTGGTTCTAGTCCTTCGAAAATTTCGGCATCTGACAGTTCGAATAGTTGTGAAGACGAGATTCTTTCCAGTTTGTTAAAGAATTTCCCAATAGGGTTGTTATTGTGATGCGTTGAAGCAGCTACTTCCCTGCTTTGGCTGGGTTTGTCTATTTTCAATAATGTGGTTGTGTCTTTAGTTGATTCTCCCGTTGTTCTGGAGGCTTGGGCTATTGGCACTGGTGTTGTGTTGTTTTCACTCTCTTTGTGCGTTATCTGAGGTAGTTCCACATTTATTATTTCAATCTCCGTCGATGCAATGTTAATGTTCACTTCAGCTCGTGGGATGGGGAGCTTGTCGCTGTCTTTGTCTAAAAAGGCCCTTTGTGTGGCCTGGTTTGTTAGATTCGAGGTAGATGAGTGATTCACCTCTTGTATCCCATAGTGTTCTCTCAGGGCATTTGTCTCATCCAAGTCCGTCTCTAAAGCACTGCCCTAAATTGTGTTGTTTGTGTAGTTGTGGATTGGGTCATTCAAGTCCAGTTTTGGGCTAGGCAATTCTGCCCTGGCTGTGACTGGATGGATCTCGCTTTGTATGAGCTGGTGCTGGATTGGTGTTAGCTGCTGTTTCGTGTTTCCAAGGGTCTCATTCCCCAACGGAATAGGAGTTTGTTGTTTGCTCACAAGTTTATTGATTTTGTTGTTCTCCTCAGTATTTAGAGGCAGACCAAGGTTTAAAGCTACAGGTGGCTCCTGTGGTGGTATGTTTTCAAATGGCCGGCCCACCTTATATCCCCTTACACAACTCCTTGTAACAAAGTTGTAACCTGCACACATCAGCCGTCTCCTCTGTACAATTTACACATCTTAGAAAATGTCCTCCTTGGTATTTCCATGATTATGTCCGGTCCTGTGTGAGCTGCAGTAGTCCTGAAGTGAGGACCACCTTTTATTTTTGACAGTGCTTTCTACCTGTCTGAGGCACAATGGTTTTTGTACTGCAGCACAGGTCACCACCGCTTTGATTAGTAGTGATGGTGATTCGTCATGTGCGAGTCCTGCATTAATGGTAACTTTTCAGTTTTGGCAGTGGTGATGGCATGTCATGTCTGAGGTTCACGCTCCAGTCCTGAGCTGGCCCCTTGAAAGTATACCTTCTACCATTATATTCCCAGCCAGTCCTTTCACTCACAGTCAGGACTTCAACGTGTCGTCCAGGACTAAGCTATAGTTAGAAGGGGGAATGCAGATTTTGAGTAAGAGATCCTAATTTCTGGAATCAGTAGCCACTTCCCATTAGGGAAGCAGTACCGTGCATGAGTGGTGTTGTGGCAAGAGGTGTTTTAGTTTTGGTTACATGGCGAGAGGTGTTTTGATTTTGGCCAAGAATCCCAGATTGGGTCTCAGATGTCTAGAGAGTACGTTTCTGGGTCCTAAAAGGATCACGGCAGTGAGAAATGGACTGGCTGTGGTGGAAGGTGGTGAAGTCTGGTCGATGGGCAGACTAACGCCGTACAGAGGTGGTGTTGGTGTGAGTGTCAACAGACAGATACCAGACGTGAGTGGGGGTGGTGAGAGTAGTCACTATGATGGTGTGGAGAAGAAAGGCTGTCCAAGGGCCAGAGTGAGTGAGAGGGTAAAAGGGATGCCTTCTCGGTTCATCGATTTTGTGTGAGCGGTTAGACTGGCTCTGTTGCTCATGGTTGCTCAGGTCCCTACTTTTGTGAGGCATCAATGATTATTATTAGGCACAATGTTTAATTGTTTTAAAATTTTGTTGTGTTTCTTTCAGTGTTATTAAGGGGGAACATATGTTGGGTTCCATTTTCTTTCTGTTGGTTCTTTTCTGGAGTGTTTATGTTTAAGATTGCGTTTGTCTGTTGGCAGCAACCCGCTGCACCCCGTAGGTCCAATAAACCTTTTCTCTTTCCTTACCTGGATTCGTTAATCTTTTCAGCACACACGTGTTTTAGTCCTACAGCAATAATCACCTGTCATTATGGCATAGGTGATGTTTTGTCCTTTTTGAGGTGAGCTTGTCACAGCCGTGCAGCCAGTGGCACCTTTCAGTATTGCTGTGTTGGTGCCTTGTGCTATGTGAAGTGCTCTCGCCTCAGTTCTGTAGGGAGGATCACTTTTCACTTCAGTGTTGGAATAGAGATGTCCTGTCTAGTATGATGTGCACCTTTTGTTCCTGCAATGAGCGCTATCTTTCAGTATGTCAGTGGTAGTGTCCTGTTCTGTGCGTATTACTCTTGTTTCAGCCCTACCGTAAAGGTCTCCATTCGGTTTTGTAATGTTGGTGTCCTGCATGGGGTGCACCTATTTCAATCCTGTTGTAAAAAAAGGCTCCTGGCGAATGGTGGTGTCTCTTTGTAACTCTGAAATCAGTATATTAGAGAAATTAGAGGTTCACTCCATTGTGATGAAGGGGCGCGGCCTGAAATGCCTGCTACAGTGCTCATAGACTGTTGAACCATTTTATGTTTTGCCTACCCCCATGCCCGCTGCACGGTACAGAGAAACATTTCTTGGATGTCCCCTAATTCCCAAAAGATCAGACCAGAGCAAAGCATCTTCAGTTCAAGAAGCAAATCCATGGACCTCTCCTCTCCCAACTTTGAGTTTCATGTCATTTGGTGCTATTAGATATTGCAAAATACCTTTAGTGTCATGGCACACTTTACAAAAACTGTAAACTTAACAAAGCGAGCTAGGTTTCCCATCAAATCATCTACCTTGTTGCCCTGGCCTACCCATCACAGACATCTTTGTCAGCGCAACTTCCAGACAGGTCTTCAGCGATATCCTCTTCTCTGTCCCCTCCCCAGATTTCTCTACACTCTCGCCTTACACATTCCCTCCGATTAATGGTTGCACCAATTGGGCAGTCCTCTTGGCAGGCTTTGCATCATCCAGGTGTATCATTAATGTCTATCACACAGCCACTATCACAGCCACTATCTTGGTTCAGGGCCCTCAACCCAACCTCCTTCTCTTTGACCGGTGCCTGCTGTCCCTCATGAACTTCCTTCCCACACGTAATGCTTGTTCAGCCATCAAACACTCTGCCGACATCTGCCTCCTTCTTGAAGACATTAACCTTAATATCCTTGTTCTTACTGAGTCGTGGTTCAATGCCAGCTCAGTCACTGCTTTTGACTCCCTTCTCCCTGATGGCTACAAGATCATCTGCAAGCCTCGCCCTAACCGTGCTGGTGGTGGAGTTGCTCTGATCTTCCCTGAGTGGGCCCCTTCTTCCCTCATACCCACCCAGCCCTACTCTTTCTTTGAGAGCCTGGTCTGCAAGCTGATCATCCCTCATTCCTCCTCTCTGACCATTGCCACTATCTACAGGCCTCCTGGCTCTATCACCCTGTTCGTCCCTGAATGGGCTGATTTCTCCCCCTCTCTCCTCGCAACCAACTCCTTCTTGTGGGCGATTTCAACACTCCTGAATCACGGCATCCACTCTCTTCTGTGACCTTTGCAACTCCCTCTCCATTCTCCCTTCTGGTCCTATCCACTCAGCTGGACACACTCGTGAGGCCCTCATCCACACTGATCTTTCACTCTCCCCCCAATGACCACCCCACTCTCCTGGTCAGATCACTCTCTCCTCTCATCTAACCTGGGTCCTCTCGGCCCTCTGACCGCTCCTCCACCAGTTCTGCCAACCTTGTTCATGAACATCCGTCCAATGAAATGAGTGTCAGCTGCTGCCTCCGCATCTACATTCATCACCCTCTCTCACCCCACTATCGACTCAACCTCTGAGTCTGCTCTCAGCAACCAAAGCTAGAGACCGAGTAGGAATACCAGGTCACACAACCGCTCTCAATGGGGCCCAGACAAGGGCTAATAATCTTTCAAAGTTCGGAAATGTAGTTCTTTTTCAGGTATCAAAAGTACAAAGTAAAAAATAAAAAAGAAGTCTCTTAATTCTTAAATAGTAATTTATCCGAAGAAAAACAAAGCTCTCACTAATATCTTCTTAGTGAGGGAGCAGTTGCCGCAACTCATATGTAATTGTAACGCTCACCTGATTCCCGTAGAGGCGCCGGTCTTGACTGGGCGTATACCGTATCTGCAAAGGTGATGTGTAACACACGGCTGGCTCTTTGGGCTGGACCTCTGTGCACTGTATGTCTGACTTGAAGGGTAAGATGTCTGCAGATAGAAAATATGGGATTAAGGAACTGGGTTATTGAATGTCTCTCTCTTCTTCCCTTTCTCTTCTCCTGTAGAACCCCAAAGGTTAACGCTCTCACCTTAGGTAAGTGAATGCCGTGCTCTCCATCTGCCTCGGGGCAGGGTGCTGTAACCAGTTTCTTCACTGGATAAGGGGAGCAGGCCTCTTGACTTCAGAGGACTGCTGTCCGTCGTTTACTGCACGAACGGTAAGTTTCGAGTAATCCTAATGTCTTTAAAGTCTTTAGTAATGATGTTTCTTGTTTTGCAGGGTTCCGGCGATGACGGATGACGGGCTGAAGTGAGTTGAAGATGGAGCCCGTGTGATGAATAGAAGCGCCTGGAAGCACGTAAGTAAGCGCTTGTTGCCTGCTTCACGGTGCGCTCTAACTGTCTTTTTATTTTGCAGGTACAAGTTCGGAGCGGCTGCAGGGTGCCGGAATACCCACTGGGTTAGATGTGGAAAGGAGTAATGGCACGTGAGTATTAAAGTTCCCCAATGTCTTTAAACGCACCTTGTTTTGTCTTTCAGATGCGGGATGCAGCGCCGAAGGCCTCCGGAGCGTGCGAAGAGTTGGTAAGCTTTTGTCTTTCAGATGCCAGAATGCAGTGTGAAGACCTCCGGAGCGCACGAAGAGTAGGTAAGCCTTTGTCTTTCAGATGCCGGAATGCAGCCCGAGGCGTTGGAGACAGCCGATGGACCAGGTAAGTGAAGAGCTGTCACTGAAGACCGTAATGCTAACCTGTTCTTTCTTGTCTTTATAGGTGTTGCTGAAGACTGGATTCAGGATGGTAAGCCTTTTTCCTTAGGCCCAGGATCAGATGCAGAAGACACGATGAGCGTTCTGCTGCAGAGGATGCAGAATAACGCAAAGCAAGATTCATTCATCGGGTGTGGTTTAAATAGCCTCCTGTAGTGCTTAGGTGTCTCCTTCCACAGCCACGCCTAGGTAAGAAAAGAGTTCCTGCTTTCCAGAAGAGTTCCAGTGTTCTGAATCTAGGGAGTGGCTCCTGCCCCACCCAACAGGAAAAGTAGTTCCAAACAGAAGAGGATCAGAGGCTCAACTGGCAGGCAAGTAAGCAGCATGGTCTGCTGCAGGTAAGTCCACCCAAGCATTATGAGCCCGGCGCTTCCAGCGCTGGGACTGGGCATATTTATGAGCCTGGTGCCACTGGCGCCAGGACTGGGTCCAAAAGGTCCCAATTGGGACTGGTTGGCATTCGGAACCTGGGTTATGGATCTGCTTCCAAGGAAGTTGGGAAAACCCTGACCTTTTGGAAGCAGAGATCATGACAGTACCCCCCCTCAAGGCCCCTCCCAAACCGGGCTTCTCCGGGGGTTTTGGCTTGTCAGGAAATGTTCGGTGAAATCTTTTGATTAGGCGAGGAGCGTGGACATATTCAGCAGGTTCCCAGGATCTCTCTTGGGGGCCGTAGCCTTTCCAGTCAATTAGGTAAAATAGTTTAGATTTGGAGATCTTGGAGTCCAGAATGCTTTTGACTTCAAACTCGAGTTCTCCTTCAACAAGGATAGGTTTTGGAGATTTAGTTAGTCGGGTTTGAGGTTGCACGGGTTTTAATAGAGAGACGTGGAAGACCGGATGTATCTTCATGTGCGGGGGCAAGTCCAACTTGACCGCTACTGGGTTTACTATGGTAGTGATGGAATAGGGACCAAGGTATCTTGGGTTGAATGTGCGTGGCCCTTTTAGAGGTAGATATTTGGTGGATAACCAGACTTGATCCCCTACTTGATATTGAGGGGCTTCCTTCCGATGTTGATCTGCTCCTTTCTTGTATTGTTCTTTAGCCCTTTGAAGGTGAGAAACAGCTTCCTTAAAGGCTTGGGTGATTGTAGAATGCAGGTAGTCTACTGCTGGTGTTTCAAGATCTTGGAGGGGATCCAACTCCGAGGTTCGAGGGTGACTGCCGTACAAAAGAAAAAACGGGGTTTTCCCAGTTCCCGAATGGACAGAGTTATTGTAGGCATATTCGGCTATCCAAAGGATGTCTTTCCAAGTTTTTTCAGTTTGTTGCAGCATGCAGCGTAAATACTGGTCCAGAGTTTGATTGGTCCTCTCAGTTTGTCCGTCGGTCTGAGGGTGGTGACTGGTCGATAGTCTCACATCAATTTGAGCCGACCGACAGCAACTTCGCCAAAAATGAGAAATAAATTGACTACCTCGATCCGAAATTAGAACCGAAGGAAAACCGTGCAGTCGGACGATGTTTTCGAGAAATTCTCGGGCCAGAGTTGCTGCTGTTGGCAAGCCTTTGAGCGGAATGAAATGCGCCATCTTGGAGAATAAGTCCACGATTACTAGAATCGTATTGTATCCGGAGCATGGAGGTAGATCGGTGATGAAGTCCATAGAAAGCGTATGCCAAGGGCGAGGTGGGATGTCAATAGGGCGTAAGAGGCCTGCTGGTCTTTCCTTTTGACTCTTGTTTTGGGCGCATACTCCACAGGACATTATAAAGTCTCTGATATCTTTTTTCCAAGACGGCCACCAGAAGTAGCGCTTGATCTTTTCTGAGGTCTTGGCCATACCGGGATGTCCTTCCATTAAAGAATCGTGATAACAAGAGATTACTTTTTTCTGTAAATCTGTGCTGGGTAGGTATAATCGTTCTTGGAAATACAATAAGTTGTCCTTTACTGCAAAGTCCTTTCCCTGCAGATGCCAATTCTGTATGTCTGCTGGAGTTACAAGTTGCCTGGCCTTATCCTTAACTTCCTCTATGGATTCTGTGGCGATTACACCCAGAATTCTTTGTTCGGGAATGATTGGTACAGGTTTAGGGTTGATCAAGTGTTCTTCCACTCCCATCCGAGAAAGGGCATCAGCTTTACCGTTCTTTGTACCAGGTCGATAGGTAATTATGAAGTCAAACTCGGCAAAGAATAATGCCCAACGGAGTTGTCTAGAGGATTGGGCTTTTGCGGTTTTCAAATATTGCAGGTTTCGGTGATCCGTAATCACAGTAACGGTGTGTCGGGCCCCCAGCAGATAATGCCACCAAGCCTTAAAGGCAGACTTGATAGCCAGAAGTTCCTTGTCAGTAATCGTGTAATTGATTTCAGGAGGCGAGAATTTGCGGGACCAAAATGCTACGGGATGCAACTGATTGGTTACCGGGTCCTTTTGTGATAGAACTGCCCCCATGGCAAGGCTTGAAGCATCAGTTTCCACGATGTAGGGGAGTTCGGGGCAAGGGTGTTTTAAGATTGGTGCAGAGATAAATTTAGTCTTCAAATCCTGGAAAGCTTGTTCCGCCTCGGTAGACCATTCAAAACGTTTGTTTTTCTTTAACAAGGCAGTGATGGACTGGACTATTCGAGAGAATTTGGGGATAAACCTGCGGTAAAAGTTAGCGAAGCCTAACATGCTTTGCACACCTTTTACGGAGGATGGTGATGGCCATTTGAGAACTGCATCGACCTTCTTTGAATCCATACGCACTCCGCCAGGTGATAATATGAATCCCAAGAATTCAACTTCAGTCACGTTGAAAACACATTTTTCCAACTTAGCGAAAAGTTTGTGTTGACGCAATCTTTCGAGGACCATTTTCGCGTGTTTCCGATGTTCAGATTGCGATGAAGAATAAACGAGGATGTCGTCAATGTAAACAACAACACACACATCTATGAGCTCTCTGAGGACATCGTTCATAAAATATTGAAAGGCGGCCGGGGCATTGCAAAGTCCGAAGGGCATGACCTGATATTCAAATAGTCCATACTTGGTGCGGAAGGCCGTCTTCCATTCATCGCCCTCTTTTACTCGTACCAAGTGGTAAGCTCCTCTAAGATCCAGCTTTGTATATATGCATGCTTTTCTGACTTGGTCCAGGAGTTCAGGGATCAAAGGTAACGGATATCTATTCTTAACGGTGATCTGGTTCAGGGAGCGATAATCTATACAAGTTCTAAGGTCTCCTTCCTTTTTTGGAACGAAGAACAAAGCTGAAGAAGCAGGGGACTTGGAAGGACGAATAAACCCATTTGCCAGGTATTGATCCAGGTATTGTCGAAGGTGAAGGTTCTCAGGCTCGGTGAGGGCATAAATTCTACTACAAGGAGGAGTAGATCCAGGTATCAGGTCTATCTGGCAGTCATAAGACCTATGAGGAGGTAGAGAGTTAGCCTGATCCTTCCGGAAAACATCTTGGTATTCTAGGTATTCAGGAGGTAACTGGGGAGTCTCTGAAGAAATTGCTGCCAGTGCAACACCAGGTGGAGGGTGACAAGTAGAGACACATTCTGGAAACTGGACCGTTCTTGCTCGCCAATCGATCAGAGGATTGTGTTTCTCTAACCAAGGTATTCCTAGAATAATCTGAAACTGAGGGGCCTTGATCACATCGAACACGATCTTCTCATGGTGTCCATCTTGACTTACTAGCGTCACCTCTTGAGTGGTATGCGTTACTGGCCCGGAGGCTATCTCTGTACCATCCACCGTAGTAATGACGTCCTTTACAGCCTTGGGACAAAGAGTTAGATTCATCCTCAAAAGCATTTCATGATCCACATAATTGCCGATGGCACCGCTGTCGACGTAAGCTTCAATTGCAGGTAATCGATCCGGATTATCAGGGCTAATGAGGACCATAGGTATCACGAAATGCGAGGTCACGGAACTGGTTTTCACGCTCGGCAAGAGGACCTCTATTCTTGTCGGGCGAGGTCGTTTCCCTGCTCAGAGTTTGTAACTTTGGTAACTGCAGCTCCTACTGCCTTCTTGGCAGGTTTCACCGGACAGTCTCGAAGAAAGTGCCCTGAGTTTCCGCAATAGAGGCATAATTGCAACTGTTTTCTCCTTTCCCGCTCCTTTTGTGTTAGAGGACCTTTCAGACCCCCTATTTGCATGGGTTCCCCGGAGTCTATTCCTTTGGAAGGAGTTGGCGGTTTGGAAAATACTCGAGCCTCAAACTTGGAACGATCGGCCTTCCTGTTCTGCAGTCTGTGATCTATTTGAACGACTAAGTCTATATAGTCCGAACAATCTTGTGGGGGATTCACTACTTGGGCTAACACATCTTTGAGCTCTCCACGTAGACCTCTATAAAACAGCGTAATCCTTTTGTCCTCAGGCCATTGAGTTTCCACTATCAGTCTGTTGAAAGACGCAATATAAGCCAAAAGGTCTTGATTACCTTGTCGCAACGAAAGAAGCTCATTGTCCAAGGCCTGCCCCTGTGAATGTCTTGCGAACAGTTTTTTCATACTGAGCTGAAAAGCTTGAAAATCATGGAGGACCGGATCATCTCGATTTACTAGAGGGATCGACCAGTCTGCCGCATTGCCACTAAGGTACGAAAGCACGAAAGCTACTTTAGCTTGATCAGTTGGAAAGGCTGCTGGCCGGCATAAGAAATGCAACCGGCACTGATTGATAAATACTGCAAACCTCTTTGGGTCACCAGAAAATCGTTCGGGCGGAGCCAGAGGTACATTCCCAGGTAGGTTGATCTGCACTGGATTCATAGAGGATGTAGAAGGAAGATTTCCCCCAGATGCGGGTAACGGGGTCTTTCCGGCTTGTGACTGTAGCAATTGTCTAGCGAGATCATCTGTTCGCTCCTTGGAAATAATCAGTTCCCTTCTTAGAGCGTTCGTTTCCTGACGGGCTGCATGCACTTCTGCCCTTAGTTCCCCAAGTAACTGGGCTAGCTGGTCGGTATCCGAGGTTTCCATAGCGCCTGGACGGGAGTTTTGTGGTAGGCTTTGCGTTCTGTAACGCTCACCTGATTCCCGTAGAGGCGCCGGTCTTGACTGGGCGTATACCGTATCTGCAAAGGTGATGTGTAACACACGGCTGGCTCTTTGGGCTGGACCTCTGTGCACTGTATGTCTGACTTGAAGGGTAAGATGTCTGCAGATAGAAAATATGGGATTAAGGAACTGGGTTATTGAATGTCTCTCTCTTCTTCCCTTTCTCTTCTCCTGTAGAACCCCAAAGGTTAACGCTCTCACCTTAGGTAAGTGAACGCTGTGCTCTCCATCTGCCTCGGGGCAGGGTGCTGTAACCAGTTTCTTCACTGGATAAGGGGAGCAGGCCTCTTGACTTCAGAGGACTGCTGTCCGTCGTTTACTGCACGAACGGTAAGTTTCGAGTAATCCTAATGTCTTTAAAGTCTTTAGTAATGATGTTTCTTGTTTTGCAGGGTTCCGGCGATGACGGATGACGGGCTGAAGTGAGTTGAAGATGGAGCCCGTGTGATGAATAGAAGCGCCTGGAAGCACGTAAGTAAGCGCTTGTTGCCTGCTTCACGGTGCGCTCTAACTGTCTTTTTATTTTGCAGGTACAAGTTCGGAGCGGCTGCAGGGTGCCGGAATACCCACTGGGTTAGATGTGGAAAGGAGTAATGGCACGTGAGTATTAAAGTTCCCCAATGTCTTTAAACGCACCTTGTTTTGTCTTTCAGATGCGGGATGCAGCGCCGAAGGCCTCCGGAGCGTGCGAAGAGTTGGTAAGCTTTTGTCTTTCAGATGCCGGAATGCAGTGTGAAGACCTCCGGAGCGCACGAAGAGTAGGTAAGCCTTTGTCTTTCAGATGCCGGAATGCAGCCCGAGGCGTTGGAGACAGCCGATGGACCAGGTAAGTGAAGAGCTGTCACTGAAGACCGTAATGCTAACCTGTTCTTTCTTGTCTTTATAGGTGTTGCTGAAGACTGGATTCAGGATGGTAAGCCTTTTTCCTTAGGCCCAGGATCAGATGCAGAAGACACGATGAGCGTTCTGCTGCAGAGGATGCAGAATAACGCAAAGCAAGATTCATCCATCGGGTGTGGTTTAAATAGCCTCCTGTAGTGCTTAGGTGTCTCCTTCCACAGCCACGCCTAGGTAAGAAAAGAGTTCCTGCTTTCCAGAAGAGTTCCAGTGTTCTGAATCTAGGGAGTGGCTCCTGCCCCACCCAACAGGAAAAGTAGTTCCAAACAGAAGAGGATCAGAGGCTCAACTGGCAGGCAAGTAAGCAGCATGGTCTGCTGCAGGTAAGTCCACCCAAGCATTATGAGCCCGGCGCTTCCAGCGCTGGGACTGGGCATATTTATGAGCCTGGTGCCACTGGCGCCAGGACTGGGTCCAAAAGGTCCCAATTGGGACTGGTTGGCACTCGGAACCTGGGTTATGGATCTGCTTCCAAGGAAGTTGGGAAAACCTTGACCTTTTGGAAGCAGAGATCATGACAGTACCCCCCCTCAAGGCCCCTCCCAAACCGGGCTTCTCCGGGGGTTTTGGCTTGTCAGGAAATGTTCGGTGAAATCTTTTGATTAGGCGAGGAGCGTGGACATATTCAGCAGGTTCCCAGGATCTCTCTTGGGGGCCGTAGCCTTTCCAGTCAATTAGGTAAAATAGTTTAGATTTGGAGATCTTGGAGTCCAGAATGCTTTTGACTTCAAACTCGAGTTCTCCTTCAACTAGGATAGGTTTTGGAGATTTAGTTAGTCGGGTTTGAGGTTGCACGGGTTTTAATAGAGAGACGTGGAAGACCGGATGTATCTTCATGTGCGGGGGCAAGTCCAACTTGACCGCTACTGGGTTTACTATGGTAGTGATGGAATAGGGACCAAGGTATCTTGGGTTGAATGTGCGTGGCCCTTTTAGAGGTAGATATTTGGTGGATAACCAGACTTGATCCCCTACTTGATATTGAGGGGCTTCCTTCCGATGTTGATCTGCTCCTTTCTTGTATTGTTCTTTAGCCCTTTGAAGGTGAGAAACAGCTTCCTTAAAGGCTTGGGTGATTGTAGAATGCAGGTAGTCTACTGCTGGTGTTTCAAGATCTTGGAGGGGATCCAACTCCGAGGTTCGAGGGTGACTGCCGTACAAAAGAAAAAACGGGGTTTTCCCAGTTCCCGAATGGACAGAGTTATTGTAGGCATATTCGGCTATCCAAAGGATGTCTTTCCAAGTTTTTTCAGTTTGTTGCAGCATGCAGCGTAAATACTGTTCCAGAGTTTGATTGGTCCTCTCGGTTTGTCCGTCGGTCTGAGGGTGGTGACTGGTCGATAGTCTCACATCAATTTGAGCCGACCGACAGCAACTTCGCCAAAAATGAGAAATAAATTGACTACCTCGATCCGAAATTAGAACCGAAGGAAAACCGTGCAGTCGGACGATGTTTTCGAGAAATTCTCGGGCCAGAGTTGCTGCTGTTGGCAAGCCTTTGAGCGGAATGAAATGCGCCATCTTGGAGAATAAGTCCACGATTACTAGAATCGTATTGTATCCGGAGCATGGAGGTAGATCGGTGATGAAGTCCATAGAAAGCGTATGCCCAGGGCGAGGTGGGATGTCAATAGGGCGTAAGAGGCCTGCTGGTCTTTCCTTTTGACTCTTGTTTTGGGCGCATACTCCACAGGACATTATAAAGTCTCTGATATCTTTTTTCCAAGACGGCCACCAGAAGTAGCGCTTGATCTTTTCTGAGGTCTTGGCCATACCGGGATGTCCTTCCATTAAAGAATCGTGATAACAAGAGATTACTTTTTTCTGTAAATCTGTTCTGGGTAGGTATAATCGTTCTTGGAAATACAATAAGTTGTCCTTTACTGCAAAGTCCTTTCCCTGCAGATGCCAATTCTGTATGTCTGCTGGAGTTACAAGTTGCCTGGCCTTATCCTTAACTTCCTCTATGGATTCTGTGGCGATTACACCCAGAATTCTTTGTTCGGGAATGATTGGTACAGGTTTAGGGTTGATCAAGTGTTCTTCCACTCCCATCCGAGAAAGGGCATCAGCTTTACCGTTCTTTGTACCAGGTCGATAGGTAATTATGAAGTCAAACTCGGCAAAGAATAATGCCCAACGGAGTTGTCTAGAGGATTGGGCTTTTGAGGTTTTCAAATATTGCAGGTTTCGGTGATCCGTAATCACAGTAACGGTGTGTCGGGCCCCCAGCAGATAATGCCGCCAAGCCTTAAAGGCAGACTTGATAGCCAGAAGTTCCTTGTCAGTAATCGTGTAATTGATTTCAGGAGGCGAGAATTTGCGGGACCAAAATGCTACGGGATGCAACTGATTGGTTACCGGGTCCTTTTGTGATAGAACTGCCCCCATGGCAAGGCTTGAAGCATCAGTTTCCACGATGTAGGGGAGTTCGGGGCGAGGGTGTTTTAAGATTGGTGCAGAGATAAATTTAGTCTTCAAATCCTGGAAAGCTTGTTCCGCCTCGGTAGACCATTCAAAACGTTTGTTTTTCTTTAACAAGGCAGTGATGGACTGGACTATTCGAGAGAATTTGGGGATAAACCTGCGGTAAAAGTTAGCGAAGCCTAACATGCTTTGCACACCTTTTACGGAGGATGGTGATGGCCATTTGAGAACTGCATCGACCTTCTTTGAATCCATACGCACTCCGCCAGGTGATAATATGAATCCCAAGAATTCAACTTCAGTCACGTTGAAAACACATTTTTCCAACTTAGCGAAAAGTTTGTGTTGACGCAATCTTTCGAGGACCATTTTCACGTGTTTCCGATGTTCAGATTCCGATGAAGAATAAACGAGGATGTCGTCAATGTAAACAACAACACACACATCTATGAGCTCTCTGAGGACATCGTTCATAAAATATTGAAAGGCGGCCGGGGCATTGCAAAGTCCGAAGGGCATGACCTGATATTCAAATAGTCCATACTTGGTGCGGAAGGCCGTCTTCCATTCATCGCCCTCTTTTACTCGTACCAAGTGGTAAGCTCCTCTAAGATCCAGCTTTGTATATATGCATGCTTTTCTGACTTGGTCCAGGAGTTCAGGGATCAAAGGTAACGGATATCTATTCTTAACGGTGATCTGGTTCAGGGAGCGATAATCTATACAAGTTCTAAGGTCTCCTTCCTTTTTTGGAACGAAGAACAAAGCTGAAGAAGCAGGGGACTTGGAAGGACGAATAAACCCATTTGCCAGGTATTGATCCAGGTATTGTCGAAGGTGAAGGTTCTCAGGCTCGGTGAGGGCATAAATTCTACTACAAGGAGGAGTAGATCCAGGTATCAGGTCTATCTGGCAGTCATAAGACCTATGAGGAGGTAGAGAGTTAGCCTGATCCTTCCGGAAAACATCTTGGTATTCTAGGTATTCAGGAGGTAACTGGGGAGTCTCTGAAGAAATTGCTGCCAGTGCAACACCAGGTGGAGGGTGACAAGTAGAGACACATTCTGGAAACTGGACCGTTCTTGCTCGCCAATCGATCAGAGGATTGTGTTTCTCTAACCAAGGTATTCCTAGAATAATCTGAAACTGAGGGGCCTTGATCACATCGAACACGATCTTCTCATGGTGTCCATCTTGACTTACTAGCGTCACCTCTTGAGTGGTATGCGTTACTGGCCCGGAGGCTATCTCCGTACCATCCACCGTAGTAATGACGTCCTTTACAGCCTTGGGACAAAGAGTTAGATTCATCCTCAAAAGCATTTCATGATCCACATAATTGCCGATGGCACCGCTGTCGACGTAAGCTTCAATTGCATGTAATCGATCCGGATTATCAGGGCTGATGAGGACCATAGGTATCACGAAATGCGAGGTCACGGAACTGGTTTTCACGCTCGGCAAGAGGACCTCTATTCTTGTCGGGCGAGGTCGTTTCCCTGCTCAGAGTTTGTAACTTTGGTAACTGCAGCTCCTACTGCCTTCTTGGCAGGTTTCACCGGACAGTCTCGAAGAAAGTGCCCTGAGTTTCCGCAATAGAGGCATAATTGCAACTGTTTTCTCCTTTCCCGCTCCTTTTGTGTTAGAGGACCTTTCAGACCCCCTATTTGCATGGGTTCCCCGGAGTCTATTCCTTTGGAAGGAGTTGGCGGTTTGGAAAATACTCGAGCCTCAAACTTGGAACGATCGGCCTTCCTGTTCTGCAGTCTGTGATCTATTTGAACGACTAAGTCTATATAGTCCGAACAATCTTGTGGGGGATTCACTACTTGGGCTAACACATCTTTGAGCTCTCCACGTAGACCTCTATAAAACAGCGTAATGCTTTTGTCCTCAGGCCATTGAGTTTCCACTATCAGTCTGTTGAAAGACGCAATATAAGCCAAAAGGTCTTGATTACCTTGTCGCAACGAAAGAAGCTCATTGTCCAAGGCCTGCCCCTGTGAATGTCTTGCGAACAGTTTTTTCATACTGAGCTGAAAAGCTTGAAAATCATGGAGGACCGGATCATCTCGATTTACTAGAGGGATCGACCAGTCTGCCGCATTGCCACTAAGGTACGAAAGCACGAAAGCTACTTTAGCTTGATCAGTTGGAAAGGCTGCTGGCCGGCATAAGAAATGCAACCGGCACTGATTGATAAATACTGCAAACCTCTTTGGGTCACCAGAAAATCGTTCGGGCGGAGCCAGAGGTACATTCCCAGGTAGGTTGATCTGCACTGGATTCATAGAGGATGTAGAAGGAAGATTTCCCCCAGATGCGGGTAACGGGGTCTGTCCGGCTTGTGACTGTAGCAATTGTCTAGCGAGATCATCTGTTCGCTCCTTGGAAATAATCAGTTCCCTTCTTAGAGCGTTCGTTTCCTGACGGGCTGCATGCACTTCTGCCCTTAGTTCCCCAAGTAACTGGGCTAGCTGGTCGGTATCCGAGGTTTCCATAGCGCCTGGACGGGAGTTTTGTGGTAGGCTTTGCGTTCTGTAACGCTCACCTGATTCCCGTAGAGGCGCCGGTCTTGACTGGGCGTATACCGTATCTGCAAAGGTGATGTGTAACACACGGCTGGCTCTTTGGGCTGGACCTCTGTGCACTGTATGTCTGACTTGAAGGGTAAGATGTCTGCAGATAGAAAATATGGGATTAAGGAACTGGGTTATTGAATGTCTCTCTCTTCTTCCCTTTCTCTTCTCCTGTAGAACCCCAAAGGTTAACGCTCTCACCTTAGGTAAGTGACCGCCGTGCTCTCCATCTGCCTCGGGGCAGGGTGCTGTAACCAGTTTCTTCACTGGATAAGGGGAGCAGGCCTCTTGACTTCAGAGGACTGCTGTCCGTCGTTTACTGCACGAACGGTAAGTTTCGAGTAATCCTAATGTCTTTAAAGTCTTTAGTAATGATGTTTCTTGTTTTGCAGGGTTCCGGCGATGACGGATGACGGGCTGAAGTGAGTTGAAGATGGAGCCCGTGTGATGAATAGAAGCGCCTGGAAGCACGTAAGTAAGCGCTTGTTGCCTGCTTCACGGTGCGCTCTAACTGTCTTTTTATTTTGCAGGTACAAGTTCGGAGCGGCTGCAGGGTGCCGGAATACCCACTGGGTTAGATGTGGAAAGGAGTAATGGCACGTGAGTATTAAAGTTCCTCAATGTCTTTAAACGCACCTTGTTTTGTCTTTCAGATGCGGGATGCAGCGCCAAAGGCCTCCGGAGCGTGCGAAGAGTTGGTAAGCTTTTGTCTTTCAGATGCCGGAATGCAGTGTGAAGACCTCCGGAGCGCACGAAGAGTAGGTAAGCCTTTGTCTTTCAGATGCCGGAATGCAGCCCGAGGCGTTGGAGACAGCCGATGGACCAGGTAAGTGAAGAGCTGTCACTGAAGACCGTAATGCTAACCTGTTCTTTCTTGTCTTTATAGGTGTTGCTGAAGACTGGATTCAGGATGGTAAGCCTTTTTCCTTAGGCCCAGGATCAGATGCAGAAGACACGATGAGCGTTCTGCTGCAGAGGATGCAGAATAACGCAAAGCAAGATTCATCCATCGGGTGTGGTTTAAATAGCCTCCTGTAGTGCTTAGGTGTCTCCTTCCACAGCCACGCCTAGGTAAGAAAAGAGTTCCTGCTTTCCAGAAGAGTTCCAGTGTTCTGAATCTAGGGAGTGGCTCCTGCCCCACCCAACAGGAAAAGTAGTTCCAAACAGAAGAGGATCAGAGGCTCAACTGGCAGGCAAGTAAGCAGCATGATCTGCTGCAGGTAAGTCCACCCAAGCATTATGAGCCCGGCGCTTCCAGCGCTGGGACTGGGCATATTTATGAGCCTGGTGCCACTGGCGCCAGGACTGGGTCCAAAAGGTCCCAATTGGGACTGGTTGGCACTCGGAACCTGGGTTATGGATCTGCTTCCAAGGAAGTTGGGAAAACCCTGACCTTTTGGAAGCAGAGATCATGACAGTAATACAGACTAAAGCCAATGCATTTTCGGAAATAATTCCTTCTTCAGGGCAAGTCTAATCAATTGCACGTAAGCAACATAATGCACCAATGTTAGCATAACAATTGCATATATTTGTAAAAATAATAATGATGTCAACATACCAGTCAGTAGAGTTTCCAAAGGATTTTACGAGAAATAAAGAGAAAGAAATAATGAGTTGATTGTATTGCGGATAACAAAAACAGAAAGATATGTGAGAAACTGTGGTTACCTTAATAGTGTTGCACAGACGAGAACGTTCATTGTCAATGCCCACAGCAGCATGGGTCACAACGATGAGCCGTGAGTACAGCGGCTATATTGTTAAACACAATCGTGTTTGTAAATGGAATCTAATGAAGGGAAAGGACCAGTGTGAGTGAGACAGCGTGACAAACAGGGATTTCCAAAACGGTAGTTTGCAAATATTGCGATCGCGTCTCGTACCTCTGAGCACACGGAGCGTATGCAGTAGCCGGGCTGAATCTCAGACTGCCGTGTTAGGCGGTTGCCAGGACAACGGCTCATTTATATTGCACGTGACCGTCTTGCGCCATTAAGTGGCCGGTGGTCACGCAACAGAGTGTATAGCAGGTGCAAGCCTGCATGGTTAAGAGGAGTGTATAATTTATGGGCATACCTGCATGATGTTCCGTATGAAAAATTTATTTAGCCCAAACTAAAGAAAATCACTGAAGATAATACATAGAAATAGAAAAAATACTCAAGTGTTAAAGGGACCACAAAGGGGTCCGTTCTGAACAGAAAGAAAACAACTGGACATATCGAGTTACATAAAAAGCAACCGACAATTAATGAAGCAAAAAACATGTAAATTAACCTGGAACTCGTTTGTGGCACTCCTATTTAGGGATAATTTAACTCTAACTAGTGCATTAATTTGCATTTGAAAAGAAGATAATACATGGAAAAACATAAAATCAGCAATGGTTGAAAGTACGACACAACCTCGTCGCGGGTGGTGTCACCCATTCGAGGCAGCACCTTGGGTCCCAGACCAGGATCCGGGATTTGCAGTGAGGTTGTTGTTGAGGAAACACAGGATCCATGATGGTACAGGATATGGAAAACATGTTAGTCAATTGCAATGGAAGCAGAACAGTGTCAACAACAAACTTCACGCTTGAAGTGCATTTACAGGACATTGGGATGAACAAAGATGTAGTGATGTTTCAAATCAGATTCAAATGTAACAGTGGTAATTGATTTCTTCATTCAAACCATTAGGGACCAGACTACAGAGTTTATCGATCCAAAATGTTTCCCTTCGGTTTAGGCGCAAGCCTAAATCTTCGTGAGGGTTATTTCTGGTTAAGACCTCCAACACCAGAAACTTAATCTGTGCAAGGTTGTGGTTATTCATGGCCCAATGTCGGGCCACGGCTGAGTTCGGGTTGGAGTTCCGAATGCAGGACCGATGTTCGTTCCACTGTATTTTAGCAGCTCTGGTGGATTGGCCCACGTAGTATTTTCCACAGGGGCATTTAATGCCATATATGATGTTGGTGCTGTTGCAGGTGCCAAATGGCTTAAGAAAAATCTTCTTGCCTGTTCGTGGATGCAAAATAACATTCCCTTTTACTACGGTGTTGCAATTGATACAGTGTAAACAGGGGAATGTGCCAGTACAGCGTGTGATCAATTTTTTAGGGGGTAATCTTGTCTGTACTAGTTCATCCCTGAGGTTCTTACTTCTCTGGAAAGCAAACACCGGTGGTTCGTTGAACAGATCTTGTACTCTCGTGTCATTTTTGAAAATACTCCAATGTTTTTTGATTGTCCTCTTGATTTTGTTGCTTTGGATGGAGAATTTCGACACGTACACAGGTGATTTCAACTCTCTGACTGGTTTCTTTGAAGCGGATAGTAAAGTATCCCGATCTAGGCTGTTGACTCTTTGAACTGCCGAGTCCAATTCTTCTTGGTGGTAGCCTCGTTGAAGGATTTTTTCTTTCATTACAAGTTGTTGTGCAATGCAGTCTTCAGGATCACTAACGATCCTCTTTACCCGTAGAAGTTGGCTAAACGGAAGATTCCTGAGTAAACTCGGTTGATGGAAGCTCAGGCGGTGCAACAGGTTGTTGCGATCGGTAGGTTTCCGGAATAGGGTGGTGCTGTAGCTGATGTCTTCCATTGCTATTTGTACATCAGAAAATGTGATCTTGTCACGTGATGACTCACTGGTAAACTGCACTCGTGGGTCAATGCTGTTGATATACTCAAAAAAATCATCAAATCGTTGCTCTGTGCCTGTCCAAACACCGAAAATATCATCTATATATCGAGTCCACATGTGGATGTCTTTTTTCCATTCTTGTTTGGTCAATATATGATCCATCTCGAATTTGAACATAAAACAATTGGCGTATGTAGGTGCCATGGTGGCGCCCATAGAGGTACCTGAGGTTTGTAAGAAAAACTGGTTGCAATATTGGAAATAAGAGTTTTCAGAAATGAACTGTAACAGACTCAGAATTAATTCTTTTTGTGCACGCACATCTGGTGATTGGAGTAACAACCATTCAACAGCTTCAATTCCGAGGTCGTATGGTATGGAGGTATATAGACTCTTAACAACTATGGTAAACATCAGTTGGTTTTGTTGAGGGGTGGTAGAGTTAAGTTTCTGAAGAAAATGAGTTATGTCTCTGGTGTAGGTTGGAGTTTTCTGTATAAGCGGTTGAAGAAAGAAATCAATGTAAATGCCCAATGGCTGGTTAATACGGTCCATCCCTGCGACTATGGGTCTGACAGGGGGTTTTGTGGAATCCTTGTGGATCTTAGGAAGTGTATAGAAATTAGGAATTCTTGGGTGATCATTTAGCAGAAACTTGCGTGTGTGTTCATTTATCCATTCGAGTTCTAACGCCTTATCAAGCAAGATGACCAAGTTGTTTTTGATGGAGATAGTAGGATCATGGTCTAATGTGGCATATGTGGTATTATCTTGAAGTTGTCTCCGACATTCTGAATCGTAGTCCACAGTGTTGAGAATCACACGGGCACCACCTTTATCAGCAGGTCGAATTGTTATTTTCGTGTCACTATACAGGTCTTTAATAAGCCTCATTTCATGCGGTTTAAGGTTCTTATGAGGCGGAGTTCTGTAACTGATCCGTTCAAGATCGCGGGTGACCAATCTCTGAAAGATGTCGATAGAGGGTACGTTGATAGGTGGTACAAATCCACTCTTGGCCCTGAATTCCTAGAAATCAGACATTTGAGTTGGTTTATCAAAGGTTTCTAATTCCTCAAAAAACACTTTCAATTTCAACTTCCTTACAAACTTATATAGTTCAATCTTGCTGTTGAATAGTGTGGTACCATAAATCGGAACAAACCTTTGAACTGCCGAGTCCAATTCTTCTTGGTGGTAGCCTCGTTGAAGGAATTTTTCTTTCATTACAAGTTGTTGTGCAATGCAGTCTTCAGGATCACTAACGATCCTCTTTACCCGTAGAAGTTGGCTAAACGGAAGATTCCTGAGTAAACTCGGTTGATGGAAGCTCAGGCGGTGCAACAGGTTGTTGCGATTGGTAGGTTTCCGGAATAGGGTGGTGCTGTAGCTGATGTCTTCCATTGCTATTTGTACATCAGAAAAGGTGATCTTGTCACGTGATGACTCACTGGTAAACTGCACTCGTGGGTCAATGCTGTTGATATACTCAAAAAAATCATCAAATCGTTGCTCTGTGCCTGTCCAAACACCGAAAATATCATCTATATATCGAGTCCACATGTGGATGTCTTTTTTCCATTCTTGTTTGGTCAATATATGATCCATCTCGAATTTGAACATAAAACAATTGGCGTATGTAGGTGCCATGGTGGCGCCCATAGAGGTACCTGAGGTTTGTAAGAAAAACTGGTTGCAATATTGGAAATTAGAGTTTTCAGAAATGAACTGTAACAGACTCAGAATGAATTATTTTTGTGCACGCACATCTGGTGATTAGAGTAACAACCATTCAACAGCTTCAATTCCGAGGTCGTATGGTATGGAGGTGTATAGACTCTTAACAACTATGGTAAACATCAGTTGGTTTTGTTGAGGGGTGGTAGAGTTAAGTTTCTGAAGAAAATGAGTTATGTCTCTGGTGTAGGTTGGAGTTTTCTGTATAAGCGGTTGAAGAAAGAAATCAATGTAAATGCCCAATGGCTGGTTAATACGGTCCATCCCTGCGACTATGGGTCTGACAGGGGGTTTTGTGGAATCCTTGTGGATCTTAGGAAGTGTATAGAAATTAGGAATTCTTGGGTGATCATTTAGCAGAAACTTGCGTGTGTGTTCATTTATCCATTCGAGTTCTAACGCCTTATCAAGCAAGATGACCAAGTTGTTTTTGATGGAGATAGTAGGATCATGGTCTAATGTGGCATATGTGGTATTATCTTGAAGTTGTCTCCGACATTCTGAATCGTAGTCCACAGTGTTGAGAATCACACGGGCACCACCTTTATCAGCAGGTCGAATTGTTATTTTCGTGTCACTATACAGGTCTTTAATAAGCCTCATTTCATGCGGTTTAAGGTTCTTATGAGGCGGAGTTCTGTAACTGATCCGTTCAAGATCGCGGGTGACCAATCTCTGAAAGATGTCGATAGAGGGTACGTTGATAGGTGGTACAAATCCGCTCTTGGCCCTGAATTCCTAGAAATCAGACATTTGAGTTGGTTTATCAAAGGTTTCTAATTCCTCAAAAAACACTTTCAATTTCAACTTCCTTACAAACTTATATAGTTCAATCTTGCTGTTGAATAGTGTGGTACCATAAATCGGAACAAAACTTTGAACTGCCGAGTCCAATTCTTCTTGGTGGTAGCCTCGTTGAAGGAATTTTTCTTTCATTACAAGTTGTTGTGCAATGCAGTCTTCAGGATCACTAACAATCCTCTTTACCCGTAGAAGTTGGCTAAACGGAAGATTCCTGAGTAAACTCGGTTGATGGAAGCTCAGGCGGTGCAACAGGTTGTTGCGATTGGTAGGTTTCCGGAATAGGGTGGTGCTGTAGCTGATGTCTTCCATTGCTATTTGTACATCAGAAAAGGTGATCTTGTCACGTGATGACTCACTGGTAAACTGCACTCGTGGGTCAATGCTGTTGATATACTCAAAAAAATCATCAAATCGTTGCTCTGTGCCTGTCCAAACACCGAAAATATCATCTATATATCGAGTCCACATGTGGATGTCTTTTTTCCATTCTTGTTTGGTCAATATATGATCCATCTCGAATTTGAACATAAAACAATTGGCGTATGTAGGTGCCATGGTGGCGCCCATAGAGGTACCTGAGGTTTGTAAGAAAAACTGGTTGCAATATTGGAAATAAGAGTTTTCAGAAATGAACTGTAACAGACTCAGAATGAATTCTTTTTGTGCACGCACATCTGGTGATTAGAGTAACAACCATTCAACAGCTTCAATTCCGAGGTCGTATGGTATGGAGGTGTATAGACTCTTAACATCTATGGTAAACATCAGTTGGTTTTGTTGAGGGGTGGTAGAGTTAAGTTTCTGAAGAAAATGAGTTATGTCTCTGGTGTAGGTTGGAGTTTTCTGTATAAGCGTTTGAAGAAAGAAATCAATGTAAATGCCCAATGGCTGGTTAATACTGTCCATCCCTGCGACTATGGGTCTGACAGGGGGTTTTGTGGAATCCTTGTGGATCTTAGGAAGTGTATAGAAATTAGGAATTCTTGGGTGATCATTTAGCAGAAACTTGCGTGTGTGTTCATTTATCCATTCGATTTCTAACGCCTTATCAAGCAAGATGACCAAGTTGTTTTTGATGGAGATAGTAGGATCATGGTCTAATGTGGCATATGTGGTATTATCTTGAAGTTGTCTCCGACATTCTGAATCGTAGTCCACAGTGTTGAGAATCACACGGGCACCACCTTTATCAGCAGGTCGAATTGTTATTTTCGTGTCACTATACAGGTCTTTAATAAGCCTCATTTCATGCGGTTTAAGGTTCTTATGAGGCGGAGTTCTGTAACTGATCAGTTCAAGATCGCTGGTGACCAATCTCTGAAAGATGCCGATAGAGGGTACGTTGATAGGTGGTACAAATCCGCTCTTGGCCCTGAATTCCTAGAAATCAGACATTTGAGTTGGTTTATCAAAGGTTTCTAATTCCTCAAAAAACACTTTCAATTTCAACTTCCTTACAAACTTATATAGTTCAATCATGCTGTTGAATAGTGTGGTACCATAAATCGGAACAAAACTTAGTCCTTTTTGCAATGTGTCTTCTTCAAGCTTGTTGAGTATTCTGTCTGAGATGTTAATGACTAGATTTTCCTTAGTTGTAGACGTGTCTGTGATTTGGGTCTTAGGTTTCCTCCTCCCCCTGCGGGTTCTTTTGGGCGGGCGCCTAAAAAAGCCGAAGACGAGCACCCATCCCCATGGTCAGGCCATCACCCTGGGCCCTCACCGACACCCAGTTGGTCACCCTGTACCGCCTCAACAGGGAGACCATCACTGATCTGCTAGGCCCAATCCTGGAAGACATAGGGAGCAGGATCAACATCTGGACAGCTGTGCCCCCACGGGTGACGCTGGTGGCAGTCCTGCAGTTCCTGGGGACAGGCACCTTCCAGCACTCTGTGGCCATGATGCACAACATTGTCACAGCCCACATTCTGTGCAGTCCTGACCACCATATTGCACTGACCACCATATTGCACTGCCCACCACCCAGGCCCAGGTCAACGACATGAAGGCAAGGTTCTATGCCACCGCCAAACTGCCAAATGTCATTGCAGTCATTGACTGCACCCATGTTGCGTTGGTGGGACCCCAGGCCCATGAGGCCATACAGAAACCGGAAGTACTACCACTCCCTCAATGTGCAGATGACCTGCGACCCTAACTCATCATCGCCCACTGCTGTACCCGCTACCCAGGTTCCACTCACGACTCCATGGTCCTACGGAACAGCACACTGCTAGGATACATAGAGAAGCACGGAGGACAACGGACATGACTAGTGGGTGGGTACAATATCCACCACATATGCACAGTGAAGCACCTGAGCAAATTTGGGGGTGGGGAGTTAACACTGACAAGAAGCGTGACATGACAAGTGGATGCACTAGCAGCACCTGGCCAGCACCTGCACCAACATCAGGGGCTATCCAAGGGAGCATGCACACGTCGGACACATTGGGACACACCCGTTGACATACACACACTGCAGCAATGACAACACACATGACCACATGTGTCACAATGCATCAGAAATGAGGCACACTGACGGTCCACGCTGCAGCACCCAACAGCAGGCCAGCCAGTGCTACAGCCATGTACCCACGTGCTGCTAACTGGGAATGTAGACCAACTGCTCCTAGAAGAGAGGTTAGGACACCAGGCAACCCAGCATGCCCCATACACGAGAGCAGCACACAGTCACAAGACAGCCACCAGGGATACAGAACTGAACAACCGCCACAACGCCACTGCGTGCATGTGCAGGCAAAGGAATGCATGCACATTCCTTTGCCTGCACAGATATCACATATACACATAGCATGAGTGGGATGTACACATGCATGCACATGGTGAACAATGCCCTGATACTGTGTGAGACCATCCACAGGCATGACACAAGTGACTAATGTTTGTGCTACACCCCATGCAGGTGACTCTGAATATCTGCTGCTGCCATGGCTGATGACCCCTGTGCGTGACCCACGTACACTGCACAAGACCGCCTACAACCATGCCTACAGCTGGACCTGGTGTGCATTGAGGGCACCTTCGGCATTCTCAAGGCCCGATTCTGGTGTCTAGATTGTACTGGCTGTGGCCTAATATACACTCCTGACAAAGTTGGGAAGATTGTGGTAGTGTTTGCAATGCTACATAACATCTGCCTGAGGAGGAATGTGCCACTACCCCTAGATGCGGACATGCCACACCCAGAGGAAGATGCAGATGAACAACATGAGGCAGGAGCCAGAGCAGCCACCCCCACGGATGGCATGACTGGCTCGGCAGGCAATAATAGACAATGCGGTAGTGAGGGGGTGCGCTGTCGGCATGGGCTGTCGACAATGGAGCCAGCTGAAGGTGTGTCAGTGTCTGGCTCTGGTGTTTGCATGCGCTGGTGGTGTGGTCGTCTTTCTGGGGTCTGCCACGCTGTTGCCGATGGGGTTGGCTCTCAGGTGTGGTGGAGGGCTGCTGGTGGAGACTGCACCCAGGGGTTGGTGGCACTGTGTTAGGGCTGCTGTTTCCGAGAGCACTGGACAGGTGGTGTGTCCTCTGTGGCAGTGTCCACAGCTGCAGGTGTAGGTGTGGCTGGCATTGGCTTGCTCCTGGTGGGCTGTGGGGGGTAGGGATTGGGCCTGGTCCTGCTGTGATGCTGTGTGTCATGGCATGACATCTGCATTCGTGTGGCCTGTCTGCCCCTTTGCAGGATGGTGGTAGTACTGGCGGTGTCTAAGTACCGGGACGTCACACTCACAGATGGTCTTGCCGCCTCTTCATCCTCAGATGCCTCTGACATTGCTTGTGTGCCTGTAGGGGACATGGGAGATGTGGTCAGGATTCAGTCCCCCACGTGATTTGGCATACATGGCATTCATTACATGGTTCTGAGTAGGACCCAGGGCAATTGGACTGATGGACATGCTTGGTCGGGGGTGTTTGTAAGTAGGTTCACAATGATGGGGACGGATGCGAATATGGGTGTGTGTCACATGGGCAGTTTATATTTGGCCCGTGTGTGTGGATGGCAAGAGGTCCGTGCTGGAGCAGCTGTTGTCTGGCATGCATGCTGCTGATACTCTTGCACCCACGTCACCTCCACGGGTGCCATTTGGATTGGGGGGGTGGCTGCGTGCATGGCACTGGCAGGTCCCTATTGTCAAGGAGTTCCCCTCTTCTCACCTGGGTCCGTTGTTTGATGGAGTCTTTGGTCGCTGCCTTTTTGCGGATGGTCCTGGTTTTAACTAAGGCTGCTCGAGTCTCTTCTGACTCCAGGGCGCGTTCAGTTCCGGGAACGCGGAATCCATGAATCCAAGAATCTAGGATGAGTGCAACTAGCACACGAGTCCAGGAAACAGGAAGAAAGGAAGGGGTAAGGAGCGGGTAGGTGCACAAGCACAGAGAAAGAATACCGCGAGCTACAGATCACACGTCTGATGGCTACTTGCAATAGCATTGAGACGCGCGGAGCCGCGGAAGGCGTGGTCTATAAATAGAGTATGTTACGTCCAGCGCAAGGAGCGAGAAAGGGTCTTAGCGCTGGGCGACCATGTTGGGAGTATTAGAGAATGCTAGCCCCGTTGAGACAAGGACCAGGAGGTCCAACGGGGGCGTGTTCTGAAGTTCATGACAGCATGCCTCCTCCGAAGACCTTTTCCTCCAGGTTTGCCCGGGTGTATGAGGTGAAATCTTCTGAGCAAGCAAGGGGCCTTGATGTTAGAGATAGGTTCCCAGGTTCTTTCACTAGGAGGGTATCCTTTCCATTCAACCAGGTACTGAAGCTGACCCCGTTTATACCTGGAATCGCAAATTCGGGACACCTCATATTCCAGTTGATTGTCGACCAGCAGAGGAGGAGGTCTACTGGATTTCCGGGAGGACGGAATGTAGGGTTTCAGTAAGGATGTATGAAAAACTGGATGAATTCTTTTCCAGGAGTCGGGTAGCTGGATCCGGTATGAGACAGGGTTAATAATTTCCTTGATGGAAAATGGCCCATACTACCGTGGGGCCAATTTGTTTGGTCGTAGGTGTCGGGGTAGTAATTTTGATGACAACCACACCTGGTCACCGGCTGCATAAGAAGGGCCTGGTCTTCTTTTGGAATCCGCATATCTCTTGGTCTGTGATCTGGCCTTTTCTAAGTATTTCTTGGCCTCCTGGTGTATGTTGATGAGGGTTTCGATCCAGGAGTCAACAGTAGGTACTGGTGTAGGATGAGGAAGGACAGAGGGTAAAACCGATGGATGGAATCCTTGACTACAATAAAAAGGGCTGGTCTGGAGTGCTGAATGGTCGGAATTGTTGTAAGCGAATTCCGCAACGGGTATCAGGAGCGACCAGTCATCCTGGACCTTGGTGGCGAAGCATTGAAGATACTGTTCCAGGGTCTGATTTGCATGTTCTGTGGCTCCATTGGTTTGAGGGTGATATCCCGAAGAGAGGGCACGTTGAATTCCTAGAATCCGGAAGAGATGTTTCCAAAATTGAGAAATGTATTGAGGTCCTCGATCAGATATGATCTTGGAAGGAAGTCCATGCAGGCGGAATATGTGTTCCAGAAATATTCCAGCTCGTTCGGAAGAGGATGGTAGTTTACAGAGCGGCGTAAAATGAGCCATGTGAGTGAACAGATCTATGGTGACCATGACAGTAGTATATCCTCGTGACGGTTGTAATTCCACTATGAAGTCTGTGGCGATGATTTCCCATGGCTTAGTCGGCAGTGTAGGCTGCAGAAGAAGACCAGCCGGTTTCTTGTTATCATGCTTATTTTGAGCACAGACTACACAAGTTTGGACGTAGTGCTGTACGTCAGATTTCATTCTAGGCCACCAGAACTGTCTCTGTATGAGACGGAGGCTATTGGTGATGCCACGATGCCCGGAGTGAGGTGTTTCATGACAGAGGTTTATTATTCTCTGTTGTAACTTCTGTGTAGGAATGAGCAGTGCATTGTCCTTGAATAAATATCCTTGCTTGGCCTTTAAATTCCACTGGTTTTTCCTTGAGATGTCCTTCCACAACTCAGAGGATTGGGTTTGCGCTCGGATTTCTTCCAGGAGGTTGACTGCTTGAGCTACGAAGATCGTGGGGGAAAACATCTTAGGATATGCCTTATCTTCAGTGGTTACATAGTCAGGACGTCAAGACAAAGCATCAGCAATCAGGTTATGTGATCCAGGGACGTGTGTGATGTGGAACTGGTACTGGGCAAAAAAGTAGGCCCAACGCGCCTGACGACTATTCCTACACTCCAATGACTGTAGAATCTGAAGGTTCTGATGATCCGTACGGACTTGGACAGGATGTCTAGCTCCCAGGAGTAGGTGTCGCCATTCAGTGAATGCTTGGCGGATGGCTAACAGTTCTTTTTCCAGGACGGAATAGTGTGTTTCACTTGGAGTTAGGGTTTGTGAAAGATAAGCAATGGAGTGTTCCAGCTTGTCCTTTAATTTCTGTTTTAATACTGCTCCTATAGCGTAATTAGAGGCATCCGTTTCCACTAGAAATGGCCGGCTTGTGTCGGGTTGGGCCAAAATAGGAGCTTGTGTAAACTCGGCCTTCAAATGCTGGAACGCAGTGTCTTGCGGTGTTGACCAGAGAAAAGGGGTGTCCTTCTTTAAGAGAGCCACGATCGGTTGAACAATCTCGGAAAAGGTGGGTATGAATTTCCGATAGAAATTGGCTAGTCCTAGGAAGGATTGGACTTGTTTCACGGACGTGGGAGCTGGCCACGCCAAAATGGCTTTTACCTTTGATGGATCCATTCCAATTCCCTCTGGACTAAGGATGAATCCTAGGTAGTGAACAGAAGTAACGTGAAACAAGCTTTTTTCAGGTTTGGCTAAGAGTTGGTGTTCACTGAGTCTTTGTAGTACTGCCTTTACATGTTCTTCATGCTTTAAAGGGTGCTTGGAAAATATCAGTATGTCGTCCAGATAAACAATGACGAAGAGAAACAACATGTCAGAGAACACCCTATCCATAAAACGTTGGAACACTGCTGGGGTATTAGCTAGTCCAAATGCATGACCAGGTATTCGTAATGGCCAAAGGGTGTTCTGAAGGCGGTTTTCCACTCGTTTCCTTCCCAGATACGGATCAGATGGTAGGCACCCCGGAGATCCAACTTGGTGAATATTACCGCACCTCTCACGGCTTCCAAGATATCCGATATCAAGGGTAGTGGGTACCGGTCCTTGAGGGTGCATTGATTTAGGCCGTGATAATTGAGGCAGGGTCTGAGTTCCTGGGTATCCTTCTTGGGGACAAAGAATAACGAAGCACCTGCAGAAGATTTTGAAGGTCTTATGGTGCCGTTTTCAAGGTTGGTGTCCAGGTATTCTTTGAGGGCCTTTTTCTCAGGTTCTGAAAGGATAAACATCCTGCCGAAGGGAATCACTGCTGAGGGATCTGTTTCAATTGTGCAGTCTTCAGGTCTATGTGGGGGGAAGGCCTGGACTATGGCAGTCGAAAATACATTGGCGTATCTTGATGATGATCTATTGAGAGCCGGATCTCCTTGGTCTGCAGGCTTATGGGCCCTGAACTGAGGGGTCTTCCATCGATGGCCTCCACCGGCTGCATGGTACTTCGTGCCTCATAAGGTATTTGGTGACTGGCAACCCACTCTTGATCAATGAAGATCCCCATAGCTCCGCAGTCTACCAAGGCCAAAATAGAATAGGTCTTGTTCTTGGAGGGTGATAGAAATGCCTGGAGAATGACCAGTTTGTTTTGTCCAGGAGAGTTCAAGGATGGAATTGATGTGGAGCAAACATCTCTCTCCCGAAGCTCTGCTCCATCTAGGATCGGGAGCTGGCGTTTCCCGAACGCCGAGGAGGTGCTAGAGGACATTCCCTAACCAAATGTTTGTCCGAAGCACAATACATACACAAGCCCGTATGGATCCTTCTCAACCTTTCTTGCGCTGATATAGGTCCACGGAAGGCTCCAATCTGCATGGGTTCTGGTTCTGTGACTGAGCTTGGGTTTGTGTCCGTTCTGACTGTGCCTTCACAGGACATCTTGGATGAATTTCCCCTGGACTTCTTCTTTTCAGCCTTCCTTTCCTGGATGCGGAAGTCTATTTGCATGGCTAGGTCCATTAGTGCCTGGAATGAGCTTGGTCGAGCCACTCTGGCCAGCTCATCCTTTATCTCATCGTTCAGTCCTCTCCTGAACAGGGTGAAACTCGCCTCAGAGGACCAATCGGCTTCCTTGGCCAGTTGTTTAAATCGGGTCTCATAAGTGAGCATATCTTGGGAGCCCTGTTGAAAGTCTAACAAACGTTCCTGGGCACTATAGACCTCCTCAGGACGGTCAAACATGTTTTTAAGGGCCTGTATGAACCCTTCATAATCATCCAGGAGGGCATCGACGGAGTTAATGAGGGGTGTAGCCCAGGTCAAAGCATTGCCGGAAAGCTGGGATATAATGAAATCCACCTTAGCCCTGAGAGTTGAAAAGTAATAGGGCTTGAACGTAAAGTGGACCAGGCATGAATCCAGGAATCCGCGAATGGTTTTTGCCGAACCATCATATTTGTCAACAATGCCGCCCAACAGGACCCCTTCTTTAGTGGCAGTATCCCGGGATAGGACCAATTGTTTGAGTGCGGTGTTTTCCGCCTTTAGGTGTTGAACCTCAGTTGAAAGTTCCTGAATGCCTCGCATCAGGTTCTGAACAGCGGCCTCCATGCCGTTATCAAGTTCGGTCGGGTGGCGTCTCAAACTGTCAAGGAGTTCCCCCCTTCTCACCTGGGTCCGTTGTTTGATGGAGTCTTTGGTCGCTGCCTTCTTGCGGACGGTCCTGGCTTTAACTAAGGCTGCTCGAGTCTCTTCCGACTCCAGGGCGCGTTCAGTTCCGGGAACGCGGAATCCAGGAATCCAAGAATCTAGGATGAGTGCAACTAGCACACGAGTCCAGGAAACAGGAAGAAAGGAAGGGGTAAGGAGCGGCTAAGTGCACAAGGACAGAGAAAGAATACCGCGAGCTATGGATCACACGTCTGATGGCTACTTGCAATAGCATTGAGACGCGCGGTGCCGCGGAAGGCATGGTCTATAATTGGAGTACGTTACGTCCAGCGCATGGAGCGAGAAAGGGTCTTAGCGCTGGGCGACCATGTTGGAAGTATTAGAGAATGCTAGCCCCGTTGAGACAAGGACCAGGAGGTCCAAAAGGGGCGTGTTCTGAAGTTCATGACACCTATGGGGCATCAATGTGCGGTGCATGGTACTTGATGGGTCCCTTGGCTGCCCTCCCCACTGCTCTGACTCACAGGGGTGGCCTTGGTGCACTGCCACATGGCTGCTGCAGGAGGTGGCTGCTGTGGCACCCACTCACTGCACCCTGTCTCAATGCCCGGCTCATAGTTCTGTCCACTGGGAATCTTGAGCTAGGCTGTCAATGATGCATGCAGATGTGATGTGGGGGAGAAGTCGACTCACCTTCCCCATCCTGGTTGCTGGCACCCACCTCTGCACCTCCAAGTCCCTTGAGGCCCTTCATGTCTAGCACCAAGCTACACTTCTACACTTCTCCCATGCGGTGAGTAGCTCCGCAGTCCCTCCTCCGGTAGCCGTGCCCTCCTGCCGGTGCTGGGACAGCAGTCTTTGGACCCTGACCCGCAGGTCGTTCCAGCACTTTCAGTAGTCTTCCCCGTTGCGGGGTAGACTGGACACCTCTGGACACCTCTGTCCCCTTCTGGCTGATCGTATGCCAGATGGCTGTCCTGCAATGGGCAGATGTTTTGCGTTGCCTGTCCCCATAGAGTTCATCATTGTGTGCAACCAACTCGTCAGCAAGCATCACCAGCTCCCCCTCACAGAATTTTGGTTTGCGGATACGATCTTGGGCAGCCTTGCCCCTGACCCTCTCCCGGGACATTCAGTCTTGTTTGCAGGTCTGGATGGCTACAGGGAGCAGTGATATTTAATGGCCGCCGCGGTGCAACCCCGCTCCAGTGGTGACGCGATTCCCACCAGCGCTGTTAGTGCCAGCAACGGGCTATATCGCTATTTGCACCTGGTTTTTCGGCAGTAGCCCTTGTCGCAGCGCTAGTTCGTCCAGGTGCAAATAGCGTACCGCTGGAGCCGGAAGCGCCTGCTCGCGATGTTGTGATGCAGCACTTTTTGGGCCACGGGTCACGGAGGTAACACTATCGCCTGCTTACCACCCAACTCCTGATGAGGCCCACTGATAAGAGATTGGATGACATCCTTCTGAAGGACTCCCTGGAACATGCCATCAGTCCAGGTAAAGGCTGTGCCTTAATGGAGGACGTTTGTGCACGGATTATGACGGTTTTGAGTAACATGATGTAGAGATTTCGTAGTGAGTGTCCACAAACCGACTTTAAAAAACATCAAACATCAAAGTGCCAGTTTCGAAGCATTTGATAGAAATGCTGTTTAACCTAGATGAGCAAACAATTGCTCTTGTTTACTGATAATACTGCGCCGCAGAGCAAACACAGTTGCAATTGCACATTTTTGGGAAGATTGAGCAATTTTGTGCGTACGTGCACGTGCAAATTCCCTTTTTTCAATGCTTTTTTCTTATAAATCCTTTTTATTATCCACAAACTCTCAGTAATCCTCTTCGTTTACCCGCTAATAAGTTGATACGCATTGATGATGGTTGTCAGGGTGCAAAACTCAGCTGCAAGCAATTCAGTATGTTTATGGGTTGGAAAAGGGGTTTGTAGTAAGAGCATCGTTTTTGCTCTTAGCATTTATAAATGATGTGACTTGTTTTGTTCGTGTAACACATGTGTCTCCTTTGCTTTGGTATTTGTCTGACCTCAGACTGCCCCGCCACTCCTAATGGGCAGGAAAAACCTGAAAAGTTGAATTGCTGTTCGACCTTCGTGGCCATTTCACGGACAGGAAACATACCAAGCAAGGCAAAAGTAACAAAAGGAATGCACCGCTATGCAGCCACTAGTGGAATGTTTCGCCCGCTGGCTGTCTGTTCATAGCTTCAACATGGCGCACATTCTCGGGCTCATGGGCTGTGTAGTTGATGTTTTGCCTGGGGAGGGCTGCCTGGTGGATCTTGAATATGGAGCGCAAATAGAAGCAGTCAATATTTCTTTCTGACCCATTTTCTACAATGTCATGTGCATTACATTTTAAGGAACGTACAAGCCGTAGGATTGCCAACAAATGCATACGCATATCTCAGATATCAACATATCTCTTCCATATGGCATAGTTTGTCCTCATTTCTGTAGAGTGGTCACTAACCCAAACTACATTGAAGCACCAGACCATGGCGTTCATCGAAAGCACCAATGCTTGAGACGTGAAGATAGAAGTACGGGTACTCATTATGATAGAGTACCTGCTCTGTGGTTGGTTGCAGAAGTGCTTTTACTTTTCAATATTTAGCACTGTTGCTGAGGTGTTGTGGTACTGTACACTAGGCCCATTTCTCCTTTTCACAGAGGACTCCGGATAACCCTAGTGCATCAATCTGGGTTTAACTCAAAAGACCGAATTTAAATGACTGAATCAGAGATTTGGTCGAATTTCCACCTTACGGCAGCCGAAAATGTCAACCAAATCTTCCATTCGGTGGCATTATGGTGAACAAGGGCAGCAGGGGCTGCGGGGGTGGCCCCCTCACCCTTGTTCACTATAATGTCAGTGGGGGTTGCCGGGGGCGTCCCCCTCAGCCGTTCGCGTAAAAAGTAAAAAAAACACAAAAGCAAAAAAGAAAAGGACTCTGTGGTGCCGGTGCCCAATCACGGAAGTGAATGGGAACAGGCGCCGCAGAGACACAGTGAGTCGGCGGCACACAGCGAAGTGTCCCACCGCAATGTAAGTAAGAGGGGCTGGGGGTGAGTAATGTATTTGTTTTGGGTTGTTTTACTATAACGACTAAACCGTATTTTCAGCCAAAACTGCTAGAGTTTGTTTGGCTGCAGTTTTTTCCGTTACAGTAAAACAACACAAATCCTGCGGCCAAAGGGCCTACTCAGTCCCAACTAGTACTAAACCAGCAGTGATCACAGTCATAAAGCGGAAACAGGCCCAGTCCGATGGGTGTACCTCCTTTGCCACTTGAGGTAGCAGTCTATATTCTTCAGGAGGGAAGTGAGCTGGTACAGATGCAACACACACAACAATGGTACCGGCTACAAAGGGAGGACTGGCAACTTTTGGCCTGGGGAGCGAGATTACTTTTCTGGCCCACAGTGCAATGGCCCCAACTTCCAGACCGAGTAATTTCAAAACCAACCTTTCTTTATCCCCCACATTCTCAAGTATATATAGTAGACATTATTGGCATTTCTTTGCTTTTAATGCAACATATTTTTATTTATGCAGTTGTAAAGCTAGGATTTGAGGCACGTTTTTAATGACTTTGTTTGTAATTTGACAGCGGGCTACATCTCCTCCCGTCCCATCTCAACTTTAGTTTTAGAGCAATGGAAAGAGGTGGCGAAGCGAGAGAATTCATTAGTAGAGCAGAGCCATTGCTGAACCAGCGGCTCAGGGTTTCCTCTCAGAGTCAAACATGAGCTGGCATGGCAAAAGAACAATACCCTGCTACATGCCTCCCCAGCGCACAGCACAAAACCCATACATGCACCTGTTAACATTATTTATAGAGTAACACTATAGAATATAAATCCATATGAATGAGGCGTTCTCTAAAGATAGTTAAGGAAAATAAGGCTCAGTGATGAAAAGTGATTTGCTCAGGATCACATAATGTATAGATCGTTGAAGGTGAGGACTTGAGCCCTGTCTTCCTGGTTCCACAGTTTCCAATTCAGAAAGTAGGGGTGACTTCATAGACTGCTATTCCATCTTCAATATTAGTAACAAAAAAATGCTTTCTGCAAAGTTGTTATTCAAGGGCTAAACTAATATATTGTTCAATAAATCTGATTTTCAAAGCACTGATGTATCTACAAGGGGGAGCCTATTACCCATCTGTATCCTGAGGCAAATACATCTACAAAACAGACTAATATAATAATAATTAAAACTTACTATAAGTTTAATATTAGTCTGTACAACTGTGTGTTCTTTCAAAGCACTAAGTCACATGATAAATCAACCTGAGAAGTATAAGAGAAGTAGTAATTGAAACATATGTTTATTTATTTATGTGTTTATTTATTGTTTGCTTGTTAGGCACTTAAACAGGAAGTAAATACTGTTTCAAAGCACCCACAGGGCAACAGGGAGGGGACAAGGGATGAGAAACAATTAAAATACATAAACAAATGAAATGCAGTGGGGGAGGGGAAGGACACGCCTTCTATGCCTTGTGAGTATTCAGAACATGCAGGTGCAGAAGGGAGAGGGAATGGGATAGGTGCTGGGGTGCTTACGGGTGAACAACAGGTGAAGTGCAATGTAAGGTAAGTGTGATCCTCCAGGGGGTGAGGGTGAGCAAGTGCTGAGGATAGACAGACGCTGGGGTGATTTGGTGTGGGAGGTCAGGGCCCCGAGCATGCATAAGGGCCCTGAACACCAAACAAGCATCTGTGAGATTA
Organism: Ambystoma mexicanum; assembly: GCF_040938575.1. Taxonomy (NCBI): domain Eukaryota; kingdom Metazoa; phylum Chordata; class Amphibia; order Caudata; family Ambystomatidae; genus Ambystoma; species Ambystoma mexicanum. The sequence goes on along the minus strand of NC_090935.1, from coordinate 999,640,242 downwards.
GCAGAGGAGAGAGGGTGGGAAGGAGGAGGTAAAGAGGAGGGTCTTGAGAATCTTCCAGAATTTTAGAAAGTCCTGCTCAAGACGAAGAGGGAGGGGTGGCTGTTCCAAAGAAGGGAGTCAGCTGAGGAAAGCAATCAACCTCCTGCCCTCTGTTTAGTGAAACGCTTTACACCTGCCTCTAGCACCAACTTTTAAAGAGTTGGTGCTAGAGGAGCGCAGAGGTCTAGAGGGGGGAATATTTAGTGAGAGAGAGTTGCAGATAGTGTGGTCCCAGCCCCAAACAGCCTTGTGGATGATACAGATGGATTTGAACTTAATCCTTGAAGACATTTAAGGGCAGGAGAGATGCAGTCCCTGGGCTTGAGGCCAAGGATACATCTTGCTGCCCTTTTCTGGATTAGCTGGAGAGGTCGCAGAGTGGACAAAGGTAGATTCAGGAGGAGGCTAATGCAATAGTCAAGCCTAGAAAGAACCAGGGCTCGGGTAACATTGAGCTTCTGGAGGAAGGTGAGAAAAGGTAGAATTTCTTTGGAAGGAAGAGCTGAAAGTGGGACTTCTTGGCAATGTCCTGAGTGTGAGGGAGGCAGGCTCGGCTCCAGGAACTTTTATCTGGGTGGGCCAGGTTTGTGATCAGGGGGGCCAAACTTTTCTCAGATTCGTGATCCAGCAAAAAATGTCTTCGTGGTTCTGAAAAATCCATTTGCCCTTAGCTTATTTAGTCTGTTAGACTGCTTTATAAGGTGCAGAAGCCTGGACTTAAACCCAGGTTGTTAGGACCAGGGTTGACATATCCGCAAGACTGCCTGAATGTCTGATAAAGATGCTTGTTGGGATTGCACTCTGTGACAGATTTAAGCCAAATGAATTCTTGGGCAAGGCTGACAGATGGTCCTGGGAAGGTGGGGCATGGGTGTGGAGCTTATGGTGGGAGTCGTTAATCGCTGTCATGCGTGCAACAAATGTTACATGTTTTTTAAGTTGTCTTTTTCTACTATTGGAGCTGTATGTTTAGGGGTATGACTCTAGGTGGAAACAGTCTGTTGACCTCACCAGGTTTTGCTGACATGAGGTGATTTGCCCAGGTTCACTCAATTTGTTCAAATGGGAAACCTGCTCTCGTCTTTCACCTGCTCATCCCTTCCAAAATCACAAGCTCTCCAGTACCCCTTCCACAGTCTTCTGCTCTCTTCTTCCAGTTGCTCCTTTGTTTCCTTCCATAAACTCCCTCACTACTTTGACCTTCCATTGGCTACTCACTTCATATTCTATATGCTCCCCCATAACCATATCGAAAACATTAGCCAAAAATGAAAAATGAAAGCTGCATACTGCCTTTAACAAGAGTCTGAGAGATGAATCCCAATTATTCATGCCCTAAGAAATATGTTTTGTACTTTTTTCAACATACTGCTATAATTGAGATATAAAACAAACAACAAAGAGCAAAGGGAAGCAGAGAAACTAGAGTGGCAATATCACCCCCTGTCACCTTCCATCAGCTCCCCCTGACTACCATTACCATTTACAATCACTCCCACCTACCCCACCCTTTCCCCACCATGTCTTCTTGGCCTGGCTGGGGAGAATCGAGGATGATGCCACCTCCTCCTGTGCAGGGGCTGAGCAACGAGGACGCCAGTCCTTATTCCATCTAACAGAGTGTGCGCTCAATAATACCTCCCAGAATACTGTGGCTACTCCCAGGAGGCCACGTAGGAGGTGTTTGTGGTCCAGCCATTTTGTTTTGAAAGTCAGCCCCCTGCTCCTCGATAAATATTGAAGCAAGGAATAGGATGTTTAGTTTCTTACAAATGACATTTTGAAGCACAACATTGTATTTTTGTTGTTAATTGAGTTGAGGGTGTGTGGGAGTGCTGGCATGCAGGTGAGAGTGGGATACGGAGGTAGACATTGGAGGTTGAAGGGTTTCCGGCCTCCTGGCATCACTCCCGGTTGGATGTGGCAGGGAGGAGGGGCCGCTGCTCCCCTGCGACCCCCTATACATCATTGTCTGGCACATACTGTTTCCATACTGTTTATAATATGCAATTGCCCATAATGACTTCTTATTTGACATGTTTACTTTGCTATTTTGAATGTCACAATTTTGATCAATAAATGTGGCCTTATATTTTCCAAAGAAAGATGTGTGTATGTATCCTTGGCTGGCCCTGAACCCTGCGCTGCCCATCTATTAAACCATACTGCAAACTGGATCACTTATAGGGGCTCCTAATTTTGGCAGGAAACACAGTGAGATTAAATGATTACCCCAGGATTACACGCTTTGGTTAAGTGGTAAAGCCAGAAATGTAGGTACTTGACCACACATACTCCCAGCTAAAGTTGGTACAAATATGTATTGAGGTTTGGCTTTAAATACATAAAATAATACAATTCTGGGTCTTTGCACACAAGTCACTTTTTGTACAGATTTTGAAATGGTACTTATACCCTGCTTACTATAGCTGTTACTCTGTATATAAAAAGCTGTTACTCTGTATATAAAAGAAACTTTAAGTGATAGGGATGATTTATAGGAAAACAATTTTCATTGTTATGAATTGCATACTTTTATACCAATAATTGTAAGCCATGAAAATAAAAATGTTGTTTTATTTGTAATGTTCTGTATTCGATTTTTCTCTTTACTTTTCTTTTTCCATTTATTTAGTTTCTGTTTCTTACTTTGCTAACTTTTTTTGTAAGGGTTTGTAATCAGCCATAAACAATAACAAATAATAATACTCACTTTTATACAGATCACTTTAAAAATGCACATGATAAACCAACCCAACAATTTGTTCATCATTGTGGAAACGGGTTGATGAAAAAAGAGTATTGGGGCAATTTTGTTTTGAATCCTAAATTGCTTGGAGGCAACTGCTACTGTTTTCACTTCTTTGCAAAAGGGCCGCTATAAGCAATTTGAATTGTTTCCACAGAGTACTGGAGAAGTAAATAGCAAAAAATAGGCAAAATCGCCTTTCATTTCACTTATTGTGTCTGGAAAAGTATAAATCTCTCCCACAATTAACAATTTGGAATCTGCTTGCTTTTACCAATAAAGTTACTATCATAGGTGTCAATTTTCCAAGTCCTGTGGAGTGGAAAAAGTGGCGGTAAAATGATTTTTAATTGGAGCTTTATTTTTCCCATTCTGATTGGAAGCCTACAAGCTCCAGAATGCTAACTAATCAGAATTTACAAAAAATCCCATACAGACAAAGTGAAATGAAATGCATAACAAAGTCATTGTTTCACACAGCTTGTTCTGTACCCCATAATGTCTAATCACCAAACAGCCACACTTAAATAGCTTATTAAAAGCGTATATAATTTAAAGAAAAAAGTACCTTTTCCTCTCACTAACCACTTCCTATTTTAAATAATCTGCATCTGAGACATGTTAAAAATATAAGGCGTCATTGGAAGGACCTGTGCAGCCCTCACTGACTTTGAGGGGAGAAAAGCAGATAAAGGGTGCTCCACAGACATTTGTCCATTATCCGACTGTTAAATCTACCTCTGATTGCACTCAATACCCTCTTTTTATGTTTAACAGATGTGCACTGTTTATACGTTGCTAGAAACATATTAAGAAATGCTCTTTTCTTTTGTTATTTTCAAGGTTTCATGATCAATATTCTGAGAGCCAAATGTTTATTGGGGAAGTGGGAACAATCCTCCAGTCCCACGCCCCCCTCCCCCTCTGTTACTGGTGGGATCCACAGTAAATAACTTAAATTTCTGGCACTTCCTAAACGCCTAGCAGTTATAACCTACTTTTCAAACAAGACCCACAATACACATGATGTATTCAGTTTGCAAACAGACATTGTTAATTGTTACTCCAATAGTGTGAATCATCTGCCCATTTCATTGGCCAGGCAGCATAGCCTTCCACACAGACAAATATGCATACTATTTAGGTCAGAACCCCACTGGTCAGAATGCATGAGAAGATGATCTGAAGTTTGTCCAGACTTGCCATCCTAGCCTGGATATGTTCAGGTAGGTTCTTGTTGGACCAACTCAGTGAGGTGCAGTTTGAGTCCCTAGGCGTTGCAAACAAGGCTCCCACATCAGGGCATATATACTTTCACTTAGGGAGATAAACTGAAACCAACACACAGTGGCAAAGCCAACAGTTAGGGCTTTTGAATACACACGGCAAAGGCATTTGCCAGGCACTGCCATAAGGGTACCACCTGGCAATAAGGTGGGAACATCTAGAAAATGGTGCAAGTACCTAGGCATATGATGTCATTGTCTGGAAAATGCCTGTGTACTACTTACACACATGTCAAAACGGTTGACTTGTGATTGCTTGTTTTAGTATTCCAGTGCAAGGAACAGATGTGAGGACGCCATGTTGCTTTTAAATCTACTGGCTGAAAACACACCATGTTAACAGATTTTTTTATTACAACAGGAGCTCATTTACAGAGGTAATTAAGTCACTGAACACTCAAAAGAATGCTTAGATAAAACATAAGCAGGCCCAATACAGCACAAAGTCTGATGTTACTTTGTGACAGAGATAGCTCAAAGCGTATCCAATAGGCTTTGTTTCAGCAGGGAGGGGGCAGGTACTTGGTGGGAATACCATAGAGATTAACATGGCAAGGATGGGTAAACGACCAAACACATCCATTGAAGGTGTATCCCTCCTAACATCCTTTCTCCATCCTATCTGTGGTCCAATGCAATTGTTCTGGATTACACCTAATAGCCTACTTCAACGCCTTACATCAAACCACTTTGGTTTTACTACACTCTCCTCTCCAGAATTACATTGTTCTTACTACCAACCTTATTGTTTCACTTATACTCAAGTAGTTCATGCAGCAGAATATATACTTTGAATGGAATTGGTAAGGGATTTCAGTTTGATGGATGGAAGCCTCTGAATCAATCTTAACCACTGCCATTGCTTCGGTCAGGCTTCCATACCATTATTTACGAATCAGCCCAAACTGCTGGACCACAAGGCTTAAAAATGCTTGTGGTATCTTGTGTTCCAGTGAATGTAACTAGTCAGGGTCCTCAGCCGTTTACGCACCTGGTGTAGAAATTGTTTTCTACAGTTAACCATCTTATTAGGCATGAACAACAGTTATATTCCCATGCATAAAAACCTACATTCATTTACAGAAATCTACTTGAAATCTACTTGATAGGTTTGAAACAATAGCTAACTTACAAATGAGAGGTTTGAAATGTAACTAAGATTAAAAGTGCAGTTACAATTGCAATGCAGGATCTTGCTAGACAGTTGTAGGCTGCCTGCTTGAGCAAGTGTGCTACCTTACTTAAAGGTGTGAATGGTCCTCCATATCCCTGGTCATTTCTGCTTTCATGGCTGAGGGGCATAAATCATTGTCCAGAGCAAGCAAATGAATCCTGACTGAGCCGCATTCAGTGCAGCTCCTCAGAATGGTAATCGTGAAATCCCCCCAGCCTGTTTTGACCCCCTTCGTCTACCCCTCCACCCCCCGGGTCTTAGTGGCGGTTAACGTTTAGTTTTAGGTTTTTTTTATTGTGTATAGTTGAAATACATTCAACCTTTTGATGAAAAAAAGAAAAAAGGAAGGAATCCTCACACCACTGACAAGGCCTCCTTTCTAGCAGGGCTGGACTGACCCACTGGGACACCGGGAGTTTCCCCGGTAGGCCTCTGTCATCCGCTGCCGCCGAGACTGGCGGATACGTCTGCGGTATCGCTGGCAGTATGGGGTTAGAGACTGGTAGTCCTTTCTCTATTTTACGGCTCTAGCAGCCGTCCCAGTTCCCTCAGCGCGGAGCCCGCCGGGAGTATTTATTCCTCCTCCTCCCGGTGGACGCTGCGTTGCAACCCCTCTGGATAGTGTCCCAGCTTCCGGGTTTACACTTGCTGCTGACACTCCGTCTGGATCGTCAGTGCTTTTGTTCTGTTACTAACTTCGTCCTCTGCACGAAGTTTTCCTTCTCTTTGTTACTCTGCCTCTTACCGGTTTCATTCCGGTTCCTTCGCCCGGGTCGCGTCTCCCTCCTTCGAGACCCAGTGCCTTTGCTCTTTCTGCTTTCTCCTCTCCGTTTTACCCTGGGCTCCTCTTCAATTGGATTCCCAATCTACTTCCTATTATTCAGCTTTCTCTTCTCTTACCTGAATCCTTTACTTCCTGTGTCCTGCCGGGCTGCATTGGATACCAGGGACGCCTTCTGGCTTTACGTTTGCTACGGATCCCTGCCGTTTTGAGTCCGCACCTCTTCCTGCTACATCCTTCATTTCTGTCTGCAACATCACTTTGGAAGTTCATACTTGGAGTCGGACAGAGTGCAGTTCGGCGCCTGACAAGGGTTTTTTCTGCCGCTTGGCTTTTTCCCGTGTGTATCGGCTTGCTCCCGGGGAGGGAGCCACAGGCTTGCTGTTCCATCAGCGTTCACTGTGGCTTCCCTCCGTGACAGGCAATTACCACCAAAAAAGGAGAAAGACTACCTCGCCAGGCGAAACCTGTCCAACGAAGGCTTCGACTCAAGCAGCTCAGGTGAGGAGAGTGTGGAAGCAAAGGGGGAAGTGGGAGAAAAAGGGTCACAGAAAGGACAGATTGCAACGCCCAAACATAACAAGATGTCGGCGGAGGAACAAGTTTAAAAGATTTGGAAGGCTTTCCAGGCTATGTCCGTAGAGCTACAGGGAGTGAAGACAGAGAACGCTCTTCTCAAACAAATGGTATCGGCTAGAGAACATCCTACCGTGGAATTACCTCCCATGCCACTCTCCTCGGGAAAGTTTGACGGTTCTCCCAAAAGGGTAAAAGAGTTCCTGGAGGCTTGTACCGTCTATTTCACGTTTAGACCCCACACTTTCCCTACTGATCAGGCCAAGGTTGGATTCCTAATCTCAAATATGACTGGGAATGCGTTGGCGTGGGCAACTCCATTGGTAACCAGTGCAAATGCTATACTGCATGACTTTACGGGATTCCAGAACCTGCTTAAACAGGCCTTCGAAAGACCTGAGTTGCCTTTTACCACTTGTGAGGAACTGTTGGACGTAAGACAAGGTTCTTTGGACGTCTTATCCTACATTTCTTCCTTCAAGACCTTGGCGGCTGGGGCAGGTTGGCCAGAACCCGCCCACTACGCCATCGTCCGGAGGGGTTCAAGGGAGGAGATTAAAGACGAACTAGCCAGATCTCCACGATCACCAACTTTTTCTGATCTACTCGCAGCCGCTCTCCACATAGAGTTTAGACTTCAAGAAAGAAGATCTGAACGTCGCAAGCAACGCACTTCAGGATCTTTGGTGGACCCTCTTTCGCATCCTTCCCCTTCTCTCTCTCCTTCTAAGTCTTCCGACAAACCTATGCAAATTGGAGCTACTAGGACACCCCTATCAGCAGTGGAAAGACGAAGACGGAGAGAAAAAGGACTATGTGCCTACTGTGGTTCGTATCAGCATCTCTTGAAAGACTGCATGGAGGTACCCAACAGGAAATCGGGAAACTACTACCCTCGGCGCCAGTAGGGACAGGCATCCGAGGGTCATCAAGTTCCATTTCTCGTCCCTACGTTTCTCTCTCAGTGTCAGCTCCGGATTCTCAAGAAGATTCGAGACTCATGGTTCTGTCCGTGGCCCTCAAAGTGGAGGGTAAGCAAGTCGAGTCTTTAGCCCGGTTAGAGTGCGGAGCTGCAGGCAACTTCGTTGATACCTTGTGGGCTGATAAAGTAGGCTTACGCAGGATCGCCCGTCAAGAAGGCCAACAGGTCGAAGGTGTAGATGGATCCCCTTTGTCCTCCGGTCTAATCACTCATTCCACGGAGGATCTGTTCTTGACTATCAACCATCACACTGAAATGCTGAAGTTTGACATCATACAAGCAGCCCATTTCCCCATAATTCTTGGAATTCCTTGGCTCCGGAGACACAATCCTCGTATTGATTGGACGAACAACCAGTTGAGCTTTTCTTCTACCTACTGTACTACCAATTGCCTTCCCTTTAAAGATCGGTGTGATTTACAGTCTGTAACAATCATTCCGGATACCCATCTTGGAGTGTATGCGCTACCCCGATTCTGTTCACCTTTTGAAGAAGTGTTTCAAGAGAATCATCACGCCAGATTACCCCCACACCGACCAGAGGACTGCACCATTGACATTGAGACTAACGCTTTAGTACCATTTGGAAGAATGTTCTCCCTCACACTGTCAGAGAAAAAGGTACTAAGAGGTTATCTGGATACCAACTTGAAGAATGGCCTCATTCAGCCCTCAAAATCCCCCACTGGGGCTTCTTTGTTCTTCATTAAGAAGAGAGGTACTGACGAGCTTAGACCCTGTATAGATTACAGGGGTCTAAACAAGGTCACCATCCGGGATCGCTATCCGATGCCTCTCATCACAGACATCATTGAAGCAGTACAGGGGGCTAAGGTGTTCACTAAACTCGATTTAAGGAATGCATACCATCGGCTCCGCGTAGCCAAAGGCGATGAGTGGAAGACCATCTTTCGCACTCCATTCGGATTATACGAATACCGGGTAATGCCATTTGGCCTGGTGAACGTTCCTGCTGTATTTCAACCGTTTATGGACCGAATGTTTTCCGACATGCTCACCATTTCTGTAATTATCTATCTGGACAACATTCTCATTTTTTCCTCCAACATGGAAGAACATATTCCTCATGTCACTCAGGTTTTGGATCGTCTTCAAAGGAACCAACTTTTGGTCAAGGCAGAGAAGTGCATTTTTGCAGTTCCTTCGGTACCATATCTAGGGTACATCTTATCAGCGGAGGGTATTGCCATGGATCGCAACAAGGCTCAAGCTATTCTTGACTGGCCTGCCCCTACTTCAGTTCGAGAAGTACAAAGATTCCTTGGTTTATCCAATTTCTACAGACGATTCATACCAGACTTCTCTGAAGTGGTGTATCCCATTACACGTCTACTCAAAAAGGATGCTCTCCCTTTTCACTGGTCAACTGAAGCTGAACGTAGCTTTTCCCTTCTCAAAGGACTCTTCTGTTCTGCCCCAATACTATGGCATCCGGACCAGACATTACCCTTCATCTTGGAGACAGATGCCTCTGCCATAGCCATTGGAGCAGTTTTGTTACAGACAGTTAACGAAGTGGAACATCCTGTGGCTTATCTGTCCAAAACCCTCTCCCCCAGCCAACTAAACTACTCGGTTCTTGAAAAAGAACTATTGGCGATGAAGTTAGCGTGCGAAGAGTGGCGGCATCTTCTTATGGGGGCACGACATCGGTTTACCATTCGGACAGATCACAAGAATCTGAGGGTACTGAAAGACATGGAGTGTTCAAATTCACGACAGGCCCGGTGGGCCTATCTGTTTTCTCAATATGATTTTCACATCACCTACATTCCCGGAACTTTGAATCGCTTGGCCGACGCACTGTCCCGCAAGGATTTGAGTAAGGAGAAGTCTTCAGATCGCTCGGAACCACTGTTTAGGAGGAACCAAATCCTGGTTCTGGTAAGCTCTTTCCTTCAAGAAGTGAAAGCCGCGGTCAGACCGGAGTATGCTCAATTACCACTTCATCCTAATTCTCATTACCAGGAGAAAGATGGCTGGGTATTCTACAAGAATCGTCTATACATCCCATCCGGTCTGTTATGCCAGAAGATACTAAACTGGTGCCACAATCCTCGCACTGCAGGCCATAGAGGCTCGGAAGGTACCATGGAGCTGATCTCAAGAGTATTCCTCTAGCCTAATCTGATAAGAGACATGTTGGATTACGTACGAGCATGTCCCACCTGCGCCAGAGCCAAATACCCTACAGGCAAACCCCTTGGACTACTGACACAAGCGGAACTCCCCACTCGACCATGGGGACTTATATCCACGGAGTTCATAGTGGATCTGCCTCTGTCCAAATCATGTACATGTATAATGGTCACGTGGATACGTTTTCAAAAATGGCACATTTTTCTCCCCTTCCGGGTCTTCCCAGCGCAGCGAGAATGGCTGAGGTTTTTGCCAGAGACATCTTCAAATTACATGGCATCCCGGACAAGATTATTTCTGATCGAGGGAGCCAGTACATCTCGAAGTTTTGGAAGGCTCTTTGTGTCAGACTAGGCATTGAAAGAGCGCTTTCCTCAGGATTTCATCCTGAAACCAACGGCCAGACCGAACGCCTCAATGCCACTTTGGAACAGTACCCGAGATGTTACATCAATCAACACGAGGACAATTGGGTTTCTCTGCTTCCCACAGCAGAGTTCACATACAACAACACCAAGCATTCTGCCATCAGTCTTTCCCTTTCTACTGTACTTACGGAGTTCACCCCAAAGCATTTCTGCTCAATGTTCCTAGCCTCACCAATTCCCCGGCTACAGAAGAAGTTCTACAGAACATTGCAGCAGCTCAGACCGCCTCTTTACGAAGCCTGGAAGACAGTAGAAGACACAATAAGGAACAGGCTGACAAGTATCGCAAAGAATGCCCGAGGTTGGAGGCAGGCGACAAGGTGTGGTTGTCCACCAGATTCTTACCCAAATGGACACATCCTTCTAAACTATCTCCTCGTTTCTTGGGTCCTTTCCCTGTCCTCTCTAGAGTCAATCCTGTCACTTGTAGGCTTCAGCTCCCTTCTACCCTCAGTCACATTCATCCAGTATTTCATTCTTCCCTTCTCAAACCCTTCATACCTGACCCCACCGCAGAAAGGTTTCCCGTCAGGTACTCTTTCCTGAGAAGAACAAGGATGAATATGAGGTGTCTTCCATACGGGACTCTAGGTATTATAGAGGTAGTTTGGAATACTTACTATCTTGGAAGGGTTACCCCGAGTCGGAGGACTCGTGGGAACCCGCTTCACAGGTACATGCCCCTAGGTTAATATCCAGATTCCACCGCTTACACCCAGGTAAGCCAGGGTTTTCACGCACTGGAGGGTGGCATACTGTCATCTGCCGCCGCCGCCGCCGAGACTGGCGGATACTTCCGCGGTATCGCTGGCAGTATGGGGTTAGAGACTGGTAGTCCTTTCTCTATTTTACGGCTCTAGCAGCCGTCCCAGTTCCCTCAGCGCGGATCCCGCCGGGAGTATTTATTCCTCCTCCTCCCGGTGGACGCTGCGTTGCAACCCCTCTGGATAGTGTTCCCATCTTCCGGGTTTACGCTTGCTGCTGACACTCCGTTTGGATTGTCAGTGCTTTTGTTTTGTTACTAACTTCGTCCTCTGCACAAAGTTTTCCTTCTCTTTGTTACTCTGCCTCTTACCGGTTTCATTCCGGTTCCTTCGCCCGGGTCGCGTCTCCCTCCTTGGAGATCTGGTGCCTTTGCTCTTTCTGCTTTCTCCTCTCTGTTTTACCCTGGGCTCCTCTTCAATTGGATTCCCAGTCTACTTCCTATTATTCAGCTTTCTCTTCTCTTACCTGAGTCCTTTACTTCCTGTGTCCTGCCGGGCTGCATTGGATACCAGGGACGCCTTCTGGCTTCACGTTTGCTACGGATCCCTGCCATTTTGAGTCCGCACCTCTTCCTGCTACATCCTTCATTTCTGTCTGCAACATCACTTCGGAAGTTCATACTTGGAGTAGGACAGAGTGCAGTTCGGCGCCTGACAAGGGTTTTTTCTGCCGCTTGGCTTTTTCCCTTGTGTATCGGCTTGTCCCGGGGAGGGAGCCACAGGCTTGCTGTTCCATCAGCGTTCACTGTGGCTTCCCTCTGTGACAGGCAATTACCACCAAAAAAGGAGAAAGACTACCTCGCCAGACGAAACCTGTCCACCGAAGGCTTCGACTCAAGCAGCTCAGGTGGGGAGAGTGTGGAAGCAAAGGGGGAAGTGGGAGAAAAAGGGTCACAGAAAGGACAGCCTCGGCCCATTGGGCCTCTTTTCTTGGGGAAAGGATACATGGGGACTCAAAATTAAACTATCATTCGCCATTCGGGGATATGCATCCATACAGGCCAGGCATGATTTGTTTGTCTGTCATGCCCGCCCCTGTTCATGGATTTTGAGGTTGCGCTCTCTTCGCACTGGGGTGCGTACGCATTGAAACCGCAGGTGCCCTAGTATGCTCTGTGCTGTCGAGTCGCATGCGCAGGTGTTGCTGGGCCTGTGATTGAACGTGCCACTGCCACCTGAGAGACACTGCTGACAATCTGAGTGCTGTGCTGGTACAGGGCCCATGCCGTATGCTGTGCCCGTGTTTACTGTATCCTTTGACAGATTCAAGAAAGACAGCCAACCAGCTGAGGCGGGCCACACTGCCTCCATCAGTAGACAGCAGCAGGTGACCCAAGTGAGGCTGTGGCTGGGGCTGAGAGCAGCTGAGGGCAGTAGGCAGACCTGAAAGTTAAGGGATTATTTGTATGTGTGTGCCCCTGTCCCATTCTGGCGAGTGCTTCTGACACTCACTTTCACCCTATGCGGTAAACCTTTTTCAGTGTGCTGTATTATTTTCTAGCCATCATGCTACAATGTTTTCCTTGTGTTGCAATCCTGCTTACAAGTGCTGAACTTTTTTCATACTGTTATGCCATGGACTGTAATATTCTCCACCTCTGCTGCAAAGTGTTCCCCCTGTGCTGTAATCATCTACTGGCCAGGATCGTGTAATATGTTCTCCATTAAAATGCACATCAGTTCTGCTATACAAGGTTAAACTAAACTGCTAATCCAGTACTGCTACTCACACCCACCTCTACAAATGTACCTCACCACGACCTAAAGAAACCCCTACCTATGTCATTATAGAGGCTGACACACTGCTCTGCTAATGCACCTCTTCCCAATCCTGACCTCCCACACCGCTGCAATTCCAGCAAGTAAGAGCCATACACCGCTCTGCCAATGTGCCTCAGCACTGACCTCCATTGATGCCTGCTGTTCCATTACAGCAACTAACGCAAGCTCATATGACTGTCACGACTACTCCACCCTTACCAGCAGTAACCCCTTTGCTTCTATTACAGCTATTAAAAAAACTGTGCTATTGGACCTCAATCCTAACCAGCAGCAAAGCATGTTCCATAACAGTGGCTCACATAACGCTCTACCAATGAACCTCAATCCTGGCTAGCTGCAATCTCTGTTGTTCCATTACAGTGGCTCACACACACAGATCTGCCAATGGACCCTCCATCCTGACCTGCAACACCTCCCGTTGTTCCATTACAGTCAGTGGCTCCTTCACACGTAGCTCTACCAGTGTAACTCAGCCCTGGCTCGAAGCAACCCCCATTCTTCCATCACACTCTCCCACAAAGCTCTGCCAATGGACCTCAATCCTGGTCAGCCACTGTCTGATCTTTCATGCTTGTGGTAGGTGGTGAGGTCTGCATGCCCCCGGAGTTGGCCCCGATAACCAGGTCTAAGGTTATGCTGTTTCTGGACAGGGAGGAGTTGGTTGTGTGTGGGGGAGGGGATGTGTTTCAGCAACCCCCGCCGCCAACCCCTTATCTTATCCGGTTGTATTTTGGGTGCCTTAACATGCCATCTTTGTTTCTGGGCCCCTCTGTCTCTGTGAGAACAATATCACATTCCAGCAATTCCAGACTTTCTCTGGCTGCAGAGGTGGGCTGCAGGGCATGCACATGACGGTCCAGGCCCTCAGGTGGCACTTAGCAAAGTGTTTACCCCCTTGTCTTGTAGCATTCTCAGTGGGGCATCCAAGGGTACCAACCAATCTTTTACCAACAGCCACAGACCGCTCCATTTGCCCCAGCACCCCCAGGTTCCATGCAACAACAGCCAATATAGTACCAGACACCACATTTTGCCCAACCACGTGCACACACAGTGCCAACAGCACAGCTATGCGAGAAGAACCACTTGCCACAGGTCACACTAATGCATCATTACACAGGGTGAGTGTGTTTGGAGGCAACTCTTTTACGCTTCCAGGCACAAATGCTCACCCACAGTAGGACAGCCCACGGCGAACACTGACGTGTCCAGTACTATCAGTCACAGCCGACCTGAACGAGGAACCTTGGGTAGGAGTGAAAATAGGAGCTAGAACATTTTCATTTCTGGTCTGACACAGGGGTCATCAAGTCCTGTATTAAGGAGGGAACACGCAGGGATTCTCTGAGGCTATTGTATCAGTTCCTTTTACTGAAGACTTACCTATCACCGCAGTGGCGTAACAGGGGCCCCCGCAGCCCCTGCGATGCATGGGGCCCTGCTAGCACATGTCCTGGGAGGGGGCCCCATTTGGAAAAAAAATGAAAAAATATTTTGTTTCTAAATCTTTTTTTATTTTATTTCTTTTTGAAATCACTCTGCCTGAACAAAATAAGAAATAATGTCTTTATGAAGACAGAGTGACTACAAAAAGAAACTTTCTTTTTGAAGTCTGGGGGCTCTCCTACCCCATGACGTGGAAGACCCCAGGCTGGAGGCCTCCATGTCATGGGGTGGAGGAGCCCTATGACTTCAAATGAAATAGTTTATTTTTGAAGTCACTCTGTCTTCATAAAGAAATGATTTCCGTTATGGTTCGGTCCTTAATAGAAAAGAATCAATCAGCCTCATTACAAGTTTGGAGGTAGCCTTTACGGTAAAACCGGCAGGCTGTCGCCAAACTTGCACTTTTTTCCGGCACCCGGGAATGGGCAATTACCGGGTCATTACGGCCCCACCAGACCCGGTAATTGCCCATTCATGTGCGCTGGAAAAAAATGCTTCCCATTCCCATTTGATCCATATAGGGTTCAATGGGAATGGGGAGCTTGGATGCACCGTCATGCTCTGCTCGTGGGTGCCGGTACATCACCTGGCGGGCGGAAAGGCACCCGCGAGCAGAACTCGTAGTTTGCCGGTCTGGTAACAACGGTACTGGCAAGCTTACCGGTACCGTTGTTACCGGACTGGCAAACATATACTGAGGCCCAATTTCTATTTAAAGTAATAGGGTTCCCCTCAACCCCATGATGTGTGCGTGTGTATGGTGAAAGGGTGCACACAAATGTATGGGTGACTGGGTGTGCATGTGTGCGTATACGCTGAAAGGGTGCACACTTAAATGTATGGATGGCTACCTGGGTCTGCCTGCATGGTGAAAGGGTGCATACTTAAATGTATGAATGGCTGCCTGGGTGTGCCTGTATGGTGAAAGAGTGCACACTTAAATGTAAGGATGGCTTGGTGTACATGCGTGTATATGGTGAATGGTGTTTGTGCTTGTGTTCAGGGGCGCAACAAAACCTATATTTCGGGGGGCTGATCCTTCAAATGTTGGGAGAGGCGCTAACTTCACGGGTGGTGGGGGAGGCAAACTTATTTATGTGGGGCATCTAACTTCTTTATGCATTTTAATGAGACTATTCTAGTGTAGCTTCAATGTTACAAGCAGTTAACTCTCTCCTTTAAGTGTGAAAGCACCCACTTATGAACTGTTGTGAGAATTAATGGTCTCCTGTTCCCTTTCTACCCTACCCTTCCAATCACTTCCCTGACATGAAAGTACTAAACACACATCACAATTTCAATTGCCTAAAACATGTGGCATTTGAATGCAGGTACTAACAGTGAAATGCTTTACGTTAGTAACTGCTGGGCCTTGTTAACAGCGAAACCCAGGTGCCGTTTAACATCTGTGTCCCGTTCTGTCCAGCAACTGCTCTGAAGGTCAGCCAGGTTGAGTCAACATAGCTCTACATTTCTGGGGGTGAGTGCTGCAGCCCAGTCAACTGAATATTGTTAAGCCCCTACTTGTGTTTAATGCCTTAATTACTTATTGGTAATCGTCATTACTCCTAGCCCTATTCTTCCTTGTCCCTGTACTTGTGTATGAGGCAGCACTTGTGTATGAGGCACTATGCCTCATACACAAGCACTGGGACGAGGTAGAGGTACATGGAGGTAATGCCTGACTTAGCTACCTGTATCTTCATTACTCCTAATCCCACGCTTCCTCATCCCAGTAGTTACCTATGAGACAGTAAGCTCTGGGATAAGGAAGAGGGACGTGAAGGTAATTCTGGGCCAAGGAGCTGATTTGAAGGGTTTGGGTAGGGCATGGGAGGGAGAGGGGATGTGTGGGCAGTGGGATTGTGCAATAAATCATAATGGTTATCCATTTCCAGGCTAAGCAGGCATGATATGTGGTATTAGTGGCTAGAGTGGCTATTGCAGCCAGTCTAGTTATTCCTCAGTTTGGTATGACTTTCTTTTTTCTTTTTTTTTCTTAACAACATTTTATTAAGGTGTACAAAGTCATCAATACATCAACAACAGAATTTGATCAATAATCGCAATATTCAGAAATATAAGTTCATATGGAGGATAAGAAAATAGTCTGTGGACGGCATGGCTCGAATGTCCGATATTTTATTTGGGCTTAGCGGAGTTGTCAAGAGTTCTGGGAAGGGTGACTGTGATTGAGGGTTATGGGTTGGTCAGTAGAGGGGGCTGCTTTGTAGCCATCTGGTGAGTGGTGGCCTTCTGGACAGGGCCGGGAATCTCGTTGCATAGTCCATGAAAGGATCCCAGATATTCATGTTTTTGGTGAATGAGTTGTTCCGGATCGCTGTCACCTTTTCTGCTACTGCAATGTCCCAACATTTGTGCCACCATAATGCTATTGAGGGTCCCTCCTCATGCTTCCACAGACGGGCCATGGCAATTTTCGCTGCAAGGAGTAAGTGCGTACACAAACGAGGTATGTGACCTGAAATCGGTAATGCCCCTCCCCCTGTTTCCCCTAGGAGAACGATCCCCGGGTCCCAAGGAATAGTGAGTCCCGTAATGTCCTTAATGTGTTTAATCACCTCCCTCCAGTATGCCTCCGCCTTTGGGCATGTCCATATCATGTGAAATAGTGAACCGGGTTGGCGCAGCCCCGCCAGCATTGGTCTGAGAGATGTGGATTAGCTCTGTTGATTTGGACCGGGGTCACATAATATCTATAGCAACATTTGTAGCCCCCCTCCCTGTTTGTAATGCATTGTGAGCTTTTATGCAGCCTGGTCCATATTTTTGCCCATTCCTCCACCTCTATTTCCCATCCCGGGTCCCTCTCCCACTCAATCATGTATTTTTCTTTTTTTGTGGGGTCCACCCTGTCCAGGAGACGGTACAGTGTAGAGATTTTGCTTCTTTTTGTAGGGGTTGTAAGGGTGCTCTCCAGAGCCGTTAGCTCGCTCGAGCATTTCTCGCGAACCGCCCTATTAGATAACCAGTGTCTTATTTGGGTGTAATGAAATCTTTCCCTCTCCTCCACCCCGAATTTCTCTTTGCATTTTTCAAATTTGATGGGCACATCCTCCTCCAGAAAGTCACCCGTTTTAAGTAATCCGCCCTCCCTCCAAGACTGGAAATTATTGGGGCTACAGCCTGGCGAAAACTCTGGGTTGTTCCAAATCGGGGGTTGAGGGCCCAGCGTGCCCCTACCACCCCACTTCCGAGCCGCTGCTTTCCGACATTGGGCTGTTGTGATTGTAGCAGCCAGAGGGCCTGTGCTAGCCTGCCCTTAACTTTCTGGCAGGTGCGAGAGGTACGCGGGGCTGTGCAGGGACCAGGTCACCTATATCTGCGTCCATTTTGGGGGATCCTCTTCTTGCACCCATGAAAAGGCATGTGATAGTTGAGCTGCTAGAGTGTATCTGGCTATGTCTGGGACCCCCAGTCCCCTGTGGTTTTTGTCCCGCATCATTATTCGTTTATTGATGCGCGGCTTTTTCCCACCCCAGACAAATCCCTGCAGTTTCTTTTGCATGTCCACCAGTACCGGGCCCGGGATACGGGTCGGTATTGCGGCGCAGGAGTATAGCCATCTGGGGATAATGTTCATTTTTATGGCCGAGATACGGCCGAACCAGGAAATTTCCTTGGAGGACCAGGACTTTAGGTCATTCTTAAGATTTGTAATCAGTTGCGGCAAATTTGCGGCGTATAGTTGGGCCGGGTCCTCAGTAATTCTCACCCCTAGGTAATCTATCGCCTCTCTTGCCCATGGAATAGGCATTACCGGGCAGAGGGCTGCTCTTTCCCGTTTAGTGACGTTGATCGCTAGGGCTGATGATTTATCTAGGTTAATTTTGAACCCTGATAATACTCCAAATTCGTCAATTTCTATCCATAGGGAATCAAGGTATATTGCCAGGTTCGATGCTGTTATTAAAACATCATCTGCACATAGCGCAATTTTATATTCCCGGCCCCCTATTTGGACCCCCCTTATCCTGGTATTCTGCCTAATCTTGGCGGCAAAGGGCTCCGTAGATAGAGCAAAAATCAGTGGGGATAGTGGACACCCCTGTCTGGTGCCCCTTGATATCTGTATTGCCTCGGATCTCCTGCCATTAACCCTTAATTGTGTTGAGGGAATTTGGTAGCTGGCCATGACCCATTTGGTGAAGTTTGGGCCGAATCCGAAATGTTCCAGGGTCGCCCGTATGTACCCCCAATCCATCATGTCGAATGCTTTGTGAGCATCTAATGAAATCACTGCCATTCCGTCCCCAGACCTGTGGGCATGTTCAATAATGTCTATTGTTCTTCGAATATTATCAAGCGTCCCTCTCCCAGGTATAAACCCTGTCTGATCACTGTCAATTAGGCCCGGCAGAGCCGTGCCCAACCTGTCCGCCAGCACTTTAGCAAAAATCTTACCGTCATTGTTCATAAGCATGATCGGGCGTTAAGAGGCAGATAGTTCAGGAGCCCTCCCGGGTTTGTGCAATAGAACTGTCAATGATTCCGCCATAGATCTGGAGACGGAGCCAGATGTCAGGAAAGAGTTGAATGATTCCACCAGCTGAGGGACCAGGAGCCTACAGAACTTCTAAAATGATGCGGTTAAGCCATCGGGTCCGGGAGCCGTAGGTTTCAATGATTTGATGGCATCAATTATTTCCTCCGCCGAAATAGGCCTCTCTAGGTGCTCCAGCTGATTCGCGTTCTGCTTGGGTATGGACTGTAAATACTTTGGTAAATTATCTAGTACTGTTGGTGACCCTCTCATGATTTCTGAATGGTATCTCAATAATTCCGCCATTTTATCCGCATCCGTGTAGAGGGCTTTGCCGTCCGCCCCAGTTATTGTGAGATGTTGTTTGTGGCTCGAGTCTTTTTCAATTTTTGTACTAATACTCTATTTGCTTTGTTCCCCTTCATGTAATAAAACTGTTTTGTGAAGGCTAAGGATTTAGCGGTGCCGTCGGCGCAGTGCATTTCTAAGGCTGTTTTGGCCTTTCTTAGCTCTCTCTCGGCCTTTCTGGAGAATCGTCTTTTCAGGTCGGTCTCCAGGTGATTCACCCTCTTCTCCAATCTGGCTGCGGCTATGTTAAAGACCCTTCGTTGTTCCGCACCTGCACTGATTAGAGAGCCTCTGACAACTGCCTTCATTGCATCCCAGATGATGTTAATGGGCGAGGTCTCTGTGGTGTTTTCTTTGAAGTAGTTGACTATTGTGTTCTCTATTTCCATTTTTATGCATTCATCCAGTAGCAAAGCGTCATTCAGTTTCCAGTGTCTCTGTGCCGGGAGCTTTTGCCCTGATATAGCTATTTTCGCCGACACTGGGGCGTGATCCGAGATCATACAGGTGTGTATTGCCGTTGTTTCCAAACATGGGTAAATGACCCCCGAGATCAAAATAAGGTCGATTCTTGAGAAGCCTTTATGCACCTGAGAATAATGGGAGTAATCTCTTAAGGTCCCGCTGAAGAGCCTCCAGGCGTCCACTGTTTCCGTTTCCCTTAATAGCTTGGCTAGTGAGAGTGCTTGTGTATAGTCAGTTTTAGTGGGCGGAAGGGTCTTGTCCATCTGGGGATTTGGCATTGAGTTGAAGTCTCCGCCCATGATCAGATGCCCTTCTTGGAGTGCTAAAATGGTTGGGACTAAATTTGCAATGAAGGCTGCTTGAGCAGAGTTGGGGCCATAAATTGACGCTTTAGTGATTGGGAGCTCCTCAAACATCCCCTTGAGTAGGAGGAACCTCCCATTTGGATCTCTTTTTATAGTGACCTTTGTTAGGGGTATCCTATCGCTTAAGAGTATTGCCACTCCCTTTTTTTTATTTTGGCCCGAGGTGGCAAAATATGCCTTTTGGTACCTGTTAAATCTTACTCTGTGTTCGTCTTCCTGCAGTAAATGAGTTTCTTGAAGCAACACAATGTCTCCCGCTAATTGACCCAGCCTGTGTTCTACGAATTTCCGCTTCCGTGGCGAGTTGAGCCCTTGCACATTCCATGAGAGAATTGTTATTGCACTCGTATCAGCCATATTCTCTTATTCCTTTTTCCCCTCTGACAATGAGCTCATGTCCATCTGCTGGGAATGATCCTCCATATCTGAAGCAGCTACAATGTTTTGGTAATGTTTCGTTGTTGCTGTTGTTGACCTGTCGTGATGTGGTCTTGTGTCCCGGGCTGAACAGTCTTTCGAAAATCCCTTCTCCCCCCCACCCCCCATATAACAAACATGTAGGATGAACATTGTCCTACTACCACCGGGAACTGGTGGCACCGATGCGCATATCTTGGCCAACTGGGCCGCCGAGTCAACTGTAAACTTAGAGAGGAAATGCTGCGTGCCCCCCTTCTTGGGGTGTCGATTCCTGTGCCTTGTTGAGCGCGTGCTCCAACGTGAGACTCTCATCTTTATTTGGACCCAAGGATCCGTCCATCTTGCCTATTTTCAGTTAGCTCATTCTGTTGTAAAAGCTCTATCATCCGGGATTTTGATGTATGTACGTAGTTAGATATCAACCAGGAACAGAGCTTTTTCTAGGTGGCCCTCGGGGTCTTCGTCGCCGTGCAGGTTTTGACCACTCTCCATCGGACGGTTTATTGTGTTGTGATTGGGACGGTTCCTCAGAGTCTGATCCTCCACCTGTTTCTCCGATGCCCATGAATTTGTCAGCCTCTTTCTGTGAACGGATTTGTCTTTGAGTCCCTTCCCAAGTGAACCTGACCGACGTTGGGAATCCCCAGTGAGAGGTAATCTTTTTCTCCCTCAGCCACTCCGTAAATGTTCTCATGGCTCTGCGTTTCTGGAGCGTGGAGTTTGCCAAAACTTGATATAATGTTATGTTGGATCCTTGGAACGTTATTTGACCCATTTGTTGTGCTTCATTCATGATTTCTTCTTTGATTTGGTAGAAATGGACCCTTACCAGTACATCTGGGGGGAAGTTGGAAGTTGACCTCCGAGCCGCCCTGTGCACCCAGTCCAACTCCAAGGATGCCTTGTCCGGCAGGGTTATGATGAATCTGAGCAGTTGGGAGACGTAGTTTCTTAGCTCTGTGTCCGGTATGGATGCTGGTATCCCCCGGATGCGGATGTTGTTTCTCCGCGATCGATTTTCGGCATCTTCTTGTTTCGCTTCTAAGAGTTCACACCTTTCTTCCAGAGCTCTGATTCTATCCCTGCCGATCTCACCTTCAAACCGCTAGTCGCAGACTTCTGACTCGAGCTCTGCTGTCCTTCTCTCCACCTCAATAACTCTCTTGTCCAGGGAGTTTATTTTTTGGGTTACTTCTTCTGTGCTTTTAGGAATTTCCTTCGTCAGTGCCGCGAGCAGTTCCTGCAGGTCATTCTTAGTTACCATTTGTGCTGCATTATTCGCCGATGCCTCGTTGGCGGGGTTCTTTTCGCCGGGGAGAGTCTCGGGCGTTTCCCCTTTCTTGGAGTGTTCGGTCGGGGCATTGGCCATCAATGCTGCAATGTCTGTTTGCTTTGACATCTTCCCACTTCAAGACATCCTTGCCCCTGATTAGACTCTGACTCACCCCCTTGGCGCTCTTTACGCTTGTTTACTCTGCTGCCGGGTGAGGGGCGACAGTGAGCCAGAGGGGTCCAGGAGTCAGAGCGAGCGGATTCTTTGGTGATTTTGGGCCGGTGATCACTGTACGATATAGCTTTGAGAGTGGTCCCTCCGGGTGATATACGGGGGTATTGATTCCCCGCACTTTGCCTTCTTCAACCCTGCGGGGATTGCTGCGTTCAATGGCCCACTCCTCACCCTGTCTCCGCAGTACTGCCGTGTTCGCTCTATTCCTCCAATCTTCAAGGCTGCGGGGGGCCCGGCGAACTCGATCTTTTCCTGTGCACTAACGCGCAGTGCAATGGCTTCGCAATCACGCCGTTCGCCACGGCCTCCGATCCCTGCCTCGGAGCGGGCAGTGCCCCCTCTGTGGCCTTTTTTCCTCCCCTCCAGCAACCTGGACCAGGGATGTGGGCTAATGCCCGGGCGGGATCCTCCAAAGTGCGAGGGAAGAACCCAGGGATTCTCGAGTCCTCCCCCCGCCTGTCAGAAATCCTCACTGCTCCGCTGTTGAGTGTCTTCCAGGAGCCTTCCGTTGGCGAGATATTAAGTGCCCCCAGCCTCCCGGGACTGGGTGGAGGATTTCTGGCACATGGCACTACGATACCGCATGGGTCCACAGTTCCTCGGCAGCCCTTGTCGTGTTCATACGGCTGCCCCTCCCCCATTCCGCCGCCTCTCGTGGTTCAGTGAAGCGGCTGCCATCTTGCCGCCGGCAAATCCCCAGTCTCTAAATGCATCCGATCGTGGCAGGCTGGGCACCGATCAGGGTGCCACTCTCCGTACCGCAGCTCCAGAGCTTCCCCCACGCTGTGGTCCTTTTTTGGCGAAAAAACGGGGTCTGTAGACGGCGATATTACGTTCCGCGCATCGGGCCAGCCAGGAGCTTCTACGAAGTCATGCCGATCGCGGCAGCTCCAAGCCACGCCCCCCCGGTATGACTGCGCATTTCTGATAAAGCAGTCCTGCCAAGTGTAATTACCTGGCTAGATTGGCATTTAGGTGCTGCCAGTCTAGCCATTTCTTACTGCGTCTGTGTTAAAATGATATGATATAAGTCTATTATAACACACCTGTACACAAGTGTTTCTTGGTGTGACAAGCAATGGACTGAAGATAGAGGGTGGACAAGACAAATGATCTTACTAGGCCTTGAGTCATTCAAATCGTGAAAGTGCGAGAATGAGAAATGCAAGGGGAAATGGAGGGGGAAGTGCAAGGAAGAAGGAAGGGGAAAACAGGGCGCTGGTGCTCTAAGTAAGTGCAGCCAGGACAGTGCGGCTCTGGATAGTGCAAGGAGAACAAGGCACTGAAGGGTTACACAGTCCCTAAGTGTGTGGTAGGCCGGAGGTAGAGCAAGGGTGACTGATCAAGAAAGAGCCTGGACTCAGTGAGACTCTGAGGGTAGCCAAGCAACCAGTCGGTAGAGCAGACAGGTAGGTCAGCAGGGGAGGGAGAGAGCGAAAGCAGAGGAGAAGAGGAACGTTTTGAGCTGCTTCCAGAACATCAGGTGGTCTGCTAAAGTTTGAGAGGGGCAGGGAGGTCATTCCAGAGGGAGGCATCTGCAGAGGAGAGAGACCTACCCCCCACTCTCTGCCTGAAGAAGCGTCTAGCCCTTAGAGAGTTGGAGGTAGCCCTGGGGGAAGGGCTTGAGAAAAAAGGTATTTTGGAAGAGAGCGTTGGATGTAGTGTGGGCCCGACCCGAGAAAGCCTTGTGGACAATGCAAAGGGTCTTGAACTTGATTCTTGAAACCACTGGGAGCCAGTGGAGAGATTTCAGGGATGTAGAGATATGATCCCTGGACTTGTGGCCAAGGATAGGTCTTGCTGTCCTGTTCTGGATTAGTTGCAGAGGCTGGAGAGTAGAGGAAGGCAGCTTTAGAACAAGGCTGCTGCAGTAGTCCAGCCTAGAGAGAAACAGGGCTCTGGAGACAGTGGGCCTCATTACGACCCAGGCGGTAAGTTACCGCCTGGGCCGTGACTTTACCACCATGGCGTAAACTACGTTTACGCCATGGTGGTTGGCGGACTTACCGCCCCATTCCGAGTTTGGCCGGGCGGTAAGTCCCCAATCCCCATTTACCCTTCCCCATTCCCATTTTTGCCCCATAGGGCATAATGGGAGTGGGTAAGGCGTTAATTACGCCACCGTAAATTACGGTGGCGTAATTAACTCCATGGTCCCTTAGCGCCATGGATTTTAACACCTGCTAAAAGCAGGTGTTAAATCCGCCATGGCGCTAAGGGACCTCTTACTCAGGCGGTAAGGGTCGGCGCTGTTTACGGCGCCGTAAACCCCTTACCGCCTGAGTTGTAATGAGGCCCAGTGAGCTTCTGAGGGAAAGTGAGAAAGGGAAGAGTCCGTTTGAGGAGGAGCAGCTGGTAGGTAGTGGGACTTCTTGGCGACGTCTGAGATGCGAGGAAAGAAAGAGAGAGTCGAATCGAAGATGACACAAAAGGTTTTTTGCCTCGCAGGAAGGCAAAGGAAGAGGGCCCAAGGTGGGCGGCCAGAGCGAGAGAGGGAAAGCAGGGCAGGGGTCCCAATGAGAAGGATCTCCATCTTAATGACACTAAGGTAGATATCGGTGGAGGTGCACCAATCCTGAATCACGGATAGACAGGCATGAATGAGAAAGAGATGAGAGGAGCCTGAAGGAAAGCTGAGTGTCATCCACATAACACTGAAAGTTAGAGGAGAAGGTAGAGATCAGGTGGGCCAAAGGGGCCAAGTAGAGGTTGAAAAACCATTGTGAGAGGATAGAGCCTGGGGAAAGCCACAGGTAGAGAGAGAAAGGGGCCTAGTTGGACCTGGGAGGGGCAGTCCAAGAGGAAGGAGGTCAGCCACTCCAGGGCCTGATCCATGATGCCCAGGTTCTCACGTATTCGATTGATCAGGATGGCGTGGTTGGTTGACTGTGTCGAAAGTAGAGGAAAGATCAAGGAAGATTAGGACAGAAGGAATGCTAGACTCAATGTTAGAGAGCAGATCGTCACAGGTGTTCAGGAGAGAGGTTTCCGTGCCTATGGCAGCTCTGAAGCCAGACTGCTGGTCATAGAGACAACCAACAGATTCAATGTGGAGAGTAAGCTGGGAGATGGGCAGCTTTTTTCCAAGAGTTTGCCCAGGAAAGGGTTGATGGAGATTGGGCGATAGTTTGCCAGACAGGTAGGATCGCCATACAGCTTTTTGAGGAGTGGGTGCACAAGGGAGTGCTTAAGGGGAGAGGGTAACGTTCCAGTGGTGAAAGAGTGATTACAGAAATCGGCCGAGGGTGTCAATATGGTCCTTGATGGTTCTAGAGGAGCAGGGGAGCACCTGTTTGGATGACACTTTCATAGATCGGACTTGTCTAGAAACCTTGTCAGGTGTTGTCAGAGATAAAGAGGAGAAAGGAGGAGCAGCGGTAGAGATGGCCAAAGAGGTGCTGAGAGAGGAAGAGGGAGAGGGAGAGGAAGAGGAGATAGTGGACAGGATGTCCTGAGTTTTAGCAGAGAAGTGAGAGGTCAGAGTCATACAGAGGGCCTGGGAGGGAACAGGAGAAGTGGAGACCTGAACAGGATTGACCAGTTCTGTGCAGATTTTAAAGAGTTCGGCCGTGTTGTTAGAGGCAGCAGAGACCCGGGCTTTAATGTGTGCTCTCTTCTTGATGAGTGTTATTGCTTCGACTGGCATTTTTGTGCAACCAGTTTAGGTATGTCTAAATGTGGCCTGGCATGCTTTACTGTAATGTTATAACGTGTGTACACGGGTCTACTTTTGTGCAGCCAGTGGGACATGTTTTCAATGTGGCATGGCATTTTTAATAGCAAAGCATTAATGTTCCTGTGCACGTATTGAATTGGTATTACCCTACAAAACAATTGCAAACACTCTCACTTTTTAGCCAATTATTCTCAGAAAATGTGCTGTATATTGCATTAAAATACATATTTATGTCTTTCTCCAAGGACACTGTGCAGCATACCCCTTCAGCAGCACGTACATGCATATTGTGCAAGTGTGATAATCTAGACCTGCCAAGAGTGTAGCACGACCCGTGATTTGTTGCCGAGTTGGGGGTGGGCCCTCAGCATGGCTCGCAGAGGGGCCCCCACATTTTGTGTTACGCCACTGTATTACTGTAGGAACACACAAGGTTACACACAAGGTTACAGTACCATTATTGAACTTACGGGAAACACCAGTTAACCTTTTGGGCAGAGATCTTATGAGCAAATTGAATATGAGCATTTCATTCACAGAGGAAGGTATAGTGAACTCCAATCCAGGCACATATCATGCCAGGGCAGTGGCATTAACACAAGCACTCTACATTGACAACGCGTTGCGAGGTGCACCGTTACACACAGATTTGTTCTTTTATGGGATAACAGTCCTGTTAGAATGGGTGCCCGGGATTGAAGACAAAGCGGCGTGCATACCAGCTGAGTTTTGATTCAGACCAGCTGTCTACAAGGACAGGGCACCAGGTACCATTGTCATGTTAGATCTAGAAGCAGTAATCACTAAAGTAGAAAAAGCAATATTGTCAGGTGTGAATGGCGCACAGTTCTATGTATTGACCCAACACAGCAATTGAAAGAGGTGTCTGATGAGCAGTTGTTTGAGATATGCATACAATGCCACATAATTGTAGAACACAAAGAAATACCACACTTCATGCAACTTGCTAAGACATTGGCAACGCATTGACAGGAAGATTTAGAGAAGGTACCAAGACAGGTATGGACCAGTAACCCCCATAATGCAGGGTTACCGTAGAACATAGGGGCAGTGCGTATGAAGCTTAAACCAGGTGGAATTTTGCCAAGAGTAAAACAGTATCCGATGTCAAGAGAAGCAGATGAGAGCATCTGTTCAACCGTAATAGTCCTATGGCAGCTAGGGCAAGGGATCATACAGCCATCAGAATCACCTTGTAACATGGCCATATATCCTATAAAAAAAAGCAAAAGCATCATCTTGGAGGATGGTGCAGGATTTGCGCCCATTAAACAACATTGTAGAAGCTGAATTCCCAGTGGTTCCTGACACAGCCACCATCCTTTGTAATGTCCCTGCAGAAGCCATTTACTTCACTGTTGTACATTTTCTCTGTTCATTTACATCTAGAATTCCAGCCACTCACAGCGTTGCTTATAGGGGTCAAAGATAGGGGTCAAAGATTCCAACAAACTGATTGCCACCAGGGTATTGTGAGTCCCTCAGCATTTTCAACAGAGTATTACAAACAGATTTAGGAAACTTACAAGTACACAGCACAGTGATTCAGTAGGTGGATGACCTCTTGGTTTGCAGCCCAACAGAGGAGCAATGTAGAAATGACTCAGTGAAACTTACTAGTGTTACAAGGTAGTGTGACAAATCCCATGATGTCATCACTGCTTCCGAACGGGGGAGCCCCTTCCCATGAGGCAAGGGTGGTGAGGCTGCTACCCGGTAGTCCCCCGGGATCTCATGGGATGGGATGGGAAACCCCCCTCTGTGACTACCACATAGGGAGAACGCAATATTCCCACCCAGCACATGACCCTGGTACCCCTTTTCAGAATTACCCCACCTTTCATTCCTCTGGTCATTCCTCTTCACACTTACCCACACACCCTATCTACATTTCTAAGGCAACTCAAATAGAAAGTACTGAGACAAGGAGGAGTACTAGTGAGCTACCATCTCAATACTTACTTAGTGCTGAGACGAGGAAGAGTACTGGTGAGTTACCATCTAAATACTCACCTAGTACTGAGATGAAGAGGGAATGTGAAACAATACTGAGTACGCATAGGGACCACTTTCACCAGTCTAGTGGTTCACGAACAGTGAGTGGCAGAACTGAGATAAAAACCAACAAAGGACTTCACAGTTTGTCAAGCTCTCCCAGGAGGAACCTCGAGAGGAGAGACGAGCCCACCATGCAGACGGGCACTGACCGGAATGCCATGCAGCAGGAGAGAGAGTGCAGGGCTGGTTCAGGATGGGAGGACCACACAGCCCAGAAGCAGACCAAGACTGTGAGTGAGTCTGCCTGCCTCGAGGAAGTCAGCATTTGCGTAAGCCTTAACACAAGGTACATGGAAAGCCACAGGTGCTCAGAAACCTCAAGGAGGTTATTGCCAAAGCCGGAAAGGCGAGTCTGGGACTCGCAACCAAATCGTACACGGACTTGTGCTAAGGCTTGGCAGGAGAGTGAACCAAGTCTACAGAAAGGAAGAATAAAGTCAGAAGGACGAGTTTGGGACTCGTACCCAAATCATACATTGACCTGCACTAAGGCTTGGCAGGAGGGTGAACCAAGTCTACAGCTTGGAGAGAGCATCCAGGCAACGCTTTTGCAGCAGTGAACTTTATGAGAGGGAACCAGGTCTGCACCCAAAGGTTGAGGACCCATGACAGCTTGGAAAGAGTATCCAGGGTCTTCCTCTTCAGCGCAATAGCTTGCGAGGGAAAGCTAAAGCTACCAACCAGGGTCTGGGACCCCAAATAACTGAGTTGTAAGCCCGAGGAACACTGGGGAAAATAAGACATTTCTCTGACAGCCAAGGAGTGGATATAGTTAAATAAATAATCTGATCAAGACAAGAATTGCCTTTTGTTAAGGGGAAGGGAGTCACCCCTCTCGATCAAGAAGACATCACCGTAGATTTAGTTAGCATAGTGTGTTAGGAACAGAGTTAGGATTTTGACACTGAGCAGTGGGACTTTTACTTTGGAAATTCTGACACTAGTTGTTTCCATTGAGGCAGGGAACCCCCTCTTAGAGTTAGGGTGAGTTCGGTTTTTTTCTCCCTTTTGCACCTTTGAATATAGGCTTATAGTCAACATGATGAACTCTCTGTGGCAGAAACCTCCATCTGCACTCTCACAGTAGACAAAGATAAACTGCAATATTGTCAGAAAGACGTGGTGTACCTAAGACAGATGATATCATCAGCAAGGAAAAGAGTAGCCCCAGAACGAGCAGCAGCAAAACACTTACCCCACTGCCAACCACAATCAAGCAAATGGCGCTGTTTACTGCCGCGCTTGGATATTTGATTATTCTTGTTGCTGTGAAGGCATCATGAAGAAGGACACAGACAACAGATTCAAATCTTAAAATGACACTTTTATTAGCTTAAATGTCAGGATGGAAAAAGTCCTAACTTGCCCCATAGTAAGGTGGGATTTCCCTACTTAAAGAAAACTAAGGAACTTCTGAGTCAAGAAGTTCAACTGAAGACTCTGTCTGTGTCCAAAACCTATACTTGCCCTCACAAATAATTCTATGCAAAGTGTAGGCGTATCAGTAACCAAAGGAAAACAGTGTTCAACCCCCAGTGTTCTGAGCTTCTGCCAGCTCACAGCTTCTGTTCAGCCCTCTTCCCCAAGTGTGAAAATAGTTGTATAACAAAGTCTCATAATTCTCCTTTGAAAACCACAGAAAAATAGTTTATATCATGACCCGGGATGCTCTTCCCCAAGTTTAAAGCTGCTCCCAACACAAGCACTGGGGTTCCCTTCTCCGAGTTCAAAATAGTTGGCACTGTAAGCACTGGGGCTCCCTTGCCCAAGTTCAGAATAGTTCACAGTGTAAGCACTAAGTTTCCCTTCACCACCTTTGTTTCACTCCGATATTTAGGAAAAAGCTTGAGGTTTAAAGAGGTTTAAGTATTTTATGAAGTTGAGCAATGAAGATTTTCACCATTGCAATGGCTGTTTCCCAGGACGGAACTGTGTAAAACTGCTCCTTCTCATTTTTCAAAGTGCACAGTCCCTTTAACAGTTTATATAATAATTAACTTCAATGAACAGTTCAAACTGAGACTTTCGAGAACGTGTTCTGTTCCATTCAGACACACGTGACCACTCGGCTACAAGGTATACGTTCACAATTACTGAAGAATGGTTCACAGCGCTCAGTTTCACACTGGGTTTCCTGACTTCTGAAACACTCTGGTTCCTCCGCAGGCTTTCCGCCTATTGCGCTGGACTTGCTTCGATTTGGTTGTCTCCAGGGTTCCTTCCTCTGCCCCTGAGACACCCCTCTGCTCTTGCAGCACCACAGGAGAATGAGCGCTATGCTTCTTTATTAGGAAGCTGGCCCTTCAGCATGCCGAAGGCGGTTGTGCCAGAGAAGAGAACTCCTGTTCTTGCACCATCCCGGTTTGGATTTCCAGCTCTTGCCGCCTCTGGTATTCCGCCCCTGTTTCACGGCAGCTCTGCATCCAATGGCTCCCAGCAGTGTCTCACCTTTCTCTCCCTCTCTCTGATCTTTTGGTTACCCAGGTTTTATCCACCTGTGGTTTGTGAATGAGCTGCAGGTGTGAATCCTCTCTTTCAATTGCCTGAACATAGTTTAAAAAAAATATAATGTATTTTATTAGTTTAACACAACTTTACACTTATGTTATATCGATACCAGCAGCAATGTCATATCAGTGTTATTCAACTCAACATTTCAACATGTACCTTACCCCAACAACCCCTCCTCCCCCCGCCCCCCAAGCCTTCATACAGTATAGCCATATTCTGTAGTGGGTCTGGTATTCTGACTTTGTTTTGTTTATGACGTCTGAGCTGAGCCATTGTCCTCAGTCTGGCAGAACATAGTTACTGTTAGGGCTATCAATGGCATTAGATCCGGGCCAGGCTCTTGCTTTTGCCACTCAGTGCCCTCTCCCACACACTTGTTTCTGCCGTTTACCATTTTCTCAAGTCCTCCCACCACCTGTTCACACTTGGAGCTACTATAGCCTTCCAAGACATAGCAATGCTGCGCTTTGCAAGTACATATATCAGATCTTTGATCTTCCCCATTGCTTTCTGCTTCGTTCCCCTTTTAAACTGCCCCAATATGCATGCCTCTGGTGACTGTACATCCAAGGCAACTCCTCCTATCGCAACCTTGGTGGCTATATTCTGCCAACATTTCTGTATAACTGGACATCCCCAAAACATGTGTGTCATACCTGCATTTTCAGCGTTACATTTAGGGCACTTCTGATTGCTTGCACCTTTGAATTTGGCTAACGCTTCAGGTGTGAGGTATGCCCTTTGGGTGATGTACAGTTGAAGCACCTGTAGTCTAGCGTTCCTAGAAACCTTTTTGTGATATACTATGATGTTTGCCCACTCCTTTCGAAAACCCTCTCCAGCTCTCTCTCCCACCCTGCTCTGCATTTCATCTCCTCCTTTGAGGTGCACCCAATAAGGATCTCATACAGCCTTGATATGGCATGCCCTCCCACCAATATATCCAGCATGGTTTCCATATCATCATTGATTACCAGAGCCCGTTCCGCCGCTGGCAACCTGGTTGTTATTGTTTTTAATATAGTCATGTGTATCAGGAATTGCCCTTTGTGTATGCTTGTGGATGCATGTAGATCAGAGAAAGCTATCGGCTTGTCTCCCTCCCATAGATCTCCTATTGTCGATATCCCACAGGGTTCCCAATGTGTCTTTATTACTGCCTGTAGCCCTCTTTTGTCTGTCATTATTGTCGCAAGCAGTGCTTCTGGTGAGATCGGGTCCCCTATAACCATAGCCCTGCAGGCCCTGTGCCAGATCTTAATGCCCAGGGTCACCAGAACTGGACACTCCATAGGTTCCCTCGTGGGTACCCATACCAGGTCCCTCAAGTGTAGCCTATCCATCGCAGGTTGCAGAACAGCAGTATCCATTGTAGGTTCCTCTGCCATCCAGTTTACCACATACTGTAGCTGAGACGCAAGGTAGTACAATTCAAAGTTGGGTATCCTCAGCCCTCCCATCTCATAGGGTCTCTGCAGCATGCTCAGTGCCACCCTGTGCCTACTACTTTGCCATAAAAAGCTCCTACATTCTGTATATAACTCTCAGAAGAACCTCTTTTGTATGTCATATGGGACATTCCTGAAACAGTGCCAGTCTAGGTAAAGCAACCATTTTAAGTAGGGCAGCTCTTACCATCATTGAGAGGGGTAGCTTGCTCCAGAATTGCATCAACCTCATCAGCTCTTCTTCAGCCTGTATGGTATTCAGTTCATGTTCCTGCTCGGGATCATGGTATATGTCAAGGCCAAGGTATTTGAAGTGGGACGCACCCCATGGCAGGGGAAGTACAGGTAAGTCTGTGTTCCTCGCCTTTGCCAACTGGGCTAGGGGAAATAATATGGATTTGTTCTTGTTTATCCCTATCCCTGATAAAGTGCCAAAGTTGTCCAATACCTCCAAGCACATACTGTAAATTTGCTTCCGGGTCTCGTAAGTATATCAGCATATCATCTGCATACATTGATATAATGTGTTCAACCCTGTTTATGTTTATTCCAATATCACTGTATTCCTGTCTCAAGTGTGCTGCAATTGGTTCCACCGCAATGATGTACAACATCGGGGACAATGGACATCCCTGCCTAGTGCCCTTCTGGAGAACCCACCTATCTGAGTAGATTGTGCCAGTCCGGACCCTTGCCATTGGCTCCGTATATATTAGTCTCACCCACTTCATGTAGTTGTGGCCAAATCCCATTTTAGCCGTTATAGCGTACAACCAGTCCCAGTGGACAGAATCAAATGCCTTAGCCACATCCAATGATGCCACTGCACAGTCCTCACTTCTGTACCTGGTACTATATATCACGTGGTGTAGCCGTCTTTAGTTCCAGGATATATTTCTAGCGGGGACATATCCTGTCTGGTCTGGGTGTATTATCTTGTGTATCACTTTGCACAACCTGTCTGCTAGCACTGCGGTGAGGATCTTGCTATCCTGGTTTAGTAATGATAGTTGCCTATAAGATCACCGTAGCGCTTTTGTTTGGCCTTAACAGTGGGATAATTAGCACCTCTCTCATGCTCCACGGAAGGAGCCCTGTTTTGTACGCTTAGTTGAATACTTTAGCCTGGACTGGCGCCAATGCGCTTGCTTATTCTTTGCAATATTCGCCCAGCAAGCCGTCAGTACCTGGAGTCTTGCCTGTAAGGAGCGACCTTACCTTATCGTGGCTAGCACTTCCTCAGCAGTGATAGGTGCCTGCAACCCCTCTTTCTGTTCTTCATCTAACTCTGGGAGACTTATCAAGTCTAATACATCCAAAAGTGCTTCTTCGTTGGCCATATGGGTGTCCATATACAGGTTTTCATAGTACTCCTGAAAAGCTAAGTTGACCCCTGCTTGTGTGTATTCTACCCTACCTTCTGCCATTTGTATGGAGTGTATTGGGATCCTTTTGTCGTTGCTCTTATGCAGCCAGGCCAGCATCCGCCCAGGTTTATCCCCTTGTGCGCGGGCTCTTTCTACAAGTATAGTGTAACTGAATTTGCTTAGCCTGTCCCAGTGTCTAAGGCATGCCTGTCGGAGGCTAATTTCCTCTTCCAGGAGAACACCTCCCCTGCTGTTGCTCCTTTCTAGTTCAGCTATTTTGGCTTCTGTCTACTCCAAATCAGAGATTATAGATTTCTGTACTCCCCCTGCAGTAACTATCATTTCGCCCCTAATCACCACCTTATACGCTTCCCAGACTGTACCCATTTGATTAACGCTTCCTTCATTGTCCTCCATGAACTCAATCATACGTTTACGGACGTGTTCTTTAAATGCAATGTCTAGCAGTGCTTTGCTTCTAAGTCTCCAGTTGGATATGGGAGGTCTCGGAGCCGCTACCACCCATGTAAGCAGAAGGAGTGCATGATCTGAGAGTACACGAGGTAAGTATGTGGTCTCAACAAACTCAGTTATGTGTTCCGTGGAGGTGAACAGGTAATCTAACCTGGTGTATACTCTTTGTGGGGCAGAGTAATGTGAATAGTTCCGATCATCTTCATGCAGTGTCCTCCATATATCAGCTAGTTGGAATTGGGATAGGAGTTTGGCCGTAGGGGCCGGTCTTTTGAATTTGTTGTCAGATCTGTCTATAGTGGGGTTCACGGTTAATTAAAATGCCCATCCCATATCATAACACCTTCTCTGTACGGGCCTAGTCTCGTGTACAGAGACCTGAAGAAGATTGTGACATCATGGTTAGGCGCATAAGTATTTACTATGTTCACTGTTCTATTTTCCAGCAGACCCTGTATGATCACCATACTGCCCTCGTTATCTGTTTTAGTGTGCAATACTTTGAAGAGGGGTGAGGGAGCAATCCATATTAGGACACCTCTGGCATATGTTGAGTAATTAGAGCCTACTACCACGCCCCCTGCCCCCACTTTCCAGCCAGGTTCAACAATTTCTGGTCAGTTAAATGAGTCTCTTGGAACATTGCTATGCTCACTTTATGTCATCTCAGGTATGTGATTACCCTCAGTCTTTTGGTATAGTTATTTAGTCCCCGCATATTCCAGGTCATTAACTTTAGATCTCCCGCCATTGCATACTTCAACACACAAGTTCAATGAAAGCCGTGCACCAGACCGTTGTATTGTCTATCAGTAAAAACATTTTGCTACTGTTTCCATCATGCTTCTCCCCCCTCCCCTTAATACCCCCAAGAACCCCATCCCACATAACATAACTCCTCATAACTTAACTAACCACCCAACACACTCTAACTTCTTCAGCTCCATAATGCCTATTCGCTGGACTAGGCTCCTGGTGCCCTCGGAACCTCTACTCAATAACAATACACTTAAAACTTGAAATTGTCCAGCAATGCATAGCATTCTTAGGCTTCCCTGCTTCCGCTCCTCAAACTCCCCGTCAGTAGATAGGGCTCCTGGTGCCCAACGGGTGGGTGCTCTTCGGCACCCTTAGAAAAGTGTGTGGGGTGGTGGAAGGACCTTCCCAGATCGGTCCGCTCCGCTGATTTTCCGTGTCCAATCTGTGACCTCCTGCATCGAGTTGCTACTTTAGGCCACAGCGTCTAGTGTTTTTTTTGTGCTATGGTGTGGTCTTTCCAGCTATTTCTGGTAACCTCTGCTGGTCGCAGTACAGTCTCAATCATAGTCCTTCACATCCCGTTCAGCTCGAGTCTCCTCTTGTCGTTAATGGACCTCAGATGCTGTGATTTTCTCGCTGTCCACCCAGTCTTGCGCTTCTCCTGTCGGCTCGAAGAACAGGGCCTTCCCTTTATGTATAATCTTTAGTCTAGCCGGGTAGACTAACATATACTTCAATCCAGCTTTCTTGAGTCTTACTTTCGTTGAGATAAACTGTGCCCTCCTCTTTGTATGGCCCCGCCATTTCTCAAGAAGGCCAGGATTCGCTCCCTGTCCTTATAATTACGGACCTTGGCACTGATGGGTCTGGGCGGGACTCCCAGAGGAGACCTCTTGACCAGGGCACAGTGTGCTCACTCTATGTTGAACCCCTTTGATAGGTTGCCCGGCCTAATTCTTGCAGAAAAATTTTCTTGACATAATTGGTGGGGTCCGACCCTTCCATTCCCTATGGTAGCCCAACGATTCTGATGTTATTGCGGCGCGCCCTTCCCTCTGCTCACGTCTTGTCTTAATAGGCCAACATCAATCCGTACCTCATCTATTTTGGACTCCAGGGTGGCCTGCAACTTTGCAATGGCATTTAAAATGTGTTGGTTCCAGCATTCTACATTATCTTCGTGGCTTGTAGACTGGTCTGCTTCTTCTTCCTTGTTTTTGTCTTTAGAAGGGCTTCCTTGCCCTTTCACGAATGCCTCCATCGTGGTTTGTTTCGCCTTTGACTTGTTGCCCTTCATCGCCCTCTGTGCCTCTGCTATTGTAGCTTGTCCCGCTCTCTGGTGTGCGCCCTTTAGTCTTACCATCTAAGGTGTTATTTCTGTAGCCGTTACTGCGTCCGTTTTCCAGGGGAGGGTTCTTTGCATCTGAGGTCTAATTCTAGGTCTCTCTTTCTCTAGGCGACCAGTCTGTGGAGAGTATGATATTCTTCCCTGACCGAGCTGGGGGGCTGAGGGGGTTGAAGTCCCTCCATTTGCTTACCAGGGCCTAGTCCTCCAGCTACCTTCACATTAAATTCCTCTTTTCGTGAGCCTGTCGCCTTCCCTTATGTTGTGCAACTGGCCGCACGCGATAGATCCCCTTCAGGCTGTCCAGTCGCCTACGTTAGCTTATTTCCGGCCCCAGGGCGGCGCACTGTGCTCATGGGTGTCCTTTCAGCTGGTTTCCTCTCTGCATATCAGGAGGAGTGGCAGTTTACACTCAATGACTCCTCTGACCCCTAAGCTCGTAGCATAACTTCCCTCGCAAGATCTGGCCGTTTGTTCACTGTGGTGGTGGGTATGAGTGCTATTTACCATCTTCTGGGCCCACTGCCCCTGTCTCAGGCCTCCCCGCACCACAGCCGTTTGATTTTTGGGGCCCTTGTACCTCAACAAGGGCTCCTCGCTGCCCTCTGGCTTTAGTGGCAGTACTTGTGTGCGCCCTCTTGGGAGAATGGTTCTTGTTGGCTCCTTGTAGGCCCTTTATCGTATCCTACCCTGTCATTTGTAGGGTCTCATACTCTTCAGGATAGCCAGCTCCTCCCTCATGCCCCCAGCTTCTTACCACAACTGTCTGTGCATTCACCTCTGTCTCTGGGCCAGGGGCCTCTCAGCCTGATCTCCGGGCATAAGCCTCTACTACCGTCGTTGCCGCCACTATTTCCAGAGCATCATGTTTCTGCTCCTTATCGGCATTGCCCCTGCTCACACTCCGTCCCAGTGCTAGCACAGCTTCCTCACTTGGCTCGGTCCTCTTGAAGCCACCACCTACCGTCCGTTTAAATCCCTTCCTTTCCAGTATCCACTCCCTCTTCATTTGGGGCTTGGAGCCTTGATCCTCCACACCGTCCTGGCATCCACGCTTCTTCAAGTCTCCCTCTCCCTCTTCTATGGTGTCTGCTCCAATTCCTCTGCTGCACAATCAGGGGCACACTGCTCGTGTCTCGGACTGCCACTCCGTATCATGCCGGCATTTCTCCCTAGCATGTATTCAGGGTATGTCAGTACTGTGAGGCGCAGACAGCACCTCACCTGGTGCCGGTCTGGTTCCTATCCGGGCTGTGTGCCACACCACCTCAGTGCACCCCTCTCTCCTAGACACAACATACTCTCTGCAGCTCACCCTCCTTCGGGACCCAGCACCTTGTCTCCTCTTTCTGTGCACAGCCGACCTCACTCTCTGGAGCCGCTTCGCTTCCTTCTATCTGGGGATGGCCCTCTTAGTTTGCTCTGGTGCGTGGCTCCTCAAGCCTCCATTAACGTGGACGCCCCACCGCTTCGATATTTGTCTGTCTTTCTGTGGGGCTGTGCACCACCTCGACCCAGTGCTCCTCCTTTGGTGGAGCGCTATTACTTCACAGTGGCTCCTTTTCTTTTGGTCTATGTGCCTCAGGTATGCTTCCCATCTTGTGGTGTCCTCACTCTACCGAGCAGCACTGCCTTCTTTGTTCGTGATGCCCTGTTTCTCATACGAGACGCACCTCGCGTCTTGCAGCCAGCCTCCCCAGCTCTTCTATCCACCTTCACTACTGTAGCCTGGCGCTACCTTTGCTTTCCAAGCTCAGTCGTGGGGCAGTTCTGACCCGTAACAGCTGTTTCTCATCAGCTATGCCTCCTCAGTGCAATTCTGTTGTGGCCTCTGCCATTTTCTCTTACCCTGACCCTTCTGAGGTACGTTTCGCTCGGTGCTCTTCTCAAGCGAGATCAGTGTGGGCAAAACGAGTGACAAACTCCAGTTGCTGCAGTATTCATGCGACCCTCAACAGTTTTTGGAACACTTCTGTGCCTTATTGAAGCATATCTTTTCAGGATCCGTAGGAGCTCTTCATGAACACATACGCTCTACATGGCAGTTAGCCATGCCCCCCTGCCTGAACATAGTTAGGCGTATTAGTGAGAAATGCCTGTTCTTGATAGTGGTATTCCTTTGAGCTCTCTTCCTGGTCTCAGTACTAGAGTGGTGTAGGTGCATTTTAGTGTATATGCCTCCTAGCTAGCTGCCTCTTCTTGGTTTCAGTAATATAGAGTGACATGACAGAGACAAAATAAGGGAAGCTGGTTTGCAATATCCCATAATGGTTCAAGAATGATTGGGTGGGATGTCATTAGGAAAGGGGGGATACCAAGTCTAGACCAAGTGCCCCCCACTCTCAGCCCCAAGGACCCTCCACCCAGGTGATCTTCCCTTTCTTGTCCACCACAAGTGTCTAAATCCAAAGGTGATGGCCTTTCCCTGGCCACCTTCACAGAGGATTCAAGGGGAATAGGAGTCAGAATACCCTCCGATTTCTCACACTACACAAAACTACTATTGCAAGGGTTGAAGGAAGCACAGAAAGTAAAGGGACCAATTATTTAGACAGATTAAGTGATCAATTAATTCCAGAAACTCAAGAATGCAATCAGTAAGGCAACTGTCATAGCCGCACCAGATTACAAGAAACAATTTGTTCTGTTTACACTCTTAAATGGCCATGTGATGAGAGCTATCCTCACTCAATCCACTTCAATGGGACACAAGCCTTTCACCTATTATAGCAGCCTTTTAGAACCAGTAAAGCAGCGACACTTCCCATGTGAATAGGCTTGAGCAGCAGCTTTTGCCATGCAAAAATCATTCTCAATTACCTTGGGATGTCGTGTCACCCTTATGTAGAGCATGCAGTTTCTGGTATACTGGAAAAATCCAAATCTGCCCTGACCACACGAAGAGCATCAGTTTATGAACTAATTATTTTGAATCCATCCATTTGTATTGTTAGATGTCACCTGTCAACCCAGGTACATTTATTGCAGAGCCAATACAGCCAGGTGATGAAGTACCAGATTGCATCACAAATGAGGGCACAGATTAGGTAAAAATGAATGTCAGGGAAGATGCAATAGAAGAAGGAGGAGTGTTTTTTGTTGATGGTTCATCGACGATTGATTAGAGCATGGGAAAGAGGCATGCTGATACAGCCGCAGTAAGCCTTGAAGAGGGGGTGATAATAAAGAAGAGATTGCCCTCACATTATTCTGCAAAAGCAGCTGAACTCGTAGCATTAAAAGAAGCAAAAGAAATGTCTAAAGGTTGCCACATTACCATTTGCTCAGACTCAGCATATGTCACCTCTGCAGTACATTCAGATTTGTGAAGATGGCGCAGAAGAGGGATCAAAATACTTTCCAGATTGATCAATGCATTAGCCCTGCCTACATTAGTAGCAGTGGTAAGATGCGAAACCCACTTACACGATACAGATCCAATAGCTTATCATAACAAAGAAGCAGATCTAGCAGCAAAGGAAGCAGCATATATAGAGAAATCAAACAAGGAAGTTCCCTTTGAATTAGCACTACAGCAGGTAGAGGTTGTTATACCTTACAATGTCCTGCCCATAGCACACATTATTGAATTACAAGCTCAGGCTCCACAACAGGAAAATACGTATGGATAAAGATAGGGTGTTCCTTATCTCCCACAGATATGGAGACAAGACATTACAGGAAAAGCAGTAATGTCCCAGGAATTACTTACAGTAGCAGTTGTATTATCCAGCACACACATCCAAAACACAAATATCAGCAGAGCTCAAGGAAGAATGTTTTTTTCCCAATGTCCCAGAACACATAGATGATTTTATATTCAACTGCATGACATGTAACATGTACTCCACAGGATGCACACTCAAAACATTAAAGCTAACTTTTCCCTGCCCACCAGGGCCATTTAGACAT
Source organism: Ambystoma mexicanum (assembly GCF_040938575.1). Taxonomy (NCBI): domain Eukaryota; kingdom Metazoa; phylum Chordata; class Amphibia; order Caudata; family Ambystomatidae; genus Ambystoma; species Ambystoma mexicanum. The sequence goes on along the minus strand of NC_090935.1, from coordinate 999,600,895 downwards.
TTGCACGTGGATTACATCAACATGGTGAACACGTGCAGTAACTTCGGTTGCCTCATTGTTGTTGTGTGCCAATTTTCCCAATGGCTTGAGGCAAGTGCCTGTGTTCATCCCGATGCCAAATCGGCAGCTAAATCTTTGGTTCATGAAGTATGTCCCAGATGTGGAATCTGTGAAGTCCTGAGATCTGATAATGGGGCACACTTTTTTAATGAAATGTTCAAAGAAATTGCTTCCTTATTGGGCATTAGGCATACATTTTGTTCGGTTTATGATCCTCAAGCCAATGACATCGTTGGGCGCCTGAATGGTCTATTGAAATTGAAATTGGCAAAGTTATGTAGTACCTTAAAGAAAAGCTAGCTCCATTGCCGGCCCCTGGCACTATTTGCTTTATGCAATCAGCCCGGGTCAGATTATCACCTCACACCACATGATGTTATCAATGGCACAAGGCTACACATACCACTCGCCCACATGCACAGTCTCTGATGTACAGAATTCAGCTGCCATTTTGGGTGATGAGTTTGGGGGGTAGCTTAGGGAATTAACAAAAGCTCTGAAGTTTTTGTCTCAACAGATTGAACCTCACAGCACCACCAGAGGAGGGACCATAGGTACCACAACAACAAATATGACAGCCACAGCATCTTTTCCCAGGCAATCGCATCTGGATTTGCAACTTCACCAGGAAGTGGAATCAGCCAAGATTTGAAGATTTGAAGGACCATACAGAGTCATCTACGCCACGATCCACAGCGGTGAAGGTGGAAGAGTGCCGCTCATGGATTTATCTAACCAATGTCCGAAGCAGAAGAGCTCCCCCCCCTTCACGACAGTAGGAGGGAAAAGTGGGGGGAAGAGAACAGACGGAAGTACTGTTGCTTCTCACGTGACATTTTTGAACTCAGTCCATCCTTTGGGTCAGATAGACTCTCCGGTTCTGCTACAGCAGCAACAGAACTTCACTAGTCTTGATAGAATCAAGCTATGCATCATAGTTCTTTTCTTTTTTCCCTATATCTCTTTCTTTATGGCAGAATGTATATGGTTCTTTTCTAGGTAAGGGACAAAAAATAATACTATTATATTGCCAATATATTGCCAATGTGTTGGGAAACATGAATGTGTCAATTATAAGGGTGAAGCAAGATTTTACTAACCCAAATATTATTCCTGATGAAATAGAAAGTAGGAATCGCCACGCAGAGGCAAACCTTTGGTAAAGGCATATGAAGATGGTGGAAAGAGAGAAATCGAGCAAACCTTGCTTTGCCTGGTCTCTAATCCCCCATGACACTGCTACACTGAAATTTTTTATACCACAAGAAATGCCACAAGAAGTAATGAGATGCTTACTGCACCTGGCCTTATGCAGGGTGCAAGGGTTGCTTCAAGGTCACGAAAATCAAGTACACTGGGTAGGAGCAGAAAAACCATTTGAAGACAATTACATAAAGATAAAATAATTTGCAGAGATAGATAGCTTGAAGAACATTATAATTAGTTATCAACAAAATTAACAGGGGAAGGATGAAGTAGTTTATGTGGTACCACCTCTAATGCATTGCTTTGATGTGTTCTATGTAAAAAGGTCCCCACAAAAATGTCTCCTGACAAAAAAGGCGCAGTTTTTTGCAGAGACATTATTACATTGAACATGAGGGGGACACCTCTACAACCTCCAATTTCTTTTTCTTTTTCTTTTTACAAGGGGAGAAGGGGGCGATCCCTGAAACCCGCCTGATACATATCACCATATATAATGTCGCCAATGGCTTTTCTGAACGACGTTAGGGATGGGGACGTCATTACCTAATACCCTTTGATGAGACAGGGCAGGGCCAAAATCAATGCCACAGAACGCAACTGCAATGCCACAGAATTTGACCAGACCTGACTGACCTCTTTGGCTGACAGCGGTGGCCACTGTGCCTATATGCATTAGGCCAGTTCACACATACGTAGACCTGAGCAGCACAGTAAGAAGCGGTTGGCAAGTGTGAATGTATAAACCAAGCTTACACTAGCCATATATCTCCACACCCCACTAGGAATTATAATTGTTTCTTTCGTTCCTTGGTTTTCCTTGGAATGTACACAGGTGGACTCCCACAAATAAAACAGGGTGAAAACTCAATAACTTTATAATATTTTTCTGCCTATAAGGATAGAATTCATGTCCTGTGATATTTAGAATTGTTTTGTTTAAATGCAAAATTCTTTTTTTCAGTGGTTTGTCCTTTTGAATTGTTTAATTTTTTGTATATTTTCATTACTTTACCTGTTTCCAATTATTATTGTTTTTTTACGGTGCATGATTTATTCTGATGCCGTTAACATGACTATAATATGTTATGTATTCAAAATTGAACCTGCTTCCAGATAATATTTTGTTAAATGACATTGAGGCTCATGCACAAAAGATTGTTTTATGTTTTTCATTAAAATAACGAGAAATACTAATTTTTGTATGATCGAGATTCTGCATTGTGTCAAATGTATATCTTCAAAGCAATGGTCTTCTGATAACATTAATGACATAATTATATGCAAAGAAGAGGTTAAACACGCATAACTTAGGAGCAATAGATTTAGTCTGTGGTAATCCTTGCTTAAAACAGTTTAACACACAAACTGAGGTTAGAGAAAATAAGGTGAGCATCGGTAATGGATATACCGCATCACCATTACTTTATACCCTGTGGGGACACAATTTTGTGATTTTTGTTGCATTCTTTCTCCAGTCTCCCACAGAGTAGGGGTTTCACCCTTCAGTATATATATTTTTTGTCAGCCTTGGCTGACTGTAGGGTTATAAATAGGCCTAGGGTACCAAATCACACTCAGGGTTCCCTAGCCCTACAACTTGTAGTGTTCCGTTGGAAAAGTTTTATCCCTTCAAGTAGACATTTTGTTTGTTTATAACTTTCACCAGTTTCTGTTCCACACCCTTTTTTCACTTTCACGTTTCTTGTTGATTCTTTCTTGAACTTTCTCTAACTTTTTCGCTAATAGGCTCTTCTCACATTGTTCTTCCACTGTACTTCGTTTGGCCAGGATATGGCAGAGAATGCCACATTGAGTTTCAGTGAGGAACAAATATTGAACATAATTGGAGGCCCTTCATTCTTTGACCAAGGGGACAATACTATCCCCATACTAACACAAAGCAATACTGAAGAACTGTTAAAATTAAAGAAGAAGGGATTTAGAACGGAATTGCATGGGCATTTCTTGAGAGAATATTTGAGAGCAAGCATCATCCCGGCTGGGCTGGCGATACATAATGAGCCAGGTCTTTTTCTGGAAGATGAGGAATACAAAACTGGCTTTAGCAAAATTGCCACAAAATGCAGTAGAGACATCATGGCCCTAACGATTTCAACAGCACAGAGATTAGCAGTAAAAGTACAAAAGGAAATTGAGACCGATGAATTGAAATTTAAGTCTAATCCTCTAATTGTCAACCCAGAGGAGAAACTAAGAGAAATTGAAAAACTCTTTGAAGAATTTAAAACATCTACATTATCAAAAAAAACAAAAAAACTCAATAAAGATATTCAAGAGTTTAGATTGCAGAGAATATATCCATATCTGAGTGCAGAATATTTACAACAAAAAAATCAAGAAAGATCACAACAGACTGGACGAAATAGGAGAGGCCCAAGGAGGTGGGTCACATTCTCCGACACTAGCAGTGACTCTGCAGGGGAAGACCAACACCAATCGGGACCCCAACAAAACTTTCGATCTAGGGGCCAAAGACCTTTTACAGTCAACCATGGGATATATGGGGGGGCTGGAGATGGCAACAACCACGCAGGAAAGGCTACAACCAGTAGAAGCCCCTGCTATTCCTATGGTAACTAACATGGAAGTTCAAACTATTCCAGTCTTTAACTTATCGGATACCATATTATCCGACTAACAAATCCAACTCCTTATTAAGGGCCTCTCTTTCGTCCCCACCAATAGGACGGATTGGTACTCCACGGAAGTGGAGATGAAACAATTATTCCGGAAAGTTAGACTGAGTAACTATTTCCGAGAACAGGGGGAAAGCGAAACCGTAACTGATACAGGACTGAGGGTCCCTTCTGCCTTTACTCCATCAGACAATCAGGTGGCGGAGGAAATCATCTTATTTGAGAAATGTGTCCTGAATGATCTGAAAAAACTTCAGAGCACAAATCACCAGGTTAGAAACAACCTCTCTAACGAAGAGAAGAAAGCTTTGGAAGAATTAACATCTAACCCAAATCTGATTATCATACCTGCAGATAAAGGGGGAGGGATTGTCCTTTTCTCATGGACGCGTTACAACCGCATGGCCCTGGATCTCTTGGAAGATACCCAAAGTTATTGTCCCCTGAGAAAGGATCCCTCATTAGATATAGAAAGAGAGATCAGGGATCTCACTCAATATGCAGCAGATCGATCATGGATAACAAAGGAAGAACTTGAATATTTAAATCATTCTGAGAAAAGGACTCCCTCCTTCTATAGCCTCCCTAAGATACATAAGGATCAAACACAGCCACCAGGCAGACCGATTGTGTCTGGTTGTGGCTCCATTTTGGAACCGTTGTGTAAATTCATAGATCTATTCCTGCAACCAATTAGCAAACAAACTGACACAAATCTGAAAGATACTACAGCAACTATAAAAATCTTTGAGGGAGAACCGTTCGATGCAGACCAGGACTTTTTAGTCACGATGAACATTACTGCACTCTATACTAATATCCCTCAGGAGGAGGCAATAGAGATAGTCCACCTTTTTCTTACCTGTCAGGCAACCCAACACAGGGTTCCAGCGGCTTTCATAATAGAACTAATGACGATTGCACTACAAAGGAACTTCTTTGGTTACTCAGGGCAGTTCTACCTGCAAACAAGAGGTACGGCAATGGGAGCAGCCTTTGCCCAACGCCTTGCGATCTTGTTTATGGCGGCCTTTAAGATGAGATATGTTCTCTCAGAAAACATCTATAAACCACACATTAGAAAGTGGTATAGATATATTGACGATGTCATTTTCCTGTGGAGATGCAACATTGAGTCCCTACAGGAATGTTTTGCCTACTTGAACTGCCAACACAACACTATTAAATTCACGATGTTACATTCCAAATCGACAATTAATTTCCTGGATTTATGTATCAACGTGAAAGTTGGACATTTGGCATGTACTTTATATAAGAAAACTACTGACAGAAACACTTTTTTACATTTTAAGAGTTTCCATCCTAGATCTCTTAAAGAGAATCTGCCATTTAGTCAATTTCTTAGACTTCGAAGAAACTGTACTGAGATTGCTGATTATTACACACATGCCAACAAATTAGCAAGTGATCTTAAGGAACGAGGCTACCCGAAGAAACTGGTATCCCATGCCCTAAAGAGAGCAAGATTCACGCCTCGAGAAAACTTACTGGAATCGAACTCGAGAACACAAAAACAGGATCGCATAACATGTGTTACTACTTATAGCACACAATCATTTGCAATCAAGAAGACACTCTTGAAATATTGGTCCATGGTGAGTAACTGTCTCCAAGATAAAGGCAAACCTTTATTTGCATTTAAAAGATCGAGAAACTTGAGGGACAAACTGGTACATTCTACTAGCCGCGGCAAACCCAACACAAGTCAAAGAATCCTTAGACCGTTGTTGGGACATTTCCCCTGTGGAAACTGCCAGGCTTGTAAATATACAAAGAAAATGTCCAATTTCAAAATTCAGGAGAGCACATGGGACATACGCTTTTTGTCGAATTGTAAAACCACCAATGTCATTTACTGCATCCAATGCCCATGTGGACTGAGGTATGTGGGTCAGACCACAAACCCAGTCCACATAAGGATCAACGAACACCGATCCAGGATTAAGTGTAAGAATCACCAAGCGCCAATGGTGTCTCACTATGTGGCCTTTGCCCATACGTCTGAGGACATTCAATGGTGGGTATTGGATACTGTGAAAAATAGTTCCAACCCTACGAGAGCATTGAATGACAAAGAGTCTAGATGCATCCATCGACTGTGAACTCTTGATAAATTGAGAGGTCTGAATGAGGAAACCCCCTCCTATCAATTTTTACATTGACTTTGGATACCCCCCAAAATGTATCCTACATTTTGGCGTGTGATTTTCCGTGGACTTTTCTGATGCTTAGCCCGATCCATGTGGTCACTCCTTTCCCATGTTATTGACTATGACTGCACTGCACTTACAGCAGCCCCGTAGCAGTAATAGCTCCAACATACCCAGGGAGCCACCATACAGGCCAGACGGTTTTCCGTCTGCAATGCGCATTATTGTTTGTTTTTTTTTTACATTGTATTTAGCGGCCTGGCCCGCTTGACCGCTGCGCTACCATCACAAGCAGGGTGTTATTCCCCCTTCTGGCCACCACCACTACAATGGCGCACTTTTTCCGGCGCCTGGACTGCATACCCAGTCTCGAATTACGCCAGTAACGTGGCTGCTCAGGCGCACGCCACACAACTCGATGATCTTTCATCTATACGATTGCATATCGAGCTCGCTTAACTCAATCAGGGCTGCATTACTATATCTTGGACATCATTGCCGTGAGGACCTTTTAGCCTCGCACGGCTTAACTGGTGAGACTGCGGAAACTGTATGACGATGACACGCGCTGCTTTTCATCCCGGTACACCCACATGACAGCTCTGCTGTGCTTATCAGAGTTTTTCTTCTCTCATGGGATTCGGGGGAGTATGAATGATTAGAGGCCATACTTGCTCTTGTTGCTCCCTGTAGTCCCCAGCCCACACCTTAGTTGTGGTCTGCATACAGTGAGCGCTTTGCCTTAATGCATTATTTTGGCATTTGTTTTTCTTGACCTTTAGATGCACATATTCAAGACGAGTAACGAACGATCCATCTGATACGTGCACACAAGAATACACGCTACTTTTCAATGACCAGCATTAACCACAGCTTCAGGTCAGCCTCTTCTTTTAGTACTTTTACTGTCTATACACTGTCTACCACGTAGGCTTTAGGAACATGATGCGAGAGAGCTTGACATATTTTTCGGGTTCTACTCTTGTTTCCTCCCTAGAAAAGCGATATGAGTATCAGGCTCTTTGCACCTGAGTGCCTTCAAGCTAGTTGACACCACAATACTCCAATCCAGCCTAGCCGAGATTTGTCTCCAGGCACTTCTTCTATTACTCCATCTGAGGTAAATTTACCCTCCATGGTGTGGGGCACATTACCCAGATCCGGTGATGTTATTACACCGCATTATGTTTCTTTGCTTGTTTCTATCAATAAGTCTTGGTCTATATATACTATCTGTTTCTCTGACTCAATTTAACTACACACAGACTTAAGCACTTTTTATTTTTTGGATTATGGGCACACACTTCTGCCAGAAGCACTACTCTCTAGAACTTGACTTTTTTCTGGCTTTGGGTTCTAATCTCCGCTTTTCTTCCCTATCCTTAGCGGAGGTATTTCTCACTTTTGTTCACGACTTGAGTTTCCCTTCTTTCTTTACATTTTTTTACATTTATTTCCAACAGGAATTGAAATGTTTTTAATCTTTCATTAGCCATCTACGGGTGGCTTTTTAACTTGAATTTTTTGCCCTTTCCCTTTACCCTTTTCTGTTTTTTTCATAGGGGTTAAAAACCGTATACATCTGACTTTTGGTCCTGAGGAAGGCGTTTTCTGTTTAGACCTCTATGCCGAAACGTATTTGACCACACCTGACTGACCTCTTTGGCTGACAGCGGTGGCCACTGTGCCTATATGCATTAGGCCAGTTCACACATACGTAGACCTGAGCAGCACTGTAAGAAGCGGTTGGCAAGTGTGAATGTATAAACCAAGCTTACACTAGCCATATATCTCCACACCCCACTAGGAATTATAATTGTTTCTTTCGTTCCTTGGTTTTCCTTGGAATGTACACAGGTGGACTCCCATAAATAAAACAGGGTGAAAACTGAATAACTTTATAATATGTTTCTGCCTATAAGGATAGAATTCATGTCCTGTGATATTTATAATTGTTTTGTTTAAATGTAAAGTCTTTATTTCAGTGGTTTGTCCTTTTGAATTGTTTAATTTTTTGTATATTTTCTTTACTTTACCTGTTTCCAATTATTATTGTTTTTTTACGGTGCATGATTTATTCTGATGCCGTTAACATGACTATAATATGTTATGTATTCAAAATTGAACCTGCTTCCAGATAATATTTTGTTAAATGACATTGAGGCTCATGCACAAAAGATTGTTTTATGTTTTTCATTAAAATAACGAGAAATACTAATTTTTGTATGATCAAGATTCTGCATTGTGTCAAATGTATATCCTCAAAGCAATGATCTTCGGATAACATTAATGACATAATTATATGCAAAGAAGAGGTAAAACACACATAAGTTAGGAGCAATAGATTTAGTCTGTGGTAATCCTTGCTTAAAACAGTTTAACACACAAACTGAGGTTAGAGAAAATAAGGTGAGCATCGGTAATGGATATACCGCATCACCATTACTTTATACCCAGTGGGGACACAATTTTGTGATTTTTGTTACAGAACGCAACTGCACATGAAAGGTGCTGTGTTTCATAACCAAGAGTGGGTCGAGGGGCTGATTGGATGCAAGGCAGGAGCAATGATAGGACTGACAAAAGAAGAGGGGCTATATATCAATGAAAAATGTTCTACTGTCTGGGGAAAGTAAATTAGAAGATGGACTTGGATCGATGAACATAATGAACATAAAGTCCCCACAAAGATCATGAGACTTACAAGATTCTCCTTGTGTTTAAAGAGCAGTGGCAAGACAAATATGGGGGTAAATCAGTTGTGTGAGATAATAATGGACCTTCCTGACGTTGAAAGGAGCACTGCAGCACTTATGGATATGTTTTGAGCAACTATTGATTTGTTTTGGATCTGCGATGAGAAGCCCTATGTCCAGCTGCCACCATCATGGCTCCCTTACAACTCTGCATGCCCCAATGCTCATATTCCCGAACGCTAACCTCACAGTGATATAAAACCATCCCAAATCAAACCCAGTTTTTCTAATGCATCAGCAGGCCCAACGCTCTTTGGGCTTGCAGCATTATCGACATAGTAACTATCTTTCCAAATATTCAATGGCCAGACTTAATTCCATAACTGAAAAATGTTGAATTTTTAGCAAAGCAGAGACTTTCTTTGCATCTATTTTTACTCTTGGTGTGCAAGCTGCAGTCAACGCCAAGTGGCTCCAGATAGTCAGTTTGGGAGTTAATACTGCTAGGCAATGAAACTGACCATGGACTCAACTCAATCAAAAGAGGAATTGAGGGCAATCAGGTTGACCACTCTCCAAAATATGCACGTGCAAAAATAGGCAGTTCATGTTGCACTTACATACCCCCCATAACTCTGATAATGGGACCTTGACACAAGCTATCAAAGCACTGCACAAATTGTGTATTATTATTATTATTATTATTATTATTATTACAATGGAAAAGGAGGGTGGGGTGAAATAAGAAGACTGGCTTATGTCAAGTCATGCTAATTTTTATCTCTGTGAGGTAGCATATCAAGCTCTGGGTTGTGATCATGACGACGGGGAGCGCAACCAGATAATCTAGATCCATTCATTCCTTTGGTTTTGGGGAGGGGAGCCCAAACGGTATCTGTACCCTGATGGCCCTGATTTCAAGGGCGGTCTTGTGTTAAACCATCACCTTAATGCCACTTGAACTGAAGTTTTTTCCACAGAATTTCAAGGGTTTTGTTATGCTAGATCTCCAACTACATGCAGTACTTAAGATATTTTTCATAGCATCACAGATGTCATATTGAATTGTATCAGTAGGTATCTAAGCTACACACAACATGATTTTTATCATTACAGGTCTGTGGCTCACTGACCTGGTGTATATATCCTTTTGTAGGTGGCCAGTAAGGTATTCACCCTTGAGCAGAAGCCCTCCATCCAACCCTCATGCCCCCATCTCAAGGATCTCATGAAAAACTGTTTTTTCAAATAGTCTGGCTCTCTAGGCGCTCTAACGGGAGGGCAGGGTGGCATTCAAAAAGTTAAACGTGTATACACTGGATAAGGTTTTTTTTGGCCACGCTCTTCCCATAAACAATTGCTGCAGCTTAAACAAGGCCTAATAACAACAAAGTAGCGAAGGAGCCTAGAATGTACAACTGTCCACATTTAATTCACTGGGTTAAATGCAAAGTACAAAGAAAAATAATTGACATTTTTTTCCATGTGCATTTAACTGTTTTCCTCCTACAATTAGATCACCCCACTTGAAGAAATGGTATTGCATAAACGAAATGCTCAGTTCTCTATTACCACGGCACTTCGTTTATGATAGTTGAGCACTGAGCTCTTATATCGGTACAGAGGTGAGTCCATTGTAAAATCTATGGTTTGTAATGGTGGCAGCTTTCTCAGCTTCTCCTCGATGCGCTCTCTGTCCTCCCCATGGCAGAGTCTCTCTCGGTTTTCCAAAAACAGGCTTTCTTCTTGAGGACCTTTGTGAAGCTTTGCCAGGTCTGCATTCTATGGGAATAGAAACACAACAGTATTGGCTGATGAGAGGAAACAGAAAGGGCAATTTGGTTTGAGTAAGCATTGAGAAACACACTCATTTCAGATGTGTGTTGGCTAGTTGAAGTCAAGCTAAAATGTACTGACAAGTATCCCCTGCTTCTTGACCCGAAGAAAAAAGTTAAATGTATTTACATTTTTGCACAAACACATTTGGCTTCTTGTTTGGGGGATAGAAGTGCAAGTTCACACGCCCCGGTCCCAGGAAGACAAATGCACAGAAGGATCAGTCATGATCCTTCTGTGCATTATGCAGCAACGGTGTGAGAATGCAGGGATTACTTATCAGTAATCTTCTGTACTTCTAGTCCTACTCTTCTTTAACACAGTAGTTATGTGTGATCCGCCAGCCTCCAGGATAACAAACCTTTAACATATTGTTCTTTTTACTTAATGCTGCCTCTCCCTTCTGGGAGCAGAAGTCTCCCTTTGTCCCACAATGTGCTGGTTAAAATGTCCTGCCAATAGACAGGGACCCTGGTGTGGTGGTGGTTGGGTTACAGTGCAATGGTTATGCTCTTGCTGAAGGGCTTTGTGGGGCAATGTTTGTAAGAATCCCTAAAATCTGCATGGACAGGACGGTCCAACAGGTTCGTCACTGCAGGGGTTAATGCAGGCTCAGACATGCATGCAACAATCCAGGGAGGCCCTGTTGCTTCGGGGAAGAAGAAGCACATACATGCATGCACTTTCAGGGACATATTAAAAGATACAATATTTTCATTTTCAGCGCATATAGTCCTGTATGGAAATGAGCATCAGGAAGGCCACACACAAGAGAAAGCATGTAAGGAAACAGACTCGTTCCTACCCTAACCTTCTGCTACTTTACAGCCTGTTGTATAGCACATCACTTTCTCCCTTCCTATTTCCTTCTTCACTGCCCCGTTGCACAACAGAGGGTTGCTATTCTTCGCAGCTGAAATCATCTACTTCTGTTTACACGAACACATTATGGAAACATTTATTTTTGGTATTATATGGCAATTTGCAGGGCATCATGGGTAGGGAATCTTTACAGAATCAGTGTCAGTCATACCTCAATCCTGTTTACTTTTCGGAAATATAGAGTATTCATAGGTTTTCCCTGGGTGCTGAGTGCATTGCACTTTTGAGTAGAAAGAAACTGTGTGCTGTAAAGTCTTTAAGCATGGTTGCAGTTGAGTGCACTTCTTTTTTAGTGGCTTCTACGTTGTTACATAGAGTATCAGTCTACAATTTGATCGACTCATTTTGGTTGACCTTTTTTGTTATGGCGGCCCCAGCCCTACCGTCCTCCCTATCAAACGCTCCCACCCTCCCTACTTCCTGACCTCCTTACACATATGCATATATTTTAAAGAAAACTTTTTTTTACAAAAGAATTAAGGTTAAACCAATAAAAACATAACGTCTACAAACATCAGAAATAATCATGTTAAGGTAACTGTAATGACCCTTGCCCCTGGCCCTCACTGGCAAGTCATTCTTCCAGTTAGGGCCAGGTCAAAGGCCTTAAAACCTCATCCAAGACTCTCTTGGAGTCAGTCCTGGCGCCTTTGGCGCCAGGCTCATAACCATCATGAAGACCAACATTAGAATGGGACTATTTACTTAGGACTATTTAACTTGGGGGGGTTCAGCCAACATGGAGGCACACACATAGCTCAGTTACAAGAAACTGAGCTATGTGGTCTAGTCTTTTGGGTGTGGCAGGCCTGGGACTACTTTACCTGGACTACTTTGGGTGTGGCAGGCCTGGGACTATTTTACCTGGACTACTTTACCTGAGACTATTTAAACCGCACCCAAACAGCAGAACATGCTTTGCGTTATTCTGCTGTGGGCAGCGTAACGCTCACCGTGTCCAGTTCTTTGATGCCAGTTTACCTGAAACCAAGGACCTGCAGAGAGAGAAAGAACACTACGAAACTTACCTGGAACAGTATCCTGTCTTCGTTCTATCGCCGCCGACTTCAGTTCCACTCACCTGAAGGTACGAACTCCATCATCTGGCACCGCATGCATCCTGGAATACCATAACCTGGAAAGAGGAGAAAGAAAGATAGCATTAGTAAGCGTTTACTCCCGTTTCTTCCCGAATGAAGAAAGCCACACAATTCCTACCTGGGTAGTCATCTCCTGGTCAGTATCATTGCTGGAACATTACAGCGCTTGGCGAGGAACATCGCAACCTGCAAGGTGAGAAAAGACACAGGTTAGCAATATAAAAGGCGAAACAGGGCCGCGCATCGCGCATTACTCACCGGACAGCATCGCGCACACCGCGCTTTCGCCTACCGGCCAATGCTCATCTTCAAACTGCATGACAACACCAAAATACCTTTCCATACCTAAAAGGAAGAGGAACATAAGAACTGCATATAAAGACTGTAAAGCAGAAAACCTACGGAGTCGCAGCAGGCCTGGATTCCCAAAGGGGGTGCTTACACCAGTGAAGTAACTTGGTCGCTGCTAGCCCCCCACATCTACTCGCCCCTGCCACGAGGAGCAGGACGGAGAATCCACCTTTTACAATATTAAGGTGTGGAGAGGGCCCAAGGGGGAGGAAGGAGTTGAGGCCAACGGAGGTGGGAAAATATAAAGACAATCTGGTATTGAATCCAGCTCTCCTATATTGCAGACCCATCTTTAACCAGAGGGCTTACCAAGGGACCGGTAGAGGGTTCAAGAGTGCAAGTCATCCAACCAGGGCTGGGTGATGTCCCTGTGGATACCAGATGAGCGTAACAGTAACAGCATAAATGTTAGTAATACATTAAAAAATATCATACTTTATAATAAAAGGGCATATGTATGTTTGTCTGAAGCTGTCATGCACCCGCATCACCTGTTACCAACACTAGAGGGAGCTGTTGCCTTATGCATACAATAATACAATAATAAGACTTCAAGTTCATCTTCCAGGCGAACACAATGTGTATTTCAACACCAGGTGAACAAAATGTGTATTTCAATGTGTATTCCAACAACAAAAATGTGTATTTCAACAATGATAACATACAATTAGCTGCAAAAAAGCCCAAGACAGGGATACCACTTTAACAGCATACTTCAAGTTACATGAAGAGAATCATCCTGCACGTGAATTGTATTACTCTGACATCCCTCAACCTTATGTATGCAAGTCCAAAACCCATAAGCGGAATCTAGGACAATGAGGAGCAGATACAAAAATTGCCGTATTTAATATGTTAAACTTTCAACGGATTCTGAGAGATTTTGTTTCAGGTTACTACTCCTCCACATAAAAGGAGCAAGATGCTTTACACATTTTCTTTCTATTAACATCATTTATGTGAAAATACACCACATAATATATTTACACTCTGAAAGTAAATGACTTCCTTTACACACATTAGCCCGTGTACACAGGCTTTTCCACTATTATTATTAAAATCAAATATCATGGTAATGTATAATGGTAATGTATAAATGTAATGTATGAACAGTAAAACTCATATGCTCTGTGTACAGATTGTATGCCTTGCCTTTCATGTGAGCCTTAAGTTGTTAATTTTGTAATGTACCAACTGTAAAACTCATACGCACTGCAGCGCATGTTGTAGGTGCCTGTTTTCATGAATCTAGTGAAGTTGTCACTAACTTCCTTGGGAAAGTCTTCCCCCATGTGGCCAGGGAAGGCCAGAAACTAAATGACTACGACCCTGGGGGTGGCCATCTGTGGGAGGAGCATTTGGGGGGGGGAGACCAACATCGGTGGGGTGAAGATGGCTCTCTAGAAGAAGCCTGTCATAGCCCTCCCCCTTGTGAGGGATAATAGTCACCAGACATTGGGCCTCATTACGAGTCTGGCGGTAACCGAGGCGGTAAAACCGCCTGGTTACCGCCGGTCTCATATTACCATTCCGCCTCCGTGATTCCCGGAATTACCGGGGCATTACAGGAGGCGGAATGGTGTAAATCCCCATTCCCATTGAGTCTACGGGACTCAATGGGAATGGGGATCATGGAAACACCGGCACCATCTTTTGATGGTGCCGGTGTTTCCTTGTCTGCCTGCAGGCGGGCGGTGGTAAACCCGGCAGGTCAGACCTGGCGGGAACGCCACCTCCCGCCTGCAGGACTCGGGATCGGGCGATCCAGAATTAACAGTGGCGGCGGGTCTACCACCACTGTTATTTCCGGACCGCCCGACCTGTAGTGAGGCCCATTGCCTTCCCAGCTATGTATGGCATATTGTAATCTGGAACTTCTTGTTAAAAACCATGAACAAACACATACTTGTTCTTATGGGACTACTGGGACGAGAAAAGGGTCCGAATAATGAAGATCACGCCTGCCAAGAACTATGCAATGCAGGCTAGTTGTTCCAAACAGCTGACAAATGCTGGGAACTTTAAAACACCCGACAAGCCGGGAAGATGGAGGCACACCATATCCAAGGCTGGTTGAGAAACTGGAGGGACGGTGAGCAGAGCAGAGAGCAAGCAAGATTGTGGCAGTGTCAGAAGAGGAGGCTCTGAGACTGGTGGTCCGCTGCATGGAAGTAAGAAGCAAGAGGCGCTGTAGTGCGAGGACCAGGGAGTGCGGGGAGTCTAAACAACACTGGCCAGAAGATGAAGCTTACTGCTGGGCAACGTGCAGACCATTGATCACCAAAGCAGTCAGGAGAGACCGGTGAGCCCACACAGGGAGATTGGGGCACCAGGGTGCTTCGAGAAATGCACTATACGCCAACTGAAAGTCATAGGAAAGCCTGGGAGAACCTGGCAAATTTTTTTATTTGTGAATGGACGGTGGGCAAAGGCCCAATGCTCGAATGGAAAAGAATATGAACACATGAGATTGTTACAACATTGGCAAAGTCCTGTTAGGAGAGTACACCGGGCACCTTGAATGCGAGTCTGGGATCCACACCCAAAATACTAAAAGTCAATTATCAACCAAGTCCTGGCAGGAGAGTACAACATGCCTTTTCTGTTCATGAGTCAGGCGACTCACACCTGAACTGTGCAAAAAACAAGTCAGAGAAGAAAGTAACAAAATCTCATGATTGTGTGAAACCTATGCGAAGGGAAACAAACTCCTTGGAAGGAAGAGACCTTAGGGAGAATAAAGGCCAATTTCTTGATATGAAATCCTTACCATATATTTGAAAGTGGAGGAAAGGCTGTGAGGAAGCGAACACCCTCTTGGTGCGTATGAGACTGTAAACTGTGAAAGAACTAAGAATCTTAAAGGAAGGGAAACCCCTTCCAATTATTTTGAAACCTTTGGCTGTGTATTTCTTTGACACCCTTTTGGAACTTCAAGTGTAACTTGTGAACTACAGCTGCAAGTGGCAGCTAGAGAACATTAAGCCCTTTTGTACTTTATGATAGGTTTAGCGTTTCAGAGTACAGTTTTGGACATAGGACAGAAGACTTTTTATTTTGGACATCTTTACACAGACACTAGTTTGTTTTGTTGAGGCAGGGAAACCACTCCTAGAGTTAGGGAAAGACAGGCTTTTCTCCAACCCATTTCTTTTAATAAAAGTGTATAGCAATTAACACTATGCCTCTGTGTCCAACTCACAATATCTCACACTGTGTAGTAGGAGTATTTGTTGTGGGAGCGCACGTCGTAGGAGTGCATGGTGTAGGAGCATGTGCTATAGGAGCGTGTGTGTGTATAGTAGGAGCAGGTGTAGCAGCTGCACATGTCATAGGAGCACGTATTCCAGGAGTGCGCGTTGTAGGAGTGTGTATCGGAAGAGTGTGTGGTGTAAGGGAGACAAGGTATCACAAATATGACACTCACACTGACACGAAAGGTGCAAGTTTCAAACCCGTTATTTTATTTTTTTATTTTTTTTATTTTATATGGTTTACAAAAGAAAACCTTTTAAAACAGAAAACAAGATACATTTCTTCTTACTTCACCCCACTGAACACACGTTATTAGAGGCTTTGACAATCGTTCCCACCTAATTCCGGAATCGGCTCTTTTAGATGGGTTTTCAAGTCCTTCAAAAATTGAACTAAACCAAACATAATTTTTCGGTCAGCACCTTCAAGCATAACTTTCCACCAATCTTCAACCGTATAGGTGCTGCGTGCCTCAAAAAGGGGTCCGAACAACTTTGTTCGCAGCGAGCGAAACTCTGGACAAAACAACATCAAGTGTTTTAGTGTCTCTGTCGAATGCTTGCAAAAACGACAGATTAAATCAGCAGGTTCTTTAAGTGACCAAGTACTTTTACGGTCTTTGGTCAAAAAAAGGTTAAGTCGAAAATGCAAGTCTAGTAATCTTGAGTTCTGATCGGGAGATTGTAACAGGTACAGTTGTAGTTTGTCTAGCTCTCTTGCTTCTGGTGGTACATGACATCTCTTAGGAGGCGAGAACTAGATCTGTCAGTGCAGGTTTGATGCCAATCTGCACTCCATAGTTTACGTTTAGCCTTATTGGGATTTTCAAGGAAAGTAGTAATGTCGATATCGTTTGCATCCAGAATTTCAGAACATTGCTGATTCCATTTGGCAAGCATTGTGTATTCGGGATCTAAATCCGGCTTGTGTAGTATTTCAAATGGAGGGGCTGCATTAGAGAGCTGCGACTTCCTGTATAAAGTTAAAGCATTCCAACAAACTCTCGCTTGTATGGATGTCAGACCCAATTCAAATCTTATGTTACTAGTCGGACATCCTTTAGAGATGTGTAACGCTCTAGTCCAAAAATTATTTTCAAGTGTGTTCCATAACTCGTGTGAGCAACCAAACATATTTTCAGCACCATAAATCAAGGTCAGTATTACTTTTTGTCTATAAATATTTATCACAGGTTTTATAGAGAATTTTCCAAATGTTTTGTTTATGATCGCGGTCTGGCAAGCCAGTTGCTGACATTTTCTTTTGGTGGCCTCGACCCAAGGATTGTCGTTTATGTTAGCACTTATGAAGGATCCCAAGTATTTTATGTGAGTAGAGATCCGAAGCAGTATTTTTTCCAAGTGCCACACATATTGGGTTGATCTCTTTTTATAGGCTGTCAGGTTACGCAATATCAAAACTTCACATTTTATCTTGTTTAGGCAGAGCTTGTTTTTCGTTACATATCTTTCTAAGGCGTCTAATTTTCGTTGTAGACCGACTGGTGTAACATCCAAGAGTAGTAGATCATCAGCATACAACAAATAGCCCAACTGAGAGCCATGAATTTTAGGTTGAAATGCTGTTACCTCATTTAATGCATCGCCTATGTCAGAAATAAAGGGATTGAAAACAATTGCAGCCAAGGGGCATCCTTGTTTCACTCCTTTAAAAGTTGGAATCAAGGATGATAAGGAGCCTCCTTGGTCGAGTCTGACTTGCACAGCGGTATTAGAGTGGAGCTCTTTTATTGCATCTATAAGATCCGATGGGCACTTCCAAGCTTTGAGTTTCTCCCACAAAATGTGGCAATCGACACTATCAAAAGCGTGTGAAAGATCAATAGATGCAACATAGATGGCAGTGTTAGTTCGTATTGACTCCATTTTTCAGCAGAAGGGTATTAAGACCGCAACCTACGCCCTTGACAAATCCCGCTTGTCGTGGGTTATTACGGTGGTTTTTAAGTGCCCAAGATTTTAACATTTGTTGCAATTGAGTTGCATAGATGTTTCCCATTACATCTAACAGGGCAATAGGTCGATAGTCTCTCGGGTCCAGTCTGTTCCCCTTTTTGATAATTGGAACAATTATAGCATTTTTCCAAGATCTAGGGGTAGCACGCTTCATTTTTATTCTTTCGAAGAGGAGTAGACAGAGCTTCGCCCATTCTTTCGGATTTTGTTTCATTGAGTAGTTCGTAAGGCCATCCGGCCCTGGGGCTCTTGACGCATTGGAGTTCTTAATTGAGTTTGTAATGTCGTTTATATCGAACTCCAGTACCCAGGGGGTTCTGGCCTCGCTTGTACTTTTATCTTCCACTTATACCGTGTTAAACAAGTTCGTATAATGTTTTACCCAAGTTGTTTGAAGAATTGGAGATGATTGCAATGCTACTTGTGGGGCGGCAAGATTGTTTATTACACGCCAAAATTCAGCTGAATTTTTGTTCTTAAGATTACGCATCATCTCTTCAGAGTCATTCTGTAAGATTATAGCATAATGATTTTTTCTCCAGTTTCTATATTTTTGTGTTATACGTTTTTTAGCTGCATAGTATAACTCTTTGTTACCTCTTGATATCATCCTTATTTCTTTAAGTAGAGTTCGTTTTTGTTGCAACACCTGTAGATCGAACTTGTGTTTATGCTGTATTTTATGTTGTTTAAGGCCTTGTTTGCGTTCCACAAATTGAGTCAACAAATGTTGATATTCAGTCTCGCCTGGAGTGTCCTCCAAAGCAGATGTTACCGAGTTTATATCTTTTGTTTTGAAGTTGAGACGAATTCTTCCAGATCGGTACGTAGTGTCGTGAGGCCATGATTGTTGGGATGGCTGACTGTAGGCGTTGAACGACATCTTTAGCATGTCGTGATCACTATGTTTCATTTTAGTGATCTCGAGCCAATGTACTTTGGCTACAAGATCTTCAGACACAAAAAGATAGTCTATAGTTGAGGATTGGTTTTCACGTCTCCATGTGGGATGTGCCGGAATATCACCCGGTGTATTCCCATTCAAAAGTGTAAGGTTTCTCAAATTCATTTTGTTCATCCAGAGATATCCCGTTTTTTCATTGGCCTTATAAGTCAAGGAATTTATTTTAGACACAGTGTTCAGGTTCAAGCAGTCTATATTAAGATCAAAGAAGAATAGATGCTCTGCATGACTTTTCCATTATGTTGTCCAAAATAGAGGTCACCTGATCTATAAACTTGACAACGCCAGTTGTAGTGTGATTCCAATAAAGATTGATTATGTATATGGACTCTGATTTGTCAAGGGTGGAAAGACTCACTTTGGCGATTTGTATGTATGGTGAAACATTTTCTGTCTCAGTAATTCTGAGCCTGCGATCTTTTTTGACCGATATCAAAAGGCCAGACATCAGCCTACCTTTGGGTGGTTTAACTTCTGGATTTACCACTATCTCAAAAGCATGCGACAGCGGGCAAGTTGTCAGCCACGTTTCTTGTAAACAAATCAGATCTAGATTACTCATCCAGGGGGATTCAATTTTCAGGGTTTGGGAAAACACCTGCTTTGCCGTATAACTATGATGGGAGTAATCAGTCTTTGTCAAATCAATATGGCCCACACTAAGAAAACCTAATGCCTTCCCTATCACTTATTCAAAAAGTGTGTACAGGGGAATATGTATGCAAAGGAAAATCAGTTTTATAAAATAAAGGATCAGAGTCAGCTCTCCTCCCCACATTGGACAGCACAGAGTAAGGCAGCCCCGTAGACAGGATGATACACTCTGGCTCAGGTCCTCAAAACAAGGCAGTTCAAAACGTGGGTTGAGGCCCGCTTGACCTTCTATGTTAAAGTCATCGGGCTCGGACCTCTCAAAGCTTTAACAGTTCACATAGGTCTCTCTCAGCCTAGCTCGGACCTCTGAATCACCAAGTACCTGATTCAACGCAGATATCCCTTCAGCCGGGCTCGGACCTCACAATCACAGCACTTGCAGGGGTACCCTTCCCCAAGCTTTATTCACATTCGTTAGGGGTTCCCATCCCCTGACTTATTTCACGCTTCCGGTCTCCCTCAGTCGGGCTCGGACCTTTCACTGATGTTGAAGACTTTCGAATTACTATAGACCTCCGCAGGACCACTTCGACTTTCACTTCAGCTCTTCCTTTCGGTCTCTTGGTCTTGGTAGTTCCATACCATAAGCACAAATGTTCAAAAAAATCTTTCTCTCAAAGCATTCACCTTTTAACTTCCCCTTTGCCGGGGTTAATCTGGACCATTGTGCATTTCAGAGTTCATTCACTTTGCTGCTTTATAACAAAACATTTCACATTTCGCTGAGACTTTCGAGTGGGCTACTTCCTTTTGGTGGACCACTCCGCTACTCTTCATCACTGGCATCACAGTTATCAGCCACTTGAAAGTTCATCACTGGTTAGCTTTCTTTCGCGTCTCATCAGCATGTGCGCAACCTTCACTTTTGAGATACACTGTTGCGGCTTCAATCTTTCCTCATGTCTCCTTCACGCCTTCCCGGAGGCAACAACCTCCTGCAGGGAACTTCAGGGTTTCCCTACCCTTTTCCCTAGTTCCTCTATCAGTCGTCCTGCTTCAGTGGGCTCACTTTCGTCCTGGAAGATCTGCTCGATCTCGTGTTCCACCTTGATAAAGTTTTATCAACAAAAATGTCTCTTCCAGTCCCACAATGCTGTGTTCTTATTTAACTCCCACTTTGTCAGCCCCCTAAACAACATTCTGGCGGTTTTGGGAGCAGCATGTTTTAAAAAAGGGATTTTTCTTGAGGTCAGGGTCCTACCTCCTGCCCCCCAAAGGCCTGGGCTTTCCTGTTTCACCCAGGGGAGGGGCTCTGATGTGGGCACTGCCAGGTAATCCCAGCTGCCCCAGGTTTGGCTCCCTGGAGTCAAAGCTCCCTCGCCACACATCAGCCTCCCCTATACTCACAGGCCCAGCAATTATGCAGTGCTCCTCCTTCCTCCAGGCCTTCTAACTCGAATGTTCTCCTTCTGGCCTCTGTGCACCATCCAGCATCCCCAGCTTGCTCAGAGTCTGCCTATGGGCTCTGCTTTTTATAATGACTGGGAGGCTTAACAGGTTTCAGGTGGGAATGATTGCAGAGGGAGGCCTGACCTTGACTGGCCTCATTATCAGGACGAAATGGCGACTGCCCAATTCAGTGTTCCCTCTAAGCTGTGCGCTTACCCAGCTTCCCAGATTTTTAGCAGCACACAGACAATTGTCACCTATTCAAAAATATTTAATAATGCACAAACCACAGCAATTAATTGAAATTAGCTTTCTCTTAAAATAAGCAACTAGTCTTGATATTCTGATAATTTGCATTACACTACTATGCAAGGGTGACTGTAAACACCCAGCATCCCTAACAGCAAAATATACACATAAGAGGTTAAAAACTAATATGAAAAACTGGATCCATGAACAGAAGAATCTAACCAAGATATGCCTGCACACATGAACCAAATAATGTTCCCTCCCCGCCCATGGCTCCGAAGCTTGATTTTACCACACTTTTACCTTATGAAACTAACTTCTGCCTGAGAACACATTAAGATCGTACCGGACAACCTTGACTCTTCCTCTCTTGGCTCTGCAAAAGGTTAGCAGACATGTACCCACATGCACTTGTTTTATGTTTGTTGTAATATGAATAATATGAATAACGTTCACGTACCAGAATTTCTGTTACTCCTTGTGCTTTACCAAAAGCGTCACCCACACGATACAATCTAACTAACAGCGAAAATATCGAATACTGACTGCAAGTAAACAGGCTACCTGGATGTGTAACCTTATCTCATACTTCCTCTTCTTTGTACATATGTCATACAAGTGCTTTGAAGCACCCCCTTTGGAAGTTAACGCATTATAGAACTCAAATAAGGATTCTTGCAAGGATTTTGAGAAGACAATTGCGATGCTCCTATCTCCTACTTTAGCATTACTAACATTACCCTTTAAGTGGAGAGCAACATTTCAATATCATTTACTTTGCCTACAAGGGATAATGGGTATGGGCTATGCCTGGGATTATTCGTCCACAGTCTCAGGGCACTTGTTATTCAGACAGGAGAATGCTTTTCACACAATCTGCCTCGTTTCCAAGTGTTCGGAGTTCCTTTGGGCATAGACCTTCACACATTATATGGTAGCTCGCCAAAACAGTTTCACTGAGCACTGTGTATTCCTACACAATGATATAAGGGTGGTGTATGTTGGTGTATGTTGCCAACAATCCTGTATGCATTGCAAAAGAATTGCATACATGCATACATGCAGAGTCATGACAATCTTAAACTGCACATAATATATTGAGGCATTAAATATGCCTTGCTTGCAAAGTAATGGGTCTGCAAATATCCCAGTGAGTGTTTACTACTACAATCTCTCACTTTTTACAACCAGAACTGGAGGTTAGCACAGGGGAGCCAGGGAAGGGTATGGGTGGAAGAGCACAGGTCATCAGTCCGTGCGGGTGATGAACAAAGCAGCAAATTTCAAAAACCAAGTCAGACGTTTCGGCAGTACACTGAAGGAAATGTGTTGCTTGTTTGCTGATGAATAGGAAATTCTAGTACCCGCCTAGACAACAGCACCTTCTTTTTCTTTCTATGCTCAGCGGTTGAATGCTTTTCCATATAACCATGTGTTCTGTGTGTATTGTCTCTAGCATCCCCCTGCATCTCATTTAATTGATAACAGAGAATTACCGAAGAGGGATTTTGCTCCTTACTTGGAGTCAAATGATTTTTCAGGGAGTAAAAAAGTAATTCGCTTTGCCAATAGGGATGCTTTCTACTTATTAAAAGATGTTCTTCCCCTTATAATTCCTGGTGAGATCAGGCATTAATATTATTAGAGTTCCTTCCTATGCCACTGCTCTATTGGTCACTAATTTGAAAAAATATCAGTGGATCTTTGTGGGTTGAAGCAACAAAATATTAATTGTTTCTCGTTTTTGGGCACATTTTCATTTTTTAGGGAGTAAAATGGATGGTTTATATGTCTCTTAGCTGTAGGGATGGTGTTATCACTACCCAAAGGATGACGTGATGTGGATAGTAAGCAGAGGCACAGGATTGATCATCATATTCTGAGGTGCAGTTATTCTGATGCAGTTATCATCCTTACACAAATTATTAGGAGCATATTCTCCTGGCCCTTGAATTACTTCATTAAAGTGTCCCTTGAACTTCTATCAGCATGGTTTTTGACAAATTGCTTTAAATTGGCATTACTCCATCAGCAAATGTTGTATTCTGTCTGAATTCCTTGACAGCTACATCAGTTTATGACAAGGGATATGTGTGTTTTGTAGTACACATGAGTGATTTTCCAGTGGCATAAAACGTTTGCAAGGTACTATGGAAGATGTTGAAGTCTGACTGGTGAATGAGTTTTCTGCTTTATCATATATGACATTCTATTTTAGCCTATGTGTTTTGAAAAAGTGCTGTAAGATTTGTCAAGAATTGCTGTGGCTAGGAAGAGGAAATTCCTTTCCAAACTCTCTTCTGCGATGGTAGTTCACTAAATACGCATGCTCACAAAGTGGCTTAACTCATTAGTGAGTTGCGCACATGGAATATAATGTGCGCACAGCAGCAAACCAGTTCCACACATAGAGAAAAATAATCAGAGGGAGCATTGCTGCCCATAGGAATCTATGGTGCATTGGTTCCTATGGGTAATCTTTAAAGCTCCATTTTGCCTCTTCTTCTTCTTAGTCTTGTTCGAAAATGGGGAGAGGGGAGTTATAGTTTTTCTTAGGTTGTAGGGGGTCGGGTAGGGATGTATTGGAACAGAGGGGTACCATGTCTCGCACAAGGGCGTTCCTCCCAGAGTCTCCAAGGGTCCCTCTCCCAGGTGATCCTCCCTCGCTTGTCTGCCCCCAGGGTTGGGATCCAAGAGTGATGGCCCTCCCTTGGCCACCTGAGTAAGGGATCCCCAGGAATAGCCTGGGCAAAACACCTCAGGTTTCTCACAGCAGTAAGTGTGCATTTTTAGAGTCTGTGTGGTTGGAACATGTGGCATAAGAGCACATTTCGTACATACACATTTTATGTGTAGTAGGCATGTGTGTAGTAGGTGTGCTTGGCATCGGAACATGCATTATCGGAGTGTGTGGAGTTGAAGTGCATGTTGTAGCATATGTTGTAGCAGTGTGTTTATTAGAGTGTGTGTTGTAAGAGTGTGTGGTAAGTGTGTGGTAGGAGCACGTGTCATAGGTGCATGTGTCCTAGGGTCCTAGGTGCATGTGAGAGCACTTGATTTACGAGTACATGTTATGTGTAGTGAGCACATGTGTATTAGGTGCACATGTCAAAGGGGAATGTTATTAGTGTTCATATACACAATGTTAATATCACAAATGTACGTGTAGAGTTTTAATATAAAATGTATCTCCATTCTGCTTATGTAGTATGCCTCCTAAAGTGTACATTCTCGTATGAAAAATGTACATTTATTCCAGTACTTAAAAACTGACATCAAAGTCAGCTGTCACTTGCTTTTTATGTGAGTTTTTAGATGTTAATTGTGTAATGTACTAACAGTAAAACTCATACGCTCTGTGTACAGTTCGTAGGCCTTGGCCTTGATGTGAGTTTTAGGGAGATGTTCATTTTGTAATGTACTCACTGTAAAACTCATATGCTCACTGTACATGATTGCAGAACATGTAGGTCCCTGTGTGGTAGTAGTATGTGTTGTAATAATGTAGAACGTAGGACCATGTGTTGTAGGAGTGCATGTCGTAGGAGCGCATGTTGTATGAGTGGGTGTACTAGGTGTGCTTGTCATTGGAACATTTATTATAGGAGTGTGTGTTGTAGGAGCGCATGTTATAGCAGCATATATGTTCGGAGTGTGTTTCATTAGAGAGCGTGTTGTAAGAATGTGCGGAAAGTGCATGAGGTGTGTGTGTAGTAGGAGTGGGTGTTGTAGGAGCATGTGTCGTAGGTGCATGCGTCCTAGGTGCATGTGAGAGCACTTGTCGTACGTCTACATGTTTTGTGTATTAAGCGCGTGTGTATTAGGTGCATGTGTCACAGGAGCATGTCATGAGTGTTCCTACTCTATATGAACATGCAGTGTGCCTCCTAAAGTGTACATTTTCGAATGAAAAGTATACATATTTGTATGAAGTGTTCCTTTTTCGCATGAAAAGTGTACATTTATTCCATCACTTTAAAACTGACATAAAAATAGGCTGTCACTTGCCTTTCATGTGAGCTTTTAGGAGATGTTAATTGTGTAATGTAAGAACAGTAAAACTCATACTCTGTGTACAATTTGTATGACTTGCTTTTGATGTGAGTCTTCAGGATATGTTCATTTTGTAATGTACCAACTGCAGAACTCATATGCTCTGGGTACGTGATTACAGTAGGAGGAGGTAGGAGTATGTGCTGTAAGAATTTGTGCCATAGGACCATGTGTTGTAGGTGCACATGTCGTAGGAGCGCAGGCTGTAGGAGCATAGTATGTGTAGTAGGCATGTGTGTAGTAAGTGTGCTTGTCATCAGAACATGCATTATAGGAGTGTGTGTTGTAGGGGCGCATGTTATAGCCGTGCACGTTGTAGGATCACATGCCGTAGAATTATGTGTCAATAGAGTGTGTGCAGTAAGTAATGCAGTATTTTCCCTTTCCTTCTGAAGAATATTCTTTGACACCCAAGATTATGATGGCATGCTGTCAATCAAAGTTCTGTTCATCCCTAAAACACACACATAACATTTTCTGTTTCTGATGTTTTTCTAGGGACTTCAACTGCTATGAAGCCTCAAGTCCTAGATGAGGAAGAGGGGAACGGAGTTGCAAAGTGAAAGTAACTCAAAGTTGAATAGGAGTACTAGTTTTTGTAAAGCACGAGTATGTGGGACATTTAAAAATGATGTCTGAAAAAAAAAGCGAGTCAGAGAATGTGGTAGCAGAGTCAGAGAAGGAGGCAGAACGATAGCGGATCGTGCCAGAGATGATTGCAGGCACATCCAGATCACAGCTCATAACCGTGCGAGTTACATACCTGCTTGGCGTGAAGGGAAGAGTAATGGCAGCGTGTACCTGAGGACGACTGTCGGAGCTCCAGCAGCACTAGCAGAGTTGCTGGGAATACGGTTTTACCAAGTAGCAGCATTCCTCTGTCCAGATCAAAGAGAGATGCTCGCGAACAAGTACGGAACTGCAGGAGATGCTGAAGGAAGGTTTGCATTGTGAAGGAGGCCTTCATGGAGAAGAGGCTTCCTTGCAGAGACGTGTCAGTGGTCGGGGATGCTACGAACAACTTGTGAGTCTACCTCAGAGCCATTGGAGACCCCGGGCGTACTGACATACATTTAAACAAGTAAATGAAACAAGAGTGTTTGTATACTGACCAGATAACGCACAAAAGCAAGAATTAAACAAGCCCCTGTATATGAAATGTCAATGTGGGGAACTTGGAGCAAGATGTCAATGTGGGGAAAGTTGGAACAGGCACACCCCCAACCAACAACTAGAAACACAGTGAAGTGCTATAACTGTGTTGTTTTAAAAGAAAGTGAAACTAATAAGAAGTCTTGGTGAAAGACATCAGTCAGTAGACATTTGGGGAGGAGAGATAACTGGCAGAAGAGTATACCAAGGGATCTGCAAAACCCCATAAACGGATGCCTGGCAGGGGAGTATACCAGGAAATCCAACTGAGGACTTAAAGTTATAAGACATTGTGTAAAGATACCTGGCCGGAGTGTATACCAGGAGATCTGAAGAGTTCAAAAAGGGATTCCTGGCAGGAAAGTATACCAGGGACCCCTTTAAAGCTGTAGCATGGAATTTGTCATTTGAATAAGATTTCTTTCTGTGAATCCAGTTCAACAAAGCCAAGGAAGCACTGAAAGTTAAGGAACCTATTGTTTATATAAGAACCTTTTTGAATTGAATATAAAGAACCAAAGGAACTATTGTTTAATGGAGAAACGTTTGCCATCCTCAAGATAATATTGTTTAAAAGAGACACTTTTTTGCCATCCTGCCTAAATATCGAGGGAAAGGGAATCCCCCTTTGAATCCAAAGATCTCTCCTTGGAAAAGACTGTTTCTGTTGGATTGATTTATTTACTTTGATTATGACAGCTTTTTGCAAACATACATCAGAACATTTACTTGCACCCCCTTTTTTTGTTTTATTCTAGTGTGAGGGTCAGATTAGAATATGTTGGACACAAAAACAGATTATAAATTTAACGCCTTGACACATACTGATCTTTAGTGTTCGTTTTCTAGGTAGGGATACTCTCCTTAGGTTAGGGATAGAGTGGTCGCTATCCAACCCTTTTGTTTTAATAAAGATATCTGATAATGAAAATCTTACAACTTTATGTACGCCTCTCATTTCTGTCCCCTCAAAGTAAGGAGCTGCTAATACATGGAGAATAGCAAATCCAGCTTTGTTCTATATATACACACACACATATATATATATTACACGGCCCGCGGTAGCAGGCGTGTAGTGTAGGGGAGGACTGGCCGCGAGGCCCTCCTCACCTGCAGCCTTCTCCCCAGGTGAGGACCATGACTCGGTGGCCGTCCCCTCATGCCACCCGGGCCCAGGTGGAGGAGGGGTCACCCGCCGACGACATTGCCCACACATATCCGTTCCCTGCATATACCCAAATTCAGTTAGGCCTAGAAGCCATCTTGTTTAGCAAACATGGCGTGAGTTCAGCACACTGTAACGAGGCCCCCACCTTTGGAGGACCTTTCATGCATCTCTGCCGCCGCAGTAGCCCTGGTAGATCCGCTGCGAGCGCGTTCCCATGAGAAAGTCGGATATGAGCTAACCCGAGATGCTAACACTGTAACATTATTCTCATCCACAATGTAATATCGCACCCTGCATGACCTGGTCCGCGAGGCCGGGGTGACGGGAAAAAAGCTGAAGCATCACTATCTGAAGAAAGTAGAAAATAATTCAAGTATTGGTATTAACGAACTACCTCGGTTTAAACAGATCCTGTAAACTGTGAATAAACCATAAAGATGTAACGTTACATGATACCACCCCAGGTCTGGACTAGTGCTGCTACAACCACAGAGAAAGATGTCGACCAAATGTATAGCCTTTACTTACTCATATATGTTTTCTTAATCACCTAAAGCAGCGAGCATCAATTTCTGTAGGCCATAACCTAGAACGACCTCGTGTAACGTTTAATGTACATAAAATAATCACATCATGTAGTAAATATAATGTTAGGTAACGAAAAGGTACTCGGACTGACTGTATTAAAGAAATGTGTAACGAAATGGAAATATATATGTGTGTTTAAATAACATCAAAATAAGGCGGAACGTTATAAAAGTTCTGCATTTAAAAGTTAGCAACGCACGAGGAAAAAACCTTTGTGAGTATATGCAAGGCCATTCTCCCTCCCACCCTGCCAAGCCTGCCAGATAAGGAAGCTAAGGCCTGTGCCGCGCTCCCTCACCTCCCCCAACCAAGCTGGAGCCGCTTCAGAGAGTCAGAGGCCCCGGTACCGCACCCAAGGCCACAGCCCACCACCTGTGTTATTTACAGCACGGTAATAAACCCACGTTTTGAATCCACTGATCTACCAGCACCCTCTCGTAAAGTCCACAACCCTCCCCCTAGACCACCCCAAGAACGACCCCCATCACTGGGACAAGACACAGAGACCCATTTATATAATAACTTCTAACGCGGCAGACAGGCATGTACCAGTCGGCTCAGGCCCAAGAACTCAGCCCCTCGACCTAAAATACCGGTCAATAGGACACAGGTAAATCTCACCCTAACCGACAATCACCGGACCTCTCAAGAGGTGCATTCCTCATGCGTTGCGTTTATTGTATAAGACAAACTGCCGAGCGATTTATTGATGAACTTAGATGTCGTTTCTTGAATAACTGCAGTGTGCATGGCCTAGGGCAAACGAGTCAGGAGAGGTATTCATCTTTGTCACAGGCTGCCCCAGCATACCAACACCGCTCGGATGACCTCAAGCTGGCCTGCCAGGCCCAACCCAACCCACGAGGCTGACCAGTGACGTCCTCACGCCAAGACCAACCACGCTGCAGCAACACCTATAGTTAGTCGACGCCACCCAATCCCAATTAACTTGTGCCCCCTATAGTGTGTAGGTTCTGATGACGTTTTTTGTATTAGAAATACGCCTGTCTTTGCTATTGTCAGACAGAGCGCTCTCGGAGGTTGCAGAGTTCTTTGCATGCCCTATTCTTTGGATAAACTCCCACTTACGCTCACCCGCACTCTGTCTTGGTCTTATTCCCACTACGGGAGAGTCCTTATTGTCTCTCATTGCGGGGAGGATCGTGCTGAAATTGGGGGCGCTTCCTTTCAGTGGTGACCCCGATAGCGTGATATCTCCAAATTATTTTTCCTAACTCCTTTCTAACGACCCCCTTGTGGCACGAGAATCTCCGGTCGAGAAGGGATACGCACGGTGAGCCGGCTCCGGGAGGCCGCCCGCCAACGGCGACCGGCACAATAAGAAGTGCGCACTCAATGAGAAAGGGTACGGGATCCCGATTGGAAAAAAATCCCCTTTGAGTGCCGCTCGCCGGAGCCAGGGGCTGACCGTTGAGTTACCGGTGACACCGCCTGGACGGACCCAGTTTCGGAGACTATCGGTTCAAGACGGGCACGTGAGTACTGAGTGCGAGCGATCGTAAAGGGGAAGGGAGGGGAAACGGTGAACAGGAGAACGGGGACAGGTAGAGGAGAAGAATAACGGGGGTCTACTAAAGACGAGTCTTGAAACTTTCTTTATCTTTTCTTTGCATATGGCCATTAGGAGTAAGAAATAAGTGAAGTGGTAGAAGTGACGGAAACCTAGCTCCGAAAGGGGGTGGAAGGCGGCGCCGCATAGTGCTATCTAAACTAGTACTGGGAATATATGAAGAAGTAAGAAATAAGTTATTGGTGTCTGGCAAAAGGAGACACCGGGAATATGTTTTAGTGATTGCTACTCTCTCTATTTCTTTTTTCCATTCCACGGGGCAGGGGAAGAAAGCGAAAAGGGTATAAGATAAATATACTTGTAGAAGAACTATAAAATAGGGAGCACATTTTGAGGAGTGGGGACTAAGTAGTGGCACGTACAGACGTGAACATAGCAACCTTAGCAGAAAAACAGGGACAGCTGGCCAGGGAGGAAAGGGAGGAAATAAGACGAGGTGTGAGTGGAAAGGCATTGTGATGGGTGCGCGCACCGTGTGAGTGTTGGAGACGATCGGTTGACCGCGAGGTGGCGCCAGAGAGTGTTGACCATAACTAGTACTTGATCAGTTGTAAGCGGAATCACATGAGAGTGTATGGGAATGGGAAGGAGATGAGCTATGGTGAGTGCGAAAGGATTTGCGCAGTGAATAAACTTGGGTGATAATATTTGAGACGTCCGCTCTTGTCTGTGCCATAAAGGTATACATACATAGATCTACACCTAACTAAACGTAAAGAAGGTGGACACGGCTGTGAGAGTGATTTAGAGGATGGGGGCCGAAACTCCCTTGTCACATATTTGTAAGAGCTTACCGGGATACGCTGAACGAATAAATAAATATCACGATCAATGGGTAACAGAATTGAAGGGGGAGGGTCTGCCCCAGATTTGGCCCGAGGGAGGGTCTTTTGACAAAAGCGTTCTTGATATGGTACGAACATGCATTAGCCTCAAGTATAAGGGGAAACAATGGCAAAATAGGAAGGAGATATTAGACCTCTGGAGATTGTTTGAGGAGGTACCCCCACCCAAAGCTCCGGCACCAAATATTGATCTACCTTCCACCACAGATAATCCATTGATGATTCCAAGAGAGGAAAAGGAACAGCTAAGTACAGCACAACCTGCGGAGGTGATTAGTTTGTACCCGATATTACCTAAACCAGCCCCCGCAGCAGGATACAGCGACCCTACGTATGTGCCTCCCCCCACAACTGGTACACCACAAAGACCAACAGCCCCCCCGCCATACGAAAGCACCAGAGAGCGCGCCCAGGGAAGCACACAGAGGGTGGATATAGAGAAGCTAACGAGTGACTTAGAGTCGAGGCTTACTGTGGCAAGGGATGAACTCTCAAGAATAAAAGACATATGTGAGCGCACAGCGTGTGCCCCCACACAATCAGGACGCACGTCTAGAGCGTCGAGCGAAGGTAGATAGATTGAGGAAGGATGGAAAAAGGGGGAAATACTGTTCAGGATTGAGGAAGAGCCGACACGAATAATAGAGGTAGGAGCAGTAGAAGGGAGCATTGGTGATGTATCACGAGAGAGAGGGATCAGAGAGGACTTGTTATGTGATGTCAGAGGAGGGTTGGATGACAGTGATAGGTTGAGTATGGCAGTGGGAGGGGAAAGCGAGGAAGTGGACGGTGCATGTTCACTAGGGACTATAGACGACGAATGGATGGGACGACTAAGAAATAGGGTGGGGAAGATGGCGTCATTGGAGTCAGCAGCGACTAAGGAAAGGGAGGGTGCAACTGCAAAAGGGAAGTTACAACTTCCATTGATACACAGAGGGGGGGGGAGACCAAACTATATACCATGGGCTCAGATGGATAAGGCTAATTTAATGAAATTATTGCCCCAGCTGTCAGGAGGGGCGAGCAAGTGGATATATGCATTTGAGAAACATACCGCCGGCATACCGTTGGCAGTAGGCGATGTGAAAAGCCTACTAGTAACCGCAGTAGGAGATCAAGCGGACAGAGTATGGGCTAAGGCTGGTTTCCCGGCCGTGAC
Source organism: Ambystoma mexicanum (assembly GCF_040938575.1). Classification (NCBI taxonomy): domain Eukaryota; kingdom Metazoa; phylum Chordata; class Amphibia; order Caudata; family Ambystomatidae; genus Ambystoma; species Ambystoma mexicanum. Next base: position 999,568,887 of record NC_090935.1, on the reverse strand, counting down.
GTTAGATTGTGATCGTCATGATGGGGCTTCCTTTAATACAGTACGAGCAAGGGTGTGGGACGCGCTGCGGGAGACATTCCCAGATACCCCTGATTTACAGTCAGTAATGCAATGTACAATGAATGACGGGGAGGATGCTATGGATTACATTCTCCGGGTGCAGGAGATGTGGAGAGCGGAAACGGGCACGCCCTGGCACCAATCCACATCTCTATTTTATTTTATCATTAAGAGAGGGCTCCCAAAAGAGGCGCAGAAGGCACTCGATAAGATAGCGGGCGTTGAGGCGAAGGGGTGGCCAGAGATCCAAAGTATAATAGTGCACCATTGCAAAAGGATCAAAGAGAGAGAGAGGGAAGTAGCACAGAAAAGGTTGGCAGACGAGGCAAAGTTGGTACAATCAAAACTAGTGAAGGTTGCAGCAGCGGTAGCAGGACTCCCACTCATGAGGGAGGGAGACGAAGGAGAGGAGGGGCAAATAGCAATACAAGGAAGAATAGCAGCAAATTGGGCAGGACAAGGACAACGACAGTGGACTGAGCAGGAGCAGAACGGAGGTCCAATGTGGCAAGAGTGGGCCCCAAGAGGGGGAAGAGGTGGGTACCGGGGCCGAAGAGGAGGACAAGGGTATGGAGGAATGGGAGGTAATGGGTGGCAGGGTCCCAGAGGTCCACAGGGGAGCTGCTGGAATTGTGGGAGATGGGGGCACTACTCAAGAGAGTGCAGGAGCAGACAAAACAACGGGTTCCAGGAGACAGAACAGTACGGTCACCCCCACCCAGGAAGCCCCTACGGCCTCCCCATGGGACAATACCAACAACCAGAAAATGTAGGACAAAGAAGTAACGCACAACTACACGGACATCAGTACAGGACACAAAACCACCCACAGAATAATGACAATATGCAATACACGCCAGGTAACACTTTCGCCACAGTAGCTAACGGAGCACCTGCTCCCGCACCTTACAGCGGGGTGTCAGTAGTTTCGGGGAACATTTTTGATCAAGGGGGGGCAATGAGACACCCCGCATAGGACAGCCCACAGAGAGCACTTGCGTGTCCAGTACTATCTACGACCCACAATGCATCAGAGGAACCATTGATAGGAGCGCAGATAGGAGACAAGCAGTTCATATTCATGGTGGATTCGGGAGCGGAGAAATCATGCATTAGAGAGGGCCGGTTCCCGTTATCTAATAGAACGTTAGAGACGCAGGGGTTCTCTGGGGCTGTAATTGAAGTTCCTTACACAGAAGCATTGGATGTGACAGTGGGGGGTAAAACAGTGAAAGCACCCTTACTGTACTATGAACACTCTCCCATTAATTTGCTGGGGAGAGATCTCTTAAGCAAACTAAATATGACAATATCATTCACAGGGAGCGGTATCGTATGTTCGACGCCAGGCATATGCCCCCTCCGCATATTAGCAGTAATACACGGCCACACAATTATGCAAGAGATCAGAGGGTTACCAAGAAACGAGGAGATGTTTGTTGAGGGCATGAGAACATTGGCTCTCATAGTACCAGAACTAAAAAGGATGGATTGGAGGATTCCAGCCGAATTCCTCTTCCGCCCCATAGCAAGCCCCGACACTGCTCTCGGGTCAGTGGTATCGTTGGATTTACACGCAGTACACGTGTCAGCAAACAGAATATGTGTGATTGGCGTTGACATGGAAGGATGTGAGTGGCGGACAGTACTGTGTACAAATGCAAATATCCCACTGAGGGAGCTCTCGGACGAGGAGCTATTTTCAGACACTGAGATAGATGGCGAAATAGTGATGGAACTAGCAATGCCGTGTGACATTGTAGTTACAGCCAGAAAAACTCAAGTTGAATTAATGGCAGTGGTAGGAGCACCACATGCATTTTTTGATGACGACATGAGGTTAGTACCCACTAACATATGGACAAATGGCCCCCATGACGTGGGGTTATTACATGAGGTTCAGCCTGTGGTAATAAAACTGAAACCGGGAGCAATTATACCCCGGGTAAAACAATATCCATTGTCACGCGAAGCAGAAGAAGGGATCAGAGAGACACTAGATGCACTGCTAGCACAAGGAATAATAGTGCCCTCAAACTCCCCATGCAACACATGCATTTACCCGATTAAAAAGGCGAAGGGAGGTTCATGGAGGATGATACAGGATTTACGCCCACTCAATGATGTGATTCAGAAGGAGTTCCCTTTAGTCCCGAACCCATCAACAATACTGTGCAACATTCCGAAAACGGCATCCCACTTCACAGTTATTGACTTAAAAAATGCATTTTTCTCGATTCCCTTAGCAGAGGAGAGCAGGTACTTAACAGCGTTTACACTAGGGGGGAGGAGGTTCGAACACTGCAGACTACCACAAGGGTATTGCGAGAGCCCAAGCATATTCAACAGGGTACTACATGAAGATCTGGGGAATTTGTGTGTAGAAAGCACAGTGATTCAGTACGTTGATGATTTATTGATCTGTGCACAAACTGAGGAAGAGTGTAGAAAGGACTCAATAACACTCCTGACATTATTGGCCAATAAAGGGTACAAGGTGGACAAGGGGAAGTTACAATACTGTCTGACCGAGGTCCTATACTTGGGACAGCTGATATCAAAGGATGGCAAGCGGATCATACCAGACAGGGCACAGGCGATTAGAGCAGTTGGGGAGCCCAAAACAGTAAAAGAGATGCAGAAATTTCTGGGTATGTGCAACTATTGCCGAGCATGGATATTGGATTATGCAGCATACACGAGGCCCTTGTTACAGGCACTAAAAGAGGCACAGCAGGAAAACAAACACATAGAATGGACAGAAGAGATGAACACAGCATTTGACTCACTAAAAGAGCTGATATCAAGCGCTCCAGTACTGGCAAATCCAGACTATGGGCGCGAATTCTTCTTATTTTCACACTGCAAAGGAACACTGATGACAGCAGTATTGACACAAAAGACATCGTTAGGGCACAAACCACTGGCTTACTATAGTGGCACCCTAGACGCAGTAATGCAAGGTCATTTCGCGTGCGAGCAATCTCTAGCTGCAGCCGCGTTCGCGATTGAGAAAAGTGCCACGATAGTGATGGGCTGTCCTGTGACACTGTTTGTGGAACACTCACTCTTTGCAATATTAGAGCGATCAAAGAGCACATTGACAACACAACGCGCCACAGCATATGAAATAATACTGTCCAGCGCAAACATCCACATAGTAAGATGTAAAACAGTGAACCCAGCCACATTCATCACAGAGGCGTGCACCGTAGAGGACATGCAAAACCACAACTGCGCTACGTTCACAGGTGACGAAGGTCAGGATCAAGTGATTTTTGAGAATGCCCTGAACGAGGGAGAGGTGTATTTCGTGGACGGGTCAGCATCAATAGATATGGAGACAGGAGAGAAACATGTGGGTATGGCAGTTGTACGATTAGAGGAAGATGAATACGAGAGACTAGTGCAACACCGCCTCCCATCCCACTATTCAGCCCAAGCAGCAGAACTAATTGCGCTAATAGAAGCATTGCATGCCGCCAAGGGGTGCGCAGTGACAATATATACCGACTCAGCATACATGACAACGACAGTACACGGCGGGTTGGCACGGTGGGGGCGGAGAGGGTTCCGACGAGCAGATGGAACACCAGTTCAGCATGCAGAACTATTGAAAGAACTGATTGAGGCTCTGCAAGACCCCACGGCAGTGGCCATTGTAAAATGCCAAGCCCACACCACAAATACAGATTTTATATCTTTGGGGAACGCGGCAGCAGACGCCGCTGCCAAAGAAGCTTCGTATTTACAGAAAGGTGTAGTAGGAGAATACATGTTGCACCACACAGCAAGCCAAGAGGTCCCCACAGGATACAACATGATGCCCACACAGGAAATAATAGAACTGCAAGAGGGAGCTAGTGCAGAAGAAAAATTGCTGTGGACTAAAAGGGGATGCAGCAAATCGCCGACTGATTTGTTATGGCGACAAAAAAGTTCAGGAAAAGCGGTAATGCCAGTCACATTGTTAGAAATAGCATTTCAACAACTACACTTTCCCGCACATAACGCAAAGCAACACATAATGGCAGAGATACAAGAAGATTGGTTTGCACCTTGCCTCCATGAACACGTCACAAGACTGGCTTTAGAATGCACGACATGTCAGATTTACAACTCAGGTATGACATTGCGCACACTGAGAGGAACGATACCCAAACCAAATGGCCCATTCAGAGAGCTCCACATTGATTTAGAAACTTAACCATAACTCCTTTCAGTAGTTATGGTTAAGTTTCTAAACTCATAGAAAGACCACTTTTTCGGCGGTTTATAACTTTGCTCCCCCTGGACGAATCCTCACCAAACTTTGCAAAACAAGTATATGGCCCACTCTGAATCTTTTTTGACCAGTTGGGCGAGGTATCGTGCGGGAGGGGAAAGTTATAGGGCGGTCCCAACATTTTTTTTCCCCATAAACTGAATGGGGAAAAACTTTCCACATGGCTACAGCCCAAACGGCTGGATGGATTTTCACCAAATTTGGTGGAAATTGGACCAGTACATTTTTTGCGAAACACTGAAATGTACGTCCCAAACAATTAGTGATATCTGGGTCTGCTCTGTGGACTCATTTCCCTGTTTGCTCCATGGACCGTTGTGTGATTGGGTCGCGGTTCGCCATGCTGTCGGCGAACAGTGGACACAGCTGGTGGTTGGCTGGAGGGAAGCATGCTCTGCGTCAACGTTTTTGGGAGACGCTGCCATGGTATACCGGAGGATAGTGGTGCACCCAAAGGCTTTGGACAGATTGCTTTGCAGGATTGGCTGGGTGAAAGAGGGGAAGTGAAGATATTGCCAATGTTTTGTGCTGTAGGCTACGGCTGCCAGTGGTTATGTTGACGTTGTGCGTTTGAGTTGTTTTGCTGCGGTGGGTTTGTGAGGAAATATTAACCTGCTTCTTTTACTTGGCTTGCTGTGGGTCTGGATAAGGCGTAGGCTTTTCACTGCATGGCCATGCCATGTTGAAAGAGTATACGGCTTGGGTACAACCCCCCGAATGCAAGGGCTGAATGTACGTACGGGAGAGCAATGAGGCACTTAGCGATTAGGTAGCCGGGCGAGTTTGCTAACACCGTAGCTGCAAGGCAGTGCATAACGACGCAGGGAAAAAGAAGGATTGTTTGGCAGCACACTGTCGCAATATTTGTATTTGTATTTATTTTATTTGTAAAGCGCACCAGGCCCACAGGCATCAGGGCGCATAAACTTGAAGAACAGATGTTACAGAAGCAAGTAATACAGAAAGAACATGAAACAATGAATTACAAGGCATTATAGAGATAAGCCATATGGACCATATGGCATCATACATTAAGAAACAGACCATAATACAACAAGATCTCTAACTCAAAGTTAGGGATGAACAGACTAGTGCACCAATCCCGCAGCTATTGACATACACTGGATTGGTGGGTAGTTGCACAGGGAAGTATGATATGTTGGTGAATCTAGGCAGACTGTATAGGGGATGGGGAGTGCCTTAGAGATAATATGAGGATATTAGCAGTCAGTGTACTATGTTGTGCTGTGCCTCCAAAGGCACTAATGCTTTGTGTGCATGGCAACGGCATCTGGCCGTAACAGTGTGGCCACTGCTTGAAAGTAGGTGTGCAACAGCTGTTTTGGTTTGCTCCTTTACTGTAGGTGAATGTACGTGTAGGCAGGCAAGCAGCATTGGAAATGTTAGCATGCATGCCTGTATTGCCTTCCAGTGGGTGTGTAGTAGAATGAGTATGTACCCAAGAGCCTAGGGCTTTGCCACAGCCCTGCTTTAGGGAGGGCAGGTTGACATTGGCAGATGGAAGGAATTTGTATGCAGATACTCACGCATAGTAGGTGGTAAGTTGTCGAGGCGACTATCATTTCTTGGTGAGTGCAGGCAGCCTCTATTGGGGATGGGAAGTGCATTGGACAGAATATGTGGATATTTGCAGTATTAGTGTTATGTTGTATTGTGCTTCCAAAACCTATAATGACTTGTATACATGGGTGGGGCCATTGCACATAAGAGGGTGGGCACTGGTTGGAAGTAGGTAACAGAAAGTTGACTTGATTGGGTGTATTACTGAACCGATATGTACCTGTGGACAGAAAGGGTAAGTGCTGACATGTTTCCATCCATGGGTGCATTTGCATATGTACCCAAGAGTGTAGGGCTTGGCCACAGCCATGCTTTAGGGAGGGCAGGTAGACATTGGCAGATGGAAGAAATGTGTATGCAGGTATGTACTCATAGATAGTGAATGGGTGGGCAGTTGTGGAGGCGACTATTATTTTTTGGTGAGTGCAGGCAGACTCTATTGGGGATGGGAAGTGCATTGGACAGAATTGCCGTAAGATCCATGCCTTTGCAGAATTAATGTAGAGGACATGTTGCAGGTCATAAAGGGGAATTGCTGAGATAAGACATCATTTGTGTAAGGAGGGGTGTGGACGTGAAAAGAGGTTCGGTTCAGGGAGTGCAGTAAGAAAGTGGGAAATGCAAGCCTTGTTTTAGTATGTGCAGTTTGCGACATGCCACATGTACGCAGATACTAACACATAAACAGTTGTGGGATAGGTGAGCAGGTGACAACCTTGAGAGGCTATTGGGGTTGGGGAGTGTATTGCAGATGGTATAGGGATTGTTGTAATCTGTGCACCATGTTGTGTTGGGAGTGGCAAGCGTGTACTGCAGTGCATGGATGGCTACGGACGTTTGACGTAACAATGTGGACATTGTTCGGAAGTAGGTTTAACAATGTTCCCTTCTTTGGGTCAGTTCTTACACTGATATGTATGTCCAGCGTACAGGGCTGGAAATATGTATGTCTACTGTGGGTGCTCACTGTCACAGCATGGTTGTGGAGGAAATGTTGCAGGTACCATACCAGTAGAGGTGGTGTGAAGTGACAGCACGTGAACATGGTGACCGTTATTGGCCTTGTTGCCATTCACATACTGAGATGACACAATTAATGTACAGTATGGTACACTTCTCACAATACCTTGTACGTTGAGAGTGAAGGAAGGCAGTGTGGCATGACACATACATATGAACACTATGGAGAATGTACATTCGAACACACATACATTTGCAGCCGGCAACATGATGAACGCTGCTAAGTGGAGCTGTACACAGGATGGCAGGCCATCTGACTGCACTTGTAATGTGTGCATCGCTTCCATTAGGTATGCCTGTGTGCCGCATACACCATCGCAGCAGTCACTGGCGTCAGTGACTTTACTTGTGGACAGTCGTTCCTCATGGCGTGCACTCCAGGTATTAATTTTATGTGCGTATGCGTGTGCGTGCCATGCGTAGCGCCCTCTGTCATGTGAGCACCTAGCTCTGGAAAGGAACAACATACACAAAAGAAAAGGCGGACTTGCACAGACAGAGTGTACAGTTCCAGATCATTTCCTACTTTACTAATAATACAGTGAGTGGTTGGAAGTGTTTTATTTTGCCACAGAATGTAAACGCAGTCGGTGGATTCACCATTCTTTTATTTCACAAACAAAATACAGTGACGAATGCCGTCTGTGCAATTATGTTCTTCTGTTCTTGTGTATCACAGTGGGAAAAGGAGTACTTAGTGCTGCTTGGTGGTCCATGTGGAAGACGACATTGGGCCTCATTCTGGTGGTAACTGTGCCGGAAAAACCAGCAAGTAGCCGCCGGACCTGTAAACAGTTACCACCACCATTGTTTCCGGACCGGCAGACTCGTATGAGGCCCATTTTCCTTGAAAGGTAGCATGCAGTGCCTCTGGGATGGCTTATATAATTAAGGTTTGCAGGTTGGTTTGTATAGCAGGAACCGCAAGTGGCCCATAGTGGTCGGTCCAGATAATAACAATGGAAAAGACCTTGCTTATGGTAATCTTCCAATGGTTGGTGCACCAGGCGTCTATTGGAATGTGGAAGGTGTGACACACGCAGTAGGGTGCAACATATCTGAGTAGAAAGAGGAATAAGAGTATATGTAAGTAGCGGGTGTTAGTTGTAGCGTACAGGAAACAAATTTGCAGGAAGGATAATGTGCTAATAACTGAATGGGTGAGGAACAATGACGTGTGTGTTAGTGCGTAGTGCAATATCTGAACTCACTGCCTTGGTGTCTGGTTTGTAGGTAATACAATGATTGTATGGGTGCACAGAAGTAAATATGTTGGAACAGTTGGAACAAGATGATGTTTTCATGTGTTGCTTTTTTACAAAAGTTGACAGTGGTAGTGAGTGTAGTTGGACCCACTGAGCAATGTGTCAGTGTGTTTACAAAGAAAGTAATACAATAAGAAACGTAATGGCGTTTTTTTTGGATTGCTGGAGAATGAAGTAGCTGCTTTGGTAAGAAGCGCATGAAAGAAATGTAAGTTGTACACATTTGTGTGCCGGTTGACCGCTGCATGCACCTGTGTCGGTTATATCGTATACTACACTGAGGGTGCGTAGGCGTAGTAATTGTGTGAAAGGGCATACAGATGGGAGAACAGGGAATGTAGTAGTGTACCAGTGAGTAGAAGGTGAGGTGCTTTAGTGTACAACTTGCATTCCATGATCGTGGAGCCTTGTATGTCTGCATTTGGAGCGGGTGGGGAAGAATGGAAGGAAAAGAAAGTACAATGACAGTTGCAAGTTACTCGGAATGGTGAAGACAAGGCAGTGTGATGGTGTTTTTTTTTACTACCGTCACAAAGGTACATGTAATGTATGGAGAGAAAGTGAGCGGTAGAGCAAGTTTGTGAATATGCAAACTGAGGAGCACGTAAATAACTGATAATCGTAATACACATGTGATGTAAAGGTGTACTAACATAATTTCGGCAAATTCCATACTTCTATTGGGAGGCCTGTGAAATTGCAGTGTACGGCGTATGAGATGGTTGCAGAGTACCTTTGGGGCACATGGACAGAGGAACTGCAGTGCGAGTTATGTATCTTTTTTTGCTAGACCTCTATACAATATATGACCTTGCAGCTAAACATGCTTCCCCCTGAAGGCTGTTTTACGATGAGCGTGTGTTCTGTTTAAGGAGAGGTATGTTAGGTTTCGATTTCCGGAAATTAGGCAGGAAAAAAAGGAAGGAATTAGCTGGGAAGTGTTTCGAGTGTAGCATGTATTTACGAATGTTGGTAGTGTGATTATGGTGAAGGTAGTGCAACGTACAAATAGATATGATGGTGCTGTACAAATGCTCACGTGAATGCACAGATGGCAAAATACATGAAGTGTGGTTTTACAGTGTGTAAGGAAAAGTTAGATGTGCACTGTGTTACGAGGCAACGGTGGGTAATGTGACACTGGGTTTGCTCTTTGAGAACACATGGGTGTGTGGTCCATATTACGCAGTTTGGTGTTGTACTGCATGACCTTTTTTGGGGCTACTGTTTAGGAAAGGAAAGCAGTTAGTGTGAATGTTTGTTTACCATTGTAAGGCATTTATGGGCTGTAAATGGTGCTTTCTTTACAGAAGGAAATAGGGTAACTGAAGTTGAAAAAGTTAAGAAGTAAGGTAGTGGTTGCAATATGGCTGGGGAGCTATGATGTATGCGCTGTACTGACATGTGGGTTGGCTACATTTTTAGGAAATGGTGTACATAACAATGAAAGTGACCTAATGGGGTACATGGTGGCAGTCTAAAGCAAGGAGGCAAATGTTGGAGAAGTTAGGAGAGTTAGTAAGATGTATTGATGCATGCATGAAGTGGTATTGTTGTAATTGTGCAGATTGTAGGGTAGGTTACTGTAGTGTTGTTAATTCAGTGTGTGCACTTATGATAGAGTTAGGTGAACAGTGTATGTAGGAAACAGGTTATGTATTCTGTGGAAGAAGTAGTAGGCAATGTAAACTGCAGTGGCTAAATGGTAGGTGGCTGTTTTATGTGTGGGGTTAGTCGTACGTGCATAGATGTTTGTATGTGTAGTTCTGCAGTGCAGCGGCAATAGTGGACAGGGTGTATAATGTTTAGTGTATGGCTGGAGGCCCTACAATGTAGAGGGTGTAGTGAAGCGTGTAGGGCATGGCCACAAGCTGCATAATGTAATATAGGTGTGCATGGTCAGTCGTACTATTGGTATGTGTAGAGCAGAAATAAGTGCACTTATTGCACTGTGGATATTGTACAGAAGTATAATAGCAATCGTTGAAGACTTACTGTTTGCATTGAGGAAGCCGTGCACTGTGTTTTGTGTATGGAGTGTAAAATGCTGTCATGCTGGTTGCTGTATTATCTGTGGGAAAAGAGAATACAATATGTTAGCGCAGGTATATCGTTTCTCTGAAGTACACTGCATAGCATACATTTCTTTATTTTGTGGACCCTCATAACTTCCACTTCATACTATGCTTTGAACCAGTGTACTGTGCAATCAGCCCAGTTCCTGTGGTTCTTTGCATAATCATTGGGTATGTGGGAAAAGAAACTCCATGCTGGATTAAAAAAAAAACTTTGAAATGTATTTGATAATATAATGCACAATGAGTGATAGTGACGTTTGGAGTTGTTACAGCACTTTTTAAGGTGTACTGTTGAAGTAAGAGGAAATGTAATGTTGTACGATATGTGCACTATACATGTTGGTAGGAAGGGTGGCATTGTATAGCAGGTGCTGATTTGGAAATGTTTTACTGCTTCCTTTTTGTACCATTGTTTCTTTATGCAGTTGGTTTCTGCTGGTGGTTTGCAAGTAGTATGATATTGGACAGTGCTAATGCAGTATTATGACTGTAGTTACCTAGCTGTTAGCATATTGTAACTGCTTATACTTTGGAAGTGTTTGATGCTATGTTTGTAGCACAGTACTTGTTGAAGGTTGAGTTGTGTAGTTGTGATACTCCAAATAACATCGTCGTATTCAGGTTGTAGTTAGATAACAGGTGGGGTATTCTAATGGTTTACAGTGCCCTATTTGTGAAGAGTACGTAGAGAAGCTTGTGCATTCTTGTGGTTATTTGGACATCTGTCTACATTTGGAACTGGTACTGCCGAATTACGGAAGTACGTGAGGCCACGTTCATATGTGTTGGAGTTGTACAAGTACTGTTGGAGAGCTGGTGACTTATTTGCGCAAGTCGTGATTTCGGAGGTTACTGAGGATAATTTTGAACCCTCATACTTAGCACTTTTCCTACCACATATGCAGTGGAAAATACTGGTACTGTGCTTTGTGTAGACACACTGCTTGCATGACTGTACTCCTTGGGTTTATTGGGGATAAAATTGTCCAACACAAACTTTAGTGCATTTTGTTAATATTTCCAGTATGGTACGTTGCATTAGGTAGATAGTGTGGAAGGAAACATATTTTTTGTCCACTTATTAGGGTAGTGCTTGGTGCTGGGGAGTAAGTTAAAGTAAGTTTGTACATTAATGAGTAAAGTTTGGCTTCCAGAATATTAAGTAGGCATTTCCAAGATTTTGGACTGATGGAAGTTTCATTGCATTCCTACCATGACCACTATTTTCTAACGTATGCAGTATAGTAGACTCCATTGGTGGTGTCCCTGCTAGTGCAGAATTTGCACGGTAGTTACGTACCTGTTGGCGTACTGTAACTGCTGATACTTTGGAAGTGTTTCATGCTATGTTTGTAGCACAGTAGTTGTTGAAGGTTGGGTTGGGTAGTTGTGATGCTGCAAATAACATTGTCGTATTCAGGATGCAGTTAGATACCAGTTTGTAGTGTCCCGTTTGTAAAGGGTATGTAGAGAAGTATGTGCATTCCTGTGGTTATTTGGACATCTGTGTACATTATGAAGTGGTACTGTCCATTTGCGGATTTACATGGTAATACGTAAATATTTGTTGCTAGTTGTAGGACTATTCTTGGAGAGCTGGTGACTGATTTGCCTTAGTGGTGATTTTAGAGGTTACAGAGGATCGTTTTGAACCCTCACACTTAGCAATTTCCCTTCCACGTATACAGTGGAAAATACTGGTACTGTGTTTTGTTGACACGTACTGTTTGTGTGACTGTACTCCTTGGAATTATTGGGGATGAAATTGTTCAAATATACAGTGTAGTGCATTTCGCAATGCTTCATGTATGGTACGTTGCTTTAGGTCGATAGTGTGGAAGGAAAAACATTTATTTTTTGTCCACTTACAAAGGTACTGGTTGATGCTGGGGAGTAAGGTATACTATCTTTGTACATTAATGAGTACATTTTGGCCTCAAGAATATTAAGTAGGAATTTGCAAGATTTGCAGGTAGTCTGTGCTTTGGACTGATGGAAGTATCATTGCATTCCCACCATGACGATTGCTTTCTAATGTATGCAGTATAGTGGCCTGCACTGGTGGAGTCCCCTGTGTGGTAGATTATCGCTACAGTTGTGAAGGTTTTCCTGCCAAGTAATCTATGTTTGTGTGTGAAGGCAGTAAGTTTGCAGTTGTTTTTGGTACCGTCAGCATTGTATCTTAAGAGCATTAATATCACATATTGGCTATGTGAGTGTATGGCCCTCATTACGACCCCGGCGGTAAGTTAAAAACGATGCCGGTAAATGATTACCGGCATCGTTTACCGCTAGGTCCGATCATGACCCGTGAAAGTGCTATTAGCGGCACCGTAGTTAACGGTGCCGCTAACAGCACCAAGCTCGCGCGCACACGACCTTCCACGCCGTAAGTACCGGCATCGCGCAAAGGTAGGCAAAGCACGAACCAAGCGGACATGCTCTTAACGCCATCGCGAAGGCCGTAAAGTACCTTACCGCCATGGTGCTAATTCCGCCATCGCGAACCAACCATAAATGGCCATGTGCAGTGTTCCCAGCTGCCATAGGTGCACAGAATCAGCACAGGTGGAGGCAATACAGACTCACCAAGTACAAAAAGAGCACGCCCCACCCCTTCCCACACCCATTCACACTCCACAATGATTCCAATACGACTAGCAATGTTGGGGCTTGAGGACCTGATTGCAATGCAAGTGCTACAACTACTACAACAACAACAACAACAACAACAACAACAGGCAGCATAGAGGAGACGCAGGAGGAGAAGAAGGGTAAGGCAGGGCCAGCAAGCCCCACCACCACAGCCAGTGCCACCACGCAGGCAGCCCCCAATCCCACGCATCCGAGCCAGTCCATTTAACCTCACCGCTGAGCAGATCCATACCTTGTACCGTTTGGACCGGGACTCCATCACCACCATCGTTGACATGATACACAACGACATCGTCAGCATGATAGAAACACCCACCGCCATCCCCACCCTACTGAAGGTAGTGTCCGTGCTCCGCTTCCTGGCCACAGGCACCTACCAGCACACAGTGGGGCACTTGCATGGCATTTCACAACCATTATTCTCACGTACACTGATCCAAGTGCTCGATGCCCTCCTCAAGCACACAGATGACCACATTTCCTTACCACGGTCTGCCCAGGAGATTGCAAACACCAAAGTGGGTTTCCATGCACTAGCCGGCATACCTGGTTGCATTGGTGCCATCGACTGCACCCATGTGGGATTGGTGGTCCCACATGCCATGGAGGTAGCGTACCGCAACCGTAAACTATTTCACTCAATCAACGTGCAAATGGTTTGTGACTCCAACAGGATCATCACACATTGTTGTGCCCGATTCCCCGGATCAACCCATGATTCAATGGTCCTGCGTAACTCCACAATACCACGCTACATGGAGCGACATGCAGGGCCAAGATCCTGGCTACTCGGTGAGTCTCATGGCCATGGAAATGTGAAGTGGGTAGGTGATTGACATACCAATGCATACTTTACCTGGCTGAAAGGTGGGGGGAATGATGCATACTTTACCTGGCTGAAAAGGGGGGGGGGGAATGATGCATACTTTACCTGGCTGAAAGGGGGGGGAATGATGCATACTTTACCTGGCTGAAAGGGGGGGGGGGAATGATGCATACTTTACCTGGCTGCGAGTAGCAGAGGCAATGGAGCCAGCTCATACCCTAAAGCAGCCCAAACGTCAACTGACACCTGTACACATAATGCCCGATGTAAGCAGCCCTACCATGTGAATGAAGGTGTGTCCCAACCATGACACAACTATCTGCAAGTGCATTGTACCGATTCGGACCACATTGACCTCAACGAAATGCACCTACATGCAATGACTTTAGCCAATACACGGCACCAAACACCATCAACTGAAAGGCCAGTCCCCCATAACTGCACGCAAAGGAGGCACATGACGGACAAAAACATCAATACACCAATACACAGACACCGAGGCCCCAAAAATGTGCCTATCAACATTAGTAGTGCTCAGTGGGGTCATCATGAGGCTGACAGCAATGTTGCCATGATGAGAGCGTTGATATCACAGGACACCTGCCAGGTCACCAAAATAAACGCCATGAACGGACACAGTGGATGGGCACTCACAAGGCACTTGACCTCCCTGCATACATTGGTTGATGGCATGCAAAACAGTCCATGAGAGGAATACACATATACCGGTCACATAGTGTGAATCCATTTGTGCATGTAAAAGTGGTACAAAGTAACAGTTGAATGCATGCCATGGTGGCACGTCATGATTTGAGATTTGATGTCATGACTGACACATACATTGTTGCCCACATACAGGTGATGCAGGCTATCCCCTAAAGAGGTGGCTCCTTACACCAGTCCGGAACCCACAGAACCAGCACAAGGAGGACTTCAATCGTGCACATACACAAACCCGTGTGGTGATTGAGCAGGCATTTGGCCTATTGAAGGCACGGTTTCGCTGCCTCAGCAGGTCTGGTGGGGCACTCCTGTACCGCCATGAGAAGGTGGCAAAGATCATCATGGCATGTGTCATGCTACACAATATGTGCATCAGACGGAATGTGCCCCTGCCCCCTGACGCTGAACTGCAACCACCTGACGATGAGGATGAGGAGGGTGGGGATGGGGCAGCACCTCAGGGAGGCAGCGATGCACAGGAGGGGCGTGACATGCATCAGACTCTGATCAACCAATGTTTCTAGCACACACGGATGGGGGGTGTCACATGGAGATGGCAATTGGGGCACTGTGTGTGTCTGGGATATGCATACTGTGGACTGTTCACCAATAAATCACACATACGCAATGAGCAATGTCCACACACGTGATTTGTGATCAAGCAAAAATTGTATTGTAAATGTGAATTCAATTGACACACCCACTCCCCCCTCCTCCTACCCCCTCAACTCCCCAACACACCCACACCCCCCACCCCCCTCGACTCCCCAACACACCAACTCCCCCTCCCCCCTCAACTCCCCAACACATCCACTCCCCTCAACTCCCCAACACACCCACTCCCCTCTCCCCCCTCAACTCCCCGCAAAAGTGTGTGGATGCCTGTGTTGAAGTGCCTAATGTGGAATTGATCCACTGGGTGGCCTCTATTGGCAGCCCCCTCTGCCGGCCCCCGGAGCACCCCTGCCTGTACTCCGCAGGTTCCTGGCCGACCTGCGGACGGGGCTGCTTGGGGCAGAACTGGCAGCGGAGGAGGTACTTGGCTGCTGACTAGGACGCATGTCCCTCATTGTCCGTACAAGCTCCGAGAGCACATGCCGCACTGCGGCAAGTTCGGCACAGATGTCCTTGGTGGAGGATTGTATAGCTGCCTTCACAGTCTCGGCACATTTTTGCATTTCAGCACTTGCACCTCCACAATCGGCCACATGCTGAGTGAGGAGTGAGGACAGTTGGTGTTGCCTTGTTAATATTTGGTCCAGCGACTGTTGGTATTTTTGGGCATTGGATGATGCCATTGGCGCGTTCATTGGGCCACTCCCCTCCTCCACACCTTCCACTGGGCATGGAGTGGCTGGCCATGGGTTATCAGGGGATAGCCCCTGTGTGTTGTCAGCATGTAGGCTACATGGGGATAGGTAGGGGGAATGAAAGTGGGCAGTGGGGGGACATTCCATGACATCCTCATCATTCCCCACATCACTATCAGAGCAAGCTGCAATGGCAGCAGTCTCCCCAATCGTACTGCTTCCTGCAGACACAGTCCCTTCAGTGGCCACCAGTTGTTGAATGTCTGTTGCTGGTGGTACCATGCTGCTTGCCTTGGTGCTTATCGTTGCCCTGGCCTGTGTTGTGGCTGTCGACTTTGGCTGCTGTGGGTTTTTTTTTGGTCCAGTAGAGGTGGAGGGTTGGTGTGGTGTTGCCTCGGGCCTGGCCTTCTTGGCAGGTGTGGTGCCAGTCTCGTCCTCACCTGGGTCCGAATGGGAGCCTGTGGTGGAGCAAAGGAGGGAAAGTGTTATTGATGGGTCTGCGGACATTGAACAGGCATTGTGACGACTGCCATGATTTTGATGACTAGATGGTGCACTTTGGAGGCAGTGACATACAGGTTGTCTCCCTTTTGGGTGGGAGAAGCAAGCAGGAATGTGGGTGCCTACAGTGAGAGTGTGCATACTGCATGTGTACAGGGTGTAGGTCAATGATGCCTGTTGGCAGTCTTCTGCTGATGTGTTGCGTTAACCCTATTAGGCAACATTGTGCTTCCCATGAAACTGGACTTCAGGAAGTTTAGCATGGCTTAATTTGAGGCACCTACCTGATGTCGGGGCTCCTCTCTCCATTTCACCGACCCCCTCGATGGTCTTGATGCCAATGGTTGTGGCACATATCTCCTCCCACGGCTCCATTTTAATTGGTGAGTCTGCTCCTCCACCAGTTGCCATGCCCAGGTTTCTGTTGGCAGACAGTATGCTCCTTACACGGATGCGGAGGTCGTCCCACCTTTTCCGGCACTGTTTTGTGGTGCGGGTGTTGTTCCTACTGCACTGACCCACTGTGCGACTAGGTCCCATATGGCCTTCTTCCGTGCTATTGCCGGTCTGGTCATTTCAGTGGAGAATACGATGTCCGGGTTTTCATGTAGGGTTTCCGCCAACATGGTGAGCTCTTCCCTACTGAAGCGCTGCTGCCGCAGCCGATCGCAAGAATTTTGGACAACTTTTGGCATTATAACAATGGGTGGATGTGGGTGAAGGTTTGTGGCGGGTCTCGGGGTCAAATGTGCACTGGTTGTGGAGGATTGCAATGGATTGTGTTTTTAAAGATGGCCGCCGTGCTCTTTCCCGTTCCGGTGCGATGGCGTAACTTCCGGATCCGCTTCTTTACGGTCACCGCTAATAGCAGTCACCACTATTTGCGGTGATCGGTAATATCGGTGGGTAGGGTGGCGGTGGCACAGCTTGCACGGCATACGATGCCGGTAGGTGATGTTTTTGGGATGTTAACGGCATGGCGCAGATTACATTACCGGCATGGCGCAATGCTCGTGCCCGAGAGGTCGTAATTTACCGCTTTTAACGGTTTCAGGCCAGCACGGACACGTTAGTTGCGCCACGCCGGTAATGCCCATTACTTACCGCCGGGGTCGTAATGAGGGCCTATGTGTAGCGTCGAACGATTATCAGAATTGCACAACGTACAGAACCTGCTATGGTTTGCATTTTGCACCAGTTGCTGAAACGGAATGGAGTCACAGTTGGGTATTGGTATATACACGAAGAATTCATTAGGGACTTGCTCCTCAATTACATGGTTGCACCGAGTGCATATATGTCTTCACATGTAGGAAATGTGAAAGATTTCTATTATAAGTATGTTTTTTCTTTCCAGTATTTGTAGTAAGTACATTAGAAATTATTGGGGATCTTCTTGTTGGTTTAAAGTGAATTTCACCATTCCAGCACTGTAGTCCAAATCTTGCCCTATTCCTGAGACACTGAAAATGGTGTCAGGATTGCTTACTGCATTTCTGTGAAGGATGAGCATTTGCAAACACAATTGGTCTGCACCATTTAAATAAATGTGTTCAACAACTGCTGGTATTTGGAATTGTCAGGAACTGCGGGTGGAAGCTGTGGGAGCGCTGGAGGCATTGACTTTAGCTCTCCTACCGCTCTAGTCCTCATCCAACATGGCGGCGTCTAGTATATTACCAGACCCCGCCCCCGCGCTCATTGCGTTGTATCTGTTGTTCTTAGCACAACGCTCTGTGCGACTTAAACTACAGTACTTTTCCCTGTCAGTTTCGCTCTGACTTTCTTCCTTGTTTTTTCCGTCCATATCCCTTATTCCTGCCTTCCAGCTAAAGTTTGTTTCTTTCTCTCTTTGTGTACCTTTCCGGCGTTACTTTCCTTTGGCCGTCTTGCCGGTATTCCTACTTTCCGCGTCCCGTTTTGGAACCGGGTACCTTCCGCTGTCTAGCGGTTCAATTCTATTATTATTTCGGCATCTATCGCCGCTCATGTCTTACCTTCGCGTCCCTGCTATGCGCCTCCTTCTTTAGCGGGGCTCGCTTGCTTTGCCTGTGATCCTTCCGCGGCCTTCCGCATTGTTTATTTTTTGTATTTGTTATTCCTTTTCTTACCACTCACCTGCTTTAAACTCTCCGAGTTATTCTGCTTCTATTTTGGAGGCTAATGCCTTCATTCCCAGGGAGTAGCAGCTTCTACTCCCGTTTGCCTCGTCCCATTTGTTCCTGCTCTGCACTCCGGAACGTTTAAACTCCATTCAAGACTCTTGGACATCGGGGTTTTTTCCGCCACTTGGCTTTTTCCCTGCTTTGGGGCTGGCTCCCCGGGGTCCCCCAAGGGCAGGTTCCAGCTCTGCCAAGGTGGCCTCCGGGGGAGCCAGACCCTACTTACACGAACGGAAGGACCACAAGCCTAAAGAAAAGCTCTATTCCGATAAGAAAAAGAGGAGCAAGTCATCTGGTACTGTATCCGAGGACATTACTTCAGTGGAATCAGGTGAGGAGGATTGGGAGGGTACGCAGGGATCTGACAGCATACAACGCCCAAGGATACCCATGGCGTCCCTGGAACAGTATCAGGAACTGGCAGCTGCCATGCAGAACCTTACGGTTGAAGTACAGGCCTTACGTAATGAGAATATCGGCTTGAGGCAGCAGGTGGTGCTGCGCCGCGAGGACCAGGGGGACTTACCGCCCATGGCTTTGTCCTTCGGTAAATACGACGGACATCCTGGGGGTCTGAAGGACTTCCTTGACGCCTGCCAGGTCTATTTCACTTTTAGACCTTATGCTTATGACACCGCTCGATCCAGAGTAGGATTCATTATCGCCAACCTTATGGGAAATGCTTTATCCTGGGCCACTCCCTTGGTCACCAGGAATGATCCCTCCTTAAACAACTTTGATCACTTTGTGGGATCGCTTAAAGCACAATTCGACCGACCAGAAGTGCTGTACACCTCTCTTGAGGCAATACTCGATGTGCAGCAGGGAACCACAGACCTACAGACGTACATATCCCGTTTTATGAGACTAGCAGCTACGTCCGACTGGCCAGATTCCGCCAAGCAGACCATTTTCCGCCGGGGTCTCCAAGACGAGATTAAGGATGAACTAGCCAGAGTGGCCAGGCCAACCTCCTTCCAGGATTTGGTAACATTATCTTTACAGATTGAGTATCGTATACTAGAACGTCGACAGGAAAGAAGGAGAGGGCGCAGCGTTCCTCAGACATTCACACCGCCTTCCCAATCACCGTCACCTAGGAACACGCATTCTGCAGAAGAACCAAGGCAGATTGGATCCATGCGAGGACCGTTAACCCAGGAAGAGAGAAGACGACGTCGTGAAGCTGGGCTATGTATGTATTGTGGTTCTTCCAAACATCTCTTAAGGAACTGTCCAGAAGTACCACCCAGGAGGAAGGAAAACTCCAGCCCCCGATCTTACGCAAGGGAAGTATCGGGGGAGCCACCTGTCACCCTTGCAACTCTTCCAAACCAATAGAGGATGCAGACGACAATCAACTCATGGTATTCAAGGTACACCTTTGGCTATCCGAGTCAGGACCCATAGAAGTTTTGGCTATGCTGGACTGCGGTGCAGCAGGTAACTTTCTTGACATAAATTGGGCCAAGAAGAAGATGGTTCCTTCAAGACCTAAGCCACGACCCATACCAGTCGAAGGAGTGGACGGTTCACCGTTATCTTCAGGTCCCATAATCCACGAGACTATTCCGTTAAAGATGAAACTGGGAGACCATCAAGAGTATATGGTTTTCGATCTTATCAGGGCAGCTCACTTCCCCCTGGTTATCGGGATACCTTGGTTGAGACGGCATAACCCCACCACCGACTGGACGTCCAACAGAGTGAGTTTCAACTCAGCATACTGCGGATCAAACTGTATGAAACTTCCTGTCAAAAGACCCTATGAAGAAGAAACCAACACCATCCAAACAGTGACCGTATCTTCTGTTCCGCTCCATTTCCAGGAATATGTTGAGGTTTTCAAGGATACACTGCCAAGAATCTTACCTCCTCATAGGAATGAAGATTGTGCCATAGACCTTACGCCGGAAGCAGTGGTGCCTTTTGGTCGCATGTATCCGTTATCCATGCCAGAAAAAAGTGCTCTCAAAGAATACCTGGTCGCTAATCTACAAAACGGACTTATCCAAGAATCCAATTCTTCTTGTGGGGCTTCCTTGTTCTTTATCCCTAAGAAAGACACCTCTGAACTAAGACCATGTATAGACTACAGGGGCCTAAATCAAGTCACCATTCGCGACAGATACCCCATGCCATTGATACGAGAAGTTCTAGAGGCAGTCCAGGGGGCTGTCTATTTTACCAAGCTTGATTTAAGAGGTGCATACCATCTTTTGAGGATACGAAAAGGCGACGAATGGAAGACTGCCTTTCGTACCCCTTTGGGGCTCTTTGAATATAGGGTGATGCCCTTTGGGCTGGTAAATGCCCCAGCTAAATTCCAACGGTTCATGGATAAGATATTTTCGGACATGCTGTTTCTGTCTGTAGTTGTCTACCTAGATGATATATTGATATTTTCTCGTACTTTACAAGACCACCGCCAACTTGTCAAAGAGGTACTACATCGTCTACAAATCCATCAACTGCTGGTCAAACCAGAGAAGTGTGAGTTCGAGGTAACCACAATATCCTATTTGGGTTTTATCCTATCGAAAGACGGCATTGAGATGGACCCAAGGAAGATAAAGGCCATAGTGGAATGGAAGGAACCCTCGAACGTCAAAGAGGTACAAAGGTTTCTTGGGTTGGCAAATTTTTACAGACGTTTTATACCAAATTTTTCCAACATAGTGTTACCCATTACTTCTCTCCTAAAAAAGGGTGTCAAATTCATTTTTGACATAAGACCCAGAGAAGCCTTTCAACTACTAAAGGAATTGTTTATTTCAGCTCCCATTCTCGTCCAACCAGATCAAACTAAACAGTTCATCTTGGAAACAGACGCTTCCATTGGGGCGGTGGGGGCCATATTACTCCAGAAGGCTGATGAGGGGGAAGAACACCCGGTTGCCTACTACTCTAAAACCTTGACCAGCAGTGAACGGAACAACTCTGTCCTTGAAAGAGAACTGTTGGCTATCAAGTTAGCCTGCCAAGAATGGCGCCATCTTCTGCAAGGTGCGGCCCATAGCTTCCTAATCCGCACCGACCACCGCAACCTACAAGTCCTTCAACAGATGGAATGCACAAATGCCCGTCATGCCAGATGGGCTTACTTTTTCTTACAATTCGACTTCATAATCACTCACATTCCAGGATCAGAGAACCAGAAGGCTGATGCTTTGTCCCGCAGATATGGGGACGACTCAGGGAACGATAAGAATCACGAACTAGTGTTTCCGGACCTTAAAATAGTTGCAGCAGCCTCCCTCCTAAAACTTCACAAGGAAGACCCTTTTCAGAGACAGTTTCTTAAAGTGCAAACTCCTGTAGCTCCAGTTCCTGATGAGTATGAGGTTTCCTACCTGGTTGATTCACGATATCGTAAGGGCAGGGTACAATACCTGGTGCATTGGAAGGGCTATCCTGTAGAAGAGAGGTCCTGGGAACCAAGCTCCCATATCCATGCCCCCCGATTGCTAAGAAGGTTTCATCAACTACATCCCGGAAAGCCAGGGGGGGTTCCGAGGAGAAGGGGGTATACTGTCAGGAACTGCGGGTGGAAGCTGTGGGAGCGCTGGAGGCATTGACTTTAGCTCTCCTACCGCTCTAGTCCTCATCCAACATGGCGGCGTCTAGTATATTACCAGACCCCGCCCCCGCGCTCATTGCGTTGTATCTGTTGTCCTTAGCACAACGCTCTGTGCGACTTAAACTACAGTACTTTTCCCTGTCAGTTTCGCTCTGACTTTCTTCCTTGTTTTTTCCGTCCATATCCCTTATTCCTGCCTTCCAGCTAAAGTTTGTTTCTTTCTCTCTTTGTGTACCTTTCCGGCGTTACTTTCCTTTGGCCGTCTTGCCGGTATTCCTACTTTCCGTGTCCTGTTTTGGAACCGGGTACCTTCCGCTGTCTAGCGGTTCAATTCTATTATTATTTCGGCATCTATCGCCGCTCATGTCTTACCTTCGCGTCCCTGCTATGCGCCTCCTTCTTTATCGGGGCTCGCTTGCTTTGCCTGTGATCCTTCCGCGGCCTTCCGCATTGTTTATTTTTTGTATTTGTTATTCCTTTTCTTACCACTCAACTGCTTTAAACTCTCCGAGTTATTCTGCTTCTATTTTGGAGGCTAATGCCTTCATTCCCAGGGAGTAGCAGCTTCTACTCCCGTTTGCCTCGTCCCATTTGTTCCTGCTCTGCACTCCGGAACGTTTAAACTCCATTCAAGACTCTTGGACATCAGGGTTTTTTCCGCCACTTGGCTTTTTCCCTGCTTTGGGGCTGGCTCCCCGGGGTCCCCCAAGGGCAGGTTCCAGCTCTGCCAAGGTGGCCTCCGGGGGAGCCAGACCCTACTTACACGAACGGAAGGACCACAAGCCTAAAGAAAAGCTCTATTCCGATAAGAAAAAGAGGAGCAAGTCATCTGGTACTGTATCCGAGGACATTACTTCAGTGGAATCAGGTGAGGAGGATTGGGAGGGTACGCAGGGATCTGACAGCAATAGAATATTTATTGTTACATTTGCATAGCAATTAACACCTGTTTTATTGGAAAATTTGAATGGGACAGGTCCTTCTGTATCTGAGCCCTTTGATGTAAGGGTACGTGGTTTCTTAGCAGAGGCTTTTTTTGTGGGTGGAGTTGGGTTTGGTTTGTCTTTTTTAATCCTTTTGTATGTGCTTTTGGTAGTTACTGTAGTATGACTTTATTAGAATTTTCTTTGATGGTACTGTGGACCAATCATTTACTACTTCTGATGGAATGAGCCTTGTTTTCAAAGCTTTTGGTTTTTGAGGAATAGGGTGCATTTTTAGATGGGGTGTGTACACTGCACATAGTCTATTATACTCTATGATGCAAGAAATGTCTGCACTGACTGCAGTTGCATCAAAATTAACTAGTTACAGTAATTCCAGTGTACGTAGTCGTGACAGTGCTACATAACTCATGCCTTCTTTGAAGACTGTGTTGCCAATATCAATCAATGCTTGATCTAAGGTGAGACCTTGCGATTTATGAATAGTTACTGCAAAAGCTAACGACAGAGAAAACTGTTCTCTGCATACATACATGTCTTTGTAAAGAAAGAATCGCGCTGTTGTGCATCCTATATTTTTGACTTCTGAAAGTTTGTCAAACTTGATGTTTACAAACTGAATGCTGCTGTCCTGTGGGTATGTGTGGAAGGCAACAACTGTACCAAGTGCTCCATTAACTAAACCTTGCTCTACGTCAATGTTATGCTTTAGCATAACTCTACAGTTGACACGTAATGTTAACATTTTCTCCAAACCAGCTGTGTTGGAGATGAATTATCTAAGGCATGTAGTCGTGCTATGCCCTGCTGACACATAGGTATTGTAATACCGTGTACGTCCAGTTTGTCTGTGCTATGAATTTTTACTAGTGGTTGTTTCTCTTTTTGCAGCATTGTTGCATAAACTTTTGCGCAGCTTGCTAGTGTTGGCATTAAGGCCATACAGCTGACATTTTGGTGAGCTAATTGTTCCATGATATAAGTAGCACATGTGTTACGCCTATATAGCTCATGGATGTGTCTACTATTGAGGGTAGACTGTGCCTCCTTTGATAGTACACCAATCCGTATGTTTTTTAAAATGTTGGCATATGTGAGGTCTGTGGACTGACGCATGTTTTGAGTTAGTTCTCGGTATTGGAAATGTTGCCAAAGATTTACATTGCCAATGCTTCCAAGACCTTTATGACACTGTTTGTGTCCTAAGGTTTTGAAGATAGGTTCACCTTTGACTGGTGTCCATTGAAGGAGATCTCCGAAATAATGACATGTTTTCCTCCAAAGAGTTCTTCGTAGTCTGTTTTGAGTACCTCTTGCAATCTGAGTTGAATAAAAGCCAACGTTAGGTTGTAGACCATGCTGACCTCATCTATTAGGAGAATTTTCATTTGTTTTAAAACTCTGTGTAGCTCCATAGCAGATTGTGCTGAAAGTTTATAGTACTCTAATTTGTTTTGGTGTTCCACTGGAAGGAGTAGCAATCGGTGTAGAGTGACTCCACCTATGTTGTACACAACCAAACCTGTAGGGGCAGTTATAACTGCCGAAAGGTTATTGATTGTTATTTGTTGGACATATTTACTGATAATTTTTATTAAGAATGTTTCATCTGATCCAGCTTCACTACTTACATACAGTAGTATAGGTTTGTAGTTCTTACAGGTGCAAATTGTACTTTTGTGCTGTATACCATGCTCAATGGTTTCACTTACGTCTTCAAAAATGGTACGTTGTTCATTGTTTAGTTGGGATTTCAGTACTGCAAATTTTTCTGCAAAGTGCTCGTACTGAAGCATAGTGGCGGTTACCTCTGTCATGGCTAATTATCCCTCATTTGCTATGAGTGGCTCTCCAAGTGGTTCTTGGCTGCCTGTTTGCGAAGGTTCACTGCTTTTAGAAGTGTCTACATTTAGTTGTACTTGAAGTTCTTCTTCTTGTTGGCGTTCACTGTCCAATATGTTTTTGTACCGTGTAATATTTTCATCAGTAATTCTACTTTCAGTGGCTTTGAAAGCATCTTCATACCACGTATAGGTGGCTAATAAATCTCCTTTTCTCCATGGTTTAAAAAGTTGCAGTAGAGCCATATAGTACAGTTCTTTGGGCCTCATTACGACCCAGGCGGTAAGTTACCGCCTGGGTCGTACCTTTACCACCATGGCGTAAACTACGTTTACGCCATGGTGGTTGGCGGACTTACCGCCCCATTCCGAGGTGAGTGGGGCGGTAAGTCCCCATTAACCCATTTACCCTTCCCCATTCCCATTTTTGCCCCATAGGGCATAATGGGAGTGGGGAAGGCGTTAATTACGCCACCGTAAATTACGGTGGCGTAATTAACAACAAGGTCCCTTAGCGCCATGGATTTTAACATCTGCTAAAAGCAGGTGTTAAAACCTCCATGGCGCTAAGGGACCTCGGAATCAGGGGGTAAGGGTCCGCGCTGTTTACGCAGCCGTAAACCCCTTACCGCCTGGGTCCTAATGAGGCCCTTTGTGTTGAGGAGTTTTTAAGGACAACTTGATATGATTAATTAGGCTTCGTTTGGTTAGTGTCACGAGGATGCCTTCACAACTTTTTCCTCATTTGGTGTAATGCTGTTTTTGTATGAGACGTTTTGGGTACAAGGACAAGGCTTCTAAAGTAGTACTCCTGTTTGGGTATTATGTGTCCAATAATTTGCTCTTTAAAATGTCCTGGCTGTTGGGATCACTTTTGGCTATTCTTTGTATGTCTTCATACGATTTAAGTACTCTATTTCTGGATGCAGCAGGCCCAAGGCTTAGCCACACTATGTTGTCAGATTTCCCATATAAGGCTGTGCCGGTTAAGCGGTCAGTGGCTTCGTAGCCCCCACATTCTCTCAATTTTTGTGCCAGTGTTTTCTCAGGGGATAATTCATCTCAGAGGTCTTTGAGCTCTGCTTTCTCTGATTTGGTTAAGTAGACGACATATGGTGCAACAGTAGTGCAATTGTTTGCAATGTACTGTAGATCAACAATGGCATTCCATAAGAGTGCAATAATTGCATTGTAATCATTGATGTACTTGGATGCTTTGCTCCTTTTTATGTAGTATGTGTTTTTAGGAGATTTTCTTTTCACACTGTGTCGAACTGAAGACATGAAGCTGTTTACTAGGCCTGTTGTTGAAAATGGTCTAGGGAAACCAAAGTGTCATTTGATGTTATACTTGCCTCTGTTCTTGTATTTGCATCGACAATACTTGCTGCACTTGTGTTGTTGGAATTGCAAAATGTGTGCTCGTAGGTCACTATGGGTACTTTCCAGAGGGATTTCGCAAGTGACATATTTGTGAATGAACTCCAACACAGTTTCATCACTCTCCTCACCAAATTTAGGAGAATTTTTAATCCACAAAGCATGTGGATGTGGTGCTCCTCTGGCTTGATATTCTTTTCTCCAAAAGAAGTGTTGTACTTGCGTAGGAAAGTGTCCACGTCTTCCCATGCATACTCAGCACAACTCAAAGTGACAAACCATGTGGGTGGGCCAACGTTGCGTAGCATACACTGGACATCTGCGTGCCATCGGAACCAGTACTCTTTGGTGCCACGCATGTTTGCCAAGACATTTGTAACACTACTTTGTAAAACTTCGTCCTTTTGTTGCACCTTTTCAAGTAGTTGTGTAGCAGACATGTTTTGGAAATGGGAACCTGTTTTTAATGTGCGGGCAACTCCATAACATAGGGTTGTTAGTTCACTTTCAAAGAGCAGGTGGAATATGCACTCCATGTTCTGCTTACATTTTGGTTCTTCAGCATACATTCGTAAACAGGGGTATTCGGATGCTGTTATTTGTGTGCTTCTTTCATCATATCTTCCACCTTTTCCATTGGGGAAGAGTAAAGGAAAGGCTTGTGTTTTCACACTTTCTTTCCCATATACTGATGACTCCTTTCGCTTGCTGCATTTGATATGTTTCTAGTGCATTGTCTATGGTGTCTCTGGAGTGCAGTGGGTGAATTGTATAATGGTCTAAAATACTGGAGGCTGCACTAGGATCTAGGCGTTCAAATTGCCCACTTGTTGAGGAGTCCTGAATTATTTCGTTTGTTTCTCTCAGGTTTTCTTCAATGTTTATTTCCTTGTAGTATTCATTGTTTTCTTTGGTTAAGTCCACTAGGTGTTGCCAATTTCTTCCGTCTTTTGTAGGTACACCATTTACCAGGATAATCAAAGATTCATGTATTGGCCTTTGCACTCGTAGAGTGTCTACATTTTCTTTCAGATCCAACGGTAAGTAAACTACTTTACCACAAATGCCTTTCAGTAATTCAGTGGGAGGTCGTTTTGCAGTTTTAGGTTGAAGACGTATTATTGCTTGAACTTAGTGCTCTGTTTGTATTATAATGCTCTCATACAAATTAAGCTTTTGCAGTGCATTTGGCACTGGAAACAGTTCCAAATTATTACTAATTGCATGTGAAGGCCTTTGGTTATTGTCAAGTTTTGAAGTGCAGTATGTGCACAGTATGGAGGTGTTGGTAATGTCGTACTTGTTTTCTACTAGAAAGTACAGAGCTAATTGAAACCATTGGGATTCCTCATTGCCTTCTATTTTCTGAATTATATCAACAGTGTTGGTGCTCTTTTTATAGAAAGTTCTACAACAACACACTCATACTTGGTTTGGCATTTCAGCATTAGTGCTTTTGAACTTTTGCATTTCTGTTGTGTATGTGTAATGTAATAAGTTGATAGCTGCACTGTTGTCAGTATTGTTGGCTGACAATGTTCCAGTGGGTAAGTGCTCTTCAGTTTCACAGTATTTATTTAGGATGTGCTCCATTTCATTGCGCACTTGTTTGGCTGTACCGTGTAGGAGAATATCATTTAAATGTTGGCGTGCTAAAGCTCGAGTTTTTGTATAGGGCATTTTGTAGACTAGATTTCTGATTGTTGAATGGTGGGTTGCTAACATTTTAATACGGTGGAAGGTGCTTTTGCAAGATGCTCCACAAATTCAGGCTAAGGAATGTCTGCGTATTCCAGTGTACTTGCACACTGGACAGGAGTCCATAATTTGTAGTATTTTCATTTTTCTTTCGTTGGTGCCTTTGACATACTGATTGAGGAATTGCTGCAAACACTTGATTAGGCATGGGCGAATGTTGCACATTGATGTGCAAGGCCGTTTGTAGGCGAGGCGTGTTGCTTTGGTGGATTGGAGAGTGCCATCTACGTTTGATGAGGATGTTTGTGAAAGAAGTGTTTCTTTTTCCATTATGGTATTGGCTATCTTTTCATATCCTCGTCCACTCTGATGTAAGGCAATTTGGTTAGTTAGTTGTTGTTTGTAGGATTCTTCATTGAAGTATGGCTCTGTGTTGGTGGTGTGACTCCACTCACCTGTACATATGTGGCCAAAGGTATCTATGGTGACATTGCGTTTGTTTCGTAGTACTGCTTGTAATTTACCAATTAATCTTCTTAGTGGTTTCATTCTCTTTAAAGTTACTATAAACAATTTATGCTTCACACTTATAGCAGTGTCTACAAGAGCTTCTAGGATGACTTTTCTGCGGTAGGTTTTGAGGGTTGAGTGTGATTTCTGTCCTGTACTTGTAAGGTTGTGAAGGACTTTGTGGTGGACATTTTTTTGTAAAGTTTTTTTTTTTAATGCTTGCTTGTGATTACACTACTATTTCTACATGCACTTTTAGGAGAAGTCTGCGTTGGACTGTATGTTGTGGTTTCCTGTACATTCTCACACTTTGCCAGATCACCTACGGTGTCTTTACTGGAAGATGGATTTGTTTTCCCTAATGACTAAATTAACTCTTCTCCTGAACCTTTCTGTTTACGTTCACATTGCAGTGGATGGGTACTTTCTGTGTTTGTAGGTTGCGTGGCTCTGTTTCTGCGCCGCTTTCTACGGAATTGCCGTTTGGTCGGCATTGTGCAGTAGCTGGTGGCAAAGAAAGGGAAGTGTGGATGTGCACATTTTCAGATGCATATGTGTACACTGTGCGTATGTGGGTGAATGGATGGGAGGTAGGCAGCTATCTAAGTGCAAGTGTGTGGCTGTGTAGTGGTGTGTAAGGTAAGGTTGTGGACACTATGTTAGTATGTGGGTATTATTGTAATGGTGGCGACATAAGAAACACTTAGCACCTGTAGAGGTGTGATTAGTAACAATGAAGTACATACTGCTAGATGGGCACACATGTATATGCTACAGTAGAATATTAGTGCACTGGTTTAGTAAGACATACAAGAGTATGCTGCTATTGTACGTACTTTGTTGATTGCAGAGAGTAGGTGTCTTCTAGGCTGTATTTTGAAGTGTACACTCCAGTAGCATCCCAGAGACTAGTGGGTACTGCTCCTGTATAAGAAGACGGTAAGAAAATAAGTTGGGTACTGACATACTGCTTACATTTGTACATTACATTCCTGTGAACTGTAGGGGGATGTCTTGGCAGGAAGACAAAGTGTGTTTGTATAAATGGAAGGTCTACAATATGAAGGGTGTTTGGGAGTAAAAGCATGTTTGTTAAGGGTGTGGGTGGCCTACTTGGGAGTTTAGTGTGTCACAGGTTATGAAAAATGTGTGTTTATTAGTGTAGGCCTCTTTACTTTACAAATGCAGTACTGTGCAGTGTTGCAGGATGAGACAAAGGTGCGGGAGGATGTACAGAGTGGAAAGTACAATGTTTTTGGGCGTCCATTTGCATGCAGTTCTGTGCATATGTATGCTCAGTACCTGAGTGCAGGGATTGCTTAGGGGTTTTAATTTGAAAATGCACATTTACATATGTAACTGTTTTGCCCGTGGCGATAACTTTTTAAATTGCTTTACTGCTGTTGTTATGTATGACATACGGGTGGAAACTGTTGTTAGGCTTGAAATGTATGCAGTTTGCATAATTTGGTCGGAAAGGCTGCCTGATAGTTGTGTTTGCGATTTGTACAAAAGTGTTAGGAGGTCATGTAATGGCGGAAACAATTGTAAAAGAAGACGGAACAAAAGAACACAGTAACCTTTTTCGTCTAGCAATGCTTGTTGCGGCCAAATGGCACCTTTGCCACCACCTACCACTGTAGGAGCAATTGCATGCTATGTGATGGCAGGCACAATAGTATACATTTTGAATACGTTATGGAGATTTAGACCTAGGTGCTTTGTTGCTACGCATGGTGTATAGTTCTCAACCTTTCATGGCTCTTGGGCGGGTGAAAACAACTGATGTCGTAATTGCATTGTGAAAGCCCATTTGACTGTTATGGGCATTTAAGGAGCTTGCTGGGTAAGACAGCTGAATAAGTGGCAGGTGACAGCCGCCAAAAGCATGTGATTTGAGAGGTATGCGGACGTATAACACAGTTGGCATTGTACTGTAGAAAAAATAGTAATACCTACTAGGTGTGCTGATGGGTGGTGATGCTGATGTTTGTGGGTTCAGAACATGTAAATTGTTCACCCGTAATTTCTCGTGGAGGTGCTTTTCATTTAGAAGATATGTCACCTCTGCGTGAGTAACGGCTGCTAAGCCCTGTTCATTAGATGTGATAGAATTAAATGCACACTTCTTGGTTGTAATTGGTTTATGCGTATGTAATAGTTTAACAGTAGCCAATCAGGGAGTGCGGCTGAAAGACAACTTGAAAGGGAAGAAGGACTGGCCCTGCTCTATGATTTTTTATTACGCTTCAAATGTGTTTGTGTAGCCCTGTACACACGACAATATGTTGGCGAAAGCATCGCCTTTTGGGGGAGTGCACGTGCTACATCCGGGTATTGTGAGGGTGAGTGCAATGGAAATGAGACTATGCGGGAGTTGGGATTGGTTAATATGAATTTGTGGGTGTGGTGTGTAGGAACCGATTGTGCCATAACATTTCTTTGCCAATAGGAGTGGACATGGCTACGGCGACGGGTGTGCTGTTAAGTAGGCGGACAATATGGCTGTTGGGCGACTCATGGATACAGTGGGTACAACTTTACGCAGGGCGTTGTGCACGAGCAGCACACCTTAGTTTCAATAATGTTTCTGTGCACTGGTACGGAATACATGGAATGCAGTGGGTCCATGTGGGTCCTTTTTGTGCTAGTTTAGTGACGCTTCCTCATCCAGACATTATTATTGTTCCTTGTGGAGGGAACACAATAGGGCATGTTACCGGCATTTCACTGTAGTTTGCAATGAAGGAGACATTTTGCCAACTAATGGAAATGTTTCCAAATTCACTCAATCTTTTCTCGCATTGCTCAGAGGCAGATGTGGCTGCGTTCTTCCTTCTGTGGTCCACAAATGGAGAAAGCGCGGCGCAATGTGAACAAGGCTGTGTGCGTTTTTCTGTGCGACATTGGCATGGTCTCCTTCCACAATGAAAACATTACCTTTCGTAGTAGGAACCTTTTTCGTTCAGATGGAGTTAATCTGACTGATGCTGGCAATTACATCTTTCTGCGTAATATCCAAAATGCCGTACAGCACTTCCTGCCAGTGTAGGATGCATTTCCCAGTGGTCCTTCCTCAATTGTACAGTTTAAAATACAAAAAGGAACCAAAAAGGCTCTTTTCAGAGCCACTACTTTTTTTGTGGAAATGTATACAATGCTTTTGACTGCGTCTCGCCGCTAATTGTTGCCATTTCTGTATGCAGCGCTTGTAGGCTGCGTCACCACCTGCATGGTTCATTTGAAGTCCTATTTTTGAACACTCAAAGGTGGCTCTGAAAAGAGCCTTTTTGTTTGCCCCGCTTTCTGGCTGTGTAGCATTTC
This sequence comes from Ambystoma mexicanum, assembly GCF_040938575.1. Classification (NCBI taxonomy): domain Eukaryota; kingdom Metazoa; phylum Chordata; class Amphibia; order Caudata; family Ambystomatidae; genus Ambystoma; species Ambystoma mexicanum. The sequence continues at coordinate 999,537,144 of NC_090935.1, read as the reverse complement.
TCCTGTTGTTATAAGAGATGCCAGAAAAGACAACAGTGGAAGGGAGATTTCACAAAGCGTACCAACCACAGGGATAAGAAATGGTAAGTGGAGAGCAGAAGATGTAAGGTGCACCTTACTTGGGTAGGTGGTAGTGTTTGCCATGGTCCTGGACCGCTCACTCAAAAGCACTTCGAAAATGTTCTCCCTATACACTACAGTGTAGCAGTATATGCACAATACAGCATCTTTGAAAGGTAGGGGTCTGTTGTATTGTGTATGTCCTCCAAGGTTGCTTACGGGACGCGGTGGCCAACTGGAGTGTCTCTAGTGGTGGTAGGAGCAGATGGGGAGGATGCTGTAGTGGACAATAACGTACTGCCTGTTTGGAAGGGGCAACTCTCCAAATAGCTGCCTGGTGGTGCGCTTTAACGTGCCACTGCATAGAAGTGGTGCCATAGCTGTACAAGCCAGGTTTCCCCTGACTGAGTACTGTGTTGCACTCAGTGCACTACACCTGGTTAGCACGAGATGTAGGCACATTTCCAATGGTCCTAAATAGTTTCCACATCCGGGATTGCCACTGGCTGTACTCTCACTTCCTTTTCGATGTCCCTCCCCATTATGACGCTTGTCCATTTGCTGAGGACTTTTAGAAGGAGGTGTTGGTGGTGAGGGCATGGGTGCTTCTGAGTCAGAGGTAGTAGCAGAAACTCTGGTGGTCATTACTTGGAGAAGTTGTTTGGAGGCACAGATTTGGTGAGAAAGGTATTTCTGCCCCAAGCACTGCACAGTGGTGCTCTTGTATAGAAAGCTAAACAGAGCAAATGTAGGGTCTGCTTTTTTATAGGGCTCATGTGGAGCATGTGACATCGCAAAGTGCCATTAACTAATTCCCTACAATGTCTACATGTAGAAGGAAGAGTGGAGGATCACTGTAAGGGTGCACTATCACTGTAACACTCATTGCAGAGAAATGTTCTCTTTCGATGTGTACAGATCTGGCTTGTGTCTGCCAAATAAGGGACGCAGCACAATGTTGCTACGTTACTATGGTGGCAGCGTCATTGTTCTCCATTTGTAAGCTTGTCTGCCAGACGTATATTGCACATTACACTTTGTCGCACGTGCATAGTTGTACTACCAATACGTTTCCCACCCCCGGCTTACTTAAACATATGGTTCACGTACATTGCATATTTCTATATATGCTTGCTGTGAGCACTATAGAGTAGGTGGGATATTTACGTGGAAAAATATGCGCGGAACGAGGGTGTAAGCTTCCAGCTACTATGACTATACAACATGTTTATTCGGTTATGTTCAGCAGGGAAAGTGTTTCCAGGCATCACAGCAAAATATACGTATGTGCAAAGTTGTGCCACAGATAAACGGACGCTGCTGTTAGTATTTCCAAATGGATGTGTGCATGCAAACATGTGGCCCATACTGGCGTCCTATGGATGATTGTATTGTGATTGCGCATAGGGTAGCTAGGTGCGGCGGTCGTCCGCCTCCTCAATTTTTCTCACTTATATTCATCCCCACTACTGCTGTGCCCTTCTCACTTATAATGGCCTAAAAGGAAAAAAAACACATACACAATCTGTACAAATTAACATGGCAAAATGTATTAGCGCACACTTATAGCGACTATTCAGAAAGGGAAGGGGGACAAGAAACAGATACATATATTGGGGATGTTTCCATTTCAAGAAGCTGCTGCTGAGGGGAAGAAGGGATTGAGTGCTCACCTGTGGGATATATTGACCCACCTCAGCTGTACTTCCCCACATCACCAAGCTGCATTTCAGCAGAAACAACAAAATGGCTGCACTGGCTCCAGTAAGTACCATTGCCTCAAAACTGCGTTTTGCAGCGACAAAAAGATGGCTGCACCATGTTGCCAAGCATATATTGTGCAGGATGGAACAAGGGGGCACACTGAGGAAGCCTTCCAGTGTGTTCTTACATATGCAAAAGAAATAGAGTGAAAAAGCAGCGGTGCTTTGCTCCAAGCCCTAAATTCCCATTTAAAAAAGGAATATGTCAACTCTAAAATGATACCGCTGTGATGCTATTTTTCCCTGTTTTCACCAAACTGCTTTTATCAAAAAGACCCTGTCACGCCCAGCCATATTCACATTGTGCTCCATCAGAAAAGAGCATTATTCCTGAATGACAGGCTATGCTATCCGAACCTGAGACAATCAACAAAAGCTTTTCTTCAGCTACACAGGAAATGCTTAAATTGTGCTACAAAATGTAAAAAATCACTGCTTGAAAAGAAAATCAGAGCTTTCTGTGCACTTGTCAATTCCAGGAGACCTTTGCCTTGTACAGACTGTGTGTACAAGAAACTAACTATGGCTGAAAAACAATGTGGGAATCTAGATAGAAAAAACGGATTTGCAAGAAAAATGCTGTTTTAAAATGGCATGTTGGATAAGGCCCTGTCCTTATCTAGCAAAGTGAAGGGGATTGTGATGTGAAAATACATGTCTGAGATGGTTCTATTCAGCAGGGTTTCTTCCAATTCAGCGCAAAAATAAATACAATTGAATCAAACTGCAATGGCTGCTGGGGGGAGGTCAGCCCAAAAATAGGTTTCTGCAGTGGCTACATGGAGGGAGAACCAGCCAAACAGGTCTGCTGGGAGGATGCTAGCAACATAAGGACCCCCACAGTAAACTTCTTGAACACACAAGTGATAATTTCTAGGTTAGACAGACTGTTGTCTGTGCTCTAGCCTCGTGCAATAGAATTCTAGGACACTAAAGTGCGAAGTGAAAATTCACACCTCCTCGTGATTTCCACTAGAAGCTTCAAAGGAAATCTCGGTGACAACCTGGGGTGAGGGGGTAGCCTTGGAAAGGCATGCCCATACATGGAGAACAATACTGACATTTGTTTCCAAAGACTATTTATTAATAAAAATGTTAAAGACTTTTATCTCTGCAACAGGACTTTGCAAAAATGTGAAAATGTCACTGTTTAAATGTGATTTTGTGGTTTATAATTTAAGACATTGTAGCATTCACTGACCCCCTGGGAATAGAAATGGCAGAGAATTGGGTATTATAAGGAAAGTATTCATGATGCCATTGTGAATTTTAACACTGATATGCCTAATAATAATCTATACATGTGTAAAGTTATAGAATTTTAAGTAATATAATTCTCCCTGAAAAGCGCAAAAAACTGGTCAAAGGGCGAAACAAGGTCCCACAATCGTGAGGATTGGACTGCTACGCTCTACATACAATATGTAATCTGCCCATGTGATTTGTTAAAATGCCACAAATGTATAAATGTGTAAATTAGGTTATGACTGATTTTGGGCAGAAAAGGACTGTGGGATGGCTTTTTAACTCATAAAATGCAATCTCATAAACTGGGACTCCTCCCCGAGGAGGCAACCAACATTGATTGTCCTATCTGTGATGTCACCATGCTCTATATAAAGAGTAGCAGACAGAACTACACACACTCTTCTTGAAGTTCCTGCGCTGCGTTCCTGATCAGCTCCATTCATCTTGCTGATTCCAATTACAAAACCCAAGCAGTAGGAATCAATGGCCTTGCTGGAAAATAGGTCTCTAGCTGGTGAATTGAGAGAGCGGGAGATTAGTGGGTTGATTCTGGATCAATGGCCTTGCTGGAGAAGGAATCAGCTGATTCCTACTCCAGCAAGGCCATTGATCCAGAATCAACCCACTAATCTCCCGCTCTCTCAATTCACCAGCTAGAGACCTATTTTCACCTCTATATTGTCCCTGTGATATATATCTATTTCCCAGCCCAAAAACCACAGTCCAAATCAGAGTATTTCACGCGTTTTTATTAAAAACAGTTTGGCTAATTTGAAGCGGGAATTGAGAAAATTGCAAGTTTTCCAACATGTCGTTTGGCTGCAGTATGCTCTAAACTTTCCACTCATTTTCAAATTGTATGCCTTTTTCTGATCCATTGCCTTGTGAGTGCCAGTGATATAACATACCTGCTATTGTGTTAAAACATATGCATATTATAATTTAACCACACATCAATTCATTATTTGTAAAATTCTAGTGTTATTTTTGGCCTTTTCTAAGGGTTTAAAGTCTGTCTTATTCTGGGAGGGAAGGTCGGATTGTGGTTCTGTTTTCTCCCTCTTATTCCTGACTACCTCCTGCTTCTTTCTATCCACTCAGAATTCGATAATTTGTGGACTGAGGGAACATTGCAGGGGGATACCTTAACTTGGGTGCTATCTTTTCTAAAATTAAAAACTGCTCCTATTCAATTGTGCAGTGTATATGCTGTGCGAGAAGGTTAATTAAGTGCATTGCTTACATTTATATTGTAATTATCACCCCATTGTTTATTGCTGCCCCCTATTAAAATTGTCTGATTTCATTTGATTTTAAAAAATAAATAAATATTGCATTTTCACCAACCGGCCCGTTTCATGGTCCATTGTGACCCTGGGTATTTGAAAAAGGAGGTGTGATACGAGTTGTGTACCATCTCAAATTGAATTTGCATAAAATAAAGACAACGGCATTTCAGTTGTGTGCTACATCCTAGGCTGAGACCAAGGTGTGTGTCGCCTGATTGAAATCCTTAACACATCGAAGCCTCTTTCATGCCACTGATTTTGCAGGGAAGGGGGGCAGGGAATTGGGGAAGGCGGGCATGTGCATTTTTGGCAGGGATATCTTATTTTGCCCCTTACATGTTCTTCAACAAATGTTCTCAAGGCAGCAAATTGGAGGAGCAACTGCTCGATTTTGGCGTCCAGGCGGTCAACATTGATATGCACAGCATTCAGTTCAGTTTTGGTGGCCATATGTTCCTGTGCAAAAGGTGCCGCTTCTGGTGTACAGCTTTGCATTCCGGTATGTTGTGTTAAAAGAGAACAAATGTGGTTACTTGAAATGAAGTTTTACATTGAGATTGTGTTCTTTTTGCCAGCTCGTTCCCTACCTATGGGGTTACTATGCTCACTCATTTGGTCATTCAGAAAGTTTTCCTCCAGCCATTCCAGGGGGCTTGCCCTTCCAGTAACTCTTTCCCTTCTCACAGTGGGTGGGTAACAATGGGCTTATCGTCATCACTCATTTCTTTGTGCAGAAAATGTTCTTCAAGCCACTCTACGGTCATGGATGGCCAACGTGCTGAAGGCTTGAATTCCTAGACATTGAAGTCTATGGTGATGATGGTGTACTGAACACAACGGTTTACACCAAACCCACTGATAAAAACAGTATTCTACTGGCAACAAGCTTTCATCCTAAAACCACAAAAGAAAGCATCCCCTTTAGCCAATTTCTGCGATATAAACAAATTATTTCTGACAGTCACCAATATATACCTTGTTTAGCTGTATGTCTTAGTAAAGTTGATCCTTGGGGTAATCTGGTTCATAAATTCAAATAGTTCTTCAAGTTGTGTCTCTGAGTCGGACAAACTCCAAAAATGTTGTCTATCTAACGATAGTAACACTTTAAATATTTGGTCCAACAGTTATTGCTGAAGATATGTTCTTCTTTAAGAAATTCCATGTAAGTGTTTGCGTAACTGGGAGCCATAGTGGCTCCCAATGATGCTCCCACTATTTGTATAAAATAGCAGTCTTCAAACCTAAAGAAATTGTTACTCAGAACAATCTTAAGGAGACTGAGTATGAAATTCTTATCCACAAAACACTTAGATGCTGCCAAAAGTAACCATTCAACTGCCTGAATCCCTGCCTGTTGAGTTATATTGTTATAGACACTGGTTACATCGAGTGTAAAGAGACTATATTTCTCACTGTCAAAAACAATAGTCTGAATTTTCAACAGAAAATCATTTGTGTCTCTGAGATACATCCTAGTTGTTTGAACTAGGGTTTGTATGATATAATCGATATACTTTGCTAGTGTTTACAAAAGGCTGTTGCTGCAATAATGGGACAGCATGGTGGATTTGTCAGATTTGTGTGAATTCGGGGTAGTATAAACATTACTGGCATCAAGGTGTCAGAATTAGTTCTAAATGTTTTCATATGATGATTGATGTACTCGTTAAATTCAGCCTTATCCAGAACTGATTTAATGGTTTTCATCATCTGGTCCGTCGGATCACTGTCTACTTCCATGTAAGTCTCAATATCAGAAAGTTGTAATTCCACTTCTTGTCTCTATTTCACAAGGCCCATAATGACCAGTGCTCCACCCTGCTACATTCCCGATAGCAGGAATCGGAAAAAAAGAAGGCATACCAGAATGTTGGAGATTTTGTACCCCTATGGGAGATGCGCGGCATGCAGTAAACAAATGATGGACTATCATATCTAGCTCTCCAAATCAAAAGGGTCCTTGGAAAATCATCAGACCAAATAGAGAGCCAACTATACACATGAAAAATAAGAATGTGTATTACACTAATTTACACTAATTTGGACGTAAATCCTCCTGATTATCCATCTAATTGGTGGAGAAACACGTGTAGAGGTGAAAAAAATGTCAAAACAAAAATAAATGTTTTCAAAAAAAGAGGTGGATCTTTAGTTCAAAAATTGGAAAGGCATTGATTTAATAAATAAAAAAACCTCAGTTCATCGACAATATAAGCAATCCTTTTCTTTTTTCCATATTTTGAGATATATTTGAAAGATGTGTCTAATAGGGGCTCTGCCATACTATAACTACATTAACTTTGGATGATTTTGAACTTTTGGGCAGACACAGGAGTTGCAGTTATAGGCAAGCGACTAGACCTCCAAAAGACAGCAATATCGCATGGAAACCCGTGAATGTCTGCATTGCAATTTTCCTAAATAATAACAATGGAAAAGAGGTTCTGGAAGGAGAGGTGGGTAATCTAATATGTACGTACTGAAGCAAGGAAGAGGCTAGTCGTGTTAATGGCTTTAAAGTGTCACAGAAAACTGTTTTACAAACAAGGAATTTTAAATGCTTGTCAAAACTTTAAGTGCTGCAGCGACAGCTGAGTTCTGCTCTGTGTTGTCTCAAGCAGCAGGCATTGTGACTTCACAATGACTGATTGCAGAGCAGTTGTAATATCATTTTCTTATTATAGCTCATTAGCACCCTGGGAGGGGGCGCTGTCCAATCGGGATACTCAGAACGTAGGTTGTATTCTCTAGTACAAACCTGCGTTCCAAGTAGCCTGAGTGGCCAGCATCCTCTTCCCCATTCCCCCTTCACCACTTAGCACCCATTAGTTTGCTACACTGGTGCTAATGGTGTCTGTTTTTTAAAAAAGAAAAAGAAAATAAAAGGTTCCTTTCTTACGCATCACAGTCATCAACAGAGAAAACAGACTTGCTGACAGCAGCACTGAAAAGCCGGGCCGTGCAAGAAAGATACGCTTAATTTTCCTTTTTTTTAAGACACTATTAGCACCGGTGTAGGGAACTAGACGGGTGCTGAAGGCGATATGCCCCTCGTTGGTTTGCCGACCCTTTCTGTAATGGCACTACCACCCTAGTTAAGGGACCCTTGCTGCGCTTGGGCCCTTAACTTCGGTGGTGGGCCGTTACATTAGGATGGGCCAGCCGCCTCAGGCATATCGCCTCAGTGATGATGACCCAACTAGCCCACAATATATGGGACACGTACACCCAACCGTCTGTTATAAGCATATTGCAAGTCATTGAGGAGTTCCGTGACCAAATAGAGGAACAATGCCGAAGGCCGAGTTCCTTTATAAGATCAAAAATCAGAGGTGACTTGCAATATCCTTTTTACGTACAGCAGGAGGTATTTTATTACTTATAGTACATGCACGCCCACTGTCATCCTCTTTAACACCTGTCCTCTTGCTTAATCCAATGTAAGAGATCTTCCATTTGCTGTTACATAATATCAATGGAGGATTTTTTTTTAAAAAAAGCTAATATACTGCTCCAAATGTGGTGCAGAAAAATAATGTGGGTAGTTTAATAAGAATGCATTGAAAAAGGGTTTTCATTTTGTACTTTAAAATAAGTAATAACCTGCAGATTCGTGCTCACAGGTGTTAAACTCCAGCAGTGCACATATTAAACAGTCTACTGATAACAGCTGCTTGTCAATTAATGGTTCTAATGTGTCATAGGAAGCAATTTTAGAAGCAAGGAATTTGAAAATATTGACATAGCTTTAATCAAGTGCTGCAGTGACAGCTGGAATTTGGCTTTGCTCTTCACTGGCTCAAGCAGCAGGCATTGTGACATCACAACTGATGTGTACTAACTGATTGCAGAGCAGTTTTGATGTCATTTTCTTAGTACCGGTCAGCTGTGATGTCACAACTAGCCTGTAATACGAACATTATTTCCAGGCTTTTATACGGATTTTGCAGGCTGCCATCTGCCATTGGTGTTAATTGTACCCAACTCAACAGAAATCCAATTATCGACCTGGAAAGCTTGAGGGGCTGAGTTAGCGCTGCGGAGATTGGAACCTGTGACTGCCAGCTTTCGCACGGATGCCATTCGAGTCTTACCGGCGCCAGTTTTTAAAACATATTTATTTATTTTATTTCTTATCACGTGCCGCATCATGCCTCCTGTGGCAAAGGTATCTCATATTTCTGAGGAGCTAGGAAACTGTATCTGTGATCAAATTAAATATATGTGACATTTGTGTGTTAATTGTGCTGTTTTAATAACACAACTTTACTTGTATTATTAAGGGGCTGATTTTAAAACATGTGAAATGCAAGTACCTTGAAGTGCCAACAAATGCAAAATTGTCCGTGCTAGTATTTTTCTCCACCAGGCAGTGATGAACACGCCAAGCGCGACGAAAACGGAGCCCACGCACATTCCTAAACATACATTGATATAACAATGGCAGGCAGATCCCAGGAACAAAAAGAAGCAACAAAAGTGCTAAGTGTGAGGAAAAAGTGCTGTCTGTGAAAGTTTGTGTCGGCGCGTGATTAGTGAATGAATGCAAACGGGAATAGGCTAAAAAGGGTGGCTGCAATGGCCTGTGACTAGAAATAACTAACACCATTGTAGATGTAAAATATATTCTGCCTCAAGCTGTGATGCCAACATTTTTGCGGCACTTTATAGGCTTTTATGCGTTCAAACGCCCGTCATATTTCAATCGATGTTTGTCATGGTTCACAACAGCCTGCCCACTCAATGCTCTATTGTTTGGGGGTGTAGTGGCGTTCTGTGGCGGTCACCTACTAGACTGCTCTTCGTACTTCGGTCAGCATGATTCAGAATTCGCTGGGAAATACTGCCCGGCGGCTCTCCCGCCTTTTCTAAAACATAGTTCATATCTTCATTCACTAATCCCATGTAGATGCTTGTTTACTCTTGCAACACTTTTTGTTACCCGTAGAAAATGTTTGGGTGCCTTTTTGGGGCTTTTACTTCAAATAATGGCGGGAACGTTGTGCTTTGTCACACACCAGGGTACCTATTCTTAGAAAATTGGGGATCTAAAAATTGTGCAACTGTTGCACTTTTCTGACATGCCATATATTTGGGAATGTTTGTCATGTTGACCTTCTAGTGTTGGGATGGTGGGAGGCGGGAGACCGGGAGGGAAGTGACGCACGGGGGGCGGGGTTGAGGAGGTTCGAGAAGGAAAGGAATAAAGGCAGATGTTATTGTATGCAGCTCGGTGTCAGTGCCTCTTTTCAGCGCTGCGGTAGGCGCGCGAGGCAGACCAGGTCGGCCACTACACAGGCGACAAAGGGACGGCACTGTATGTGCTGAAGCCCACAGGGCAACGGAGCCGAGACATTGCTGAGGACAAGGTTATCTCCTGCAGGGAAGCTCACACAGCGCCACAAAGAATCCTGGGCCGCACGTGGTATTTCAATGCCTGCCTACCACGTAATGCTCAGTCAAGCGTACTTGGGCCCGGGCTGCAGCAGTGATCATACCTACAGTGAGTGGGAGGGGAGAAGGCCTGATCAATGATGCTCCTGCCAGAAGGCGGCCATTGAAGGCATAGCCTGCCACTACAACCATGGTGCTCGTGCCTTCTGGTGGCCATGAGGACCCTAAAACGAGGATGGCGGCCCAGGAGGGGGCACAGGTCCAGGATGGGGCCCAAGGAGCACAAGCTGCAGGGGTGCAGGGATCAGTGGCTCCACAAGAGCAGGCCCAATACAGACTACCAGATTCCCTATCAGCCCAAATGCCAGGGGCTTTTGACATAGCAGACACCAGCAATATGGGGCCGAGATGGTCCCAGTGGATGAGGGATTTTGAGTGATACATGGGGGCCATGGGGCCCATCGATGAGCACAGACAAAAATGTCTGCTCAAACTGGCGGGTTCAACCTGCCAGGCGCGACATCATTGATGAGATGCCTGCAACATCCATAGGGTCTCTACATGAATTAAAGACAGCACTATCAGCATAGTTTACCCCTCATAATAATGTAGATTATGAGAGACACTTGTTCCACAGCACCAAACAAGCCAAGGGTGAGATGATGGACACCTACGCCTTGAGATTAAGAATCAAAATGAAGCATTGCGACTTCGCAAACTATTCAAATACTGAGGCCCTGCGTTCACAGATCATAGCAGGATGCGAATCCCAGACATTCAGAAGAAAGCTGCTGCAAAAAGCCTGCACGTTGGACAAAATCCTGACACTTGCAAGGGCTGAAAGAGCAGTAGACTCACAGGTTGAAAGTTTGAATACTAACACAGCAGGGGAAACCGTACATCGAATACAACAGGAAAGGAGGCCTGATGAACCATACTGCTTCAAGTGTGGCTTCGAATACCCACATGAAGGATCATACCCCGCCAGCGGGCAACAATGCACCGCCTTTGGTGAAGAAGGACATTTCAAGGCAGTATGCCGACTCGACAGAGGAAGAGAGAGAGGGAGAGATGCCCCTCCTGGATACAAACCCAAATCCTTACCCTCGACAGCCCCACCGGCAGGAGCAACGTCACTCCCTTCAGGGAAATATATAGACCCAGAACCCAAAGACCGGGAAGCTGGGGCTGAGAGAAACCGAAGAGAGAGGAGAAGATATGCCACCAGAGTGCGGCCAGAGCAACGCTCTCGACGCCATGTGTGTTATCTAGCTGAACAATCTCCATCGGAGTATGAAGTTAGCTCCTCAGGGAGTGAAAACCGAAGGAAGGCATATGTATATGCCTTGGGCAACACAGTGGCCACAGAACACAGTCCCACATTAATCATAAAGCTAAATTAAAGACCCACCAAATTTGTTATCGACACCGGTAACAGTAAACGTGATTAGTGAGAAGGTCTTTGAAGAACAACCCCAACGTCTGAAACTGAACCCCGCCACCGCAGAAATCTATGCCCATGGGGCCACCACGCCGCTCAAATCCACAGGACAATTTGAGGGTTCATGCAGATATAAAGGACAAGAAAAGAAAGTGTTAATACACGTACTGAAGACTGGCAAAGAAAGTGGATGTGTCCTAAATTTCAAGACAGCCATTGAAATGGGTCTAATACATGTGCTCTACAAGATCATGGTCCAGAAATGCATAGACCCTGTGCACATGATAAAGAACCTATACCCCAAGTTATTTAAAGGCATCGGCAAGCTCCGTAACAGACACATAAAGCTGCACATTGATGAGTCAGTGCGACCTGTAGCACAATACTATAGGGACATACCAGTGAACATCCAAAAAAGGTCGAAGATGAGCTGCATAACTCCTGGAACAAGTCATTAGCGAGCCAGCAACGGGTCCCACCATGTGGGTCTCGCCGATTGTCCCAGTGCCAAAGAAAGGTTCTGAAGCAATAAGACTGCATAGACATGCGACAGCCGAACCAGGTGATTCTAAGGGAAAGACACATGGCTCCATGTATCACTGATATGATACATCTACTAAAGGGGGCCAAAGTCTTCTCCAAGCTGGACTTGAAGAAGGGTGACCACCAGCTGGTCCTAAGCCCGTAAAGTAGGAATATCACAACGTTCATCACCCATCTGGGATTGTAATGCTACAAAAGGTTGAGCTTTGTGGTCTCCTCAGCGGCATAGATTTTTCAGGCAGAATTCCACAACATAATCAAGCACATTCCGAACTGTCCGAACTAGTGACGACATACTGGTATTTGGAACCGATGTCGGAAAGCATGACGAAACATCGGCCAAGGTGTGCATGGCCTTGGAAGCTGCCAACCTCGCGCTCAACCAGGAGAAGTGCTAGTTTAGGAAAAACACCCTATGCTTCTTTGGACACGTGTGTTCTGAAAATGCATGACACCTGAGCCCGACAAAGTAGCCGCACTCAATGAGACATCACCACCCACTAACATCTCGGATCTCAGGTCCTTTTTAGGCCTCGCAAGCCACTGTACCAGATACATTAAGGACTTTGCCACTGTCAGCGAGCCCCTCCGAGCCCTGACCAAACATAACATAGTGTTCAACTGGTCAGAAAACTGCCAACGGGCTTTCAAACACATTCGGGAGAGGTTGGCCAGAGCGCCAAAACATGTCATACTATGACTCCGACAGAAAAACAGAGCTCATCGTAGATGCAAGTCCAGTAGGGCGAGGTGCTATCCTGGCCCAGATAGATGACAAAGATCCGACACAAACACACATTGTTGTGTACGCCAGCAGGAGTCTATCTGCCACAGAACAGGCCTATTCTCAGACAGAGAAAGAAAGCCTTCCAGTGGTGTGGGCATGAGAACATTTTCACCTGTTCCTCTACGGCAAACCGTTTAGAGTTGTGACTGACCACCAAGCACTCCTGTTCCTCTACGGCAAACCACAGGCCAAGATGCCACCCTGTATCGCGAGATGGGGGCTGCGCCTACAGGACTACACATTCAAAATCAACCAGAGGCCTGGAAAGGAAGAAAACCCTGCATACTTTCTGTCCCGACATCCCTGCAAGGAGTGCACACCAGAACCCTCGGTTGCGGATCGCTACCTGCTCTACCTGATTCAAAAGGCAGTGCCCGAAGGCATCCAACCCGCGCAGCTGGCGCAGGAAGTGGAGGCAGACAGATCGTGTGCAAAGGGCTTCGATCTGGCCAATGGAGGAGAGCCAAGGAAAGAAGCCGTCTCGAATTTGAAAAGGTAAGCCTGGAAGTCGACAGAGTCTTAAAGGGCAAGGAGGAGTTAGCACTCTCTGATGACAATTTGCTGCTGAAAGGCCACAAGGTAGTCCTCCCCCCACCTCCCTAAAAAGGAAGGTGATAGAACTGGCCCACGAGGGGCATCGTGGTGTGGTCTCCACGTAGCTGATGATGGTTTGGTTTCCGCAGCTGGATTCCATGGTCAAGGAACTCCTGAAACAATGCACCACATGCTGTCTGCTGACGTTGAATCGTCATCCTGCGAATGTCCGAACTCCCAGGAGGTGTATGGAAGGCCATGGCAGCAGACTTCTTTGGCTGGCTGTCATGGACAAATACTCGAGATGTCCTGAGGCCCAGATAATATCGTCAACAGCTGCTCACCATGTCATACCGGTGCAAGACCGCATATTCACGCCCTATGATATGATATGATATGATAGGTTATTTATAACGCGCTTAATACCCTGAGGTTTCTAAGCGCGGACTTGGGGATCGAACCTGTGTTGCTCTGTGTCGTCTTGCTTCCAAGGCGAGAACGTTGCCGCTGAGCTATCCTCCCGAGCCATGGTGTCCCTCAGCAGGTGAAGACGGACAATGGGCCGCCATTTAGCGGGCACAGCTTCAGCAAATTCAGCGAGTACATGGGGTTCAGGCACCACAAGGTCACACCATTGTGGCCTCAAGCCAATGACATGATTGAGAGATTTATGGCGAACCTGAAGAGGGCACTACAGGTGTCGAGACTTACTGGACAATCCTATGAACAGGTGTTACACCAATTATTGAGGGATTACAGGAGCACACCCCACAGCACCACTGGGAAAACACCTGCAGAAATCATGTTTGGAAGAGACATCCAAACTCGCATACCCCAGGTCTGTCTTCAAGAGGGCTGGTCGCCCCTAGACCCTGAAGTGAGGGAAAGAGATCAGGCCGCGAAGGAACACATGAAGGAATATGCTGACGGTCGCCGACAGGCTCGATATACCCACCTCGAGATAGGGAATGTGGGGCAGTCAAACAACCCCAGACCCACAATCATAAGGCTGCGTTTTCACGATGAACCACTCATCATCACTGAAAAAAAAGGTTCCATGATAACCACCCAAGGAGACCGAGGTGCGGCCACTCGTAACTCATCACACTTTGAGAAGATTCCACTGACAGGATCACCGCCTCTAAGTGGAAGAGTGGAAATACCCTTGACTACTTACCCGTTGACCCCTATCAAGGAGATTGTGAGGATTAAGAGATATCTGATATGGAGGAGGTCAGTGGCAGATCCAGAACCAGTGAACTGGCCGAACCCTATAACTCTCGACCCCAGAGAGCCAGAAATAGGCCTTGCCGCCTCAGAGGAAATGGCCTAGTGAACCATGTTTCCATGGGTTACTACCCACGTTCGGTATCTGTTTAAATTGGGGGTGGGGGGTATCATGTTGACGTTCTTGTGTTGGGATGGTGGGAGGCCGGGAGGGAAGTGATGCACGGGGGACGGGGCTGAGGAGGTTCGAGAAGGAAAGGAATAAATGCAGACGTTATTATATGCAGCTCCCGTGTCGGTGCCTCCTTTTAGCGCTGCACTAGGTGCGCAAGGCAGACCAGGTCGCCCACTTCAATGTGCAGGTCACAGTGGTCTTAAAAAAAACGTGTTTCTGCTGTCACGCATCTTGGGCAAAGTCTTTTTCAAGCCAGGCACTCCCTGCTCCTGGTCAGGATGAGGATGCTGGGAGTGGGGGAAGAGGGACGGGCTCGCAGAGAGTCCGTTCACCACTCACATGCTTGCCTCAAAAGCCTCAAAGTCCAGTGTTGGTGGAGGGTGATCCAGTTGAAGCCAATTCTGTCAAACAATTCCCTGGTGTTACTGCCATGATGTCAGCCCAAAATCAGTTCAATAATCGCACAGCAGTGGTCTGATGGATGCCTCGTGTGTATTTCAAATAACTCATGTCAGTGAAGCTAGGCACGTTCATGAAAATATACTCGTTATGATACTATCGTCCAAGTAATGAGTACTTACGGTGCCCCAGAACGTATAACTAGCCAAGCCCCCACAGTAAGCAACATCAAAACAACAAAATACTAGCATGGACAATATTGCAGTTGTTGGTACTTCAAGGGACTTACATTTCACATGTTTAAAATCAGCCTATTATTAATACAAGAAGAGTTGTGTTACTGAAATAGCACAATTAACAAATAATGTCACAGCTATTTAATTTGATTGGAGATACAGTTTCCTAGTTCATCAAGAAGAACACGTTACTCTCTTACCTGGTAACTGTCAGGCTTTCTCAAATCTGATGTTGTCCCCGGAAGCTGCTGAACCCCCGCAGTCCCCTTTGGATGCTAACCTCTTAACTGGTATCAAACAGTTCAGTTGAGAGCACCCTCAAGGGAAAAGGGGAAAATGGGACAAAATAATAAACTTCAGGTTTTGCTCAGCTTCTTTATCTGTCAACCTGTTGGTAAAAATAACAACAAACTCACTTTAGTCACTAACCTTTGAATTCCTTGGCTCTGACTTCTCTTTATAAATTTAAGTAAATAAACACGCCACCATACCTGATTATCCTCTGTGAATAACGTAGAGAACGTGTGTGAATTCCACTGAAGAAAACATAAAAATAGAGTCTCAGATGCTCTTACTAGTTTCTTCAATTCGGTTTTGAAAAACTGCAAATCTCTCTCAGTTTAATGAGTTTATCTTCAAGCAGTTCAACTGTCTTTTACCCAAACAACCCGCTGGAAATATTATACATGTAGTTTGTATTGGTTTCTAACTTCAACACAAATTCCAAAAATGACACTCTAGCTATTCAATTTAAAATTGTTTGTTTCCTGAATGTATAAAAGTGTTCATTAATTGGATTTATTGCTTGCAAAGATGATCGCTCATAAAAGAAGCGTTCCTTTAACCAGAATATGCGCATGCGTGAAGATATTGTTTACTCCTTCTAAAATGGAAGCGCACATGAACAAGGAATTGAGTTCAAAAATGAAACTGGCATGGGCGCATGCGTAAAGGAATAGTATTCCCCTCTTCTTAATATGAATTGTTCAAACATGAAAGAAGAAATTCCTCAGTTCCGGACACTAATCCTTGAAGAGGCAGCCCAGTGATGATCACGCGCCAGGTTAGAATGTTAGTAAATTAAACATAACGCCTCGGAGTCGCGTGGCTACCACACAGTCACTTGCGCAGACAGTGTAAGATTTCTAACGCTAGTCCGACGCTAAGAAAAGCACTGTTACCGTCAAAAGGTACAATACTCAATAATATTTTATACGGCCGAAAAAACACACGACGCTAAAATGATAAACAGACCTCCACACTCCAACTTGCCAGGTGCAAAAAATGTGACGCAGTTCAATAAATTTAAATACAGTTCTAGAAGTTCAAAAATAAATTCTTGAAAGAACGAAATGAACTACTATTTAAACAAAAACTAAGAAAAACAGGAACACGTTAATTAATGGTTTTGATATTTAACTCCTGCTTGAAAATCATAAAATTCCATAAAAGATAATGAATTCACTTAGCTTGCTTCTTTCTTTCACCGGAGCGTTTTCTAAGTTTCTTCTTAAATCTCCAACACTTTCCTGGTCCAAATAACTAATTTTAGGCACAAGGGCCTAACTAAAGTTTTCTAAATCTTAAGAGCTTCACACATAAGACCTTCCAGCTGGGCTTCTGACAATGAAAGGCGGTTTAGAATGTTCCAACAATGCCTTTCTTTTACTTCTGACCAATCACTGATCCTTTTGGAATTCTCCATTTTGACTTGGGAAGCTCTCCACACTCTGCACAGAAAGTTAAGGCCTAAACCATACTTTATGTTAATCATATCCTCATTACACCACATTCATCCAAATCCCACGAAACCTGACAGTAACGTTCTTTCGATGGGATGGTCCGACGATGTATTCCATATCTTTGACAGTAATCACCACAGCTGTGCTGCTTCGGAAAATGTTCGGCGTCTGCGTCCTATGTCGATGATGTCGATGCGCTGTCCCCGAGCACCTTGTCCGATGGCACCCGATGTGATAAGTAGGACGCACGACGCCCGTAGCCTCAGTTGTAGTTTTTTCCCCCAGAACGTGTGACACCAGTCTTCTGCCAGTCAGACACACAAGGCCTTGCAGAAACGTAAGCTGCAATTGCATAAGAAATTCTGCAGCAGGGAAGGTAGGGAGGGAGCGATATGGAATACGTTGTCGGACCATCCCATCGAAAGAACGTTATCAGGTAAGAGAGTAACTTGTTCTTCCAGGGGATTGGGTCCTCCAACGTATTCCATATCTTTGACAGACTCCCAAAGCAGTACGAAAGCAAGGAGGTGGGAAAATAATTTAGAACACAAATTTAGCATGCCCAATCAAATTGTGGAATAAAGGACTGCCTTGCCAAAGGCCAGATCCTGTCCTCGGATGGAATCGAGGGAGTAGTGACATACAAAAGTATGTACAGAAGCCCAGGTGGCTGCATCACAGATGTTGCAAATAGGAACACCCCTATGTAGGGCAGTAGATGCAGCCATACCCCTGGTAGAATGGGCCCGCAAGCCAGCCGGTGGGTCCTTACGCGCCAAGCGGTAACACTCAGAGATAGCCAAAATAATTCAACGAGACAAAGTCTGTTTCGTCACAACTTGTCCCAAACGCTTTCCAGCGTAACCAATGAGGAGTTGATCGTCCACTCTGACCCGGGACATGCATGAAATATAAAAGCTCAACGCTCTCCTAGGATCAAGCCTATGGAGCCTCTCCTCTTCCTTACAAGGATTCGGAGGAGGATAGAATGCCGGAAGAACAACCTTCTGGCCCAAATGAAATTCCGAAACCACCTTCGGAAGAAAGGAAGGACGAACTCGAAGGACATGCCTGTCCTTATGAAACACAGTGAAGGGTGGCTTAACTGAAAGTGCCTGTAACTCACTCACTCTGCAGGCGGAAGTAACCGCAACCAAAAACACAGTTTTAAGAGTTAACAGTCTCAAAGGGCAAGAATGCAAAGGCTCAAATGGAGCACCCATAGGAAACTTAAGAACACGGTTCAAATCCCAACCGGGCACCAGAAAAGGTGACGGAGGGAACACATTAGTGAGCCCTTTCAAAAACTGAAAAATTAAAGGAATCTTAAAATAGGAACATTCTTCAGACGAGCGCTTAAATATGGGCAGTGCCGCCAGGTAACCTTTAATGGTACCCACTTGCAAGCCCCTGTGGGCCAAAGAAAGCAAAAAAGACAGAACCATGGGAATGTCACATTCAAAAGGATCCACACCAGTCGCAGAATTTATGCCAACGGCAACGGTACAGAGACTTTGTTGCCGGCCGTCTGGACGAGAGCAACACCTGCAACACGTCTTCAGGGAGGTCCCAATCTTTATACCTCAACCTTTCAGAAGCCAAGCGTGAAGGTTGAGGGATCTGACCTCTGGATGGAGAACCTGACCCCCCCCCCCATGAGAGCAGATCGTCTCGGTAGGGAAGACGACGTGGAGGGCAGATGGACAAGTCGAGAAGGTCCGGGTACCACATCCTCCGGCCCACCCCGGAGCAATGAGGATCATCCGGGAACCGAACCTCTGCAGTACTTGCGGGATGACAGGGACTGGAGGAAACGCATACAGCAGTGGGAATGACCACTCCACCACAAACGCGTCTCCTAAGTCTCCTTTTGAAGGAAATTCCCACGAGCAGAACCTTTTGCACTTCCGGTTGACACTGGAGGTGAAGAGATCCACTTGAGGTGTCCCCCAAAGGGCGAAGATCTCCAGGAGAATCTCCTGAGCCAGCTCCCACTCGTGAGAGATCGTGCTCTGCCTGCTCAGAGCGTCCGCCGTCTCGTTGTCGTCTCCGGCCAGATGAACAGCCGAGATCGAAACTTCCTGCTGGATGGCCCAGAACTCAAGCTGCATCGTCTCCCTGCACAGAGGAAGTGACCCTGCCCCCCCCTTTTTGTTGAGGTAGTGCATGGCCACCATGTTGTCCGTCAGGATCAGGACACTCTTTCCTCGCACAGTCGGCAGAAAAGCCTTCAGGGCTAGCCTGACAGCCCTCAGCTCCAACAGATTGATATGGAGTCTGGACTCCGACGGAGACCAACGACCGCTGACTGTCAAATCGTTGGCATGAGCTCCCCATCCCGTGAGCGATGCCTCCGTCACGATCGTCACCTCCGGCCAGGGAAGCCAAAACGGAGCCCCCTTCATCAGATTGCCTTCGACGGCCCACCACAGAAGGTCCTGGGTGACCGAGGGCGGCACCTGAACAGGGTCCGACATCCCCGGGGATGTGTCGAGTACTGCTCCGATGTACTGGAGCCGCTGTGTTGGCGTCAAATGGGACTTCTTTAAATTGAGGGAGAAGCCCAGCTTGTGAAGGGAGAGGCAGGCGACGGACAGATGATCCAGGACTTGCTCGGGAGAGCTCCCCCTGATCAACCAATCGTCCAGGTAGGGGTAGACATGAATCCCCCGTTTCCTGAGATGTGCTGCCACCACCACCATGAGCTTGGTGAAAACCCTTGGGGCGGAGGTCAATCCGAACCACAGGACCCGAAACTGAAAGTGCGAGTCGCCAACCGCGAACCTCAGGTACTTCTTGTGCTTGGGATGGATCGGCATATGGAAATGGAAGTAAGCGTCCTTGAGGTCGAGAGACACCAACCAGTCCTGAAGTTGAAGGGCCTGGAGGACTTGAGAGAGAGTAACCATCTTGAACTTGTCCTTCCGGAGGAGTTTGTTCAAACCGCGCAAGTCCATGATGGGTCTCAATCCCCCGTCTTTCTTCAAAATCAAAAAATAAGGGGAATACCATCCCTTGTTCTTCTCCGCTACAGGCACCAGTTCTATGGTGCCTTTCTCGAGCAGGGCTTGAATTTCCTGCGCAAGGAGCGGATCCGGACTCTTCAAAGAGAGGTTCCCAGGTGGATTGTCGTGAGGCCTCTCCCGAAAGGGAAGACAGTAGCCATGGGTTATGATCTCCAAAACCCACACATCTGAAGTAATGGCATGCCACTCTACAAGATGCTGCGCCAGCCTTCCCCAAACCGCCGAACCATGGGACATGGCCTCATGACTGAGTGGTAGCGGCTGCGGCGTTGCCTGAGGGCAAAGAGGCAACTGCCCGAGCGGCTTTGGCACCTTGAGTACCCTGTTCTCCACCTCTGGTACTCCTACGGTGGCCTCTTTGACTGACAGCTCCTCTTGCTTTACTGAAGGATGAGTAATAACAAAAGGAACCTCCCCTCCATTGTTGTCCCCTAGGACGAAAAGGCGGAGGTTGTCGAACTGCAGCGCCCAACGACTTCGCTGCAGCTTTGGAGGTCTGCAACCTCTCAAGGCTCTCGTCAGCCTTGCTGCCAAAAAGATGTTCACCGTCAAAGGGCATGTTGAGGAGCCGGGACTGCACATCAGGAGCGAACCCCGACTTCCGCAACCACGCAAACCTGCGTATTATGGTGCTCGCCGCCATGGACCGGCAATCTGCCATGTCCAAACCCGACTGAACGGCCTCACACATAGCATCCTTGCCATCCTGGACCATAGAAAGGAAACCATCCCGTTCGACCCCTTCAGGAATATGTTCAGCCGCTAATGCAACACAGTTCCACAGAGTGTGTGTGAAACGAGACAAGGCACATACGGAGTTGGCCGCCTGAAGCGCCATACCCCCTGAAGAAAACACTTTCTTCGCCCAGCCATCAAAACGTTTGTCGTCCCTATGCGGAGCGATGGTAGGATACGACGCCTGCTTTGCCGGGGCCCTAGCCGCCTGCACCACCAAACTCTCTGGAGTTGGGTGCCTGGCAGGGGTCGCTACTGACTGGACGGTATTTTCGCGACAAAGACTTGCCCACTGCCGGGAGACTCTCCGGATCAGTCCAAGCCGCTGCCACACTTCTCTGCAGAGCCATATGAAACGGCAGTACCGGGTCAGTGGGGGGACCAAGATCGAGGATGTCCGTAAGATCATCCTGAACAAACTCCCCTGGGGAGCCGACTATCCCAAGTACTCGGTGACCCGAGACATAAGGCGCCAGTATGAAGAATCGGCATGAGTGCCAGGCTGAGGCCTACAAAACTCCACCTCCGGAGAGGTGTCCAGTCCACTGGCATCATGCAGTGACTGCCTCAGGTCTTCAAATGGACTATGGCCCGAGAGAAGCTCATCTGGCACCGTATCCGGAACCAAACCCTCATCAGAGCCCTCATCAACCTCTGAAATGTACTCCAGGCGGTTAGAGGAAGGCACCTGGGGACCAAAGCTATGCCTGACCTTAGCCAGATCCTTTCTAGGGGCTTCCCCCATGCCACGGGGCCCCTCCGACACCACCACCACGAAAGGCATCGAGGGCGCCGAACGAATCGGCGCCGGCGTCGAGAGAATCGGCGCCGGCGTCGAGAGGATCGGCGCCGGCGTCGAGAGGATCGGCGCCGGCGTCGACTTCAGCCGCAGCACCGCCAGCGTCGACACAGGCCTCGAAGCCAGAGCCCTGAGCGTGTGCTTCGACGACCTAGGCGCCGACAGTGTCGACGACCCCCTCAGAGGCAGAGCCTCGAGGGAGGCCGTCGACGACCTCGGCGCCACAGGCGTCGACGACTTCCTCGAAGACTGCACAGGATCACGCGGTCTCAAGCGCATCGCGGACCGGGACCTGGAACGGGCATGGCGAGAATGGTTACACTTGTCCGAGCGGGACCTCTCCCGCGAACTGTGCCGACCACCCGAGCCCGAAGGCGTGCGAGCGGTGTCTCTCGACCGATCACGACCGACCCCACTCGGAGGCGCGGACGGACCGGTGCCCTGTGATTCGAGAATCGCTAACATCTTCTTCCCGAAGGAAGCCTATTCCTCCGGTGTCGCTTGCATGGTGGGATAAGCGACCTGCCGACGGGCGGAGTCCTCGGAAGAGGACGGGGAAGGCGACACATGCCGGCGCTTCCGGGAATGCGTCGAAGAGGCAGAGGAGTGGCGAGACCGACTCCTGGAAGGAGACCCACTGGACCTCCGACGATGAGGCGGAGAGTCGCATCTCGAATCATCCGTCGAAAGCCCCGCAGACCTCGACTTCCGGGGCTTAGACACCCTACCTACCGACAACTTCTTCTTGCGCTCCCGCAAGGCCTTGGCCGTGAGCGACTGGCAGTTGACACAGTCGTCCATGTCGTGAGCCTCCCAAGGCACCAGAGGCAGACGTCATGCAAGTCCGTTACCGACATCTTGGACCCACAGTCCCCGCATTTTTTAAAGCCCGGACACGGGGTTGAAAAAGAGGTAGACATCGTCACAAACAGGCTTTTTCACAAAACCGAACAGGTTCAAAGAACCGAGAAGATTACAACAGAAACTCCAAAAAATCGAGGCGTACCGAGATTCATGAAGCGAACACGTTCGCGGAAAAAATGGAACTGAGGCTACAGGCGTCGTGCGTCCTACTTATCACATCGGGTGACGTCGGCCGTCGGAGGAGGTCCTCGTGGATGGCGCATCGACGTCATCGACGTAGGACGCAGAACATTTTCTGAAGCAGCACAGCTGTGGTGATTACTGTCAAAGATATGGAATACGTCGGAGGACCCAATCCCCTCAAAATGGGAAATACCTTCGACACAGGAAGCATGTGTTTTACCTATATTTATTTTCATATGTTTAAAAAACGTTGGTGCCGTTAAGACTCGCGTGGCATCTGTGAGAAAGCTAGCAGTCACAGGTTCAAATCTCAGCAGCGTTGACTCAGCCCCTAGTGCTTTCGAGGTCGATAATTGGATTACTGTTGAGTTGGGTACAATCAATACCCATGGCAGATGACAGCCTGCAACATCCGAATAAAAGCCCGGAAATAATGTCCTTATTACAGGCTAGTTGTGACATCACAACTAACCTGTAATAAGAACATTGCATCATAACTGTTCTGTAATCAGTTAGTGCACGTCACAATGCCTGCTGCTTGAGCCATTTCATTTTCATTTTATTGAATTCAGAGCACCTTTTTCCAAAGGCGCTGAACAAAGCATATAAAAAAGCAGTACAATCATGATAAAATGTAAACATGGGTAAAAACAGAAGAGGGAAAAGCAGAAGAATGAACTGACAAGAGAAGATAAAAGATGATTTTTCAGGTCTGATTGGAAAATACAAAGAGAAGAGGCAGCGCGAAGAGCGAGGGGAAGGGAGTTCCAATGTTTGGGAGCTAGAAGAGCAAAGGAGCGGAAATGAGAAGAAGCACAGGGTGGTTTTGGAACAGTTAAGAGAAATACATTCTGTGATCTGAGAGAGTGAGATGGAACATAGAATGAAAGTAAAGAAGAACGATGAGGGGGGCCAGTCCATGGGTACATTTAAAGACAATTGAGAGAAAGTGGTAGAGGAGATGGGATTCAAAAAGGAGTATTGAACAAGAAAGTAGAGAAGATGTAATAGAGGACAGAGCGGGTAAAGAAAAAAGGAGACGAATCGAGGTGTTATAAACCGAGCGTAATGGGGGAGAAGATGTGAGGCAGGGAGACCAAGCAATAGACATGAGCGGTAATCAAAGCGAGAGAAGACGTTTTGTGATCATGAAAAGAGAGACGGGGTGATAACAGCGGATGTTGAAAAGTGAATAACGACAAGAACGAGCAATAGAAGAGATGTGTAGAGAGAAGGGTCAAAAGTAACCCCCAAGTTACGCGTGGATAGTGAAAAGGAAAAGAGCGAACAAAGAGGAAGAAAGACTAGGAGGAATAGTAGAAGCAGGAAATAACAACACCTTGGTTTTAGAAGGGTTAGGATGGAGAAAATGAGAAGACATCTATTTTAAAACAGCAAAAAGACAGAAACAGTAGAGTGTTAAGCAGACTCAAAGGAGGAAAAGGAGAAAAAGTTCTGGCAAAAAAAAGCCAGCAAAGAGCAGAGGCGAATTCCAGCTGTCACTACAGCACTTAATTAAAGCTCCGACAAGCCAGTGAGACTTTAGTTAGAGCCAGACAGGTAGCTGTTTATAGTAGAATGTTTAATTTGTGCACTGCTGGAGTTTAACACCTGTGAGCAAACATCTACAGGTTATTGCTTATTTTAAAGCACAAAGTTAAAACGGTTTTCCGATGCATATTAATAAAGTGCCTACATTTTCTTTCTGCACCACATTTGGAGCTGCATATGACCTGTTTTAAAATCCTAAAGCAAGATAATAGTATACTAAAAACCTGGAACAGTCTCCTGATTCTCTCTTTCCCCTCTGTTTTCTTTCTTTCTCCTTTACCCTGCAATGTCTGCTTTCGTCCTCCTCGCAGCCCTACTCTGTTTCCCTTCTTCCTTCCTCTCATGTTTTGCCTCTCTAACCACTCTCTTTCACCTTGTCTCTTTTGCTCCTCTTCCTACAATTGTCACCTTTACCATTTTGCATCTCCTCTCCCTCTCTGTCTCTTCGCCTCTTTCCTGCTCTGTTATACTCTTTCTGACTCCCATTCACTGTTCCTCTGTCCTTCATTTCTCTCCTATTCAGTCTCCCCTTTCTCTCTGCCATTCTGACTCTGTTTTTTCAATCCCTTTGGGTTAACTTTTTATCTTTTCTTCCTCGGATTCTGTCTCTCCTCTCCTTCCCATTCGTTTTTCTTTTCTATCCAATCTGTCTTTCCGGTGTCTCCAATATTCTCGCTGTTCCATCTCTGTCTGTCTCTCGCTGTCCTGTTTTGTCTCAGGTTTTCTCTCCCTCTATTCGTAGATCTCTTTCTCTCTTTCTAGTCCTGTCACAGAGTGGATACCACAGAACACACAACACATTGGGATGTTCAACGCATATTTATTTACTCTCAGTTGCAAATAGTTGTGATGATGCCTGTTGGATGTGCAAACAATTCAAATTGGGAGAATCTATGACAACCATGACAAGATGCCGGAAAAATAGGAACTCCAGTGAAGGGCCTTTGCTAAAAGGGCCTGTTCTCCTAACTCCAATGTCAAGTTCTTGTTCTAATTCCCAAGGTTCCTGGGAGTCCACATCCAGGATAACATACATCAAATCGCTCACAGCCTATGCAAAACTTTAAGTGCCACTTCTTGGACTTGGCCTTGGCTAACCATGCTGACGTAGAGGAGTCTTTCGCGACACTGAAGCCTGGATGAACTTTTAAACTGGCGAACTGTAACTGTCCCCACTCTTGCCCAAGGGGTCTCTATCGTGATTTACAGAAACAATACCTATAGCTCTCCCCCTCTTGACTTGGTAATCTCAGTAGGATTCCCCCCAGACCTAGGTAGTTGCCAGGCTGCAGTAAGTATAAACATACACACACACACTCTTTTTTAGAAGCATGCAAACTTGTTTATTGAGCTCTGGTGGAGGATTTGCAGCTACCGTCAGTACCTGGGCTGGAAACCCCCAGAAGGCTACTTGGGTCAAGGCTTTCTATTAAAGCCTTTCCAATAATCCTTGAACCATCTACAGTTTGACGCACTTGGCTTAGCCACCACCTGTTCTACAGCTCTCTCAATGTGGCTTATTTGGCCTGGCTAGCTCAGGTTCTTCCTCTCAGTTATCACACATACACTCTGGAATTCCATCCTCAGTTCCACACGAGACTCGACTTATTTGCGAGTGTTTTTGACTGAACAAATGACATTACAATATTCATTTTGTAGCAGAGGCAGTATACTAGCTGAACATACATACTGTCTCAACAGGTTTGAGAGACAGTATAGAAGAGAAAAAAGGTGAAAAAAGAAATAACAACATGATAGTGATGAAGCGTAAAACACCACGAATATTGTGATGAGCGCTCGCTTTGACATCCGTGCAGAGCCTGCTAACGCAGGTTCGAATCCCGGCGGGGCCAAACTCAAACTCAGTCTTTCATCCAAGCTCGATAAATGAGCACCACACACCGTGGCTAATATTAAGCAGCGCTCAGATACCTAAGGGTTCGTAGCACTCTATAAGTGCCAAAATTATTATTATTATTGCTATTATGCATTTAATTGATGCTTGCACAGTCAGATTTGTTTCAGCTAATAATGAAGGAAGAGACGCAAGAACGCAAATGAGTGGTGTATTCCCTGGATGAAACTAATACTAAGGTTAGTAAAGCCATGAGGCTGTAGCATAACGAAAGAAAGTAAAAACAAGATCTTTACCAATTAAACTGTTGATTTATTTTTATTTACAGTTTGGGAATAATTTATTAGGGGTAGCCTTATGGAATTATTTCTCTGAAAACTAAGACTGTGTCCTGATGAAGGTGTGGTAGAACTGTAGAGAACATGAAGGGTTGGACGTATTAATATAGATAGGCCGAAACACATTGTGTTGGCAAATTTCTTCAGAACAACATCCTTGGAAAGCAGGATTGAAACTTAGATATTGTACCTGTGAGGAGAAGTAATATATAACACTGAAATCTGACTGTTCAAACTGGGCGTTTCTTTCAGTATTAAATCAAGGATGAAGGTTTTTCTTCCATATA
Source organism: Ambystoma mexicanum (assembly GCF_040938575.1). Lineage (NCBI taxonomy): Eukaryota > Metazoa > Chordata > Amphibia > Caudata > Ambystomatidae > Ambystoma > Ambystoma mexicanum. Next base: position 999,510,665 of record NC_090935.1, on the reverse strand, counting down.
TGAAATATGAACAATTTAAATTAGGAGTACACAGTGTTAAGAAGGTCTCCTCAAGTAATAAACTGAGACTAGCATGTCCTGAATAAACAGCTTTGCACATTTGCATATTTATCACTTTAGATACTAACCCCAAAGCACTTGAATCGCATTGTTCTGCACATATTAGCTAGTATTACACATGTTATTGTTCTGTATGTATATGTAAAAGTTTGTCTTTGTATATTGGGAATTATTTTGGAATTGTCTTTAATCATGTTTTTTATGAATTGAATTTTGCAACAGTGTTTTTTAATTATGAACAGATGGTAAATATTCTGTGTGGGCAAGTTGACCAATGTCTATGCCTCAGGTCTACTAAATGTGATCCAGGAGGGGGCGGTATCCTACCATGTGTTTGTGGTATATATTGGTTGGTAACACTACAATGACAATCTTTCCCCCCCCCAAACCATCGTGGACGCCGACCATGTGGGCCTATAGTCCGTCCAGGTGCAAGTGGACAAAGCAGGCCTCCAGTGGCAGACTGCATACACCAGCCACACTCTCATTCCCACTGAGCAACGCTACTTGCAGAGAAGGTGGCTCTGGCATTCCTTTCGGGATGCCGTCACTTTCAGCTGTATTTATATGGACTACTAGCCCTTCTTCCCCATCAAGTTGGGCTCTGCTCCGAGACATCCACTTAGACTGGCGGGCTGCCTATTGCAGATGCAGGATTATGGGGTTCACACTGCAGTACCGCATGGACACAGACAAGCCAGTGGCATACTTATCGAGCCATCCACCACCTTTTCTGGATCAGGGGAGTTTACATTGCCCATGGTGAACATGATTACACGGTATGAAGTCTTAAGATCGACATCGATTAGATAGACAGGGCTAAAAGATCAAAAAATGTTTGGTCGACATGCATTAAGTTTGACCTTACTTAATTTAGGATAGTCAGAGAACAGGTGATGTAAAATGATATACGGGAAGGAGGTGACGGGAATGGGACATGGGCGTGGGGGGTGAAATCCCCATACAAATTGGAAGGCTTTCAATTAAAAATAGGTCTGTCAACCTTAATGAACGTCAACCAAAAAGTGGCTATCTTTTGCTTGTTTCTAATGGATGTCAACCAAAAGATCTACATCTGTTTATGCGAGCGGCTGTCCAGGAGACTCTGTTGCTCCAATCGATTGTGGATTCTTTCCCGTGACACCAGAAGATTCCACAGTACATTGAAAACGTGTGGCATTGTCAGTGGAAGGTCATCGGTTTTGCCTACATAGGGCACCAAGTGGCATGCAAGATGAAAACTTGCCTCAGGGAAAAGGCCTGAACCTGGAGAGTGAGGTAGGACAGGTGATAGCTCGATGCACCTGCTGTGAAGCATTGGCTGCAAACTCGCGTCCATGACCGACTGAGTCCTTAATCAGGAGTAATGCTCCTTGGCAAGACACCAGCGTCGAGTTTGAAACCATACGGCAAAACACTTATTTCATGGTCGTCCTCCAGATTTCCTCAACACCATTTCCTTGCTTCCACTGTGGCAGAGCATATCATTCCTTTCCAGGAGGAACATTTTGCAACACATGGCATTTTGCAGTCCATTCCATCAGACAATGTACTCCCTTCCTTCAAAAGCAGGGAATGTATGTATTTTCTAGCCTTCTACAGGGTGACACGCAGGTGAATCACTCCACTGCAGGTCCGTGCAAATAGGGTTGTGAAACGGTAAAGAGGTTTATGCAGACATTAAAATTTGAATAGGCATGAGAAGGGTGACCTGCTACAGCAGGCGCTATCGACCTTCCTCATGTTCTTCAGAGCATCCCTGCATTCCATAACAGGGTAGCAGCTGCTGAAGCTTTTCTCAATCGCAAAGTCTGTTCTATCATACCAGAGAATGCATCCAAGACTCTACGGACCATGAATGCAGAAGAAGTTGATCGCTGACTGAGTCCAACAAAAGATAAAAACAGAGGCTACACCTACAGACCTCCTCTGTTGGTAGGAGGTGAGGTGCTGCTCCGTAACAGAAACCCTGGCCACAAATTGAGCCTACCCTTTGAGACTGTGTGGTGGACAGTGAAGTCTGTGAAAGCCTCTAGAGTTACCAAATAGCAAAAGGACAGCTGGATAACAGGCAACAAATGTTGGATGGCAAGCTACGAACGATATCTCCTATGACAATGTTGATGAGCCAGCAATGAAGCTAGAGGACCTGCCTGTCGACTACCAGCTTGAAGCTGAAGTACATGAGAGGAACCAAATGGCAGCAGAGGCCTTTACTCTGGAGCCGCAGACCGACCAGAATACTTTCACAACTGTTCCTCATGTCACCAGCGCCTGCTATACACAGGCAGAAAAGGTAGAAGTCCTCCATCAAAGTAGCGGGAACTGTGTGTGAGTAAAATGTTCTTACTTGTTTTTTTATGGGTGATAAGAAATATTGTTGGATGAGGTGTCTGTGTGGCAGACATCGGGTGTCACTACTCCAGACCTTCAGATCTGGAATGTGAAACAAATGACCCGCCACCATTTGCCATGGTCAGTGTTTGAATAAGAAAGTCTCAGCATAGTTGTTCCTTTATGCACTCTTTATTCGGACCAGCCTCTGAGATGCACATTGGTAGGCACGGTTCTACAACAGTGTTCATTGCGCTAGGACTGACATATTTGTGGTGTTCCTGCACTGAAGAAACAAGAACAGCTGCTCATCTCCAAACTGCAAGCGCAGGCCCATATGATGTGTGCAAAACAAAAGAGGTGATGGCTGAAAGGTTTAGAATGAATCATAACCACTGGCATTGCTCTGGGTAACTCCCAGACCATCGTTCTTCGCCTGCTAAGCCATTACAAAAGGGGAAAGACCATATGCAAATCAGGCTTGGTTCCACTCCAAAAGGGGCAGTCCAGGCCAAACACCTAGGTCACATCCCTTCTACACGAGACCACAAGCATCCCCAGAAATGTTTCAGCCTCATTGGGCGTCATCAGTGAGGAGTAGATTGGGTCTCTAGGCCAACTACTACTAAAATTACTTTTCGAACCTGAGAAAGGTTGGGGAGAGTGAGACACTTCACCAACAGCCAGGGACTGGCAGAAACCATATTTGGAAAATCCTGTTAAGACAAGAACTGCCTTTTGTCCAGGGGAAGGGGAGTCACCCCTTTGGACCAAGAAGACATTTCCTTTGATTTAGTTAGCTTAGTGTGTAAGGGACAGATTTAGGATTTTGACACTGGAAATTGGGACATTTGCTTTGGACAATCTGACACCAGATATTGCAGCTGGGGTTAGGGAAACCCCTCTTAGAGTTAGGGCGAGATAGATAGCCTTTATTTTCTTTTCCTTTTTACCCTTGAATAAATGTGTGTAGCAAACACTATGACCCCTCCGGGCCAGACTCTTACTTCTTCACCCTTACACTGCCTTGACCTCTTTTCCAGCTGCATTTGTGAAGATGTCTGCAATAGCGGGTGTCTTGTTATCACCCATGGCTCGGATGAAATCAGTGAACTCTTTTACCCAATCTGTAGACGAGGCTCTTTGTCGTGTTGTGACTAGTGCTGGAAAGTTATGGCTTCCCGAGGAACGCAGCCCTGGTACCTACAAGTGTCGGGGCTTGGAGCCCACCATCAATCCCTTCCATCTCAATGTAGCCAACAGGGTGGATGCAGGTGCATTATTTTGGACAGAAAACGTGCAGGCAAGGTATTAGTGCTTCTATGGACGGTTGTATCAGAGTGTAGCTGGATGCCGTGTTAGAACTCGCCAGGAGACGCGCTGTCAGAAGGATGTGTTGGTACTGCCCCAGGGTTGTGTGGATGGAGGATGTTCTATGTAGTCGTTACTGTGGTGGCAGAGCTGGCCAGGTGAGACGTGTTGGGAGACTCTAATCCGCTGTCTGTGGAATTGGAGGAGCCACATATATGGATGGTTGGCTCTCCCGCCTGAGCTGTAATCTCTCCCTCATCTTCTTTATTCTTTATTTCTTATAATATTGCTCTCAGCTTTCTTTTTCTGTTGAGCGTGTGTGGAGTAGGTGCCTGGTCACGTGGCTACAGGCCCTCTGCTCAGCTTCTTGGGTTGCATTCATGCAGCCCTTCTGTGCGTGCCTGAGCGGTGGCGGCACACTGTCACTGGCGGTTGCTCTCTCTTTGCTCTTGGCTATGTATACGCTTTGCGCCTGACTGCCAGCAGCCTGCTGCTGCTGGGTGTTGCCAGTGTGCTTCAGTGGAGGCCAGCTAAGGAGTGTGTGTGATGCCTCTGGCGGCATACGCTTCATGCATTTTTGGGGGGTGCAGGGTCCTATTGATATATCTCCAAGACGTGTCAGATCGGCACAGGACCGCGGCACAGTGCGGTTTACAGTATCTCATTTACAGTTGTTCGAGGTTCTTGGAATGATGGGACACCACACAGGTAAAGATATTTACTTTACTCTTTATTATTTCCAACCTCTGTCTCTTTCTCCTCTCGTCCCCTTATTACCTACTCATTTCTCCTCCCTAGCACATTATCCTCACATATCTCCCACTGGTCCCAGCCTAAAAAGGACAGTGTCTCATATGCAACAACGTTGTCCAAGACCCTTCCGGCCTCCTCAAGGCATTGCCCTGAAAAGCAAAATAGTCCCTAAAGAGTAAACTGTGACCTGCTGGGCTCTATTAGGATGAACACACACCCTCACCAGTCTGTACACCTCAGCCTCCGTGGATAAAATCAACAATCAATAGACTAGTTGAATGAGGGCTTGAGCAAACATTTTAAAAATGGATTACCTCATTTCCCTCAAAAAGAATGGAAACAGGCCACATGCCTCCTTTCAAACCAACCATGCGTAACATTATGTGCGGCATCCCACAGGGATCCAGCCCCTTGTGTCGGGGGTTGCCTCCGGACTCACCAATACAGATTACAAAAGTAGTCAAAAAAGGAGTGTACGCAGGCAAGAAGTAACACAGGTTTATTGAAGGCTCAGACGTAGCTGGGAGCTATATTCAAACAGATCGCAGAATAGAACTGTGTGAAAGGGCGCTGTCAAAGAAACCCCCCTAACTGTAACAGTTTTATAAAACTCAAGCTAATTAACATTAGTAACTTTGCAACATGGAAAAATCTCCCTACACCAAGCTGATTGATGCTTGCACATTATACACTTATAGAAAAACATGCATTATGCTCTGTAATTGGGTCAACAAACCTTCCCACACCGCCCTAAATTACAATATGTAACATCACGATCCAACCCCAACCTCCCACATTATAATGATAATTCATTGAAACATTTGAGATGACCAGCAGATCTTTATTCATCTGTCCTGGTCATCTCATCTAAGTTCTCATAAGAAATGCTCTCTACCATGGCACTGTCAGAGCCCCCTCCCCTTTTTACAGTGCTACTCTCGCAATTGATAAGTGCACACTTTTTCACCAGGCAGAACTTGCATTAATATTACATTATTCCCCTTTTTATTTATTTATCAATAACTAACTCTTTGTGTGCCTCCCGTTCCCTTTCTGCTACTTTATATTTGTGAATCCACATTTTTTCCAATCTCGTCATGTCTCCCCTAATCTCCTCCCAACCACCCAGAGGTTCCCCCACCCATATACACCCTATTCCGTCCTTTAGGCATGAAATCCAAAATTGTTGATAGTTTTCTAAATCTGCTGGCTGTGTAAAGACCCACCCATCACGACCCCCTTCTTCATTTTCCCCAATTACCACCCTTCTTTTCAGTAGCCTTTTGATCGACACTTAAGGGTAACATCAACTGTACTTTTTTCTTGTTAGAATCTAATCAAAAAATGTTCTTAACGATGCAGAAGGTGACGAGAATGAGCACCAATGCGGGGACAGTTACTCGAAACAGTCCGGGAAGCCAGGTGGGAACCAATGCAAAAATGCTGTCCAACCAGCTACTTGGTTGCACTCCATTAACTTCACTGGAAATCTTTTCCTGGAGTGTCCATATCTCTGGTATGGCTGCTTTCCATGTTCCATTTGAAGCCTCTCCATCAGGTGTCATTGTGCAACATGTGCTCCTGAACTTAGCACACACCCCTCCCTCGATAGACATTATGAGGTCCAGCACATAAGTGTTCTGGAGGGCCACAGAGCGTAGCACCCTCATTACCTACTTAACTGCATACAAACGCTTTGCTGTTGAATTTGCCAATGGTAGCAGCTCATCTCTAGTGAGCTACAGCCACTTTGCATTGGTGGCGGCCTGCACTCCTAGGAACAGTAGTGAGGTAAAAAAACGTTGCAGCCAGAGAGAACAGTCTGAATTCACCAGGGATAGCGGCCAGGTCTTCTGCGCTTTTCTATGAAAACTAAGTGTTTGCCCGCTTCTTCCTTCGTATTGTTTTTCGTTCATCCTCTTGCTGTGCCATTTTTTCTTGCAACGCAATCTTCATAGTAGTGCTATGTCGAGCCACCACCATTGCAGGACTGTGCAAAGTGACAAGAGCAGAAACACCACTCCAGTCAGGCGGAAGCTGGGCATAAGCCTTCGATCCACAGGCCCAACTTACGTCCATCACCACGGCAGTCCCCTGCATCAGCGCTGCATTCCGCATCAACTTGGTGCATCCAGAGTTAATACCCAGGTAGATAGACCAACTTGACCTGAAACACAAAGGAAATTGTGTAAATCTCTTGATGTCAACTGGTTGATGCCTCTCATGTAACCAAGTTAATGCATGTACATATTTTCCCCAAATTGCCCTGCAACTATCATTTACCATGGCAGCCATGTTTTGTTCAAAACCTACCAATCCCTCAGCGCGACATTGCTTTATTCCACCCTCCCATTTGTCCACTTACTACACTGCTCCCTCTACCCTCATCAATGGCCTTGTATGACACTAGGATATGCTCTGCCCTTCCCCACTTGTGCACCATAATCTCTTGTAGTCTCTTATTTGTAATTCCCCCTTTTTAGGACCGTCTGTTACATATTCCACTACCTTATGCCGGGCTTCCTCATTTGAAATCATTTTGATTAATTTCACTAAATTCTCTTCATATACCATTTCCCCTTCATCCACCCACTGAAGCGTTCATTTTTTTTTTCCTTGAATAAATCCCTAGTTTTGCAGAGTGACAGGTGCATCAGGCATCCTGCTTCCTCATAAGACACAGCTTGCGGTAGTAAACGTTTGGGTGCTCCTATCACATGTGGGATGAGAGGGCAACATAGCAAGTGCCATTCGCCCTTTCTCTCCCCACATGTAACATCTTGTCATACCAGACATTTCCAGTTGATGAATCTGGCTCTCCTTCAGTGCCATGATGAAAACCTTCCTCATTCAGTAAACTCCTTTTTTCCCTGTTTGTATTTTCATTTAATTGTGTTCCATTTTTTTTCTCTTAAAACCAAATATATCAAAAGTATTAATCCTATACTAAAACATATTAATATTACCACACTCCAAAACAGTGAGAACTTCCTTTTCTTCTTCATTAAAACGTTTTCATCATTTTCTTTTGCTGGTTTTCGATATAGTCTAAAGACAGAGACAATCTTAATGAAATCTCTCATATGCTGCCCATCATGTTGTGCTTTAGGAAGCAGAGCTCTTTTCTTTGCGCACGTTGATGATGTCAAGCCATCCTCACCACCAATCTATTTTCACTGCACGAGGTGTCGAATAGATCACAGTATTTGGGCCGGTGAAGCGCTCCTCCTTCCATTTGCGAATGTGATCCTTGGCAAATTTCTTCTCCTCTGGGTAAAGAAGTGCTGCTTGTGGGAATTGTTCAACTGATTGCCTGTTTGAGATTTTGGCCTCATCAGCAAGGATATGTATCAAAGGGATTTTGTGAGATCTTTGAGATGTGTATCAAATCCCCCCCCAGAATGCAAGAAGAAGAGTGTGCATCAGAGATTGTATGTGACAGCGGAATAGGCGCATGCATTCTCCGCCCTGTAACAATCTCATGAGGAGTCAAGTGATTATCTGCTCCAGGTGTATTGCGCAGTGCAAACAAAGCAAGAGGCAAGCAGTGCACCCAGGATTTTCCAAGAGTTTGCGTAAGCTTTGTCAACCGCATTTTAAGCAGTGCATTAATCTTTTCTACCAAACCGTTGGCTTGTGGATGGTAAACCATACATCATTTATGCTTTATCCCCGGGAGTATTGTTATCTCCTTAATTAAATCATTAGAAAAATGCTGACCATTGTCAGAACGAATTTCATCTAGATTTCCCCACCCTGGGAACACCTCCCTCACAAGTACTTTGCCCGCAGAGCGGAAGTCATTATGGGCAGAGGGACTAGCCTCTAGCCAATGTGAAAATGAACACACCACTATAAGCAGATACCTATAAGAGATACTTCTCTCTTGCATATCAACATAGTCAATATGCAAGTGCCGGAAGGGGCTTTCCGGTCACGGCAATGTTCCTTGCACCACTCTCAATGTGTGACCTGGCAAATAATTTTGGCATATCATACAGTTATTCACAAACTCTACAACATTCTCATACAAATTTGGTACAACATAGTCTTCACTTATCCCTGCAGCCACATGCTCTTTTGATACGTGGGCAGGATAGTGAAGCTCTTCCAATGCCACTGCAACAATTTCTTTGGCATGACCACTTTTCCCACAAGGTTCCAGTGTTCTTGTATGGTGGTGTGCTTACTTGTTGCCCCTTTTTTGTATGTGACTGCCGTGTACCCTCCTTCTGTTTGCCCCTAGCGTGTGAACCCCTCCTGCTGGGCTGCCCCTTCACCTTACTATCCGCCCAGCACCCTATATTGTGCTCTTATTCTCCCCTATCTTCTCTAACTGCTATTCTGTCGACTATCGTATCCCTCTCACTAAGTCTAGTAGGAAGAAGCTCAAAAGAGACATACTGGTCTCCAACCCAGGCCTCCCTATCGCTGATACCTACACCAGTGCTTTTTCGTTCCCTCTCCAGGCCAATGTACCTCCATATGGTCTCTGTTCTCTCTCCTTTTTCTTCCTCTCCCATTAATGGTGGAACTGGTGGGAGGCCCTCCTTCCACTCTTCCAAGACCATCATTAATGTCTACTTAAATGGCACTGTTTTAGTCCAGGGCCCTCAGGCCAATCTCCCCCTTTTCGATCGACGCTTCCCGCATCTTATCAACTTCTTTCTCTTGCTACTCCTTCCTCTACCACCTCTCTGGCACCCTGGGCTGCTTCTTTGGCTGCTCTGCTGCCTCCTTCCTTCGCCACCTCTATGGCACCCTCTGCTGTTTCTTTGGCTGCTCTGCCGTCTCCTTCCTTCGCCGCCTCTATGGCACCCTCTGCTGCTTCTTTGGCTGTTCTGCCGCCTGTTAGGCAGAAACCTGTGCAGTTCCCTCTGGGACCACTGCAAAAGATTTAAGACTACAGGTGTTTGGCAGTAAACCCACTTGGTAGTAGTCTGTACCACACAGATTCACTTGGTAGCTGTGGCTGAGCAGTCAGACTTCCCTCAAGAAAAGTTAGGCCGTATGTGGCGTATACAAGATAGGGCAATTTACACAGTAGAACAAGCAGACACGGATCAGAGCTCGGGTGTAAAGATATATAATTATTTATTTAAAAACACATCTATGAAAAACACACTGGCACTAATACGGCAAACAACCTCAATCACAATTACTATAAGTATATCAATCCCCTAACAATATTTCGACAAGTCCTGGTTCAACTGCACCACTTATTTGCAGACAGAGGTGAATACTTTAACCTAGATGGCACTCTAATATTCATTAGAACGGGAGAGAAAAGGCAGGGTATGAAACCAACTCGGTACCAACACTTTTGCAAGTAAGGCAGGGTCTACTGTAGATCACAAAGTTCAGAGGCCAGGTCCACTCGGAGAGAGGCAAGGCGGTATGTCCCAAAAGTATCACAGTGGAAATGCACTTCGAGTCTTTGTAGCAAATTGTCACAGAAAGGTTGGACCAGTTTAGAACAAAAAGTTAAGGTCTGGGTGCGACCCAATGGAAAGGTAAGGATTTAAGACACCTCACGCTAACCGTCACAAGGGAAGCCAGGCGGACACAGTACCTTGTAAGTGCAGAGCCAGCTCCGGCGGGGGCAGTTGTTCCTGGTGGTGGATGCAAGTCGGGGCTTTGCCAGAAGATGAGAGGATCTCGTCGTCGAGGAAAGTTGAAGATCGTTGCACCACCAGGGAAGAGACCAGCCGCGGAGTGCTCAGTCACAAGGCACCACCTTTTGGTCGCGGTACAGTGGTCAGTGGCTATCCGGTTGCCGGGGTGCTCAGCACAGGCAATTCGACCACTGGACGTCCTGGAAGCAAAGAAAAAGCAAGGGACTGGTTGTTCCCACCAGTCAGGGGAAGAAGACTCTCCAGCAGAGAGATCTCCTCTGTCGTTGGGAAGTGGTGAGTCGGTTCAGCAGGGCTCCACCGGAGGTGTCGTCGTTGCAGGTCGGTTCAGCTTTACCCTCGTCGGATTCTTAGGTCCTGTGGCGACTTCTCAAGATCCAGTCCCAAAAGCTCTGCTTTATGCAGAAAACCCCCATTCATTCAGCCTAGCTGTCAATCAAACACGCTAAGTGGTGAGCGGGGCGGCTCACCACTTGGGCCAATCACACCAGAGTGCGACTTGAGTTGGCAAGGCAACTCAGTCCAGGGTGCCTAAACCCCCTCCCACACCCCCTGTGGTACCCAGACAGAATGGCACCACTCTGGAGGGCTTCTGTGCAGAAGCCTGCCAAAAGTGGAACAAAGGGCTCAACCTTTGGTTCGGAGTTACAGAGGCGAACACATACGCCATTTTAAAAACCGAGTTCTGGCAGAAAATACCAACCGGTAGATTTATTTAAGACAAATAAACCGGCGGTATGTTAGAGACTAACGTGCAAAAGTATTAGCCTCCAACAATGGGAAGAATCCCATAGGAATATATTCGGGGTCGAATATAAAAAGTAGTTTCCACTGCCACCAGCCAAAACTCGACGAGGGGGGACGGGACAGTGCCCCCTCGAACAACAGACCCAGGGGTAATCGAATGACCCCTACCAGTACGTCCACAATAGGATGGTTTGTACTAGTTCTGTTAGTAAATTTAGGTCTAGTAAAGCCAATGGTGACTTTACATGCCCTTGGAGACAGTAGTCAGTCCCAGGGTATGGAGTCTATGGGGGGGATCCTCTAGGACACCCCAGTGTTACAGCACAGAGGGTGCGGTGTAACACACATAGCAAAACACATGAGGCCCTATGGAGTAAAAGACCCCATAGCCCATAGAACACATTGACATTCAATGGAATCAACCACATTCATGTCCAAGAGTGGGAGAAGAGAGTCTCACTCTTGGCAGGATGAAAAAAACAAACTCCAGAAATCCAGCAAAGCTGCTGGGGGACTCACTAGGTTAGGAAATTCAGCCTAAACAGAGAATTCTCCCCAACACCGCCTCCTCCCTCTGCCACCTCTCCGGCACCCTCTTCTTCCTCTCTGACTTCCCTGCTATCTCCTCCTTTCGCCTCTGCCCATTCTTGGGCACCTCTAACACTTCTGCAGGGCGTATCTCTTGCCTATACCCCTCTACAGAAGTCTTGCAAAGGTGGCGATTGGCTCCATGTCGCTACTCTTAACTCCCGCTCCACTGTCAAACACTTCTCGGACATCTGCAGTCTCCTGGAAGAGTTTGATTTGGATGTACTCTGTCTCACAGAGACTTCGTTCATGCTCAGCTCTGCCACAAGTTTTGACACTCTCCTCGCTAATGGCTACAAGAACCTCTCTGAACCCAGAACCAACCGTCCTGAAGGGGGAGTAGCCCTGATCTTCCCAGAGTGGATCCCTGCATCTGTTATTCCTATGCAGGCCTACTCCTCCTTTAAATGCCTGGTCTGCAGGCTCTCTATATCTCCTGGCCTCTCTCTCACTGTGACCACCATCTACATGCCACCTGGCCAGGTCGTCCTCTTCCTCTCTGAGTCGGCTGACCTCTCCTCCTCCCTCCTTGCCTCTACCTCTCAACTTCTCCTCCCCAGAGACTTTAACATCCACTTGAATGCTGCTAGCCCCTTCTCTGGGCTCTTTCGCAACCTCTGCAACTCTCTCTCTCTTTCCATTCTTCCCCCTGGCCTGACTCACTCTGCAGGGCATATCCTGGATGCTATGATCTCGTCAGACCTCCGCCTCTCCAACCCTCTGACCACTCCTCTCTCTTGGACTGACCACTTTCTTCTCTCTTCTCACCTATCACTCTCTGCCCCTCAGGTTAAGCCAACCTCAGGACTGCCAACCACCTTCTCGGTCATTCGGCCCATGAAGCGTGTGTCAGTGGAGGCTTTCGCTGCTACTTTCTCTCCTCCTCCTACACCTTTGGCTGACTCACACTCTGACACAGCCTTTTCCAACCTTCATCTCTCAATCTCTAACACTCTTTCTGTCCTTGCCCCTTTCATGAGGATCCCTTTGAAGTCTGCATCCAAGTGCAACTCTAGGTACGATTCCGACCTCGCCCCAAGTGTAGGGTGGCTAAGAGGAAGTGGAGGGCATCAAGCTCATCCTCCGACAAACTGGCCTGCCGTCTTCTCCAAAGGCAATACAGACTCTCTGTCCTTTCTAAGAAGAGAGCCTACACCCAAGTCCGCGTCTGGGGCAGCCTCTAACAACTCATCCAAAATCTACAAGGAGTTGGCCAATCCTGCTGTAGTCTCTATTTCTCCTGTTCCTTCCCAGGCCTTTTGCATGGCTCTGACATCTCATTTCACCACTAAAGCTCAGGACATCCTGTCCACTCTCTCCTCTTCCTTTACCTCCTCTTCCTCTCCCTCTACTATTCCAGGTCCCCCTCTCTGGCCGTATCTCCTCTTCCTTTCTTCTCCTTCCCCCTGTTCACTCCCAACAATGTTTCTAGACAAGCCTGATCTATGAAAGTCTTGTCAAAGCAGGTGTTCTCATGCTCCGCCAAAACCATTAAGGACCACATCGACACCCTTGCTCCAGCCTCTGCCGATTTCTGCAATCACTCTTTTACCAATGGAACCTTATGCTCACCCCTTAAGCACTCCCTTGTGCACCCCTTTCTTAAGAAGCGCCTCTGCCGATCCATCCTCTCCAGCAAACTATCGCCCGATCTCCATCACTCCTTTCCTGGGCAAACTCCTGGGAAAGCTGGCCATCTCCCAGCTTAATCTACATCCTGAATATGTTGGTTGTCTCCATGACCACCAGTCTGGCTTCAGAGCAGTCAGAAGCATGGAAACTGCTCTCCTGAACACCTGTGGAGACTTGCTCTACAATCTTGACTCTAACCTTCCTTCTCTCCTCATTCTCGATTGATCCTCTGCTTTTGACATGGTCAACCACGCCATCCTGATCAATCGTCTCTGTGACAACCTGGGTATCTCTGGTCAAGGCCTAGCCTGGTTGGCCTCCTTTCTTACATATCAACCCTCCCCGGTCCAACTTGGGTCTTTCCTCTCTTCTATCTCTCGCTCTACTTGTGGTGTTCCTTGGGGGTCCTCTCTCCCTGGCTCTTTAACCACTACCTGCCACATCGGGCCCACCGCATCTCTACCTTCTGTTCTAACTTACATTGTTATGCGGATGACACCCAGCCCTCCTTCAAGCTCCCCTCAACCTCTTCTGCTCCTTCTCTCATACTTGACTGTCTGTCCACAATTCAGGAATGGTGTGCCTCCAACAATCTCTGCCTTAATGCCAGTAAAACTGAGATCCTCCTCATTGGAACACCTGCTCCTGCCTTCCCTCTTTCACTCTGGCTGCCCAACCTGGGCCCTCTACCTGGACCTTGCTGTGTGGCTAAGAAACTTGGTGTCATCTTCGACCCCACCCTCTCTCCTCACATCTCTGACCTCTCTAAGAAGTCACACTATCAGCTGCACCTACTCAGGGGTATTCTTCCTTTTCTCACTTTCTCCCAGAGGTTCTCTGTCTCCAGAGCCCTGTTCCTCTCTAGGCTTGACTACTGCAACAGCATCTTCCTAAATCTGCCTGCCTCTACTCTTCGCCCTTTATAACTAATCGAGAACAGGACTGCAAGACTTTCCTTGGCCTCAAGCCCAGGGATCGTATTTCTCCAGCCCTGAAATCTCTCCACTGGCTCCCTGTGGCTGCAAGGACCAAGTTCAAGACCCTCTGCATTGTCCACAAGGCTTTCTGGGGCTAGGGACCACACTACATCCAACTTTCTATTCCTAAGCCTCTTCCTTCTCGAGCACTCCGCTCATCCACCTCCAACTCTCTGAGAGTCAGACGGTTCTCCAGGCAGAGAGTGGGGGTAGATCTCTGTCCTTCTCTGGGGCCTCCCTCTAAAACAGCCTCCCTGCCTCTCTCAAACTTGAGCAGGACCACCTAAGGTTCCGGAAGCAACTGAAGACTATTTTGCTTCTGCTTTCTCCCTCCCTCTCCCTTGCTGATGTCCCTGTCTGCTGCGCATACTGGTTACCTGGCCACGCACTGAACTTATGAACCAGGATCCTGCATGACCATTTGCCCTTGCACTGGCTTCTCAACCACTTAAGGGACTGTATCTGCCACCCTACAGTCTCCCGACTCTCTGCACTTATGTGCTACCTCCCGGCAGCACTTACAAGTTACTTTGCCTTCTCCCCTCACCCCCTGGCATTTCATCCCCTTCCCCCAAACTTGCGTGATCTGAATGACACAAGGCCTAGTAAGATCGTTGTTTTGTCCTCCTTCTGTCATCCCTTCCTTGTCTTGTCGTGCCTAGAAACACTTATGTACAGGCACGTTATAAATGACTTGTCATATAATATCATATCATATCATATCATGCCGCCATACCAAATCAGTTGGGGATAAAGAATATCCTCTCCTAAAACTCGTTATCATCCTCTGATGCTTCTCCTTAGAGCTCAATTATCTGCATTATCGGGGTCACATTCAAGTTCTCTGGTAATGCATCTTTTTCTTTGCTCACTTTTAGTATTGCTAGTAGGGGTATTTTGTTCCTTTTCGCCAGGGAACAGCAGATGTCTTCCTTTTGTTAGATATGCTTCTTCTTTTGTTATTCTGTCTGCTCTTTCGTTTCCCAATGAAATAAAATCTTGCCCTCCTGTGTGGGCCTTGCACCTTGTTAAAGCTGGTTCTACTGGGAGTGGTAACCTTTCTAATAATTTACTCAGTAATCCTGCATGCTGAACAGGTGTAACATCACTTCTTTTGAACCCCCTCCTTTCCCATCTTGCTAGTCCTGAGTGCCTGTGCAAGTAACGTAGGCCAAATCAGAGAAAATTATCACTACCTGGTTCTCTGACATGTTCAGTGCCTCAATCAAGGCCACCAGTTCTGCTACCTGTGCAGGGCAGTGGTTTGGTAGTCGTGTCTGTGAATACACTAACAACTCCTGCCCTTTGTGTACTCCATGTCTGTGCCCTACCACTGCAGAACCTGAATGCCTCTGTCCTGTGGTCTGATCAATACTGGCGCTAGCATGAATGAAAATCATGTCCCCCCCCCCCCTTTCAATCACCTCGACCTTAACCAAGGGATTACCTTTGCTCCTGTCTATGCACGCTATGCAGTCATGTATGTAATCTCCCTCCTCTATTTTTTCTGCAATGAACTTTGCTGGATTTATAGTCCTACATCTCACCACTTCTATTGCTCCGTATGTCAGTATAACCTCATACCCTGAACATCTCTGAGATGTCAATGTTGATTTTGTTTTTTCCAGTATTGCGAATAATGCAGCTCCAAGAATAAAATTACAGGGCACCCCATAGGTATTGTGGAAGACTTCTCAATTGCAAATGCAGCGGCAGCAAATGCATGCACACATGGGAAATGTCCCTGCATCACTGCATCTAGAGATACACTGTACTATGCAAGTGGTTCGTGTCCCTGTCCCTTCTTCTGTGCCAGCACAACTGTATTTACTTTTCCATCTGAATGGGAAAACAAGTGAAACTTCTCTTTGTAATTGGGTGCAGCCAGTACTGGTGCATGTGCTAACTCATGTTTCAGATCATCAAAACTCTCGGCTATTTCAGCTGTCCATATTATGTTTGTTTTGTGATTCTGAGCTTATTTTAATGCTTGCAGCAATGGCTTGGTGTAAGTGGAGTAATCGAAAACCCATGCCCTGCAGTAGTTGGATAGGCACAAGAACTGCTGCATCTCTTTCACTGTTTTTGGTCGTGCACTTTTTATGTATGGCCCCTACTCTTTCTGGTGTTGTTTTTCTCCCGTCTGCTGACACAATCTGACCCACGTACACCACTTCTTTTCGACAGTACTGCAATTTCTCTTTGTCCACTTTGTATCCTTTGTCAGTTGACAAAGTCAATAGTATCATTGGGTCCTTTCTACACTCCTCTTTTATCGAGCTACACACCAATAAGTCGTCAACGTACTGTATCACTGTGCTTTCAACCTATACATTGCTCAAATCCATTTGTATAACTTTGTTAAAGATGCTAGGTACCTAACAGGTTACCCTATGCGTAAACCTGGAGTCTGAGTGTAGTGCAATGGAGTAAAATGTGTTCTTCAAATCTACCACAGTGAAATAGTGTGCCTCCGCTGGAATGCTGCAAATATTCTTTGTGGGATTTTGGACCAATGGATACTCTGCCTGAATAATATTGTTAAGATCACGTACATCCTGTATAAAATGCCACGATCCTCCCTTTACTTTCTTGATCAGATAGGTTGCTGTATTTCATGGTGATGTGCTATGCTGTATTATGCCTTGCTGCCATAGGTCATGGAGTGTCTCATAAATGCCTTAATCTGCTTCTCAAGAAAGGGGGTACTGCTTTACTCGTGGCAATAGTGCTTCTTCTTTCAAATTTTATGTGTATGGCCTGGCCCCTTTTAGTATCCCAACATCATAGGATCCTGTTGTCCATAAGCTTTTTGGAACTTTTTCCAAATCTTCATGCAAATATTTTGTTTTCTTTTTTGTTATCCGAGTCGTTTGGGAAACTGCCCTTTCCTTTATGTGCACTGGGCAAGGTATGCTCAATTAAAACACTACCTTTCCCTCTTCAGTGTCTTTTGTTTGCGAACAACTCGGGGTTACTTACTCCTTTTAATGCCTATGTGGGCTCAATACATAATATTGAATGCCATTCCATGTTGTCTTCATCAGTGGCAACCAATATGATCATGCCCTTCTATACCACTACTTCCTCTAGGTACAGCAGTGTGTGTATGCCTGAACAAACAGAGGAGGGACACCGTGGCTTGAACAGAAATGTGTTGGACATCCGAAACACCCTTGCTCCAATTCCTGGTATCCATCTCAACAACATGTGCACCCCGTACAAAAGCAACTCCATGTGTGTGGGTATACCGCTCATCGTGCTGTATGCGTAGTATGCCTGAATCAATACTGCCACTCTAGCTGGATATATTCCAGGTGTGGAGCACACCATCGCCTTTTCGCAAATAAGATTGTGGTGTTCAATTTGCTGAGTAAGTCCCTCCCCAGAATGTTGATGGGAGTATCTTTCGAATACAATAATGGTGCTACAATATTCCGTGTTCCTATTGTCAAGGGTAAATCCTTTGTCAGATGAACTTTCAAAATTGTCCCTGAAAAGCCTTGTGCGTCCAAACATTTGTTAGATAATGGAAATCCTTCTTCCTTTATGCATGATCTGGTCGCTCCAGTATCTATAAGAAAGGAAAACCCCTCTGTCCTATCTGAACTGCTACCTCTGGTTCTCCTCAGGGTCCTCAGTTACTGCTAGCACAGGACACACCTGCACTCCCCGCGGGCACCCCTATTGGGAAAATGAATTGGCAGATGATGTAAATTGATTACCGCCCACCACTGTCACTCCCAGTGTATTGGGGCACAGTGTTCTGTCCCAGCAATGTTACTCCTTCGTGTACCTGTGTCTGTACTGGTGCCTGGAGTACACTTACTGGATGAATTATCTTTTCCTCTGGGAGCCCCCATTGCTGTGCCTGTGGAACAACAACTGGCCCTGTGAGCACTGCTCCTTCCATGTTTATTCTAGCCAGTTTTTCAGAACTCAGTTGTTTTCAGCTCATTCTACATTGTCAGCTGTCTCCTTATCCTTCTCCTGCTTTCTTTTGCAATAATGTACAATTGTTGCCTATATCCCAGGCCACCCTTTTGACTCAATTCCCACTATCATCTCTAGGGATGTCTGCACCACTGCGGGGAGCCCCCTTACTAAGAGGTGGTCAAACAAAGGTATTTTGTCATCCTAAGACTGTTTATTTTGCTGTGTCCACATTTCTTGTATCGACTGTATATATTCTGCGGGGTCCTCATCAGGCTTAATTTTACGAGCAAATATTGAACCCATGTCCGACATATCTGGATACAGCTTCCTTAGAGCCTTCCAAACATATGCTCGTTAATTATTAAAAGCCGCTCTATCGTGTATTGTTTTTACCGCAGCATATCCGGCCTGTTGCCATATTTTGTCACTTCTCTCCCCAATCAACACCGCCAATAAACTCTTTATATCTCTTATGGCCAATGGAATTCCTGCTGTCTCTTTCTCAAAAACATAAATCCATTTGCTTGCCCCCCCCCTTAATGAAGGTAAACTCTAAACCAAATTGTTCCTATCCATTGTCTGCCATGGAATGTAGTGAACCTCACCCCTCGCTTTCTGTAAAAGGGCATCTGTGTGCAAGCTCTGCGTTTATTACCATGTTGTGGTCTTGTCGCAACTGCTATTTTTGTTTTTCTACTCCAAAGCCTATTTACTCAATCTCCCAATGATTCCTCTCTTTCCTCGCATTCTCTCTCATTTCATCTCATTCCCCTGCTCATGTCCGTCAAATTGCACGTGTCTAACTCATCATCCCCATGATCGCTGTCACCACTGTCCTCTCAATCTGATGCAGTGTGTACACCTTCTGTCGTGTCATATTCACTATTGTCCAAGTCCTGTCCCCAGTTGTCAATTTTACATTTTATTCATCCTGCTGTCTACCCCTGTTCGTCAGCTGCCTTTCCTTGTTCTTTTTCTTTTTTATCTATCTCCTTTTCCATGGCTTTCTCTGCTTCCCTGAACACAGTCAAGTTGCTGCTGGGTGTTCCACCTCCTCTTCTCATCCTTACTAATGGCACTCGCTTCACCCTGATCTTTCCTTTTATGTGTTCCTTCCTTATCTTGGGACATTCGTTTAGGATTCCTATATCCTGCAGGTGGATTTAGTAATGGCTATATCGTATATATGGAGGGGTGGTGCACTACACTGCTCCTCCTCCTCTTTCCCCTTCTCTGTCTCTTTTTCCTTTTCTTTACAACTTTCAAAGTAGTAAAATGTCCTGCCTCTTTTTAAGCTTTGCACCTTTGTAGGTAGCCGACAAATATGAATACATACTGTCGATAATATGTTTATCGAACATTCCCTCGTCATGCCATTCTTTAAAGCATTTCCCCACTGTGTCATGTACCCACTGAAAATGGTACTTTGTTATCTTGTCACTATATTGAGGCAGTTTCCTACACATGTGATTAAGTGGTGCATTCATCCAATAGGACGTCATTATCCCACCTTAATCCTTATTGTCACAATACTCTTCCCTACTTTTTTCCTCTTTTCCTTTATGATTTACTCCTTTAAACTCTCAAACCTTATTCGATCAATCTCATTCACTCACTTTTATACTTACCACTTACTCGTTCACCATATTTTCATTCACACTGGCTCTCTCCACAGGCCCCATCCTTTCACACCTTGCACTCCACACTTTCGTACACTGGCCTTCTCCACAGGCCTGTCTTGTTAGGTTGTATTAGTACACAAATGGCCTTCTCCCCAGGCCCACCACCTTACCAACAATGCCCTATTTCAGTATGTTAAGAGCAGTTACTCCTCCCTTCAATCGACTGCACCATTAACTTGCGCTCCACAAATATGTACACATAATTTGGCCCTTCCCTCATTTCCATAGCCACATTAAACAAATACTACAACCACTTTCCACAACACTAAAAAATAAACTGCTGCTACTCACAAGCCACGTGCGCGTATGCACCTCACAAAATTCTTACCATAGAAAAAAATTAAATGACGCAACTATACCAATTGCCTGTCTTGTCTAACAAGGTCCGCCACTTACTACGCAGCCCTCTGCTCTAACGCAAATGTGCCACCATCCACCTGCTCCCTATCGGATCGGCAAACCAAAAATCCAAGACTACTACGGTCAATCGCCCTCCGCCACTCTGAGGGTGCGTCACTATACACCATAAAATAGTCCCACCCCTTGCGCTTTTATGCACAAGTACACTCACATATCCTTTTAAGAGATTCTTTACTTCTCTCAACCTCAGTGTCTTGCTTTAAAGGCCTGTACTTCAGTCGAAGTGAAGGCAGGGCCGGACCAGGCGGACCTTCAGGAACTCAGAGTCCATGGACCTCCTCGCTATTTGAGCTCTTAGTACTGGCCAGCGGACGTTGTCCCGCACTCCTCCTGGAGCACGGTTGGAATCTCCGCACTTGGTCGGAAGGCTGGGATATCTTGCTGGGGCCTTCAAAAATGTGTCAGGGGTCACCTCGGAACTCACCAATAAAAATCGAGGAACAGAACTGTGTGAAAGGGCGGTGTCAAAGAAACGCCACTCAATTTAAAATGTTTATAACACTCAAGCTAATTAACGTTAGTAAATTTGCAACATGGAAAAATCTCCCCACACCAAGCTGATTGGTGCTTGCACATTAAATACTTATAGAAAAGCACGCATTACGTTCAGTAATTGAGTCCACAAACCTTCCCACACACCCTAAATTACAATATGTGACATCACAATCCAATCTCCACTTCCCACATTATAATGACACATTATAATGACACTAATTGAAATATTTGAGATGACCAGCAGAATTTTATTCATCTGCCTCAGTCATCTCATCTAAATTCTCATTAGAAACACCCTCTATCATGGCACTGTCAGAGCCTTGAACCACTGACATACTGCTATACAAATGTTGCATATTAAGAACTCTTCAGCCTTCTTCCAAGGCGAAACGTACTCAGGGCAATTTGAAACCGCCGTGGTTCTCTTGACTCAATCTAAAACCCGTGTTTTGCAAATCATTTTGAATTATAAAATGGATATGCCCTCCTTGCCTTTTGGCGGGAACCATGGGTTATAATCTGTGACCTTCAACGAATAACAACTCTTGTTTACTTCTTACCATACCAGCTTGGGATCGTGGGACCTGCAAGGTAGAACCAGCTACTGCAGCTTCGTTGCAGATTAATAAAAAGCCAACACACGTTCTCTTCAAAAGCATGGCATAAGGCCTATTTACAGCGTTTCAGCTTACCCCCAAGTGTGGTTATACTTACCTGTGCGCCTGCATTTATTTTATATGTGAGTTACTTTTATTTTGGGCTTGACTTGTATAACAATTAAAAGGAGCCCCTCCCCCTTTTTACAGTGCTACTCTCGCAATTGATAAGTGCACACCTTTTCACTGCGCAGAATTTGAATTTTTATTACACCCTCTCCCGCTTCTTCAACATCTAACTTGCCCCATTTTGGATATAGTCAACACAGAATTACCTGCTGCAACTGTGCAGATGTGCCCCACATTGTGAACAAACTTAAAACAGATTTCATGTGACATCAGGACTTGACCAGAAGATTTTCTCTGAACGACTCTTGGACTACCAAAACAGATTAAAATGCAACCTAGACAAAAGAAAAATAATGATCTGCCAAGCCAAGACCTTACATCCCTCCACTATCCCCTAACCCAGAGGTCTGCAACCTTTGGCTCTGCAGAGGTTTCCTTCAGGTTTCCTCATAGCTGCACAATGCAGGCATCTTTTAAAACAAATGAAGTGGTACATACATTTTGCATAATTGCTGTTTGTGCAATTGTTCAAAATACCCAACAGGTCAAGAGTAAAATTTAGCAATGAGTTGGGCGTTCCTACACACTATTTTCTTTGTGGGCGTGGTTGAGGCTATGGGTCTTGCCAGCTTGCGTTTAAGGTAATTTAAAATGTTTGTTAACTCTAGAGTTGGTTGGACTGTACAATACATAGGAGCATTTTGAGATGTGTGGGTATAGATATAGATGTCCTGCTGTCGTTTGAAGTACTGTTTCACAGTAAAAGTCCTACCTTGTATTTAAAATATAATTAATGTAAGGATCACTTATAAGCATCACAGTTATGATTTGTGACATGGTTTGCAGTTGGTTCTCCTGGTAGTACTGAGCGTACAGCAGAATGTCATCAAAGACACATGATAAACCCAGCAGTGATGCCATTTGCCTGCTTACAACTAAGCAACTTCTGTAAAGATGGCTACATGGATATCTTTACAGGACACCTTTACAGCTGTGAAACAGTGTGCACCTTTGGCACACCGTTATTGTTCTCACCCTTCTATGGCTTTGGGTATCCTTTCAACTGGTTTCTTGATGCATGTGTGCATTCAGATTTACTCTGCCATTTTAACTTCTCTAGGATCTATTTCATGCTTTCACCTTTTCGCCCACAGACCTCTTAAATGTGGGTCCAGGGAGGGAAATTAGTGCTTGCTTGTGAACATCATTTTAGTGCCACCTGTGGGAACTCTGTACTTGACTTAAGCATAGTCATGCGTTTAATATTGTAAAAGGATGCATCATTTTTAACCTTTACTTTTCTGAAGGTCAAAACCCGAATTGTTTAAACGGTTTAAAAAATGCATGTCCTGTATTTGAATATAAAAGTGATTGCTTAACACTGTGTATGTGTGTATTGATTAGAAATAACTCCAAAGATAATGTGAAGTGGCACCAATAAAACCAATGAGGTTTTGGCTGCTTTGCATATTAAAGAGCATGGAAGATAAGAATGGCCAAAGAGCTTTATATCTGTCATATATGTCTGTGAGAGTTGTATGAATGAATCACTAAATATCTAAAGAATGCTAGGATTGATTTTGATACACGTTTCCTTTTTTTGTTTTTTTTAAAACAAAGGTCACCCTAACGATAAAGCTCTTGAAAATAAAAAGCTTATATATATACGTTTGGCCATCAAAGACTTTAGCTGTCAGAATGGAATGACAACTAACAGCTCAAAATTACACAGTGTTGTGGATCAGCCATACTTGGAGAAACAAAATTAGCTTTATATCTTAAAAAAATGACAACCAGTAAATAGAAAATAAACTGCTATAAATTGCTGCTCCTCTGGCAATCTGCCGGACTGGGCCTAGTCAGCCGCGTTGTAAATACGTCTATGGCTGGGTGAGTTTTTGATTAGTGATTCAAAAGAGGGTTGCATAGGCGTTTCTCTTTTCTGGTGGTACCTTGCGATTTCGAGGGTGAGTTTGGAAATCAGTAAGTACAGGAAACGTCTTCTTGTTCTCTCGCCTCTGTGTACTGCCAGGAGAATGAAAGAGAAGATGACAGAATTGTAATTTCCTCCCTTAGATCTCCCTGCTGACCCCATTCTGGAGCTTGACAGATCCCCTCATGTTTGAGACATGCCCCCTGTTCTTCACTTGGGATGTGCGTGGGAGGCCCCTACCCTCCCAATATAGCGGATGCTCGCTACATTTACCTGCAGAAGGGTCCCTGGTGTACTGGCTGTGGTGAGTTTGGGGGACACAACCATTTTTCTTGGCTTCCTTTGTCATTGGCGGGGTCAGCGCTCTTCAAACACTTCCACGACATTGTAAAGGTAATGCCGTGATTTCTCAAGTCATTGCTTCATTGCCTTTGACGTCCATCTTCTCTCTGCCCTTCTCTGGGCTCCAATTCTTGGTCTGTCTCACTGGGCAGAGCAAGGTGCACAGTAGGGTTCCTGGCTCTGCCGTTTCCTGCATCAGTCTTATCAATTGGGTTGCCCACATCTCTAGCGTGCTTCTAACTGAAGTGGGAGCTCACCAATGGCTCATCTCCTCCATTCTCTGTGTCATCATGCCATGTGGTTGCCTCGACAGTGAGTCTGTCTTTCCGGGTGCTTCTTCTGTCAGTTCCTTGACTCCTGACAAATGCACACTGGATAGTGGATGTTAACCCAGGCAATCTGACACCCAGCAAGAAAAATAATCACGAAAGCCTTCCGCCATAAATCAGATGTCTCACTAGTGTGTCAGTGAAATCAGAAACCTCGGATATCTGCAAATAATAATGAAGAAGTATAAAAGTATTGGCACTGCTTATTCAAGAGGTTGGGCAACAGACATACCCCTGCACATCTTGGATGACATCCTAATGTGAACAACCCATCAACAGATCATGCAGCATGAGCCAGGCAACCCAACAGCCCACAACTAAGAACTCCAGATATCCAAAACGGGAAAAACAATCACTAAATGCACAACCAAACCTAAGGATAGCAGATACAAATAATTCACAGTAACTGAAATGATGTAGTGAAAAACCTGGAACCCAATGGTTTTTAAACAGTCTCAGATAGCTTCCCAGAGGGAACTCATCACTCTTCAACTATCCTTTCACCAAGTTACATCCCCTGTGATGAATCCAGGGAATGTGTCTGTAAGAATGAAGACACACGCTGGTAGTTTGAGTGACTTCTTTAATGTAACCAACCTGAGCCCAGCGGGACTCTGCCTTCACATCTCCACAACTTCTGAACAGTCAACTATGGAATCAGAACACTCAGCACTAAATAAACAACCCAGTGAAGCAAGTGTGGAATCCTACAGTCGTAGAATTCCACACAAGTACATAACTTGTATTACAACACTTCTCCCCCCTTTGCATTACAAAAAAAAAAAACACACACACACACACCCCTCATTCACAACACATCACTACGCACCCCCACACAACCAATACTTAGAAAGAGAACAGGGGACAAAGAAAGGAAAGAAAAAATGGAACAACTAACTATTGTACAATGGCTCCCAAAACGTAATCATTGAATTTGGACGGAGGTTTCCTTTCCCTGACAGGATGACTGTTGAGGTTGATGGGGGCGGTAACACTTGAGGTGGCTAACTCCGAACGTCCTTCAACGCTCCCACTAGCAACAGTGTCCTGAACAGGAACAGAACCCACATCAAGCTCCTGGCAGCTTGATGGCACCCCGACATCCACAGAAAGTGAATCAGAAGGACCAGACGGAAACACGCTGCACAATCCTTGACCACGTCTTCTACGTCACCATCCATCCTAGGCCACCAGTACACCTCTCTCAACTTTCTCTTGCTCATGGACCTCCCAAAGTGTCCCTCGTGAGCTAACGCCACAAGCTTCCCTTTAAGCGAGTTAGGTGGAATCAACCTCAGGCCTCTGGCAACACCCCAGGGACCCTCCGACAACTCCTGCCAAACGTGACCATAAAGCTTGGACAAACTTTCACTCAGGATTCCACTTTTGAGAGCAGCCCTGATGTCAATTGACATGGGATCCCGAGAACACTCTTCGCTCCACACCTGCTCACAAACCGCAGGAACAACACTTGCAACTGAAGTACACCCGGCCCCCACCACCTCGTGAACCCCATCGACACCTCCAGTACAGGGAAATCGCGACAAACAATCCGCGACAGCATTCTTTACCCCGGGAGCATACTCAATCTTGAAGTTGAATTCACTCATATCAGCCATCCATCTCATGATTCTGGATGAGGCATGTGACAACCCCTTTGTGGTCAAAACATGCACCAATGGCTTATGGTCTGTATGAAGGGTGTATTTTACCCCCCTTAAAAAGGTCCTGAAATGTCTCGAGGCCCATACCGCAGCCACCTCCCTTTCTATGACTGCGTATCTTTGTTCCGCCTCCCTAAGTACCCTGGATGCAAAAGCAATGGGGTGGAACTCGCCGCCATCCTTTTGTTCTAAAACAGCTCCACTCCCGTATTCACTAGCGTCAACCGTTAGAACAGTTTTCCTGCAAGGGGAGAAAGAACCTAGGGAAGGAGCCTGATCAACTTCCTTTTTCAAATTGACAAACTCACCTTGGCACTGATCGGACCAGTGAAAGTGAACACCTTTCCTGAGCAAGGCTCTCATGCTGACAGTTTTATCAGCATAGGAAGACACAAATCAGCTATAATATTCGGCGAGGCCCATGAACGACCTCAGTTGTTCTTTGTTCACCGGAGAAGAATCATCCCTCAACACCTTCACTAAGTCACTCCTTGGGATGGATACCTTTGGCGTCCAGAGTATGTCCGAGGTAAGTTACACTGGATACGCCCACCTTACACTTGCTTAGCTTAATAGTGAGACCACTACTCCTCAACACCTCCATCACCCGCAATACCCTACTGTCATGTTCAGTGCGACACTTGCCTCAGACCAATCTGTCGTCCTGGAAGCATTCCACACCTTGGATGCCTGCAAATAGTTTCTGCATTACTCTCCGAAACACCGCGGACGCCAAACCGAAAGGCATCCTACAGAAACAGAACGCACCAAACGGGGTCACAAAGGAGGTGAGTGGACGAGATTCAACATGTAGGTCTATCTGGTGGTAAGTGGATGAAAGATCAAAGGTGGAGAAACAAGAAGCCCCCCCCACCAAAGAGAGCATCTCGTTGATGTTAGGCAGAGGGTGTCTGTCTACCCAGATGCAAGTCCCTCAGATCCACGCACATCCTCATGCTGCCATCAGCCTTGCGTGCCAACACCACTGGGGCCAGACTTTCAGGACACTCCACCTCCTCTATAACCACAGCATCCATGAGCTTGGTCAGTTCACCTTTTAGTGCATCCAGAGCCACTATAGGAACTCTCCTGACTCTATGAACACTGGGTATGGCACCTCTCTTCAGAACTATCTTGTGGGTGAATATCTTTAATTTACCCAACTTGGAAGTGAAAACAGTGGGAAACCTGCTTTCAAGGTCCTCCGCAGTCAACTGCATGGCCAACTCAGTACCCCCTTTATCCTCACTCACACTCAACACTGGGACGGCCTTCCCAGGGCATATCTCAATCTCCAAAGCTGCCTGTTCGTCCCACCCGACAACAGGATCCCCTTTACGAGCCACATAAAGCTTCCCTCGGGTTTTGTGTCCCTCAAATTTGATGGTTACCCACTCGAACCCCAGAACCTTAATGGGAACACGGCCATAGGCACATGGATTGATGTCTGAAGGAGACAACTCAGATACCTTCTTCTGGAATTTAGAGGCATACAGTTCGGGAGAGATTATCGTATAAGGAGACCCAGTGTCCACCATCATATCTCTGGGTATGTCATTGACCATAAGTGAGGCCCAAGCACTTTTCCTCCCAGTGCCCACACTCAACAACCCCGCTTCTCTCACATCTTCACCCACGGGTTCAGAGCAACCAACATACCCTACCACTGTCACATCCTCCTCATCTTTATTAGCATCCACCATCCTCACAGTTTCTCTACTGGGTGCAGCACTCCTGCACATGCAAGCATAGTGCCCCTTCCCTTTGCACCTCCTACAGTCCACTGTGGAGGCAGGACACTCTTTTGACCCCGCCAAGTGTCCCCGCCAACCTCATTTCTTGCACACCTCCCTCAATCCAGGCACCCCTCTGGTGTCCTTGTATTTGCTTCTAAAATCATCACTCCTCCGGGGCATCACTGCATGCACGACCTCTCCCTTGTCCCCCATTTCCTTAACACTCTTTTTGGACTCCTCAATAGCTCGGGATATCTCGATAACCTTTTCCAAGGGTGGATCCTTCTCTATCCACAGTCTTTCCCTGACTCTGGAGTCGCTTATCGGCATCATAACTTGATCACGGATATACTCATCAATTGAACCTGTGAACTTGCACGTGGCTATCAAGGTACGCAGAGCCGTTATATATGAGTCAATGCTCTCAGCAGTTCCTTGTGCTCTGGAGAAAAAAATGGTACCTTTCCAGTACCACATTGGCCCTTTTTCCAAAACGTGCCTCCAGCTTCCCAAGGGCAGTCTCATAAGCAAGTACCACTTCCTGAGCAGCATCACCCCCTTCTCCACCCTCAGGGCGAGGCGCATGCACATTAGGACCAGGGAGATGCCTGAAAACTCTGAGACCCTCAATGCCCAGGCAATTTAATAGGGCAGCTTCCTTATCGTCATCCATGAGCTTTGCCCCGCCAGCAGCCCTGAGATACACTTTAAAGGTATCAACCCACAAATCCCATACAATGGCAGGTTCACCGGGATTGGGCAGAAAGGCAGGGGGAGGGCGTGCATTGCTGTGTTGCATTGTTGACACATAACACACATGACTGGTTCAGTTTTGCAAATGGGATATTCTTTATTATCGCCTTCTTCCAGGATGCTGTTTCAAGAGAATCATCAGCCTTTACAATGGTCCAAAAACGTCACAATTGACGGTGACAAGCTCGACTAGCAGGTCACCACAGTTGGTGCTACGAGTTCCTTCCTTGAACCCAGCAAGAGTTAACACCTTTGCAGAGAGAACTGGGAGGATTGGCACAGCCGGAGGAGGAAGAACGCCCCTCCCTGTTGGATCTCTCCCACCCACAAACCACTGAGACCTCGGCACCCGGAGAAAAGGGGCGTAATTGGCTGCTGCCTCCATTCTGCAAACTCCTCCCCCTTGCTGTTCCGTCCGGCTCTTGGGAAAACAGTCTCGGAAGTGGTTGCGGCGGGGAAGAAAGAACCCCCCTCCCTCACCTGATGCGCACAAAGCGCGACGCTGAAGACTCCGGCACCACGCTCAACCCAGACCGGGGAGCGCAGGCCTCCAAATGAAATCGACCGGAGCACGCCGGCACCCGGATGCCTCCTATGCTCGAGGAGAGCCGCTCCACCGTTGACACACTGGAGGGGCTAGACTGGCCGCAGACACTTCACTATCCACCCAGCCCGGAGGGAGATTCGCACAACGCAGGCTGCAAGTGACATCGACTGGAATACGCCGGCCTTCGGATGCCTCCAATACTCGAGGAGAGCCGCTCTGCCGATGACACACTGGAGGGGCTGAACTGGCTGCAGATACCTCACTCTCCACCCAGCCAGGAGGGAGATTTGCGCAACGCTGCCTGTGTTGGCAGGAGCACCTCACTCGGAGGGGACTTCACTCTTCCCAGTAGAGGAGGATCTGGGCAACTCGCACAACGCTGGCACAGCTCCTCAGCTGGACAGGAGGTCGGCGCAATGCCAGGAGAGCAGGCAGCACCGCAACCGCTGGGTCCTCTGGCTCAGACAAGGCACGTGGGTCGGGCAGGTTGGTTACACTCGTCGCCAGTGTAAGAATGAAGACACACGCTGGTAGTTTGAGTGACTTCTTTAATGTAAACAACCTGAGCCCAGCGGGACTCTGCCTTCACATCTCCACAACTTCTCAACAGTCAACTATAACCCAGTGAAGCAAGTGTGGAATCCTACAGTCGTAGAATTCCACACAGGTACATAACATGTATTACAACAGTGTCCCCTCTCCGCAAAGACGAGCCATTCCCTTTGGGACTCAGGAGGTTAGACCACTTAGCTTAACAATCCCTAGGGGGGCGCTGTTGCGAATTGTGCCAAGAGGGCAGTTTGTATGAGCTCTGCAATGAGTGGGAATATCGAGTTGAACTAGCCCAGCAATAGTAAATCAAATGCTATTTTAACCTGCAGGATTGGAAGGCTGGCAGCCTGAGAACCACCTGACAGAGTCCTGTCCGAAACCGGAGTCAGGCAGCATAGACCTGAGATGCCATCACCAGAGGCCGTGCCAACACGGGGTGGGGTGTATGCTGAATGGCGTGGCGCACCCCCCTGGACGCTCAAAATAAAACTACAGCACGCGCAGGGCCCGGGCGAGCTAAACAGTGGGCCCGGGACGAGACAGCTGCACCACTGGCACTGACATTGGGCAGCGAGACTGCGACAGGGAGGCATCGGCACGTAGATAACGTGACTCCCTTGGGCGCCGGATTAGAACAACTTGAGCTAAAGAGCGAGCAAACCGCGCCCGGACTCCCTGTGCATTGTGGAGTTGCCAGGCAAGGCTGACGTATGCAATAAATGTCAGAGGTAGTGGCGTGGAATGCTTGTTAACACCAGTATACTGCTTGGTGGGAAAGCTCTATCGTTTACATTAATTGTATGGGGAACAGGGCCATGGCGCAGGCTGGCCTGAGGCTACGCATCTACTGACACTGCGAGGACTGAATAACTGGTCGGCCATTTTGGTGAGGGCACTGAGCGCTGTGTGGATGAGTTCACAGTGATCCGGGAAGCTGCTGACCCTACTGTGATCTGCTCCCCACTGTACACCCCCAGGTGCCCCCCCAACACCTACTGCCACGGCTGGTGTGCTACCGGCGGGGTGCTCCCACCGCGATTGACAGAAGGTGAGAGAGGGACCCAGCCGCCTCACCGGGAACGCAGAGCCTGAGATAACCCTGTAGAAGCAAATCTTTGACAGACCCCAACACGACGAGAGGCAAACTGCCCACCCCCTGGTCCAACAGCCTATGTGACAATATGACAAAGCGCTCAGGTGGTAAGAAGGGGAGCATAATTGACCACTTTACCAAGCCTGCCCCAAGATCCAACATGGAGGGTGCCAAGGCACCTGATGATCCTGCAACTACAAATGAACACCAGACCCCGAACCCTATTGATCTTAAAAACATGGTGGACGCTATGCAACAAGGGTGTGCATTTGTCAACAATAAATTGGACGACATCACAGCAAGTGTCACCTTGATCTGCACTCAGTTGGAGAAAAAAACCCAACGCATCACTGAGGCAGAGAATCATATAAGCAGTACAGAGAACACAGTGTCGGCCCTCTGTGAAACAATATCCACACTAACCAACGATATGAAACAAGTGAAAGGGAAGTGTGAAGACTTAGAGTCAAGATCAAGAAGAAATAATGTTTGTATTATTGCCGTTCCAGAGGACGTGCTGAGGGCCTACATGGAGAAGGCAGTTGAGGATATGTTGTGAGACTTGTTGGGGGACCCCAGCTGGTCCCCACTGTTCACAGTGTAGAGAGCACACAGAGTCTTAATGTCCAAGCCCAAACCCGGAGACTACCCACGGCCAGTTATAGCTCACAGAATGAATTACATCGACAAAGACTTAATAATATGAGCGGCTTGTGAGAAAAAGGAGATTGAACTCAGCTCCAGTACTATATGCACCTTTCCAGAGTTCACAGTGGCAATACGACAAAAGAGAAGGACGTTTGCTGGGGTAAAAAGTTACTTCGGGACCGCAACATTGCATACGCCATGCTGTTTCCCGCATGCCTCTGTATTCAACAGCCCCAGAAAATGGATCCAGCAACATCGAGCAAATGGTAACCACAGACTGTTTTCTGTGCCACACCGTGGCATATATAGACCTGTTGTGTGCCCATAATGTTCACACAAACTAAGCCCCACTTGAAGCGGTAACCCTCCATGCAAGTGCATATGTTGAGGTTATTGGTTGATGGGAATAGGCCCCGGGGGTGGAACATAGCCAAAGATCGGGGAGCGAAGGGTGGGTTTGTTGAAAATGTTCAAAAAGGGTACTTGGTGGTGACACAGAGACGTGGGGACACTCAGTTAAGCATGGGAGCTATTTCAGAATATCAATTGGTAGATGATGGCCCAGGCAGATAACACTGGTCAGACCGTTAGGTTGTTAAGTTGGAATGTCAGAAGCCTCAGAAGTGTAATTAAGGAAAGTAAAATCACTGCTTATGCGAACAGACTGGGGCAAATATATTGTTTTTACATTAAACTCATATGTTGGGTTATCAAGCAGCCCGATTTGCTCCATATTGGGGTCTTGCAGGAGTTACACGTCATTCTCATCTAGAGCACTTGGGGTAATGATATCGATAAATCACTCTCTCCCCTTCGTGCAGCTGGTTTCCGTGGTAGACGAGTCGGGCCGATATGTGATAGTCCACGGTCAGCTGAGCGGCCTGAAGGTGCTACTGGTTAACATTTATTTCCCCAACACGGACAACCCTGCTTTTTATGATGACGTATTTCACAAATGCGCACAGTTCCCCACTGCTTTCATAATATGCAGAGGCGACTTTAACACTACTGGACCATACATCGACGATGACACAGACCCTAACTAGCATGGCACACACCATTCTGCTACATATGGACAATTTGGGCCTACAAGATTTGTGACGAACTCTGAACAACACCCAAACGGCTACACATTGTACTCGTTGGTACACGACATGCACTCCCGAATAGATATGTGGTTGGTCACAGGGACTATACTGAACAGTGTTACTAACTGTTTGTTACTTCCTCTGACCCTGTCGGACCACTCACTGATCCTATTAACCATACACATGGCTGAACAGACCACAGGTTTAAACCAACCGCACTGTAGCACTCAGTATTTAAGACAAACATAAGGTACCACATTAAGCAGTAGTTTGACCTTAACGAGGGCTCAGTACGGAGTAGCCCTTATGCATTTAAGGCTTATATCAGAGGAGTTGCCATTTCGACTAAATTTGGAGTTGTGAAGACCATAAGGGGTGAATGGAAGAGGTGGGAGTCCGAACTAGCGCGACTACAACAACAATATGCCACTGCCCCTTCACCCCTAGTGCGGCAAGATATAAAGAAGAACCTAGATACGTACCAGGAGGCGGCTGGATAGGGAATTACGTTTCTTTGAAAGAACGGCTGCAGCACATCAGAACGGGGAAGCGAATATGCCGGGGAGGCTACTGGCCCAGGTGTTTAAAACGGAGAAGGGTGCCTCACATATCCCAGGTGTGTTGCGGAGCGATGGTTCCAAGGCACATACAGATGAAGATATTAATACGGTATTCTATGAGTTTTACTTCAATCTTTGTGCCCCAAAATCGGTACGTACAATAAAAGAAATTGATGAATACCTGGGAGGGATACCTACTACATTATTGTCACACGAGGCGCGGATGTCCCTAGAGAAACCGATAGATATTGAAGAGATTAACTATGCCATCAAGGAACTACCAAATGGGGAAGCTCCGGTCTCTGATGGACTTACTGTCAAATTTTAAAAGAGTTGCGCACAGAACTCGCTCCACGACTGGTTCAGATCTGGTCGGAGGCCCTGTTACTAGGCTATTTGGGTCCACTCCAAAGGTACGCTTATCCTGTGCCCAGAAACTAAGAAATGTAGCTTGGAGAGAGAAATACCGAGACATAGACCTAGTGGATTGGAAGGTTGGGGACTATTTACCACCCTTCCGCACAGAGACTGGGACAGATGGCATTCTAAAAAGGGCCAGAGAACAAGCACAAGATACCACTCGTACCACGACCACAACCCCTTATTTTAAGGAAAAACAAGGCTTACTTCACCGGGTAACAAGGGGTCCAGACAACACTGAGGTGGAGCAGTTGTTGGTCCCACAATCATACAGAAAGAATCTGGTTCAGTTGGCACACAACCACAATACGGGGGATTCATTTAGCTGAAAACATGACCTTAAAGAGACTATTACAGAACTTCTACTGGCCAGGAATGTACGCTGAGGTGACTAAATATTGCCAGAAATGCGGCACATGTCAATAAACTAGTGCACATATTCCTCCCAGGGCTTGTTTGCAGAAGATGCCACTAATTAAAGAACCATACCAAAGAATAGGGCTGGACATTGTGGGGCCTTTGGAGCCCAGCAGCAGAGGATATTGGTTCTTACTGGTGGTAGTTGATTATGCCACGAGGTACCCAGAAGCCTTCCCATTAAGGGGAACCTCAGCAAAGCAGGTTTGCGATGTGTTACTCCCATACTTCGCCAGAGTGGGGATACCCCAAGAAATCGTTACGGACCAAGGGAGCAATTTCATGTCCGTCGTGATGAAGGAAGTATGTAAAACACTAGGAATCACCCATTTGAAAACATCAGTATACCACTCTCAAACTGATGGACTCGTAGAAAGATATAATAAAACCATAAAACAAATGATACGGCATGCAACTAGTCCCACAGGGTTGAGATGGGACAGAGTTCTGCCTTGGGTTTTGATGGTGTTACGAGACACCCCTCAATCATCTACGGGATACTCCCCATTTGAACTATTATTTGGGAGAAAGCCAAGAACTATAATGGGATTGTTAAAGACCACCTGGGAGGCCCAGGAGGAGACAAACCTAACTGAGTATGTGAATGATTTACGAGAACACCTCGGAAACCTATGAGAGTATGCCCAAGAAAAGCTAGGGTGGGCCCAGGCACAACAGGAAAAGTACTATGATCAGGGAACCAGACATCGTTCCCTCAAAGTAGGAAACAAAGGGCCTGATCATGACTTTGGCGGTAACGCCAGTGGTATTACCGCCGGCGGTATTAGCCCTACCGCTGAACTCCCTGGCGCTAATAGCGCCGTATCACGAGTTCAGCGGTAATGTAATTCCTCATTCCCCATTGAGCCCATTCGGGAATGCCCCATTCCCCATTGGGATCAATGGGAAAAATTTGCGCTCTTACCGCTGGCGGATTTCCCGCCGGCTGTAATAGCTCGAATTTTCGGCGGATTTCCCCCCAGCCAAGAGTTGGGGCGAAATCCGCCGAAGTCCTGATTTGGCGGACCCTTAAATCCGGCGGTAATAGCGCGACCGCCGGATTTAAGGGTTACCGTCAAAGTCGTGATGAGGCCCAAAGTGTTGGTCTTACTGCCAATGGAAGGGACCATATACGATTACAAAAATGTTAGGTCCTATCAACTATGAGGTGGAACAGCCGGATCGACAGGTAAATCTACAGAATTACCATATCAATCTGCTCAAACTATGGAAAGAAGACACGAACACTGTATTGTGTACCTCGCTATCGGAGATGTCAGTGGCAGAACAAATGGTACCAAATTTAACTAGCAATCTGCAGGACGTGATTTCGGAGAACAGCTGAGCAAAGATCACATTTCTGGGTTGCCCGGCCGAACAAGCATTGTGTCCCACTCTATACCTACAGAGAAAGGCAAAATAGTACACCTCAGACCGTATCGGATTCCCAAGGCAAAAAGAGGGGACATAGCAAGAGAAATTAATGACATGCTGAAACTGGGCACTATAGTTCCATCTAAAAGTGCCTGGTGCTCGCCAGTGGTGCTAGTACCCAAGCCAGATAGTAGCCCGAGATTCTGCATGGCTTTTAGGCCACTTAATGAAATCTCACACTATCAAGCCTATCCCATGCAACGGATCGATGAGTTGATCGAATATCTAGGTTCCGCCGCTTATTTAAGCACCCTGGATCCGACAAAAGCATACTGGCAAATACCCCTCAACACAGAGGATCAAGAAAAAATGGCAATCGCTACTCCTCAAAGGATCTTCCAATTTACGTTGTTGCCGTTTGGGTTGCACAGGGCTCCGGCCACTTTTCAAGTCTTGATGGACAAAATTCTGAAACCACATGAAGCCTATGCTGCAGTGTATCTTGATGATATAGTTATCTTCAGTCCAACATAGGGTGAAAAACTAACACATCTCAAGCAAGTGATTGTAGCCCTACAGGAAGCCGGATTACACATTAATCCTAAAAAAAAAAACTAGCAGCTAAAACCACAAAAAAAATGGGTTATTCCATTGGTGGGGGAATAATAGCACCACTACTGGATAAAGTACAAGCCCTACAAAAACTACAAATGCCCAACTCCAGGAAAGAAATGTGAGCCTTCCTGGGCGTTGTGGGATACTACCAGAGGTTCCTCCCCACTTCTCAATGATAGCGGCACCACTGACAGACACCCTAAAAACCAACCGGCCCCTGGTTATCAAGACAGAAGAAATGCAAGCGTTCCACACCCTGGTCAATATGATCTCCAAACAACCAATTCTACATTGCTTAGACTTCTCCAAAGAATTTTATTTGCAGGCTGATGCATCCGCGTGCAGTTTGGGGGCAGAAACAGAGCTATGTCCAATCGCCTTCATCAGCAGAAAATGTCTTCCTCACGAGCTTCCATACTCCACCCTAGAAAAAGAAGGCCTGGTGATTAAATGGGCAGTTGAATTCCTCAGATATTACTTGATGGGAAGACTATTCACGATATTTACAGACCATGCCCCCCTGCATTGGTTGGCCACCCAAATGGACTCTAATCATCGGGTCCTGCAGTGGTTCCTCACCCTGCAGCCCTACGACTTCATAACAGTGCACAAACCGGGCAAGTATCAGTTAGTGGCAGACTATCTCTCCAAAGCCTTGGACCCGCCGGAACGGCTTGGTCCCTTGAGGAGAGTATGTGAGGCTGGACCCGACGGGTCCCGGAACACACGTCAGACAAAGCACCCCAAAACAGCTGAACAAACAATTCCGACAGACTAGACCTTAATAGAACCATAACCATCCTAACAAACCCTTCTCAGAAGCCACCTAGAATCAACTGTGAAGCTACAGCACTATAATCCAGCGACGTTCGCAGCCACAGAGTGTTTTGAAACCCTCCTTCCCTTGAATGCAGAACATGAAGCAGTCCATACTCATGGGGGCAAACATTCCCGTCCTGTAGGTCCAGAGTTGGAAAACCTGCTGGAGCAGTTCACTACGGATCCCATAGTGCCCTGCGTTGTATCCCAGTCTAGACTCCGGAGCCTGAAAAGCCAAAAGCTACGTTGTTACAAAACCACACACAGCACCTAAATTATGCCCGGGGTGTGGGTGCTCTGGAGATGCCAGGACGGAGGGTTGGTAAAGAAGACCGAGCGGCCAGGGTGCATTGCAGGTGTCGGGAAGGGTGCTACGGTCCGGAGGAGTGAAGGGGGAGGGATTCCAACAGATATAATTATGTGAATTGAGAACACCCGATGATGGGAGGGGAGGAGCGGCGGGAGGTTTAAAACCTGCGTTCGATGAATCATGGTTCTCTGTTTTTCCAAGCAACCACAACCGGAGGACTGCAGAGACTGGAGCGAGGACTCGGAGCGCCCGAGAAAGAGGAAGACCTTAAGCTTGACCCACTGGCAAACTAGAAATCAGAGCTGACATTAAGAAGCTCGATACCATGCTTCCAGCTGAACCTTCCCTTTTGTTTCCTTTGCTTTACACGGAAGCGTGATTGAGAACCTGAATAAAGGAATTTTGTTTCAAACCTACCATCCGACTCGCCTGCTGTGTAACATGGGTATACAGGAGTTAAACTGTGTAATAACTTGCAATTTCCTATACAAATGGCTGGTATGGTTTCTGACCTTTTTCCAAAGCCATACACATCTTAGAAGAGAGAGCGGGGGAAAGGCAAACCCCCTTACAGCGCAGAGGATAAAGACCCAATCACCATTGCAGAAGAGGAGGAGAGTAACCCGGGAAGCTGCAGAGGAGGAGAAACCGCCTCTGGGGATATGTAACAGGAGGAAGGAAACCTTTGCCCAGTTTGGCGGAATGAACCATGGCTAAGCTTGTGGAACGCTCAGCAACCCAGCCAAGAAGCAGACCGGAGAAGCCCGGCCCAGGAGTGTCTCAAGCAGTAGAGAGCACCTGAGCAAAGGACGAGAGACACAACGAGGAACCACTGCAGAAGACCCACAGAAAAATAGCGGGAAGGGAACACCAGCACCATCAGACATAGAGCCCCAGGAGGAAGCCAGAAAGGAGAAGCTGCATCGATATACTGGAACACCTGCCCGGAGGAGCACCGCACAGAGACACAAGATTCACATTTGCTCCAGGGAACTGGGAACCTATTGCCCTAGCAGAAAGGCCAAACCAGACCCCAAGTCGGGGTGAGAGTAACCAGACCCCAAGGTGGGGTGAGAGGAACCAGACCGCCAAGGCGGGGTGAGAGGAACCAGACCGCCAAGGCGGGGTGAGAGGAACCAGACCGCCAAGGCGGGGTGAGAGGAACCAGACCGCCAAGGCAGGGTGAGAGGAACCAGACCGCCAAGGCAGGGTGAGAGGAACCAGACCGCCAAGGCAGGGTGAGAGGAATCAGACCGCCAAGGCAGGGTGAGAGGAATCAGACCGCCAAGGCAGGGTGAGAGAGCGAGACACCAAGGAAGGGTGAGATGAAGAAGACCGGAAGGCTGCATGCAAGGAACCAGACACAAGGCGAGGTAAGAGAAGTCAGGCCCCAAGGCGGTGGTGAAAGAAACCAAAACCCCAAGGTACGGTGTGAGACCCAAGGCCCCAGGGAGGGATAACAACCAGGAGTTAACTAACTAGTGAAAGTGCCACGTGATTCCTTGGTGGGGAGTCCAAACAGAGTACCTGATCTGGAGTTTCGAACAAGAGGGTTCCAAAGGATGGATGAAAACTGGAGACAAAAGTCCTGGTGAACCCAGACAGAAAGATACTAGCCAAAGACTGAGACGCAACCCAAGGAGGGGAAACTTAAAGAGACACTTGGTGTCCTGACTTGAACTGTGCAATAGGTCAAGCAGCCTTTTCTTCTGCTAGAGACATCAGGTGAGGTCGGAAGCCACCCACCATTCTTTCATTCGGGCAAAGACTTTTGTTAAAATTACATTGTTTTGATTATAGTGTTAGCAATCAGGATAGAATAGGTTTCTGAATGGCAGACTTTGCTTATTTTGTAGGGCACCCTGACAAGCACTTTTTTAGACTTCTTTCTTTTCTTTAGAGTAAGGCCCAAGAGACCTAGAGATAGATTAGGTTTTGGGTGTTCCAATAAAGAAATACTCAACTCAAAATGCCACCATGTCCGTCTCCTGATTTTGACTTTCCACACCCTACACTTACCCAGGCTTGTAGGCTGAATTTCTTTAGTATGAAACAGAGCATAACACATTGGGACTCATTACAAGGTTGGGGGTCCGGTAATAACGATACCAGTAAGGCATTACCGGCATCGTTTGCCAAACTGGCCCATCACGACCTGCAATGCTGGTCCTACCGGCAATGACAAGGACCCTCTGTGGCCGTGAACCACCATACCGGCATGCGCGCGGGTGCTGTGCCAGTAACACCGGCATACCGCAAGGAAGAGGACATTACAAGTTGCACAGACATGCACATACCGGCATCCAGATGCCGGTAAGAAGGGCCACCATGATGCCGGCAATACCGGCATTGCGGATCACCCATTAATAGTAAACTGCTGTGTTCCCAACTGTCACAGGTGCACACAATCAGCACAGGTGGAGGCAATGGAGCCTGGCCCTGCACAAAAGGAGCACACCCACACACCACACCCCTTCCAAGACCAAAATGATTCCACTTGCAGTTGCGATACTGGAGCTGGAGGACATGCCTGCACTGCTACTCCTTGAGCAGGCAGTACACCAGGGATTACAGAGGAGACGCAGGAGGAGAAGGAGGGTGAGACTGCCCCAGCAAATTCCACCAGCGCAGGCAGTGGTTCCCTGCAGGCAGCCACCAATCCCTTGCATAAGGGCCAGTCCATTCAACTTAACCCCAGCACAGATCCACACCCTCTACCGCCTGGACAGTGACACCATCACCATAGTGGATCTAATAAATTAAGACTTGGTCAGCCTGATCAACATCCGCACGGCCATCCCCCCCCTATGCTGAAGGTAGCGCCTGTGCTCCACTTCCTGGCCACAGGCACCTACCAGCACACAGTGGGCCGGCTGCATGGCATCTCACAATTATGTTTTCCGGTGTGCTAAACCAAGTGCTGGATACACTCCTAAAGCATGCAAGGGCCTACATATCCCTACCACGGACAGTACAGAAGGTGAATGCCACCAAAATAACATTTCATGCACTGGCAGGGATGCCCAATGTCATTGGTGCCCTCGACTGCACCCACGTGGAGTTGGTAGTCATGCATGCCGTGGAGGTGGTGTACCGCAATCGGAAGCTATACCACTCCATCAATGTGCAGATGGTGTGTGAGGCCAGCAAGATGATAACACATTGCTGTGCCAGATTCCCAGGATCCACGCATGATGCAATGGTGCTGCAGAACTCCTCGCTACCCCGCTATATGGAACGAGATGCTGCCCGACGTGACTGGCTGCTGGGTGAGTTTGCACTCTGGGCTATGTGAGTGTATTTGGGAGGGGGGGTTCATGCATATGCAACCTGTCTGCTCCCTGGGCCATGGGAGTGTATTTGAGGGGTGGGGGGTACATGCGTATGCGACCTGTCTGCTCCCTGGGCCATGGGAGTGTCTGGACACTGTCCATGCTGGCAAACACTGTGCCCATAATCATTCAAATAAGATGTATGACACAGACAATGGAGGCCGACATACTCTGGCCGCACACCAATGTGTAAATGTCAGACTCACAATCAGCGCACACACCTGAACATCACCTGACCGTACCCACAGCACCACAATGCACAATCATGCAGTCACAAAGCTGAATACACATGACCACATCGAAGCACCTCGCAGGTCATGCATCCATGAGTGCGCAGTATGAATTCCCACTCAGGGAAATCCCCTGTCACTGCCCCTCCCCGACAGTAACACTGCATAACACCATGGCAACATGTGCAGATGAATACAAATGGGAAACCACATGTGACAAGGATGCTTCAAATTGCACCCATCAAGTAGTGAACAACACCTACATGGGTGCGATTGGTGTGGGAATCACCCACAGCACATGAGTTTTAGCAGCACGGCCACCTCTGGACTCGTAATGAGGCCCATTGTGTCCAAAAATGTTGGCAGTAAAGTTTCTTATTATTAGTAATATGGCAGGAGACGCTTTGTTTGGGCTAACGTTCCTCCAAGCTCTGAACCAGTAGCGTCTCTCATTTTCATTTGAATGTGACATGGTTATTTCCATCTCTACGAGGCCAGTACTGTGAAGTGTATTACTCAGATTCTTATTTTCCTATGTTTGGGCAAGATTAATGGCAAAGAGAGTGAGGATCTAAGTTTCCTTGGAGGGGTGTATTTATTCAATGTTATAGGGCCATTGACCTGCTGGAGTGAAATGTTTTGTGTACGAGACACGGAGACCTAAAGATAATCAGCTCTGCAACCGGTGGCCAATGCTGAGATCTCAAGGCATGGGGGTATGTGATCAAATTGATGGATCTCTTCAAATCTATGGATTTTTAACAAACGTCTCTGCGCTGCACCCTGAACTCAATGCAATACATTTCATATGCTTTACACAGAGTCCCCAACATACCCTGTTTCCAAAATCAAGACATGCATACACAAAGACATTCATGGCTACATACCGTTCTACATG
This sequence comes from Ambystoma mexicanum, assembly GCF_040938575.1. Taxonomy (NCBI): domain Eukaryota; kingdom Metazoa; phylum Chordata; class Amphibia; order Caudata; family Ambystomatidae; genus Ambystoma; species Ambystoma mexicanum. The sequence goes on along the minus strand of NC_090935.1, from coordinate 999,469,712 downwards.
TCCTACAATAGATCATGAAGGCGAATATGGTTGCCGGGGGAACCAGAATCATAACCACGTGCAAGCTGTGTCTGTAGTTTGTGTACCATTAGTTGCAAGGGAAAGCACTCAAAGAGGAGGTGTCTGTATCACATTGTTGGGCAGAGCGATATTGCATCGCGCGTGGGTGCTTCTTTCCTTATAGGATTATTTGATAATGAGATGCCGGTTTCTACACCAGTAACAGGGCATACATACCTGATCAGTTTCCCATGCCTGCGTCACAAGGTGACCCATTAATACCACTTATTTGCCTCCTACTGCAACTGCACCTCATCTTCATCTCAATATAGCACCGATCTCCAAGTTTAACATACAATATCTCCATTAGAGAAAGATGGTTCATGCAAGAATAGATTGTCTGCATACTGTGACGAATCATCAGATGTCGTCCCTTCTCCCCTAGGGGGAGCCCATTCTTCCCATGGGGACAGGGAGATGAGGCTGCTCCCTGATAATCCCCCGGGGGCTGGTAATGAACGTTTGGATCACATGGGGAGGCAACTCCCTATGGGACCGGGGCAGACACTTTGGGGGAAACGCAGTATATTTTCTCTACCCCAAACTCAATCACACTGTTATCCTGCACAGGACACAAAAACCCCACAAACTTCCATGTACAATGTCACTTCCCTAAGAAACACTGAGACGAGGAAGAATGTTGAGTACATGGATGACTCTAATGCCGGCATGAGGAAGAAGTGTGGAGTAATTTGGAATACTTCATCGAACCAGTATAAACTCACTGGCCAATTTGTGTCAAGCAAATCTGTATGCAGCATACAAAGGGAAGGAGGACTTTGTAGAGGGAGAGAGAGATGGAGAGAGACCCTCCGAGGAGGATACAGGAGATTTGAACTCCGCTGGAGGAGTTGGGATGGCGAGAGTGCAGAGAACGGGACACTTGCCTGCCAGCAGAGGCACCCTTAAACAGTCTGCTGTGGTCTGAAGATGGATAGAAGCAGCCGCCTGGGCAAGCAGCTGTACAAGAAGTCTGGAGTGCATGGAAAAGCTGAGATGTGCCACCCAGAAGCAGGGCGTCAGTGCGGAGTTGCTGCAGTCCCTGGAAGCAGCAGAGGGAAGCTGAGAAGGCCAGAAGCACCCGCAGACAACCGGAGACCACCAGTAAGTTCTCCAGAGAGGTCAGGGAGACCGGGATGGTTGGCGGGACAGCTGAAAGGAAGGAGGATAATGAAGGATGAGTTTGGGACCCATGCCAAGTCGTAGACCTCCAACGCGTCCTTCATAGTCACAGTACCTGGCAGGCTAGTGTACCAAGTGGACATAATTGAAGGGGAACCGAGTGGGTGTCTGGGACCCACAACCACAGAGACAATCAACGCCTCCAAAGAGATCTTCATAGTCATAGTACTTGGCAGGCTAGTATACCAGGTGGACAGAATCTGATGAAAAACGGGTGGATCTGGGACCCACATAAACAACAGAGGTTCAAGCAGAAAAAGTGATTATTATAGTCACAGTAACTGATAAAGAGCCAAGTCAAGTTAAGTAGCTGTGAAGAGTAGCAATGTTAGAGAAGCACAATACCTCTTCTTGTCTAACCCATCTACAGTATTCTGAGAAGTAGTTGAAAGCCAAGAGAAGGGAGATATTGTCTTGGCACTCGACGAAGCCTGAGCAAAAGAGATGTGTTTCTCGATCCCAAGAGCTCGAATCAGAACTTTGTTTTCTTTAAGAACTTTGTATCCTTTGGATCTTTGGTTTGCACACCTCAGAACTGTCTTTTTTTACACCATTTGGATACCTTATTTACATCTTGGACAAGAACCATAAACTGGAGAAGGAAGACATTGCCTCAGGCAACGGTTCCCTTAGCCACAGGAACTGGAAACCATTGTCCAAGAGAAAGGAGACATTCTCCTGGACCAAGAACAGTGGTACCAGCTTTAGTTAAAGTGGAAGGGATGGAAATAGGTTTTGGACACAGGACAGAGGACTATTCATTTTGGACAGGCATCCTGGCGGAATCCTTAGTTGTAGTTCAGGCAGGTAGCATTAGGGAAAGAAGATTTCTCCTTTTCTTTTGATGAATAAAAGTGTATGACAACCAATAGGCCACTCCTGTGTCAGTCTTCTCCTTCTGGTTGCTTACAATACTGAATTTCAAAACATAAGTTGGACCTTTCAAATGTACTGTTCATATATTCCCATCTCATTGTACCACTATAATCTTATCAGAGTCATTCTTGATTTAACAGCTCGCTGTTACAACATAGTTATAATATAGTTCATAATCGGTTGTAATACGTTCGTGTTTGAATTTCCTTTGCATTATTTTTAATGGATAGCAATTTTAGGTGACTAATTTACTCACATTACTACTCGAAATAAAGAAAACCTCTCCATAACCCTCCTTTTGTGTTCACTTGATCATTTTTTTAATTATAAATAGGGTTTATATTCTCTTACTTTTCTCTAGTTACTGTATCATCATCGAACTTCATAGCTTACTGTTCGTTCTTATTTGACTATTTTAAAAATAAATAAATTAAATATTTGAACACAAAAAGAAATTAGTTGTCCTTGTTGCTTTCCTGAGAGCACTACCTGTGATCCGGGGTGCTGTACCGAGAAACTACTGGCTATCAATATAGTGTCAAAATCAGCACAAATGACTGCCAGTATGGGAATCGCCAAAATGACTGAGTTCAAAAGGCCAAATGCGTGATTTGGTCGAATGTCGGGCGTTTGAAAAATCTGAACGGCTGAAAAGTTCAACCAAATCACACAATCAGTGATGGGGGTTGCAGGGGTGTCCCCCGCACCCTTTCTCACTATATTGTGAGCGGGGATTGCGGGGGAGAACTCGGCTCCCGGTCCCGAAAAAAAAGGAAAGGACCCTGCGGCGCCAGTTCCCGATCACGGAAGTGAAAGGGAACAGGCGTTGCAGGGATGCAGCCAGTAGGCAGGAAGGTAAGTAGGGGGGTGGGTGTGTCGGTGGGGGTGTGGTGTGGTGTGGTGTGGTGGGGGTGTTGGCGGAGGCCAAGTCAGAAATGTTCAGGGGAGAAAAGACAGAGGGTTATTTCAGAAAAATAATCTTCAGTCTTTTATCCCTCGAACATTTCTATCTCGGGCTTTCAAGCCGATCGCAAGTATGTCAAGTCAAACTTTACTTCAACGATCACATCAAACACCCAAAACACATTAAAAGTTTCTGGATAAAGTAAAATATAAAAGGCGTTCATTCATGTGTGCTATGCTCTTGTTGAAACTTAAACAGGTTTTAAGCCCTCGCATAATTATGTCTTAGTCTTTTACAAATACCGTCCAAAACAAAAGCTTAAATGTATCTATGGTTACATCCATCACATTTAAAGTTCACCTTTGCAATCAGTCTCCTGTTCATCATGTCTTGTTTCCAGGGCATCACATAGCGCTTGGGGATCATGGGGTGGCTTTTAGTCATCAGCGGGAAGTGAGCGTGCACTAATCTATAGAAAGGGGGAATCAAAAGATTTTGTTACACAAACTTCACAAATAACTGTCACAGGTCTTTTTATAGGTGGCAGCCTTCTGGGGGCATTTTAGAACATGTGTTGATATTGGTATGAAAACACAGTAAAACATATTTTGGGCATGTATATTTTTCACGCTACTATGCACAAATTCCCAGAGTGGACTAGGAACCAAATGTAGCCCTGGAATTATTTTTCTAAGTGGCTCCATATTACACTGTGTGGTCAACCCCCACCACTTTAAGTAGGGTTTGGGGGGGGGGTTCTCCCACAAGAAAATGTGGGGGAAAGTGTTCAAATAGCAAATTTGAAAGCACATTTGCCTCTACCTAGGGATTAAACAGTAGCTAAACGTATGAGCAAATTGAGATCTAGCATTTGATAAGAGCACGAAGTAACATTCTGGAAGCATCATAATAAATTCTTTACTTAAAAAGGATGTGATGTTATGTTATGTTACTTGGCATTTATATAGAGCCTTATATATCATTGGTATGACCTCAAAGCGCTGGTAGGTTGAGCACCCTTGGGAACCGCAGTTCAAGTCATTAGAGAGAGTGTTGTATGGTGCGTGGGTGCACCGGATATGTGTGCAGCTGGTGTGGGTGTTGCATGATAGCTGCTTCTTAGCGGTAGGTGTGGTGCTGAGGAAATCAGTTGGATGTGTTCAGTCTGGAGGGTGGACACCCAGACTGAGTTCTGGCTGCGTTAGGCCTGAGGAGACGTCTAAGCTAGCCAGAATGTGCTCAGCTTGCTGTGTTTTATTAGGATGATGAGGTGTTTGTGGGGTCATGTTAGTATGAGAACAGCTAGACCGAATTTATCATGGTATGGCTGTATTCTAGTTGAATGATGGTGTATAGGAGAGAGTAAGCGTAGTAGTGTGATATGGTGGTTATCAGTAAAGCGCCTGCGACCAGGTACGAGAGGAGGACAGGGGGGTGTTCATAGCGGTAAACATGCCATACAGATAACATGGGGATACGGGTATATAGCATATATAAAACTTTTACACATCGAAGCAATTAGGCACACTTTCTAAGTTAAAACTTTAACACAGTGACGCTATTAGGCACACTCAATGTTGTTGGGAACACTTTCTAAATTAAAACTTTAACACAGTGACGCTATTAGGCATACTCAATGATGTTGGCCGCACTTTCTAAATTCAAATTGTAACTGTAACACAATCTAGATGTAAGATTCAACAAAGTGAGGCTATTAGGGCACACTCAATGATACTTGGGACACACTATCTAGATGAGAAACTCACCACAGTGAAACAGTTTGGGCACACTCAATGTTCAGATTGTAACACAATCTACATGCAGGATTCGACACAGTGACGCTATTAGGGCACACTTTCTAAATTCAACTTTAACACAAGGACGCTATTAGGCACACTTTCTAAGTTCAAAGTTTTGCACAGTGACGCTATTAGGCACACTCAATGATGTTGGGCACACTTTCTAAATTAAAACTTTACCACAATGACGCTATTAGGCATACTTTCTAAGTTCAAACTTTAACACAGTGACGCTTTAGGCCCACTTTCTGGGATGTGGGAGATGAAGTGCGGTGGAAGGATGGGTGAGGGGTGCATGGGAGATTGGTTAAGAGGAGCAGAAAACCATGGTAGCCACACAAAAGAGGCCAAGGGTGCAGAGGCCCACCGGGAAATCTGAGTTCCATGTAGGCCAGTCCACCCCAAACTTTTGTGCAAAATACAGTCATGATCCTCGAATTGGACTGGTGATCCCTTATGAAAATGTTCAAAAGAGTGGAAATGCACTCCTTGTTGTTGAATTGTGTTATGGCTGGCTGAATGTTGTCCTGCCTTGCTGACCATTCTCAAATCTGATAAAATGTTGATGCAAGTGTCTGAGTGACAGCTCTTGAGAAGGTTGATGAGTGCCTGCTGTGTGAATGTTCTTAATGTGTCAGTTGGTGCCCTGAACTAGAGTGTATGAAGATAGCCAGTGGGCAGTCTTTGTGTAACCGTAATTAAGCAACTGGAACCTGCATATATGTAAATAAAGTCACATGGACATTATAACTCGTAAGTTTGTAGCGGGACCAAGCCACACCTCGAGCGCTGCGTTGCCGCTTGCTGGCTGCATGCCTCCCTACTCCATACCAGGCGCAATGCAGGTTTCAAATCCTGTTCCTTGACCGTTTGTACGTTGCTGGGAGGTGGGTGACAGCTGATACTCACACCATACTCGCACCAATCCCTCTCTTGCTTCCTCAACCCTGGGGCGGAACCACAACAATTGGGGAAAAGTGGTTAAAAGGACCCAAGAAGGACCACGCAACGTTGGGACGAGCTCTGGGAAGAGCGGCTGCGTCCTCTGCTGGTCGATGGAGGAACATGAGAAAAGGAGAGACATTTTCCATGGCACAGTGTAATCTGCTTGCTGTCTATGGAGTCCTGGCTTGGAATTTGATGGAAGAAACCTGTTTAAGGAGCAGATTGGTAGGCTGTGGGAATCTGCAACTATTTGGAGTTGTGTTCTTTGCCTCTACTAAGAGGAACATCCTAAAAGTAGTGTAAATAAATAAATAAATAAATAAATAACACGTAGAGCAGACTGGAGAGCCGCGCTGCAGAATCCATCTGTTACCCTGCAGTGAGTAATTGTTTTACCTTATTGCTTTAACTTATTATTTTAACTTGTTGCTTTATCTTTTTATATTAGTTTATTATATTAGTTTATTGTGTTTGATCTCTCCATGAAAGCCACTATCCAACCGTCACCTGCCTTTCAGCCCACTACATGTGTGCCAGGAATTGTAAGGGTCTAGTGAAAGAAAATGTTTGACACTTACTTAATTGCCATTGGGTGAAAGCTGTTTGACCCTAAAAGGAAACAAACAACTTTGTTGAATAGTTTGGGTGTTGTGGGATGGAGGATTTTTGAAACTCAACCAATGGTGCCGGTAGGAGAAGGAGCAGGAGATGCACAAGATATATACCAAGCAACCGAACGTACTTTAGCTCAGCAATTCGGCCCTTGCATAAATGTTGTAATAGAACGTCATTCATTTTTCTATCGCTCCCAAGAACCCAATGAGAAAGTGAGTGTATATGTAGCATCACTACATGGCCTGGCAAAGAATTGTGACTTTGGATGTCTTCCGAATAGTTTAATGCATGACCCAATAGTAAGGTGTATAGTTGGCAAGAGGTTGCAAGAAAGGCTGTTAATGATAATGGAACTTACTATGGAGCTAGCAGTAACAATGGCAAAAATGTAAGAACAGTCTGCTGCCGATTCTCTGGCATTAACAAATGCCTCCAAAAGTGAAGTTAACAGTGTTAACAAGAACTGTGGCCTTCCGGAAGAATTGAATAGATTGGAGAATTTGCAGAGGAATGCTTAAGTTCAATGGAGAACAAATGGCAGCCCACACATTTGAACAAATCCCAATGGGTTAAAAGTCAAATTGCAGGTGTTGCTTGTGGGGAGAGGGATCATGTAGTGACCAATGTGGGCTGCTCAGTTCGAGGTGTAACACGTAGTAAACCTGGTCATCTGCAGAGAATGTGTAGAAGCAGACCTAGTGGTGAAGTGCGATATTTAGATGATGAGATGCATTTATTTCAAGATGATATTAATGATCTCCTGACTGTTGAGGAAAATGATGTTGATGCTCCCTGGTGTGTGGTAAAAAGTGATGGGAGTGACTTGAAATCTATGGCAAATTCGGGGTCCAAATAAACAGTTGGAGCAGACACATTCCTAAAATTAGGGTTTTGTTTGACAGAGCTTGAGGAACCAGATATAAACCCGAAAGGTTATGGAGGAATGCCAATCAAAATGTTAGGGTCGAGAGTTGTAAAAATTGGATTTAAAGATAGGAAATATGTGGCACATTGTATGTTACAGGATAAGTAGTATATTTGCTAATTTGGAAACACCAAAAAGGCTTGGAAATCACTTTGGATCCAAATGCTTTCGAACCTGTCACGCTTGTAGAGAGTGATGTTTGTGATACGTTTAAGGATGCTTTTGACATCAAGATTGGGTGTTTGAAGATCTTCAATGGCAGTATAATAATTAAAAAGGGAGCAAAAACAGCCCACAAGATGAGACCAGTACCTTTAATGTTGAGAGATAAGCTGATGGAGGAACTAGATAAAATGTATAGAAATTGTATTATTGAACAATTGGGGCTGTGGAGTGGGTGTCACCATTTGTGATTACAAAGAAATCAGATGGTACAACAAGGATGTGTATAGACTTGAGATCTCTCAACAACAACATATGAGTAGATCGCCACACACATGCCAAGGTGCAAGAGAGATCTCTCTTGTTGCATGGTGTGAAATATTTTGTGGCCATTGATTTGTCAAACTAGTACCATCAAATTGAATTGCATCCTGACTCTAAACACTTATCATTTGTAACAGCTTTTGGAGTTTATAGATTTAGGGGAATGCGTTTTTCAAAGAGTGTTGGAACTTCTTTTTAGGAAGATGCCGAATATTAAATGCTTCCAAGATGACATCCTAATATTCACAGAAGACTCTGATGTGTGCTCAAGGTAAGTGTTTGATATCCTCAGGGAAGCAGGACTTACAATAAAGAGGGAAAGATTTAAATGTAAGGTTAGAGAAGCATTATACCTGGGCCATATGATTAACGATCAAGGTATTATGCCGAAAACCAATCTAGTAGATGCTGTGTTGAAGGCACCAGCACCAGACACTAAGGACACATTGAGAGCATTTTTGGGTCTCACTGAATATTACTCCAAATGTGTGGAGGGTTTTGCAACCCTGAGTGCTCCTTTAAAGAATAATTGAAAAATAATGGGAATTTTGTTTGGAATGAAACACATGATCGTGTTTTATGAAAATAAAGGGGAGGATAGGATAGTTAAAGCTCCAACTTTAAATATCTTTAACCCTCAGAATAAAACAATATTGACAACTGATGCAAGTAGTGTAGGGTTGGGAGCAACACTCACTGAAGCGAAAGATGGCTGTGAGGTGGTGGCTGCTTTTATTTCTAGGACATTGCAAGGAGTGGAAAATAATTACTTTATTCTTGAGAAAGAAGCTTTAGCATGTTATTGGGCAGGGGATAATTTGAAGCTTTTCTTGTGGGCCTCCCATTTATAATGAAAAAGGATCACAAACCATGAGTTCACGCCTTGATAGGGAACAATATGTGTACATCTCTCATAATAAATCACTGGGGTTTAGCTTTTCAAGAGTTCAACTTCACGGCTGTGTACACTCCTGGACCGGGTAATATAGGTGGGGACTGTTTGTGGCAACTCCCTCTGAAGTTTGAAGAGACGCCATCTGTAGCAATGATAGCAGAAGTAACACATGAGGGGGCCTTGCAGTTGATAAGATGGTGACGTCATCAATGAAATTTGTGATGTCAACTTTGATGGTCTGGGTGTTAGTCTTGGCAATGCACGTAGGTGGCACGAGTTATGGTTGTTTAGCGTACCATATTTAGGGAATGTCAAGTGTTTTCGGTTTTACTGTGAAGTATAACGTCCCTTTAACAAAGTTGTTTCACTGAATATACATATCTGTATGTGGCAGTGAAGAATAACAAAGGGGCTAAACATGTGAGGTCATCAGTGATGTCATCAATGACATTTGTGATGGCATCTTTCATGTCCTGGCTGCACAGGGTTGATGGCAGGAATGGGTGCTTAGCCTACCAAAACTGACGAATTTCAGGGGTTTTTTCGGTTGGAATTTGAACCATAATGGGATGTTAGAAAGGTTTTTTTAGTGAAGTGGAAAGGTTTTTGGTAGGGCAACTTAACCATATTGTCCCCTCAACAAAGTTTTTTTGTAGTGAATTTTAGTTTTTATTTACTAGGGCAACGTAACCATAACGTCCCTTTAACAAAGTTTTTGGTGTGCTGCAGTTCACAGTTTTTTTTTGAAGGGGAACTTAATCATAAGATCGTGGTAATAAAGTTTTTTTGTTGAATATACATTATCATGATGTGATCTTGGAAGATATATAGTATAATTTACTTACTTTATATACATGTAACATAGAACATACAGAACCCCCTCACTATTGATATTTGAAAGGCACGGACTAATCGCCTGTTCGGGGACGGGCACGGACAAGGTCAACAGTGACCAAACAGGCCGGGGCTACCTGAAATTTTACCATTGTTTTACGCTAAAAATGCGCACCTAGGAAAAAGGACACATATACACATTACAAGTACCAATAAAGAAGTAGGGAAACCTAAACGTGTGAAATTAAAACCATGCATTAAATGACCATGTAGAATGAATTGGATTGTACCATAATCAAAAAAAGGTAGGTCTCCAACGTAACTACCTTACAGAAACTCTGCAGCCAGGACCGACAGCAGACACACGCACTACAACAAAGGGAAAGTACAACAAAATAGTAAGGGAACTTCATTTTTCTTATATGTGAGTGTACTTTTTTTGGTATGTGGGACAGAAAAAATAATGTCTTTCTGTTGTTTTGACACAGAAATGGACAGTACTTTGGAGTGGTTGGGGGAGAATTTTCCGCTTGGGGAAATGTCCGAAGACAGCGACAATAATAGTACACACTGCTCTGCATAAGCAAAATAATGATCAGTATTTTATAGGCATTTAACATATGTATATTTATTTTTAACAGAGCAGGGAAGAAATTAAGAAAGGGCAATAAACGACACAGAGGAAGACCTGCTGAAAAGGATTGAACTGAAAATGGAGACACTGAATGACAATTTTAAAAGTTTAAGGGAATTTGTGGAGGACTTTGTGAGTTGGAAAGTATGTTATCACTGTTCCACCTGTACCTGCCCCCCTTCTCCATTCCCTAGTGAACCATCCCCAAACCTTCCAGAAGAACATAGACGTTTTGATGAAACATACATCCCTTCTTCCCCTCACAAATCATCCCCTCATAACCAGCCCGTGTTGAATCCTAATTCCCCTATATTCGTGTCAGTATCTGCTTCCCCCTGTATTTCTCTTAACTGAAGTGTGTGTGAGTTTTTGGAAAGTTTTTGTATATTTGTTGTTGTTGCAGAGGTGGAGGAAACATTTTTTTTTTTTTAAAAAGACAAAATGTTCGCGAACAGCACGCCTGTTCGAGCTACTCGTAAGCAATAGAATAGGAATGTTCTAATGACAACACACCTACCCGTTCCAATATCAACCAAGATGGAACTGATCTTAGAACGCACCATCTGTGCAAGGCGTGCGTAAATAAAAAAACGGGCACCCTAATGATATTTTACCTCTCCGTACTGCTTACAAACGAGATAGAACATGTTGGTAGAGCACACCAGGTGTACGGGATGTCTGTAAATGAGCAAAATGGGAGTGTCTTAAGGACAGTATACCTGTCCGTGTCGTCCGCAGCCAAGATGGAACCGTCCGTAGAACAAGCGTGGTGGGCGGCATGTTTGTGGGCAAACAAAAATGGAGGTGTCTTAAGGACAGTGGACCTGTCCGTGCAGTCAGCAGATGATGTATGCACATGCGTAGTACACCCATAAGTACAACGAACATCGCGCCTGTCTCTAACTGTCCGTCTCACTTGTGGCGCACTTGTAATTAGTTTGAGGACCCGAACACTGTCCGTAGGAAAGTTGCGCGCATGCGTACGTTTGTTAGTGTACATTTGCTGTCCAGCGGGCACCCATTTCCCTCACGGATGTGTTCAGGATGTCATCATGTGACCGCACCCACGCTGACCGTGTGGACTAATTTGCGCTGTATGTGTGCTTCCGCGACATTACAAAAGAACTTACACACACAAGGGAAGTTATTTCACAGTGTAGAATAACCATTTCACATGACCCATACAATAGGTGTACCGGTGGATGTATTGTTTAAAGTTTTTGGAATGCTTTTGAGTGATCAAGATGGTCATGAGGTGCACCCTTCCAATCCTATCAATGGCCACACCCCCGAGCGCATCTTCATTGTACCTTTGGCTATAGCACATTGAGTTGTGCTGCCTTTACTGCTGTAGTGACCAATAGGAAACTTATTGTTATGGCATCCATGGCTACTGTCGCTTCATTAGCCTCAGCAACACCCCCAAACACTCCACCACCACCACCTCCAAAAGGGCCTGCAGAGGGATATACTGGTGAGGATGTAGAGATCGAGGAAGAGGAGGAAGAAGAGAATGAGGTGGAGGAAGTGCGCACTACAAGCACTCGCCGGGAGTCGTGGGTGTGGCGGTTGTTTTCCGTTTGTGGGAACGTACCAAAACCACAAGCGAACCGAGTCAGGTCTAACCAGTGCCAGTTGGTGCTGAGTCGCGGGAGACCTGGTGTGTACAGCTTTGGTACTGTACACACCAGGTCTTCGTTCCATAGTGCAGACGTTCGCAAGGTGGTGCCATTTGAAGAACGTAGTAGATTAAGTTCCTCCACAGCATCCTCCGTGTCCGATCCTCTCACCACAAGAGACACTCCTGTGGGAGAGCGCCTCCCTCCAGCAGCCTCACAAGCCATTTGAAATGCTATTGACCCTTATCTTTCGAAGGTGACAATAGTGTGTATGTATTGTGACGTAGTACTCTGCAGGGGGGAGAGTTTTCAAAGTGCTTTTGAGGCTACGGTCACGGAGCATCAGAATAACTGCTTCCTACCCAAGTAAAGATCACCCTTTCTCTCTCCACCTTCCCCTTCTTATCCCCGTGGTTGGTGTCCCTTCCGTACCCTCCTTTGCCCTCCTCTCCAAGTGTGTCGTGTGCCCAAAAGCAGGAAAGGGGAAAACAAAACAAAAAAAAAATGTCTCTTTCAGAGCCGCCTTTTCGCAGTTTAACAATAGAACTAGCAAGTGAATGTTGTAGGCCCCCGCGCATTTTTGAAAAAGTCAGCGGACAGTCGTAGGACACAAAAATGGAGGGGGCACGCGGAGTAAAACCAATGGACTTTACGCTGCGAGTAAGTGGTGGCTCTGAAAAGAGCCTTTGGTGGTGTTGTGTGTGCTTCAAAAACTGTACATTGAGAAAAACGGAATGGCAAATAGGTAAGTGTGATTCCAAAAAAGGGCGCAATACATTTTGTACATTGTGAAGAAAAATTTGGTTGCCAGCATATGTGAGATGGACGCCATCTCGGCGAAAAATGAAAGATCTCTGAAACAAAATGTTTTCATTGTGGAATGAGGACATGCCAACATCTCTTAGAAAAGCACAAACAGCCTTATTCACATTGCGTCTCGCTTTCTCCATTTGTGGACCAAATGCAGAAGAACGCAGCCATATTTGTCTTTGTGCAATACGGGAAAAAAGTATGTGGCAATTGGGGAACATGTCCATGACCTGCGCAAGTCCTTCCTTCATTGCAAATTGCAAAGAAATTCCAGAGACGTGGCCTAAACTGTTTCCTCCGCAATGAATGATAAGTATATCAGGATGACTCTCTGTCAGTAAAGTAACACAGGGAGGTACCAAGTCCAGCCATCTCATTCCACGCACGCCATGCCAGTGCACTTCCACATGAGGAAATCCAAGATCTGTAGATAGACGGCAACTTTCTGCATGCACCTTCAACCAATGTATCCATGAGTCTCCCAAAATCCAGATAAACTGTTTTTGAGCACACAGAGCCATAGCTGAGAGGTCTCCTGTCAGGGAGTGGACGGTCTCACTAAATCTCTCCGTTCAGAACACACCTACTGAACTGTATTGACCAATCCCTAGCTGCGCTCATTCTCATTTGCATGCGTCTCCACCCCAGAATCCCTGTTGGTAATATGCGCTGCCTGCAAACTACCGCCATGTCTGCAGACAACTACAGGATCAGAGCATGACGACTGTACAGTTAAGTATTAATCCCCTTTTCCCCTTGAAGGTGGGCTCTGAAGAAAAGAGCTGTTTCTTTTTGTTTTTGGGCAGATGCCTTACAGACACCTGTTAATTTGTGTTTTTTTTAATTTTTTGTTCTTACTTTCCTCCTACAACCATTACAGAACCTTCTCTAAAGCAAGCTGCACATTCCAAAAGAACATGGCATTTCCCAAAGAAGACAGTGCAAAACCATCTGCTGCAAAATAATCTGCATTACTGAGATCAATGTTGTCGTGGCTGCAGAAAAACATACCAGCTCGTAACATGAGAGCACGCATGCCGCATTTGATGTTACACCTCCCAATACTTTGATCTGGACAGAAAACAGAACTGTTGTCCCATTTTCCTCTAGGGAGTAAACCAGAAAAAATTACTTTCGCAGTTGGAAAGATGTTCATGAGTGCTTGAGCCAACTCTCTTAAATCTTCCAACAGCGTACGTGAACTCACGTAGCCCAAATGGCAAGCACCGTAGTGCAAAAGTACCACATGTGGAGTGGTCATCGTACGCATCTGTCTGCAAACTTGCAGAATTGCCGCAACATTGGCATCAGCCTCAGCACTCCACACCACCTCCACTCCTCTCACATCGAAATGGTGTGCCACATGCCTACTCTCAGCATAGTGCTGTAAGCCATGGACAAAAATATCACCAAGCACCAAAACCCTGACCCTCTCCACCTCTGCCATCTTCAGTATACCCAGTCCTTCTACCCTTTCCACATCAGTCGCAAATCCAGTCCCTCATTGGACACAACTAAGCAGTCACACAGCCATCCACCAATCGCATTGAACATTGCTAAATTTAACTCTGTTAGCAACATTGCACACAAATTTACTATCGATGAGTCTGAATGGAAGTCGCATATCACTGCAAAGCACCTACCTCACAAACTACTGTGCAAGTGTCGTGGATTTCTATGTACACCTCCATGCATGCGCACATGCTTGCGTATAGAGTACAGGTATGTATATTTTAATCAGAGAACATGTGCAACCCTTATGATTTAATTTAAACAAATTAATGCCGCTAAATCTGCATAGGCAATACATACCAACACTTCCCCTTTTAAGTACAAGCTGTCCAATTTTTCAGTGGCAAACCGCACTACTTCTTACTGTCTCCCGCATAACCTATACATACGTTACGGGCATGCCTATCTAGCGCGAAACTCGAGTTTACAAAACAAAATGTCTGAGTTGTGTACTGTGTACGGCCCACAGTAATGGTACTTGCAATGCGATCGTATGCGAAAAATAAGCGCTCCCCATTGCTGTGGTGACATCTCCCTCTGAGGGTCTCCCAATTTTTCGGCATCGTACTTATAATTTGAAAGTCGACATTTTTTCCCCATCTATTATAATGCCCTATCACTTACAAACCTCTCTCCTATAGAAAATATAGCTTTAAAAAAACAAGGCATTTTTATAACCTTAAAATTGTTCTAATTTCTGAAGGCTTGCGAGTAACACACTGCTAAAAGCATACAAAGGCAGCACATAGTGAAGTGAATTGTACACATGCACTGTGTTGCAACACGAAAGGAGAATACTCTGACAAATGATGCACAATTAACATGTACAGTATCATCACTGCTTTAAACACACAAAGTGACTAATTTTTTTTCTCAATCGCAGTGAAAACTACTCTCCTGGGAAGCAACAGCATCTACACTTCAAACGACATATCCGAAGAAACCTGGTCTTTTCGCAAAAAAAAGTAAGTACAGTACTACCTTTATATTCTAACTATTCCTCAACGAGGCTGCGTGGGTTATTTGTTTACTGTGGGCACGAAAGCAAACATTGATTTCTACACCATTCTACTCACAAATCCCCATTTGTTAAACAAAGTATAACAGGCAGAATGGCTCACAAATCCATGTGTGTTTGGAACTCAAATAACATACAGAATCATTAGAATGTTAGTACTAGAAAGAAATAGCTGTTCCAATTTCATGCCATTTCGTTTAGTATTAATGCTTCTTGTCACCACTAAGCCACTTTGTACTGTCATCTGAAGCACATTGTAGTACTATATAAACTGAAAAATAGCCTTCCCAAATCATTGTAAGAGTCCAAGCACATTCACACACCACGACAAACAGCTTCCCCATCAAACTCATGCACGCATGAACACAACACACATACATTGTACAACAGACCAAAGCATTCCTTCTTTTTTTCAACAGACACCAAAGAATGCCTACCAAAAAGCAAGTCCGTAGAAAGGAACGCAGAAGTAGAGCAAATAAAAAGAAAAGTGTCCACTCTAAGTATCCATCTGTAGTAGAGTTTATAGAGAACGTTGGAACAAACCAGCTAATACAGTCATTTAGCAAAACAAAGGAAGCTTCAACTACCGAAACTTTACCTCCTCCATCAAAATGTGTCACAAAACACAAAAATCGTGGCAAACAATCGGCTACCAGTACAGCTAGCAATGCTCCTAATAATCCTGATATAGTAACAAGAACCCATAGTAAAAAAAGTATTTTAGCAAAAATGTTTCGCCACAGAGTCCTTCAGAATCTAATAAGAAGAGATCCGAAATCATCCTAAAACCTTAAAACCTACCGTAGAAAATTAATCCTACAAGCTCTCGTGGACAGTGCAATCCTTCTCAAAAGAAAGTTGTTTATATTAGTGTTAAATAGGATGAAACCACTAACAAAACTAAGTACCAAACTACAAAACAAACTCATCAATAAACGGAATGTGAACAAAAATAATTTCTTAAATATTTGTGGAGGTGAATGGAGTCACACAACAACCACAGAACCATATTTTAATGAAGAAGTATACAAACAAAATCAAACAAACACAATTGCCATCCATAGTAGTGGACGAGGGTATGGAAAAATCAATAGTACCATCATGGAACAAGAAACACTGCTTAGAAAAGTATCCCCTGAAAACTCAGAATTACCTCTCGATTCGACAGAGCCAGACCGTCCAGTATACAAATGGCTGTGCACATCAAGGTTGCCATTCCAAACAAATGTTTCAAATCTTTACGTCTGTTCCTCAATCAGTATGTAAAAGGTAAAGACAAAATTAAAATGAAAGTGCTGCAAAATATGGATATCTGTCCAGTGCGCAAATACACAGGACTACAAGGACATGCATTGGCCTGCACTTCTGGACCCATTTGCAAAAGCGCCTTCCATGATATCAAAAGGATATCAATACATCATTCAAATGTAAGAAATATAGTGTATAAAATATACTATGCAAAAAGTCCAGCTTCAGAATTAGGCAATTTAAATAACACTCTTCTGCATGGCACACCCAAATACCTACAAGAAGAAATTGACCGTATTCAGGGAAAGTATTTTGGAAGCGAAAACGACTTACAAAATGCAATAGTTTTAGAACAGAGTAGCAACAATTCTGCACATAGCAACCTTCTATTACACACATACAGAAAAGAAATACTAAAATTTAAAAGGGCATCGGCTGAAGTACCAAACCATGTGTGTGTGTGTTGCCGCAGAACCTATTACAAAAGGAGCACAACAAATATAAACATAGCATACAAAATAGAAAACAATGAAGATTCCAACTGGTTTGAATTAGCTCTCTACCTTTTTGCAGAAAACACATATGAAATAACTGAACGCCTAATATGTTGCAGTTTCTGTACTACAAAATTGGACAACAACCACACTCCTTCACGTGCTATTACAAATAATTTGGAATTGTTCCCATTACCAAAAATCCTGCAACAACTCAATTTGTATGAGAGCATCATAATTCAAACAGTTCACCCATTGCAAGCAATTATACGCCTTCATCCAAAAACAGCAAAATTACCTCCCTCTGAATTGGTGAAAGGCATTTGTGGCAAAGTAGTTTATTTGCCATTAGATCTAACCAAAAATGTACACACTCGAGGAGTGCAACGTTCAATATAGCATTCTTTAATAGTCTTGGTAAATGGTGTACCAACAAAAGACCAAAAAAATTGGCAACAACTGGTGGACTTACATAAAGTTAGAGAAGCATTGCAATATCTAAAAGATAATAACGAATAATACAAGGAAATAAAAATTGAAGAAAGCTTAAGGGAAACAACTGAAATAATTCAAGAGCCATCAGAAACTGGACAATTCGAACTTCTGGATCTTGCTGCAGTATCCACTCTTATTGACCAGTACACAATTCATCCATTGCATTCCAATGAAAGCATAGGTGATGCACTAGAAACGTACCAAATGCGACAAACCAAAGGTTCACCTATGAGTATATGGGAAAAAAGTATAGAAGCATGTGCCTTCCACTGCTTTTTCCTACTGGCAAAGGTAGAAAGTACGATGATAGACCCACTCAGATTGGGGCATCAGAATACCGCTCATTACGAATATATTCGCAAGATCCCAGATTTAGACAAAAAACAAAATGTGGAATACATATTCCACCTACTCTATGAAAGTGAATTATCAACGCTATGTTACGGAGTTGCACACATTTTGAACTCTGGAACTCACTTTCAAAATATGTCAGCAACGCAATTAATACAAAAAGTACAGGAAAAAGATGAGGTTTTGCAATCAAGTACAACAAATTTGTTTGCAAACATGCGTGGTACAAAAGAATACTGGTTCCGACGGCACAGAGACATGCGTTGTATGATCAGAAACCTTGGTTTGTTACACTTAGTTGTGCAGAATATGCATGGGACGATTTACATGAGTTCCTACGCATAGCAAACAGGAACAAAAACAACATAGATATATTAACACCTGGAGAACTTTGCTCTCTAGATCCAGTTAATGTGTCACGATATTTCCATAATCGTTTCATTGCCATGCTACACTTTGTTTGTAATAAAACTGTTCCTGCCCTTGGAGAAGTGGAACACTTCTTTTGGAGAAAAGAATATCAAGCGAGAGGCGCACCACATATTCACATGCTTTTATGGATCAAAGGTGCACCTAAATTTGGTCATGACAGCGACGCCACGGTTTTGCAGTTCACCCAAAAATATGTCACTTGTGAAATCCCTTCACAACAGACACATAGTGAGCTGCATGGGCAGATTTTACAATTTCAAAGACACAAATGTGGCAAATATTGTCATTGCAAATACAAAAACAAAGGTAAATTCTACACCAAATGCCGTTTTGGGTTCCCTAGACCAGTTACAGAAACAGGTGAAGTAAACAACTTCATGTCTTCAGTTCGACATAGTGTTAAAGGTAAATCACCTAAGAACACGTATTACATAAAAAGAACAGAAGAATCAAAATATATCAATGATTACAATGCAATCATTGCCCTCTTATGGAATGCAAACATAGATGTGCAGTACATTGCATAAAATTCTACTGCTGTTGCACAATATGTTACAGCCTACTTAACAAAAGCAGAAAAAACAGAGCTTCAAGAGCTCTGGGATGACCTAGCATCAGACAAAAGACTATCTCAGAAATTTTACAACCTAGGCATAATAAAGCTCTCTCATAGAGAATGTGGCACCTATGAAGCAGCAGATCGTTCAACCGGTACTGCTTTGTATGGAAAATCAGACAATATAGTATGGCTAAGTCTTGGTCCTGATAAATCTAGAAAAAGAGTGCTGAAATCATATGAGGACATAGGCTTAATTAATCATGTAAAATTGTCATTAAGAACTCCTCAACAGAAAGAACTATATTACATGTCTCTGCTTCAACTTTTTAAACCATGGAGAAAAGAGGAATACATACTAGATAGCTATGACTGCTATGAAGATGCTTTCAAAGCAAATGAAAGCGCTATCACCGATGTGAACTTTACGCAGTACAAAACAATGTTACACAATGAGCAGCAACAGGAAGAAGAACTTCAGGCCCAACTAGATAAGGACTCTTCCGACAGTAGTCAACCTTCTGTAACAGGAAGTCAAGAACCACTAGGACAACCACTAATAGCAAATGAGGCAGAAGTAGCTATGGCAGAAGTAGAAAACACCATGTATCAGTATCAAGAAGATACAGAAGACTTAAGTGTACAACAAGCAAAACGTAAAGATCAGCGTACCATTTTTGAGGACATAACAAAACAAATTGTGCATGGTGTACAGCACGAAAATAAAGAATGTAGTTGCCAAAATTACAAAAATCTATACTGCTGTACGTCAGTGGTGAAGCTGGATCATGAAAAACATTCCTAATCAAAATCATCAGCAAGTTCCTTCAACAATTGACAAACAACAAACTGTCAGCTGTTGTAACGGCCCCCACAGGTTTAGCTTCCTACAACATAGGCGGTGTCACTTTACACCGATTACTACTCCTTCCAGTAGAGCATCAAAATAAATTAGACCATTACAAACGTTCTGTCGAAGCTGCAATGAACTACGCAGAGTATTAAAACAAATTAAAATGCTATTAATAGATGAAGTGAGCATGGTGTCCAACCTAATGTTGGCTTTGATTCACCTCAGATTGCAAGAAGTACTTAAAAGTAACTACGAAGAACTCTTTGCAGGGAAACACATTATCGTTTTCAGAGATCTTCTGCAATTGACACCAGTGAAAGGGGAACCTATTTTTAAAACCTTAGGACACAAACTGTGCCGTAAAACTGTTGGCAGCATAGGAAATGTCAACCTTTGGCAACATTTCCAATACAGACAATTAACAGAAAACATGCGGCAATCTGCAGATCTCGCTTATGCCAACATCTTAAAAAGTATTAGAGTTGGTGTACTATCGCAAGAAGCACAAGCAGTATTGAAAAACCGGCACATTCATGCACTTTATGGCGATAATGCATGTGCGACTGATGTTATGGAACAATTAGCACACAAAAATGTCAATTGTATGGCCTTAATGCCAACTCTTGTAAGCTGTTTCAAATTCAATGAAACACTGTTAAATAAAGAAATGCAACCAATAATTGAAATTAGCGCCACAGACAAACTAGACGTACATGGTATGACAGTACCCATGTGTGAGCAAGCCACAACGAGACTAAATAGTTTCAAAAATTCAATCTCCAACGCAGCTGGGTTGGAAAAAATATTAAAATTATCCTTAAATTGTAGAGTAATGCTTAAACGTAACCTTGAGTCGAGCAAGGGCTAGTTAATGGAGCAGTGGGTACAGTTGTTGGCTTTCAATCAAACCCACGTGACAGCAACATTCAGTTTGTCAATATTCGCTTTGATAAATTATCAGAAGTGAAAAGGATAGGGCGCTCAATTGCTTGATTCCTTCTCTTCAAAGACATGTATGTACGTAGAGAGCAATTTTCTCTAACTCTTGCATATGCAGTTACCATTCATAAATCCAAGGTCTTACCCTAGACAAAGCATTGATAGATATAGGAAACACAGGCTTACGTACACTTGACAGTCTATTGCTAATGAACTTTGATGCAAGTAAAGTCAACGCTGATATTCCTTGCATTTTAGAGTACAATAGACTGCGTTCACTGTACACCCCCCATCTGAAACAATATCCTGTTCCAGATAAAGTAAAACATGATAAAAGAAAACTAAATCAAACAGAAATGCAACAGAATCCTACAGCAAATCCCTCAAAGAAAACAAAAGAAGCTAAAGCTTCATCAATTACCACAAACAAAGATGAACCTAATAGGGAATGTAAACCAGGTACTTCTTCAAAGAAGGAGCAGAAACTCCGAAAAATGCACTCAGATACAGAGCTAGCTGGCCCATTCAAATTTGAAAATGAAACTGGGGTAAGTTGCTATGCAAATGTAGCAATGAACATTCTATTTCAACTGCCACAAATTGTTAACAATATTTACTTACACAGTACAGACCAATTGTGTTTGCAAATGTTCGTGCTTCTTAGAAACGCAACAAACAATCCTGACAACACGTACAGTGTTCATGGAATAAGGCAAGAATTGGACGACTGTGCTGGAATGGTGAGATTCACTATAAACTCACAAGAAGATCCACAAGAATTTCTAATGTACTTACCACTAGTACTGGAAAACAAAAGCATATCTGTAAATGAAATCTTCCAGATTTCGTACATGTGGAAATATACATGCACTCTCTGTAGCAATGTGATACAGGAACAAATCGCGATTTGTATATTTATCCATACCTAATTGTGAATCTATTTTATTTCAGCAACTTGTACAGAATGCAAACCATGGCAGATTATGTACTATTTGCAATTCAGACAATCGCTCTACCTTACTGATACAAACACATAGTGCCTACATAATACTTATGCTTCTACGTTATAATTCAGATGGTACCAAAAACAACTGCAAACTGACTGGATTCACACACGGTCAAGTGTCACTTGGAAAGAAAACCTTTACAACAATAGGTATAATCTACATGCAGGAGCAACAACCAATGCTGGTCATTACACAGCATACATTAAAAAGAAATGTGGATGGTTCGACTGTAATGATAGCATCATTACTCTAAAGCAGAGATTGCCAGGTAATCTTGCTAATGCGTATTTAATCTTCTTAAAGCCAAAATTTAATAACTAATGTGTACTTCAACATTATCAAAAAATTACGTGAAAGACTACAAACAGTTAGAATACGCCAACAGAATATGCCCAAGAGGATATAACAACGACACAAATAAATGAATATCACAGATCTGTAAGAACAAATGCACAGTTAGAATATGCCTACAGGTATCTAACTGGTGTTAAAAATCGGCAGCAAGGCAACAGACATAACATTATTCAGAAAGAAGGAGGAAACACTCAAAGAAAACAAAGAAATAGTTAGTAGCATAGCAAATGAAGTTTTTTTTTAATCCGACAAGGATTTTCTTTTCCCAGACCCAAGGATTAGAAAAGCAAACACAGAAACTGAGCAGAATGCACAGTACACTGGTTTGTAATCTAAATATGAGGGTTAAAAAAAAGGTACACTGTCTATTATGCAATATAGTAAAGTTTTGTAAAATGCAAAGACTAACATGGCTTTTTCTTTTATCACAGAAATTTTAAAAAGAATACTTCCGCCAAGTAATGAAGGCGTGTAAGGCATATATGAGTCTAAACAAAGTAAGCACTAAGTATATTTAGAGTCATTTCATACATATGCGAATCTACACATCTAATCTATGCCACTAATATGCTGCAGTGGCTGTAGGCTGGCCCTAGCATCTTCGTTGTATGACCCACCACCTACACCTTACGATCACAAAGAGTATAGTCCTACCCACGACCGTTGCTGCATATCAAAATCATGGTTTTTGTAAATTAACTACTTATTAGTTTACTTTTGGAACCATCGTCTCCAGCCATGCAGCCAAGACACTAGGACGTGCACACAACTTCCGCATAGCACCACACCCATGTTCACTTATAACTCCACTGCTTATGACTTCAATCTTGGTTGCAGCCAAGACTCTGGGTCCTGTGCAGAAACACCACCGCATATTGGACCCATTGTGTCTTGTAATTTCACTACGTACAAAGTTGGTTTTGGGAGCATGGCATTTGGCCATGCTCCCAATACACTACGCCCTCCCCACAACCATCTGAATGATGTTGCATAGTACGAGTGTACCTATAACTGTGATATGCTGCAGTACTTAGTAGCCAAAGGCTATAGACTTGAGTGTGAGGCCATAGATTTTTCAATGTATGGGTATACAGTATATAAAATCCATAGTTGCTTACAACGGCACTGCTTATTACTGTGTTGAAATACTCTACGTCCTAGCCACTACTACCACACCTTATGACATCTATTGGAGCGTATAACTGCACTACGAACAAATGTGCTCTTGGGGGCATGGCCTTCGGGCATGCACCCATGATTGCAGCCCCTCCCCACAGCCACCTGCGTGATGCACTACCACACCATATCACACCCATTGTGCCTTGTAAGTACACTACGTCTAACTGTGCTGTTGGGTGCATGGCCAAAGGCCATGCACCCATGACTGCAGACCCTCCCCACAGCCACATGAGTGATCTTCAATACTACGGGTGTCTCTGTAGCTGTGAAATGCTGCAGTGGTTGTAGGCAGGGCCTAAAGTCCTAGGTGTATGTCCATACATTTCAATATACGGATGTGAAGTGGCTTATAACTCCAGTACTTAGAAGTGTCTTTTTGGGATGCATGGCCGTCGGCCATGCAGCCAAGACTCTACACACTCCCCATAACCATCTGATTAATAATGAATACTACAGATGTACCCATTGCTGTGACATGCTGCAGTGGCTATGGCCAGGGCTTACAGTCTTGGAAGTATGGCCTACGGCCATGCACCCGAGACTGTAGGGTCTGGCCACAATCACTGCAGCATATTACACCCATGATTGCTTAGAATTCAGTAGCACACCCACAGAAGGAAATATTGTAAATGTAGCATGAACTCAATTTTTACCCAAGACTCTGGGACCTGCCCACACCTGCCATATGCATAATCAGGCGTATGGTTGTGATGCATAAATGTGATAAGCTACAGTGGTTGTGGGCAGTGTGTGCATGCTTGGGTGTAAGGCATACAGCCTGCAACCATGCATTCAAAAGTGTACATCTTGCCCACAACCACCGCACTAGATAAAACCCATGTTGGCTTGTAAGTGTAGAGGTTATAAATTTGTTGTTTGGTGCATGGCCTTGGCCATGCACCCAAGAGGGCAGGGCCTCCCCGCAACCACCTCAGAGATGTGCGGTAGTTGGGGTTTATGTATAGGGGTGGTATCCTTCAGTGCTTCTGGCCAGAGGCTGTACTCCTAGCTGTATGTCCATAGATATTACATGGTATGGGTGTGCAGTGGCTTGGACCTGCAGTGCTAATAACTTTGTTCTTGGGTGCATGGCCTTTGGTCATGCACCCAAGACTGTACACACTCCCCACAACCAGCCAATTGATACGCAATAGTACAGATGTATCCATGGGTGTGACAGGCTGCGGTGGTTGTGGCCAGGGCCTACAGTCTTGGAAGTATGGCCTTTGGCCTACGCCGACGGACATACATCCAAGACTCTAGGCCCTGCCCACAACCACCTAAGCACGTTACACCCGTGGCGGCGTACTAATGAATAGCGTACCCATAGGAAAAAGTAATGCAAATACGGCATGTGGTAAATTTCACTGTTCGCTAACACCACGCGTGTCCTTGCAACAGTTACAAGTTCCCTGTGCACTGCATGGACCGAAATGCCACCTTTATTAGACTCCTCGTTATCTGTGCGTACAAACATTCCGACCACGGTGCCCATAGGAAATACATCATGAAGACCTACCGCCAGACAAAATGCATTTCTTCACCTAGCTCATACTCTTTGCTACGGTGCTTCTGGCCAGAGGCTAGACTCCTAGCTGTATGTCCATAGATATTGCAATGTATGGGTGTGCAGTGCCTTGGACCTGCAGTGCTTACAACTTTGTTCTTGGGGGAATGGCCTTCGGCCATGCACCCAGGAATGTACACACTCCCCACAACCAGGTAATCGATACGCATTGCAAGACGTTAGGGCCTGGCCACAACCACCGCAGCATGTCACACCCATGGCGGCGCACTAATATATAGCATACCCATAGCAAAAAAGAATGCAATGAAGGCATGTGCTCAATTTCAATCTTCGCTAACACCACGCGTGTCCTTACAACACTGTCAAGTTCCCTGTGCGCTGCACGGACTGAAATGCTTCCCTCATTAGACCCCTCATTTTCTGTGCCTGCAAACATCCCGAAGAAGGTGCCCATACAATATACATCAGGAAGACCTACCGCCAGAACAAGTACATTTTTCACCCATGTCTTACTGTCTGAACCTTTCCCAAAGCACTATGACACAGCAAAAGAGTTTTCGAAATAGCATGTTGCCGCTGGTTGTCGCTCCGCTGTCAGCGGATCCAAGATATCGGGCGCATCCAAACAATCTGACGCAGAACACGTCTCGCTGCAGCCAATCGGCAGAGATGTCGGCTGTCTGCTGTCATGACGCCAGCCCCTTAGCCAATCAGTATCTTGTCCGTGCAGCGAACAGGGAAGTGTGACCGCGGAGCGGACATAGATATCACACATTTTTTTAGACCTACTTTTTGGTCATTTCAAAGAAAAGTACTGCACGGATTGTTACCAGATTTACAAAAGCACGCTTTCTGGACCAAGCCCCTGCCCCTGCTGAAAATTTGGTGAAAATCCGTCCAGCGGTTTGGCCTGTAGCCGTGCGCAATGTTTTTCCCCCATTCAGTCTATGGGGAAAAAAAGACATTTTGGGACCCCCCTATAACTTTTCACCCCCTAGACGAATCCTCACCAAACTTTGCAAAACAATTCAGAGTGGTGCATATACTTTTTTCGCAATTTTTGGTGAGGATGCGTCCAGGGTTAGCGGAATTATAGGTCGCCCAAAAGGTGCTCTTCCTATGGAAACAGCAACTTAACCATAACTACACAGCCACTATTGTGGCTGTGTAATATATATATATATATATATATATATATATATATATATATATATATATATTTATTTAACGGTCTATACTACATTTTCTTTAGTGTACGTACTTCACCTCTGATAAAAAGAGGGACCTGCACAGAGAGAGCATGATTGGAGGAAGAGAAAGACAGGGTGGAAGAATCTGGGAAAAGAAGAAAGAAAAGGAATGAAAATTGACAGAGACTGTCAGACAAATAATTATATAGAGAGACAATAGAAATTTGAGGGCACACAGTGAGAGAGAATGAGAAAGAGAAAGATAGAGGGGCAGAGAGAGCGAGCTAGAGAGAGTCAAATAGTGGGGGAAACTGCACAAATGAAGAGGGAAGCAACTATGGAGTGAAACAAGTGTGATCACAACTAGCGAGAACCAGACGGCTAGAGAAATGGAGAGTGGGAGAGAGAGATGCAAAGGGACACAGAGTGGGAATTATACAGACACAGATGAGAAATGTGAGTTTTTTTTAAGGACACTAGGTTCGAAAGAAAGCCTGAGAAGAACAAAGACAGGAGAGAATAAAATGACAAACTTCCTACCAAAGCCTCGGAATTGTTGCTCTCAGAAATCCATTTAGAGGAACTTGTAAGTGTTATGTTGAGCCCTCCGTGATGGTGGGGACCCGGCACCGGATGGGAGCCTGGCAAGGCCTGATGGCGATGCGCTGTGCGGCAATGACACACGACCACTCGTAAGATGCATAAACCCGGACTGGCGCTCGCACGCCAGTTCTGATGATTCCTTTATTTCGCTTTTCCCCGCCCCTGACACGTGTTCGGGAGTCTTCCGGCACGTGACACTATTAGGGAGAATTCTCATTCTATGGCTAATTTCCCTTACCTATAGAGTCCCCCAGCAGCTTTGCTGGATTTGAAGGATTTGTTTCTTTTACCTGCTAAGAGCGAGACTCTTTTTCCCCACTCTTAGGCATTTTTGCTATGTGTGTTCTAGGCTATTTTTGTGTTTAATGTCTATGGGATTTTCTCAACCCCATAGGAACCATCTTTATTTATATGTGTTACACAGCACCCTTAGTGCAGTGACTGTCGTAGCGACCCCCAAACATAGACTCCATACCCTGGGACTGACTACGGTCTCCCAGGGCATGTAAAGTCCCCATTGACTTTACTAGTCAATTTTTATGTACTTAACCAGTACAACCCATCTTACTATAGAGGTACTGGGAAGGGTTAATAGTTTTTCCCTTATGTTCATTTTCGAGAAGGTACCGTACAGTCCCTCTCTCAAAGGTTTCTGGCTGGTGGCAGTGGTTTCTACCGTAAATATTCAACCGCAAATATTTCCCTATGGGATTTTCCCATTGTTCGAGGCTACCACTTTTTCTGACAGCCTCTAACATACCGCCGGTGTATTTTAATATTAACTTTACTCCGGTAGGTTTTATTTGCCAGAACTTTTATATAAATTCTTTCTTGTGTCTTTCTATAAACCCCTAACCCAGGTCGGGGATCCTTTGTTCGTCCTTTTGGCGGGCTGCTACCAAGAAGCCCTCCTTTCGGTGCCACTGAGTCTGGGGTGGGTCCGTTGTGTGGGAGGGGGAGTAGGACCCCTGGACAGGGTTGCCTCCGCAACCCATGTCACACTCTATCCTGATAGGCTGGTGGGTCTCCCGCCAAAGACGACCACTCCCCTGTATGAGTGACAGCTAGGCTGTATGAATGGGGTTCTTTTTGCATAAAGGCAGGGTCCTGAGGACTGGATGAGCAAGACGTCGCCACTGGAACTAAGAAGCCGAAGAGGAGAGAAGCCAAAGACATCTGCAACGACTGAACCACCCGTGAAGCCCTGCTGCAGCGTCTCACCACTTTTCTCCGCACGACGAGAGGAGATCTTCATCTGCAAGAGCCTTCTTCCCTTGAGCTGGTGGGGCCAACCAGTTTGCCAATCACCTTCCCGGACCTTCCTTGGTCGAATCGCCAGTACCCAGTACTCGGAGGCCGGATAGCCAGGCACCAGTCCGCCCGGACCGCGATTTAAAGGAGCGTACCTTTAAATAGCAGCTGGTTTCATCCCTGCGTAGTGCAGTAACTCGAACCTTCCTCCACGACAAGAGACTCTCTTCCTCTGCTGGATCCCCCGAACTGCAGGAACTACCAGGAACAACCGCCACCGCAGGAGCCACTTCTTCATTTTAAAGGTACATTGTTCTGCCAGGCCGCTCTTTCTTCGCGGTAGCACTAAAGGTATTTTAAATCCTCTACCTACCTGTTGGGTCGGCCGCCCCCTCTCTTAACATTGTCATTCGCTTTCTGCATCCACCTTTTTTTTTTTTCTTTTTTTTTTTTAACCTTGTTGGTTTTTACAAAAAGAAAGTTTCTGGATTGGTGAGATATTTTACTGTTTCTAAGCTACATTAAGACACCACTTTTGATCAAGTCGGTTCGTAGGGTATGTGAGATTCCGTAATTTGTGGGGGCCCAGGTGGGAAGACGGCAGGGGACTAACTGACGTCTGTCGCGTTGGCTTTTTTTAGGGCCACTGTCAGGAGTTTGGCTGCCGTCCTGGACCATCTGGTGGAGTCACCTGCTATCAGCCGAAACCAGCATGTTTCTTCTTCCATTATCGACGGCTGTGCGAAAAGTGGTGTCATGTAAGCTTGTCTTTCGTGTGTTAAAGCTGGGCACGTCATGAGAAGATGGCGTAGTGTTTCAACTTGTTCCAAAACTCCACACAACCGGCAGTTTGATACAGGCGAAAGCGCTCTAGTGGCCAGAATTTCCCTAGCGTGAAGCAAGTTTAGACGAGCACACATATAGGTTTTTCTTAGTTCTTTCTCTGGGAATTTTTCACAGTACTTTAGGGGCACCTTTAACTGATTGTGAGAGGGAGGGAGGTGCTTTAGGGATTTGTAGAGCTGGATTTTGTCGTTTGTGTTGATCCAGTCTTGTTGTTCCAGTTTGGTCTTTACTCTAGCTGGGTTTGTGATAAGGGTTTCTTCGTTACAAGCCACTTCCTCTAGTTTGATTTGGATTTTTTTGACCCAGTCAGTTAGGGGTTTACAGGACCCTTTGTTGATTTCTAGGGCTACGACCTGAAAAATAGGAAGCTAATTTGGCAACAGAATTTTTCTGTAAAGTTGTGTAGCACTTTGGGTCACCACAGAGGCTAAGGATGGTAGGCCAAGGTCATGCTGAATCGCTGGAATTGGAGCTGATTTGGGCGAACCCAACACCGATTTCCATAAGAATCCTTCCAACTGGATCCAGAACTCAGCCGGCAGGTTTAAGTTTGCCGCCATCCCGTAGGTTATTGCTGGGACTACTTTCGATTTATAGAACTGGAGGGCTGGAATCCATGAAAACTTCCCGAATCTTTTGTCCACTGCCCGTGTTTGAGCGGTTAGATTTCTCATTTTTACCCAAAGAGAGTTTTGGAGAGAGTTTTCTTTCAGTGTGTTATCAAGCATAACTCCCAGGTATTTGTATTTGTTGACCACTTCGATTTTCAGTAACTTGCTTGCTGACTGTGATAATGACTTTTATTAGAAGTGTATAAAATAAATATATATCTACTTTTTAATACAAAGCTTTGGTCAGTGTTTCCTTGTCCCATAGTACTTTAGGCCTAATGTGTAAACCCTGAATACTGCTCATCTCCCTCTTGAGATAAGTCTGACTGCTCAGCCACAGCTACCAACTAAATCTTTGTGGTACAGACTGATACCAAAGGGGATTTATTGCTCTCACCTGTAGTCTTAATCTTCTGTAGTGCTCCCAAAGGGAACTGCACAGGATTCTGCCTAACAGACACCACAGTAAGGATGATCTGGCTTGAAGCTAAGTTATACACCTGTCTTCATTGACACAGTCAACCTGTGTCCCTCAGCTGGTATTAATGTGGCAATAACCGCTGAATCGGTGGGACATTACCGCCTATGGTAATGCCCCCGGGCCTCAAGTTACAGGCCCGAGTGTAGTGAGGGCCTTAACGGTGGCCCCGGGGGCATTACCATGAGGCGGTAATGGCCCGCCGGCGAGGCGGTTATTGCCATTAGTATTCTGGGGTCTGCAGGCTCAGGATACTCGTTTTCCCGAGTTTGCAGCCCCAGAACACTAATGGCTTATGAAGCCTTTTCAAGCGGCATGTATTTGCCGTTTGAAAAGGTTTCGTTGCACTACGCGCTGGTTCTAGGAACACTAGACCGCGTGTACTGGTTCATTAGTACGGAGCAACAGGGCGCCATTTTGGGCAAAGGTGCTCCATACTAATGAATGGGACAAAAATTAAAATAAAAAAAGGCCACCTTGGAAAAGGGAGAAGGGGCTACGTGTGGTCCCTTCTCCCTTTCCAAGGTTGCCTTGAAAAAAGAGTGTACCCGGCACGCGAACGGCGTTCGTGTGTCCACAGGATTACACTGAGGTAGGGCTCGGAAATTAGCCAATCATCTTTCAGTGTAATCCCGTGGATAGGACTGCCGGGTACTAATGGGGATTGTGAGATGTTATCAGTGGCCTTTCTTTTTCAGCACCTTCTTTGCCCATAGTTCATAATTATTCATTTATTATTAGTTATCTTTCTGCCCATCCTTTCACTCGAAGCCTGGCACTGTCACAATACTGGAACCAAAACAGGGTAAAGTCAGTCTCTGATTGATGGATGTTTTTGAGCGATGACTACTGGTAGGACTTATATAGAGAGTGAAAGAGGCGGTGAAAACACGATTGAAGTACAGGAAGGGGTGAATGGGGTAAA
Organism: Ambystoma mexicanum; assembly: GCF_040938575.1. Classification (NCBI taxonomy): domain Eukaryota; kingdom Metazoa; phylum Chordata; class Amphibia; order Caudata; family Ambystomatidae; genus Ambystoma; species Ambystoma mexicanum. Next base: position 999,439,255 of record NC_090935.1, on the reverse strand, counting down.
GTTGCAACCCATCCGGCTTTAGTCCGGACTGCCTGTATTTTAAAAGCTGTGTCCTGTTGTCCATAAATCCAGATTTTCTCTCTCTGGTGAGTAGGCATTCTGAGTTTAAAGTCTCAGAAGCGAGTGGCTAACAACAGAAGACCTCTGTTGTTTTAAGGTGTGTGTCAGCCTGCCTGGCTCTCAATTGAATTTTAATTCCATGATGATCCTTTGAGGGCTGCCAAGTAGGCAGCAATTCAAACAAAAGTGTCATGGGGTAAGTTCCCCTTCAGTGACCCTTTCATGTGAACAATTCCAACTCTTCATAGACGGTGTTAATGTTGCGGCTGTTAATTTTGATTGTCCATATGCATTTTAAAGAAAACCCCAGACAGCAGTCTCCCCAATTATTTAGTTTATTTGTGAAAAAATGGGTAAACTATATATAAAAGTACAAAGTTGTTAGCTTGTTTGAAAGCAAAAAAGTACTTTTTAAATCCAAACTGCACATTTTATTTACACAAGTGCACAGTAACATTCTGGATGCTAGGGGGTGTGGCTAGCAGCTATGGTGTGAAGTTGCTCTTCTTGGAAGCTCCTGCATGATCCTGCAGAAGACGGTAATCCTGGCGCTGTGGGAAGCACTCCGCCTAGCTCCGCCTAGCAAAACATAACCACCGACACCAGAGCACAGCGGGAGACGGCGGGGACCGAAACGGGAAGAATTGGAGGAGCATTGGAGGTGGGAGGCGGCCTTGTAAGTCGAAGGCGCATACCCCAAGATGGCGGCCGCACCACTGAGCGCACCCAGGGAGTAGCGCTGAGCCGATGCACAGTGGAGACGGGCAGCAGAGGGAGAGAAGACCACGGATTGTGAGGGGTGCAGGCCACAGAGATGAGCTGCGGCTGGCGCACACACAACAGAAGGACACATATCAAAGACACCTGGGAAGGTGAGACGGTAGCGGCACCTGCCTTTTGTCCCTCTTTGTCTATCCTTACCATGTTGCTGCAGCGACTGGAGCATGCGAGCGTGGTGAGGGAACAAGCACCGTTGAAAGACAATTGAGAGACGCAATAGCAAGGGCCGGTGGCCTGATGTGTGCCTGGGCAAACTGCAACCTATAAGCCAGGGCAGACATCAAGAAATAGCGGAGCATATGCCAGAGAGTGACCTGACCAGACTGGGGACCAATACCTGCCCAACCGTAAACATAAGTGAGCGGGGGGGTCACATACCACCTACATTGAACACGCCTACCCAGAGGGCCATAAGACACACTACTGACCCCGCGGAAGAGGCACCGCCACTGCCCACCACAAGCAGCGGCACAGAGACACCGGGCCCCAGACACAAACAGGTGTGCAGGGCGCTGACACTGGCGACACACAGTAATGGCCAACGAGAAGAGCTGTAATACTGGAACAAAGTGTTGGCAGATGCAAGACGACATGAAGAGCTAAGAGCTAGCTCCTAGAGTGTGGAGCATAATAGGTGAATGCAGGCCTGAGGGTGTAGAATCCAAGACCTTCACTAGCAGAGTGGAGAGGCCCACGGCAACCAAATAAGCTTGGCACAGAATTGCTCTTCAATAGCAGAGAAAGGCCGGAAAGGAAAAGGTTGACAAACCGCCATGGAGGCCTATGCACAGAAAGAAGACGGCACCCTGAAACAACAAGGGGTACGGGTAGGCACATCCACAGGACAGCAGGTGGCCACAAGAAGAAGGTCCTATTTTGGGGGCCATAGCAGCATTGAAGATAGCGCTGGAGTACAAAATCGACGCAATCATAATGGACGTAGTCCTACTCCGATAGGACGTCAGGTGCTGGTGGACCATCTGGGAACAGCGGAGCAACAGGTACAGGACAACACAGCAAACAAAGCTAGCGCCCAGACCCAAGTAGTAGACCTGATAGACAAGGTGAGGGTCCTGGAACACCATGTGGAAGATTCAGAAGGGAGATCCCACCGAAATAATGTTAGAATACTTGGACTCCCTGAAAGGGAAGAAGGAAAAGATCCGACGGAATACGTTGAGAATATGCTACTGCATGAGGTGGGCCCAGGTGCGTTAATGCAGGGATTCACGGTCGAAAGGGCACGCAGATCGTTGATGAAGATGCCACCTCTGGGCACACCCCAAGACCAATTATAGCCACGATCTTGAACTATAAAGACAGAGAAACAATGCTTGCCTACTCTAGAAAAGGAGGAACCATCCCGAGGGGATACTCAAAACTAGCAATATATCCTGATTACACTGCTCTGGTCCAGAAGCACGGTTTGGCCCGACCAATGAACAGCTGAGGAGAGTGAACCTACGTTACATGTTGGTATACCCGGCCAAATTGAAGATATTGCATGACGGGAGAACACACTTTTTGACAGTACGGGGGAATGGAATCTTGGATGGAGGCACAGGGGATACCGCAACTTCTGCGCAGAAACAATGATGCACCATAATGAAAAGACACCTAACGCAACACAGAACCAACTCTGGGTACTACCGCACAGCAGTAAGCTGGAACACGAGGGCGGAAGTACACAGCGAGAAAGTATGCAGGGGCACAAGAAACTGGGACACCACAACACCAACTAGGTGCCCACAAGAAGGCTGCCCTGGCACTGGCCACATGCCCCAGTGGAAACTTTAGATGTCAGATTCAAGACGTCAAGCTGCCGCACGTTGCCTGGTGGAGGAGTGCCGGGAGTGAGAGAAGAAGTAGCTCGGCCTGAGCGGGAACATTACTTCTGGGTCATTGTTTGGTAAAGTTTCTTTGGGTTGCTGCTGAAGCAATAAGCAAATGGGAAGTGGAGGAGGGAGACAAACATTGGGAAATGTTGGTGGAAATATTACGTTAGTAGACAAGTGGAACCATGGACATTGGGCATTGGGTGAGAAATGCATAAAAGTGAGATACAATGGCGTATTGAACTACCAAGGCATGATGACGAGTCACGAAGTACCGCTAGGCGGGCCAGTGGGGCGGTGGGAATTAAGAAGCCCAAAAGCACACAGTGATCACAGGACGTAGGGGTATGAATATAATCACCTGGAATGTAAGGCGCCTTAATAATTGTGTCACGAGACTACAAGTATGTGCCTACTTCTCTAGGAAGGGTTTACAGATAGCAATGTTGCAGGAAACGCATCTAACGGCAGACTGTCAAGCCACACAGGGAATCAAATGGGGGGGTAAACTATATGGCTGCCCTTCTCAGCGTATGCATGAGGGGTCCTCGTTTGGAAAGCCCAAACAGCCCCCTTTGACTGTTGGAATTCAAAAAAGACAATGAAGGGAGAATGGTTGCTGTACACAGATTGTGGGAAGGCAGGGAGGTCTGCTTTATAAACACCTATGCCCGAACCACAATGCCATGGGGTTCTTCAGATAACTGTATTCTAGGTTGTCTATGTATAGGCAGGGGGCATGGATGTGGGGAGGAGACTTCAACTGCACCCTTAACCCAGTGCTGGATAGGTCGGACACCATAGGAAGCCGGCACCGCCGGCCAAAACTCTCAACGGCCTGCTGCTGGATTTAAGATTGGTGGACATCTGGAGTGCGAGGCACAGGGAAGAGCGGGGCTACTCACATTCTCAGCATCTAATGCGGTGCACACGAGGATAGACTACATGTTCACAGGGGAAGAAACATTGAGTGACTGTGTGTATAGATTATGAAGGCATAATCAGATCATGCCCCACTTATAGCAATGTGACCCGGAATACCCACCTGGCACCTGAGGGCAGAAGCCCTGCAGAACAAGCTGTTCCATGGTTACTTGGGAACCCAGATAGAGGAGTACTTCAACATAAACACGGGCAGCGTAGCACAGATGAGTACAGTATGGGAGGCATTCAAAGTGGTGATACGGGAAAGGCAAAAGGGAAAATGGGAGGCCTTAGGACGGAAATACAGAAGACCCTAGATGACACTGAAAACGAGACAGCAGATCTGGGAAGCGCTGAGGCGGGGGCACCTGTGATAGCGAGGTGGTTGGTAGAATTGAGGCAGAAATGTATGGGGGAATGGGAAAAGCTAGGGCACCTTGACTTTGCGAAATACACCCAAAACCTGCTTGCACAGGGGGACAAACCGGGGCAACTGCTTGCATGGCTATGTAAACGTGAAGAACCGAGAAATGGAATTAACGCCATCACGGACGCCAAAGGAGAGTTAGTTAGAACTCAGCACGAGATCAATGAGGTGTTCACTAGATTCTACGAATCCATGTACACTGACGAAGTGACAGAGAGGGGTAGGGACGTAGAAGAAGCACTGGGACAAATAGCCCTGCCAAAACTCAGAAAAGGCCAGGTAGGAGCATTGGATGCCCCACTGACAGAGGAAATAAATGAAATAATAAGAGATCTCCCAACCTCCAAAACCCTGGGACCACACGGACTCCCCAGGGAGTTTTATAAAGCATATGCAGACATACTGGCGCCCAGACTGCTGAGTGTCTACACAGAGGCATACGAACTGGGAGTGTTACCCAGCCTGAGGGAGGCGACTATTATACCAATCCTCAAACCGGGCAAACTGCTGCAGTGCTGCGTATCATATAGGCACCCCTCAATGGTGAACCAGTATTGTAAAATCCTGACGGCAGCCCTAGCCAACAGGTTAAAGAGAGTAATAGGAGACCTGGTGCACGCAGACCAAACAGGGTATGTCCCCGAGAGGAATATCACATGGAATTTGCAGAGGTTACACCACATCATAGATAGTACAAATCAACAGTCAGATGAAAGTGCTGTGGCCTCATTAGATGCAGTCAAAGCCTTTGATTCAGTGTGTTGGGACTGGATGATGGCCACTGTGGCGCACTTTGGAATCGGCAGGGTCTTCCTGAGATGGGTAAAATTGATTTACGCAGCTCCCAGGGATCGTGTAAAGATGGGTAGACCGATCTCTGAAGCATAGGAAGTGCGGAAAGGCACCAAACATTGCTGCCCGTTATCAATGATGCTGTATATCCTAGCACTGGAGCCGCTGGCTGTGTTCCTTAAGAAAGAATATGCTGAAGTAGGAATAGCCTAAGACTGGGTAGTACACCTGATCTCCCTGTACGCGGACAACATGTTATTGTACGTTTACAGGCCAGATGACAATTTGCCACTCTTGTTAGATGTTTTATAACAATTTTTATTTTATATAACAACACACCAAATATTAAACATTACAATACTTGGGACTTCCATCATCAGATTCAGCGTCATAGTGCTACAATCAGCATTGTCCAGTCCCATTCCCACCCTCCCCCCTAACTTGAGCCAATATGTCCATGTCATCATCCTGTGATTCTTCAGGCGGGTTTATCGTCGTCTCTTTATCCGTTTCATCATCGCTCTGATCTGACTGGGGGGCCTCTCATAGTAGCTACCAGCCGCCTCCATTCAATTAGGGGTCCTACCTCCTCCTCCCCTTCCCTACAAACTGTGTCCCACCAAACAGTCGTTTCTGCCTCTGCCCATTTTAAGAGGTCAGCCCACCACAACTCTATCCTCGGCCTCTGGGCTGCCTTCCAGCACATTGCTATCCTTCGTTTGGCCAGGAGGTATGCTAAATCTTTCATTTTGCTTATGTGCCTTAAGTTACGTGGCCTAGGGAATCCCCCCAGCATGCATGCCCAGGCCGACTCCACCGCCAGTGTAATACAGATTCCAGCTAAGCGTGTCTTCACTTCTTGCCAAAACTGACCCACCTCAGGGCAGGCCCAGAACATGTGCAGTAGCCCAGCCTCCTCCTCTCCACACAACCAGGGCATTTCTGAGTCATTTGGCCACCAAACCTAGCGATCTTACTGGGGGTGAGGTATGCTCTATGTGTGACATATAGTTAGATCTGCTGGAGCCTTGCGTTCCAGGACACTTTTTTATGATATCTTTGGGCTCTTTTCCAGAGCCCATCCGACATGAGCTCTCCCACCTCTTCCTCCCAAAGTTGTCTCAGTTGGGTCAAGTCCTTCCCCCACCTTAGACCCCAACAGCTCGTATATGCGGGAAATCTCATGCTCACCCTCTGAAATATCATATATAGCCTCCATGGTGGAATCCGGTTGTCCGGTGAGCACCTCTGTTGGCCACTTCGCTCGTACACTCTTTACAATTCTGGTGTAAGTTATGAACTGTCCTTTATGCACCCCAGTATCTTCGATCAGGTTCGGGAACTCTAATGCCTCCCCTTTCAGCCATATGTCTCCCAGGGTGGCCAGGCCCACTGGTTCCCAGTACTTGCGGACCCCTTGTATCAGCTGGGGATCCTCTCCACATAATGCTGCAAGCGGCACCTGCATAGAGTACGGAACCGGGTGTCCCGCAATCTGCCACGTTCTGTGCCATATCTCCCATCCCAGTACCAGCAGCCCCGCCATCCCCATGATCCTCGACTTGGACAGCCACACCACTTCTTTGAGGAAGAAGGGAAGCGGTTCCTCTCTTGTTAGATGTTATCAACCAGTTCGCCAGGTTATCAGGGATCAGAGTAAACTGGGAGAAATCCTGTCTCTTCCCGCTTGCGGGACTCAGGGACCTAGATAAGTAATGCCTGCCCCGGTTGGGCCTCCGATGGGAACCTTCCGCTACACAGGCATTAACGTGTGGCATGACCGAGAGGCCTTGCACTGGAGCAACACGCAGAAAGCCATGGATGGCATAGCCAGCTCCATGAAGTTCTGGAAGAGGCTCCCGCTAAGAGTACCAGGGGGAGCGGCCCTTCTGAAGATGATTGTATTTCCCCGTCTCCTGTATTGCTTTGCCAATGTGCCACACAACGTACTGGTGGCCTTGTTCCGAAAGCTGGAAGTACTGACGAGAGAATTCCTGTGGGAAAGGGGAAGAAAAAAAATGCACTGAGCACTCTGCAAAGAGACTATGATGCAGGCGGGATAAAAGTGCCCTAATTTGAGGGCTACTACCTAGCGGGACAGTTACAGCATTTGGTGCGCTGGTTAGGAGATGAAGTCGCACAGGTCACCTGGTTGCTACAGCCGTTACTGAAGCAATATTATCTGAAGCAAGTACTGTGGGTGAAGGAACTGGCCTTAGAGAGACCTTCCCAAATATTGCAGCTGGGTAAGGACACATGACGCAGAACCTGGAAATGTCTGGGCAGCCCAGATCCCTATTAGGTACATGTCCCCTTGGCAGGGATCTTCGGCGAACAGTGAGGCGCACTAGACTAGTATAGAAGACATTGGTAAGAAAAAGGAGTAGCCACGCTAGGGGATTTGATAAAAGATGGTGAAATAGTACCCTTTGAGACACTAGTAAGCGAACATGACATCCATGAGGGTCAGTTTCTACTGTATTTAAGCATGGCCAAGACAATTGAGAGGAGATGGTTGAGTCAGCAGAATGAGGAGGGAACCAATGAGAAATTAGACACCATGTATGACGTGGCAGAAGGGGGACATATGGTCTCCAGAACCTATGATCGGTTTCTGAGCACCTTGACAACAACAGAGCCAAAGGCACGTAGCAAATGGGAGGCAGAGTTAGGGAGAACATTCACAGATGCAGAATGGGAGACGGCACTGCTTTACATCAAAAAAGTATTAAGGAATGCCAGATTTAAACTCACCCAACTGTACGTCACACACAGAGCATACATGACTCCACATAGATTGTCTCTCATAGCGTGACCTGCCCAAGATGCACACGTTAAGGGGCGAACTTGATGCACATGTTTGGGGGTGCCCGGTAATCCAGAAATTCTGGGGGGATATAGCGGAAAAGGTGAAGCGAAGAGGCATACAAGTGCAGGAGTGGCCGACGGAGCACTGTCTGCTAGGATTGTTCCCTAGGGGAGGGAGGCAGGACGCACACCTCACTAGGATGAAGGATTTGCTTTGTGTGTTGGCGAAATGTAAAATCGCCATGGCATGGAAATCGGGCCGATGGCCCTAGAATGGAAGCCTGGTGGGCTGACCTAAGACGGTGGTCCTTAGCAGAGACAGCAGTGTGGCAAAGAGCACTACAGAGGGGAATGCATGAAAGGAGTGAGCGAATCACAGCATGCAACACACTCACTCAGGAAATGTTTGCCCCCAAAATAGACAAGTCTCATTGAAGGTACAAGTTTGGAGAAAGGTCAATTACTGCACAAAAGGCAAAAAAGGGAGGGGGACTGCACACACTGGTTTGCAGGAAAATTGTGAGAAACGGCGACCTGATGATGGGTAATCAAAATGGGGAGGAACGTTGACACCCCTGGGGATGATTGAATTGGTATGCGCTGACATGTAATGATGTAATGACATGGTGAAACTTGTCTGTACTTGTTCGTTTGTTTGTTTATAAATAAAAACCTGTTAAACAAAATGCTGGATGCTGGTTTTCAACAATGAAAAAAAGCAATGTTTATTAATAATACAACCAACCCACAGCAGACTTCAGACACGTCAAGTTGTTGCAATATCACATGTGAATAGGACATCAAGGCTGCCTCTATTTTTGCATTCAGTCAATAACAGTTCTACAATGGGGAATGAACAGCAAAACTATGAATGCCGGAATGCAGATAAACACTTAACACAGGATGAACCACTCACACCTGACTGGCATGGAGTGAGGGAATATACATCTCTGCATCACAACCACCGTAGAGTAAGGAGGCATTTGTGGGAAAGCAGCTGACTACTGGTCAGGGTTTGCCTTTTAGCCAATGGTAATTTGTATTTGATTTGCAGTACACACATTTGGGAAAAGCTAAACTGCAAGTACCAGAATGCAAACTGCTGTTGAATGAACATCCAGGGCTGGATGGAAAGTGTCAAGCATGTTATGGGACCACTTCTGTATGCTCAAGGCATTTTTGGAAAGTACCCCCCTCTCAGATCTATCTAATCAACCAATTTCAAGTTACTCCATTCGTGGCCACCAAGCCCACATCAACCCTAAAGCCTTCTATTTCTACATCTGCATTTCCATTGCGAACACAAAACCTCATTATTCAGCCAGGCCAAGACATTGCAGAATGAAATTGAACATGTTGTGACATAAAAAAGGCACATTTATTTTCAATGAGAAAATTGTATTTATTGCAGCATTTTTGCTTCACCTATTTTTCTGAATGGAGGGTGCTAGAGAGCCAAGGTGTAAGAAAGCCAGGTTTAAAAAAAAAGTGATATTGTGTTTGAGGCTGCAAAAGATCCAAATTGTGATTACTTGCACCTTTTTATAATGTTATTTCAGCTATCAGGTAATTGAGTCCCAGATGTGCCCGGATTGTGCTCATTTTGCTCTACTTTTCTTTGTTTATTGTGCAAGCCTATTTTATATCATTAACTGTATTTATCGTTCTCGTTTGTAATTGTAAAAATATTCCCATTCTATGTTCTCCAATTACCCCTAGCAACTGCATGTCCCACTCACCAATACTCCACACTCAAAAATTCTCCATCATATCTTACACTCCCAAACCACTCCCTTTTGCCGTTTATATGCACACTTACTTGTGCTGTCACACTGCTAAGTCACAACTTGCACTTCTCAGCCCCTGCCACTCCCAACGATGTTCTCAACTCACACCCTATGCTCTCCAGTTCCTCAGGAATGTCGATTCACCAAAATGCCAGGGGCAGCGGATGTGACACCATACACTTAATGACATCACAGGAAGTGATGTCTTCTGACCTTTGACCTGGATGGCATTAGTTCCTGTTTAACCCTGGTGACATCACCGGAAGTGACTTGCAGGTGTAAATAAAAAAAGTACATAAATGTACAATTTTATAAATACCAAATAGGTACTAAAACAGACAAGAATATTTTAGATACCAACCACATTTTAACAAGGGTGCTGCCTTCATATGCCATGACTGCCATAGATATGTCACGTCAGCATTGTATGGCTAGTTACTTCATTATTAGGCCAGTTATAGCTGCATGCCAGGTATTGTTATTATATGACACGTAGAGACCCTACATTGCCAGTTGCTGAGTATTACAGCATAAAACTCCAATAGCTGCAAGTGACCAACAGTACAAAGAGCATTAATGCTTTGATACATGATAATGATTTGTTATTTATATAGCGCTTTCACCAAGGCACTATGCATTTCCCACAAAGAAATACAATTATCATTCTAACCGTAGTTGGTACTAATTTATCAACCTCGGAAGAGTGAAAGGCTGAGTTGACCTTGCCACAATTCTAACCTGCAACCTGCCTATCACACATAGATCTTTTTCTGCGAGCACTCAACCCACTGAGCTATCTTACCGCTTTGCTATCAAAAATGCAATGCCACAATAAGAAAACATGTCAAAATTGGCTGCACAATGTAGGCTAGCCACGTAATAACACTTATGTTTTCAGTAGCCTTGATGATGTACAGTAAAATATGCCATACCACAGGAGGACATACTTGGATGGGTTGCAACAAAATGCTAATCTAACCACGTAATAACACTTATCATGCTTACTTTATAATAAATGCCAAGAAAAATATACCATGAGACAGTAAGAAGAGGCTGGACTGGCCTCACCCAAATACCAGTCTAGCCAGGTAATTCTGCTTATCATGATTACTTTACCTATGATGCCCAGTGCAAAATGTCAAGCCACAGTGAGAAATTGCTACACTAGCTTCACCAAAATGCTAGTCTGGCCAATTAAGAACACATATGATGCTTATTTCATTATATATTCATTATATATGCCCAAACAATATGCCATGATACAGTAAGAGAAGGCTATACTGGCTGCACCCAAATGCCAGACTAGACAGGTAATAACACTTATCATGCTTACTTTATTATTACTGCCCAGTAAAAATGTCATGCCACAGTAAGACATAAAAAACAAAAAAAGGTAGCAAGCGCCCCTCTATAGAAAGAACATGGCATGATAACCTGTTCTGTGGTTTTTTCCCCACTTTGTGAGTCCGCCAGCCATCGCTTTTTGCTCACTGTACTTTTCACAAAGGAGGAATATCCATTTGCATATCAGTCTTTGTCCCGCCCACAAGGGCAGTCCAGCACCGAAATGCCAGGCAAACCTCCTTTGAACAAGAGTACGAACAGCAACCCCAGAAATGTGTTTCAGCCTTGGTTGGCTTCATCAGTGAGGTGGAGCTGTACCTCTCTGAGCACAGTGAGTAAAGGGTCCATGCCTAGGTTCAACAAAGTAATTTAGGGTGACCAACCCCAAGTTCCTTGCAAAAATACAAAAAAGGTAGCAGGCGCCCCTTTCTAGAAAGAACATGGCAAGATAAGACATGACAAGACTGGCTGATAATACATATCATGCCTGCTTTATCATTGATGACCTTTATGTATTAGCACACTACTCTCCTGCCCCACCCTTCCCACACATCCCCTCTTCCTCCCACTCTCCTCCACCCCCAAAATCAACTAATCGGCCCACTATTACATCAACGTCGCTCTTCCTCGTGCCAGTAATTATGTATGAGGCAAGGTGCTTCAAAGTCAAGTACTGGGACAAGGAAGAATGCGACCAGGAGTAAAAAAAGATTACTGGTAAGTAATCCAGGTATTTAAAACAAGCACTCACACACACACCGCTTGCTCATTTACACATGCACTCATTCACCATTCACTCACACAAACACACCGAACCACCCAAACATCATGCACTCATTCACACATATTACATGATATATACACATTGATATGATATAAGTCATTTATAATGATCTTGTACACAAGTGTTTCTAGGCGCAACAAGACAAGGGAGGGAAGACAGAGGGAGGACAAAACAAACGATCTTACTAAGCCTTGTGTCATTCAGATCATGCAAGTGCGAAACGCAAAGTGTGTGTGTGTATATTACAAAATATATACACACACAGCCACACACTCACTCAAACATACAATTTTACATTAAAAAAACAAAAATGTCCTCACCTTCCAGAATCCGTCCTCCTCAAGCATGACTTTGGCTCCCATGCTCCATCTCGCAAAGGACTGTCATGCACAGCAGAGCACAGGAACCACAACCACCCATGTCCTGTGGTTTGGGAGGGGGGTGTTCGGATTTCAAAATGAAATAATTTATTTTTTAAGTCACTGTGACAGACATCAAAAAGAAATTATTTCCGTTACGGAAAAACCAAAACGGAAATAATGTATTTTTAAAGTCTGAGTGACTTCAAAAAGAAATGATTTCTTTTTTAAATCCGAGCCCATCCCCCGGGATCGCATAGGAAGTTCCAGGGGTCGCATTGGGGGTTGCTAGGCGTCGCCGTTGCGACCCCTGGCAACTGCCAAATGACATCCCTGCAGTTCCTCCTGCAGTCTACTGTCCTTCATTCTTTCTCACTCCTCCTCCATCTCACACCTTTTCTCCCAGTCTATCGTGCTCTTCTCCATCCTTACTCCCAATTTGTCGCTTGCTCCCTACCTCCAGCTCACCGATCTCTCTCTGTGCAGCCTACCACTCCTTCTCTTTCTGGCGCCCCTGCTCACCCTCTGGCCCACCCATCACTCTGCTTTCTAGCACACCCTTGTCTCTACTGTCTGGGCCACAGCTTGCTCTCTGGCCCACCACTTCCTCTCTGGCTCCTGGCGCACCATTTCCTCTCTGGCTCATTGCTCTGCCTCTGGCCCACTGCTCCCCCTTTCTCTCCTTTCCCCCGTAATATGAAGGCGAGTTTTACATTTTTGTAATGCAGAATGTTTTGGGGTTTTTTAAACAAAATATTTTCAAAAACAGGCGTTTTGTGTGTTTTTGCAAAACAGCTCATTTTGCAGGTTTTAAAAAAAACATCGGGATCGCAAAATCACTATAACCTGGGGGATCTGGTTACTGGGTAAGGGAGCAAGATACCTATAATATTGCTGAATGACATGCTTAACAAGTGTAATGAAAGACTGTGGAGATGTAATAAGGCAGATATCTGTGAAAGGCAAAGAGGAATTGGGCAGAATCAGTTGCAAACCAGCCTCTTATGTAATCTGACAAAAGACATAAAGAGCCATCTTAATGCTAGATGTGCCTAAACCAGCTTTTAAACTATCTTGCTCGGATAAAATCTATGTGATTGGGCAATAAGGGCAATGTTTCTTAAAAATTGCGACATATTCTGTAATAGGTGTCCGCTTTATAAAATGCTTAAAGATTCACTCTCACCTTTTCTCCCCACGAGTTTCTTTTTGAATGCTGGCTTAGTGGGTTAATGTGCCCACTGCTGCGATTTACGTGAAACCTGCAGCTAGAGGTCTGCTCCACGTTCTTAACCCACTGAGCTATTCCAAGGTTTCACTGGCTTTCAAAGCTTAAATCAAATCTTGCAGGAATGTTTTTACAGCTTCTTTTAAAACTGATAACATTTTCAGAAATTAACTATTGGCAAGAAGATGGTCAAGTGGGTTAATACACATCTTGTTCAAATCTGTAAAGCTTGACAGTCGCTGGACCCAATTTTTTCAGAACCAGCTCAGTTTATCCTCTTTTCTAAAAGTATATAGCGTATAATTTAGTGAAATGTCATTTTAGCCTTGCATAATTATTTCATGTAATAATGCAGAATGCTTAAAAAAACGAATATAGGTATATTAATAAAGAACTGCACATTTTGTCTCTTCTCTTGCTATTGCACTAGTTTTCAAATCTATACAAGGGGAGTATCAAGGGGCGTGGCTTCTAAAATATGGGCAGGGCTTCAAGTCCGGTTTTTGCTTCAACAGTGGCAACTTTGGAGTGGGGAGAGAGGCAAATAGAAAGTGATACAAATAGAGAGTGCGAAACGAAGAGCGAGGGCCGGTCTTACACCAGATTGCACCCCAGGCAGAAAGCATCATAGGCGCCCCCCACCCCTGAAAAAGAAAATCAAAAAAATGGTATGTTACAAATGTTGTAAATAGGGCACTCGATAAAGATGGTGAAACGGAGATTGTGAATGTTTGGCTAAGTGATGTGCCAATTAAGTGGCAGAAACATCTCAAATGAGCACAGGCCGGGCCAGTCTTTTTTATCTTGTGTTGTGACACATTTCATATACATGTCCCGAACATCACCAAAGAGAATGGGTCACAGGGACTGTCTGTCCCTGAAATTCAGTAGCGGCAGGAAAGTGAACATCCCCTACCGAGTCACCAAAAACACAGCGGGACTGACTAAAAGGAATACTTTAACATGAAGAACCTGGATTTTCTATCCTAGGTTCCCATTTTTTCCAAGTGTCCCAATAAGCACAGCCTTCTTAGGCTTCTACGCTTTTTGCTTAACATATTTAAATATGTAATGCAAATTGTGTTGCACTTTTCAAGTAATTTCTATACAACAGAGTATTCTTAAAAGCCAATGCCTAAGCACACATTTCTAATAATTAGACATGAGAACATATATGCTGAGCTACAGGTTGGTCTCAAATTCTAGCATCACCACAAAGTGTGCGATCCTGGACACATCACTATCTCACTGTGGTTTATCTGCCAAAATTTGAAGAGCCTAGGAGTTATTCAGTTCATACTGTAGTAGTTTCCCTATGCACCTGGACAATACATCCTGCTGTGATCTAAATCATTTAACAGATCTCTAAACATGTGTAGCAAAATCGTTAGTTTCATAAGTTACTTCACCATGCGGAGAGTAGTTTTGATCAGTCTTAATGAAAACATATTCTTTAAAATGCAGAATTTGCATTACATTTTATCAGTTCCCCTACCTCCGCTCCCCGTACTACTCACTCTGTTACAAAAGGAATGAATTGCCATTTGTAATGGTGGCCCACTTTTTAATTAGTGCCCGAGACAATGGTATGCCCCATTCCGACATAGGCTGCGGGCAATGAGGACTGGGCATAGGCACACCAGGAGACCATGAATATGGCGGAGGATGCACTATATAAAAACCAACAAAGAACACAATTTGTCCACTGATTTATGAAACTGCATGAATGTGTTATATCTTCTATATTCCTGGCATTTTCTAACAAGCTCAGTGCTTCCTCGGGGCGCTACGATTTATTAATTCACTTGAATGTCATAAATTATGTGCTGTGCTCTGCAGATTGTATTAGTAACATTAATTCTGTATTTCACCCACTCACTCTGTGTTCAAATAACATGTGAACACTCTGACGGTGTGCCTTTTGCATTTCTAGAGCCTTCATGCAGAAGCCAGCAGGCACACATTGTCTGCTCTCATTTTCCCTTTGGGGTACCCTACTCTCATTTTCCCCCGGTGCTTTTAGAATCCATTTTGTCCAGCTCAGCTTCACAATGGAGACATAATGGGGTGAGGCCGTCCTTTCCCCACATTTCCACTTTACAGAGCTTGCTCCGAAAACCCACGAAATGATTGCAGATTTCCAGGACGCTTAGCTCGTTTACTGTTTCCAGGCCTTTGCCGTGGGAAAGTATTTGAACTTGTTCAGGGCCGGTTTACTGTGAGCCCATCTGCTCTAGTCACTGGTAAAGACAATAGGCATGTATTTTTTTTCATAGGCTGTTGCTGGTGCACTCTCAGTCAATGGAGAATGACTCGACTGTGTTCTCTAGTAGTTAGACTAGGAAGTTAATGGCCCATGTCATGTGATCTTCATTAGACGACCTTACACTTTTATAAAGTGCACTTTTCAGGAAAGGCTTACAAGCAACGTCGGGCGTAAACGCCAAGGGTGCTCTCATCCTTAGTTGGAGCCACTCGGCTACCGCTCAGTTTATTCATCTATTCGCTTGGCACGATAGAACGTCTGCGCTATACCGTTTATTTAATGAGAGCATTCTTGTCTTTCCTGCTTTTGATTCAAACTTCATTGCAGGAGTTTAACATCTATTAAGATTGGCAGCACATTGCTATCTCTATGAATGCTCTGCACTCAATCAGCACTCGTCCCCGCAAAGTACATCTGTTTCTAATAGCGTTTATACCCTATCTGCAGCTTCTCCCTTTGAGTAGGGAGATGGTCAAAACGGTTTTCAAGCATTCTAAAAAGGTGTGCTAACCCACCGACCTAACTGAATAGGAATTATACATTTTGAAGACTGCTGCCTAAAAGATGTGCTGTGCTGTGCTATGCTGAGTGTGCATGAAGTAATATTTGTTTATGCATGCATTAAAAATGTTTTGACTGAATACTAACCTTTCTTGCTCGTGCTTGCATGTGGCATGCACAGACTGCTAGTATACTTATTGTTTGAAGTACACTTCTCTGATCTTGGGGTTTATTTGAATGTAGGGCTCAGACTACTGTGCTGATGTTCCTGGTCAGCTAGGGGGAGGTATCTAGGAATTCTTCCTCGAATTGGATTCCATTGTGTCGCGCAGCTGAATCCACGGCTAGTGTGTATACCTTGCCCAGACCACCAAAGCCACGCTACGTGTGCACCTTCCTAGCCAATAGGTTGGGATTTTCCCATCCACATTATTTAAGGAAAATGCACTTTGCTAGTAGAAAGGTGTGAGGCTACGTGAAATAACAGACCAGTGGAGGGGGTTTCTTTCACGGTTCACATGAAAGCAGCTTTGCATGTAACCCCTCCAGCCCCCAGCACCAGGCAGCTTGCTCCTGCAGAGAAGCTTAGCTGCCTACAGTGCACACTACCACTGCACCTCCCCTCCCATCAGAATGTAGGCACAAAACCATTAAAACTCTAATGACCCATCATTGGCGGTTTCGTGCGCTACATTCTCCGAAGTAATTCGATTGGAGGGGCTGCAAGGGGAACTTAACTGTTGAGCATTGTTTAGCATTCATTTCGGCCCTGTGTGTGTGCCATGGGCAGACGCAGCACTGCAGACAGTGCAGAGAGTAGCCCAGCTGAGGTAGGGGTAAGGATAAAGGGGGGCAGGATTTCAGAGGGGGCAGCTGGTTAAACCCACGCACCGAAGCGAGCTTACCTCTGCTATGTGCTGTACTTGACAACAGTGTGGCCTAGAGTTTGCATCTGAAATTGTGGAAGAGGTTTGTTGGTTATTCGAAATATGGCCAGGCCCCCTACCAATGAGTGGCATTTACACCTGCTGTGGAGTCAGAACGTTCTGCACTGGTACGGATTGCCACTCCAATAACAATGTAATAAAAGGAACATGGAGTAGGGACAATGCCTGTCACAGCAACAGGGACGTAAAATGAATAGGTTCACACAGACACGGGCATCCCAACATCCTGGTATGAGCACTGCTGTTGTAAATCTACCTCAAGCAGGCAGCGTTATATCTACGTATGTACCAAATAGGGAGGTGTTGGCTGTCATATCAGACGTTAGAGTCTAAATAAAAAATAAATTAGGTGAGGTGAAAGTGCATCGTTCATAAGGTACAACCTCCAAAATGTTTCTCAGAGGATCAGTCAAACAGAAAATTGTGTTAAGGATATGGCTGGCACTGTGCAATCCCTGCAATGACAGGTGACCCACTTGCACCCGCAGAATCGAAAATGCAGCACTTGCTCCAACTGACACCCATGATGAGATTGCCTTTGTTTTAACATTCTATATTCAACCATTTTCATTGAAAATGTGCTGCTGCAGGTAGTATGAGCAGTGAATAAAATGTCATTAAAATCCCCCAGCAAAACGAAGCGGAGCGGAGTGGACAGAGTGTTTCCTGTGTGGGGCAGTCTGTCATTCATTGCTATACTGGAGAGGAGGAGCCAGCCATTAAAAATCCCCCAGCAAAACGAAGCGGAGCGGAGCGGACAGAGTGTTTCCTGTTTTCCCTTGTGGTCCGTAGAGGTCCGGAGAGGTTTGGATACTCTCACCAGCAGAAGGCGGAAGGTGGCTCGACCGCAGAATAGAACGGGTAAGAGCAGGAGCGCGTGCACCTTCCCCATAGTTCCCAGATTTCCCTACCCGCTGTCCCCTGCGCCACATTTACTACGAGTGAGTTCTGACGAAAAAGGACGAGAAGTGCGCTCCGCGTGAGGAGCGTTTGGAGAGACCCGGAAGTCTCAAGGATGAGGACCGGAGACACTGCTCCACCCAACACGCAAGCACACGCAAAGAGAGGGAAAGTAATGTTAAATGCCCCGATGAAGGGCTTACACACTACTATCACAGCGGTGCGTGGAAAGTCATCAAAGGAGATGAGAGAGGAAAGAGCAGTGGGAGCAGAAATTTCACATGCAACGAGCACAATCTCACCGTACCACCTCGCTGCAGGTTCGTAGCCCCATGCTGAATCATTGAGAACAAGAAATGTGAGGAAAGACAGCTCAATTTTAACCCGAGAGGAAGAAGTCGCTAGCTTAGCTAGTGACGAGTTGAGCATTGTAAGTGACTGCGAGGGGACAAGTGAATCAGAACACATTGATGGCGCTGATGAATCTATGGAGGGGGACTCTGGTGGCCCAGGGGAGTGGACTTATGTGAGCGAGGGACGGGAGAGTGAGAAAAAAGAAGGGACTCCCCCCCATCGCTCAGATGCAAACTGAGGAAACCACTGACACGATAAGGACTGAAATAGGAGAGTCACAAATACAATTGGAGGTGGAGAGGAAAATGGGGGTTGAGTCGAGACCGAAGATCTGTACTGCTATGGTACACTGCGGCTCTGCCGTGATAACATCCAGTGCCGGAAATCCACTCTTCAGACCCACGAGTGAAACACCTGCAATTACGACTGAGAGGAGAAGGTCTATGAACGTTACCTCAAACCCTATCCACATGGATGCCCAGATAGGATTTAGTGACCACTCTGATAAAGCCAAGGAGAGGGTAGTTTTACCTAAAGATGATTCACACTACAACAAGCAGAGGAAAGAACTGAATAAAACGACTTATGCGCCAGATGAGGATACAGCAGCAGAGACGTTTCATCTGACAAAAGAGCCATCTCCAGGGAGTGTGAGAGGACAAAGTGTGTCCCCAACAGGTCGCGCGGCTGTCCCCTGCGAGACTTCACCCAAACCAATACACACAGGCTCTTCTCTAAAGATACTGGCATGGACAAGAGTGTCTACAATGCACAAGGAAGATCGCAAAACATTAAATCTACAAACTCAAAAGAGAAAAGAACAAGCATTAATAAACAACAAAAGAAGAACATCGGAGTCAAGCGAGAAAACCAGTATCGCTGTGACAGAAGGAGACCCCAATGAGGAGCGGTCTCGCGCTGCGAGATGGAAAGAAAGACTTACAAAGGAAAGAATTGTCGAGACACCACGTAGAAGGGACTCAGTAGGGCTTGCGGACCAAGTCCTGAGAGACCTAGTGGAAATGAATTCCAATTTATCGAAACGACGAAGGAATTCAGTAACACATTCATGTGGAAGGACATCTCCACAAGCAGACTGGCATGGAACGAAGGAAAAGAGCTTACACGACATGATGACGCTAGAAGCGAACACTCCTTCCTTTGAGTCTAGAAACAAAGAGATTGTAGTTTCACAAAAAAGGTGCCGAAGAAAATTAAGCTCTGATTTAGAACTCGAAGGTGGACACAAAAGATTTAAAAGTAACACAAGACGGAGTCTTGACGCCCACGCCGAAGAGATTAAGTGAGCAAGCTCAGAGTCAGGCATCATCTGAGTCTGAGGACGAAGCAAAGTCCCTCCATCCAAGAAAGATGAGACAACAGTTTGAGCAACTCCCAGCTCTGATGGCTCCTCAAAAGTTTTACGAAGTCACGACACTCGTCGAGACGACAATTGGAAGGTTGAGCCCCATTTTAATGTCTGCAACGACGATAGCGGTGGCCCCGTTGCTGAAACTTTATGAAAATCTAAACGAGAGCCTTCGCGACAAACAACATTGGTCGCACTGCTGATCTCGAAAATTGTAAAACTCGAAATAGATTTGATGGACATGACGGCACAGGTCGTGGAAACTAGAAGAGGTAATGGCATATCTTTAACAGCGCTAAGAGAGTCCTTAAAAGCAACAATCGAAGATAAAAGACTCTTGGCAGAAGTGACGAAACAAGCTCTGACGCTCTTACAAAAAGATCGTGAACATACAGCGGATGCAAGTGAGAATCGACTTCCAGCAAAAATCCAACTGAACTCAGAAACAACACATGCCACGACCGCAAAAGACAGCGACGTTGTATCACTGATAAATGAGGAAACTCCAAAACTAAAATCTGTGCCTATAAGAACAAAGAAGAATAAGAACTGTTGCTCTGAAGCAGACTTGGAAATGTCGATTCTGGCGAGGGACAGCCCAGAGAAAACAAACAAGATAAAGGACTCCTCTGACGAAGTGAGTGAAAGAAATAGCAAAGAGAAAAACAATTAAAAAAAAGGAACCCACTAAAGAGATCAAAGATAGCGGTAAGGTCACAAAAGAAAACACCCTCAAAACTCCAACAAAAAAAAAAAGAGGGCCCAAGAAACGGACCTAATTGAGTTTGTACAAATCGAAAATGACGAGGGAGGATGTGAGAGTGAAGTCTTAGATGATCTAGGGCTGAGTATGAAAGAAAAAGATGAGACAGACGACGTTAAACAGCAAAGTCAATGTCATAACTGAAAAGAAGAACGAAGTTGAATGGTTTGACATTTTCGAGTCTAGAAAATCAAAAGGGAGCACGGGTCAAAGTGTGAAAGGCAGGTCTGTCGACTTAAATCAGAGTAAACATAAAATGAAATCTAAAAATCAGCGAGTGCAGAAGAATAAAAATCCACGAAGTTCTGCAAACTTCTTCCGAAACATCAAAGCGTTAACCATCACAGTAAATAATACTGAACCTACGGGCGTGACTAACAAAAAATGCAGCACAGACTCCAGCAAGGCCGTAAGAACAACAGCCACAGAAGATCCAGATAAGAGCAAGACCAGACAGATGGGGACAAACTAAGATGAAGGAAAAACAAAAAAATCATTGGTGATTGAGGAGGAAGCTGAAGATGACGAAAATTTACTGAATATGTCAACCTATAGCTCACGGACTGAAGGAGATGTTGAGGAAGACAACGCCACTGAGACAGTTGATGAACGCGAAGTGAAAACCCAGCAAGACAAGACGAGAGGAGTGCCAACTTCGACACGCAAGACCCCCATTGAACCTGAACAAGAGGGAGCAACAGGGCAACCAGGAAAAAGAGTCTTCCTATGGCCTGCAACTCCAAAAAAAGCAGAGTCAACGTTAAAGAATAAAGAGCCCAAAGAGGGACATGATAAAAGCTTTTGCACGTTGGAGGAGAAACGGGCAAGGATTATACAACAACAACAAAAAAATGCTGTGTGTAGTCCAAGTGGGTAATCAACCAATCCAATAAGCAATGACATGAAGTGCCAAGCGACGAGGGGGGCCCAATCAATTACAGCACCTTCTCAGAAAAGTTAAAAAAAAAACAGATAAACCCATTGAACACAGCTGCAAATCTAAGAAAGACGAGAATTCCACCCGATATAGGGTACTGGTGGAAAAAATTGATCTCAAAAAGAGTGACCCTGCTTTAAACAGATACACGATACTGAAGATATTCCAAAAGATCCCGGTGCTAAGAACTTTAAAGAGCCCACAAATTGACAGGGTTGAAATTATAGCAGACTCAAACCAGAAATTTGTACTGCTTCATATTGCTGAGAAAAAAGTTGTCGAACTGATGATGAGCGAGAGACAATTGTTGAACGCAGGCTACCAAGTATATGAGGCAGATAATGCGCTGGGAGGAAATGACTGCGACAATCCAAAAGATAAAGGTGCTCAGCTGATAACCGAAAAGGAACCACAATTGAAAAGCCAACAGGAGAAAAGTCTAATAAATGAAGCCCAAGAACTAGATAAAAATGGAGGGGACGAAGAAGGTGGGGGTACACAACACTCGTTGGAGGAGATAAAACAGAAAAAAATCAGAATAACAGTTGAGAACACCCAGGCTCTAAAGAGGATGAAGTGCAAAAACACACTGAATACTGAAGATGAGTCCCAATCATGGAGATGGATAGCAAAATCTTTAAATGGGTCACCATTGAGCTAATGCCAAAGGGGAAAGCTGGTAATAACCTCCTGGAATACGAGGGGGTTTAACCACTTATTGAGTTCAACACCAGAGTTCTTGAGAAAAGCCGATATTGTCTGCATGCAAGAAACATGGTTAACATGTACACCGTGTGTAGAAGGCTATGAAGTAGCTTTCAATCCAGTGATCAGCAAAGGAAAAGGTCGCCCAATGTCGGGTCAATTAACCCTGATTAAAAGAAAAATCGGTCTGAGAATTAAAGAAGCTTGGAATCTATCGTCCCATCTACAAAAGATTTGCATTGAACCAGTGTGTCCGTCAATAACTAATAATCAGACCATCCACATTTTAAATGTGTATTGGAATAAAACAGCAAAATTACATCTAAAATTTGAGGATGACATCCTAGATGCAATCGACAGCATACTAGAAGGAGATCCAAATGCACTAATAATACTGTGTGGAGACCTTAATATAAAACTGATTGAGATCTCTCAACTTAAGGCATTAGCGAATCACAGAGAAAAAACAAACTATGATCGCTGATGATCGCTGGCTTGATGAAATGTCTCTAAGAAATCTAGTAATGCTGAATGGAGCGATAAAGGGAGATACTCCAGCCAAACCAACCTGGATACGAGGAAGTCAAAAGTCAATATTAGATTATATTTTCGTTTCTGACAATCTATTCCAGGAAATCGACTCTCTCCACGTGGTTATGACTAACCACAGCGACCACAACATAGTGGCAGCCGAATGGAATAAGAGCATCTCGGTGGAGCGTAGGCAATGGAGACAAGATCCATCTGTGGTTCCTGGCCGTCTGAAACAACGCGACATTGTGTCAATTACCGAATTAGTAGAAAAATCTCAAGAACAGAACCTCCCGAGGTCAATAGAATACCAACAACTCCTTGAGATCTATAAAGTCAAAAAGAGAACGTCTTTGACGAGATCGGAGCACAGAAAACATCAGTATGACCCAGAAGTAGCACGAAGAAAAAGAGAATCAAGGAAACTAATACGGAAAATTAGGCCCTACACGCAGTGGACATGGAAACACAGATAAAAAAGGTGAAAAATCATTATAACAACTGGTATAAACAACGTAGTGCAATATTCGAACAAAGAGACGTAGAGTCAATGCTGAAGGCGCTAAATCGAAAGAATACCAGAGGCTTTTGGGACATTATTAATGACACACAGAACTCTGATAAGGCACTGCTATCAAGCATGGTGCACGGAAAAGAGTGGGTAAAGCACTACACAATGTTATTCAAAAGGAGAAAAACGTCTGAGCCATCAAATGAAGACACTAGACAGCCGTGGGAAATCGACATGGAAAAAGAAGACATCCGAACGAACGACCATTAAGAGATGTAACGCCTCCCGTGCAGCGGGACCTGATGGTCTGTCAAATGCAGACCTAAAAGAAAACATCGAAGAATGGTCAAATTGTTGTCATACACTTTTCAAAGCAATAAAAAAGGAAGGGAAAATCCCTGAGACATGGAAATCCGGGATTATCGTTCCGATTTACAAGAAGGGCATTCGCACAGATCCCGCAAACTACCGCCCAATTGCCCTATTCGATGTAGTGGGGAAAGTGTTTGCATCGATGTTGCTAGCTCAACTGACCAAGTGGATCCACCAAAACAAAGTATATGACGAACGCCAGTCGGGCTTTGTCAAAGGTATAGGCTGCAGTGTAAACTTGTTGATACTGAACCTGCTAAAAATCGATGCCATCAGATCAGGACGAAAAATATACCTGGCCTTCATCGGCATGGCGAATGCCTTTGATGGTGTAGACAGAGAAGTGGGAAAAACTCAAAGAAAGAGGATGCAACGCGAGCCTCATCAGGCTATTAAAGATCTATACTCCGACACCTACATACAGGTGAGACTGGATCGTGAAGGAAATCTAACCAATCCCATACCAACGGAGAGGGGTGTGAAACAAGGGTGCCCGTTAGGAGCTACCTTGTTTAACTTCTATATATCGGAAGTTGGAACAGCACTGTCATCTGTTGTTTCATTTCCGCCACTCATAAATGGAGTCCCAATAAATCACATCATGTATGCGGACGACATGGTAATTATATACCAGACCCCCATAGGGCTCCAAAGAAAACTTACAGCACTAAGAATTTTTGCTGAAGACTTGGGTCTTGAGATCAATGTGGCCAAATCGGAGATTTTAGTATTGGAAAACCAAAGAGGAAGAACTGCAAGTAAAATAAAAAGAACTTGGTCTATAGGAACAAATAAATTAAACAAGGTGCCGCACACAAGATATTTAGGAACCATGATTAACTCCAGTATAAATGACATCCCAATGACAAAAAAACTTCTAAATAGCTGCAAATTATTAACAGCACAGGGTACCATTTTGCAGCAAAAATATGGCAAATTTTCTTATGAGGCGGTAAGAAGATTTTACCAAAGTAAAGTATGCCCAATTCTCACCTATGGTGCCGAGAATATGTTTGGGTGTGATTATAAAATATGGGCCCGTTGCGAAAGCATCTTCTGGAAAAGGATTCTCCAGATCCCACTAAGCACACCTACAGCATGTGTACTGTTTGAGATAGGACTTTCTACTCTCAATGCGAGAATCACCTGGAACAAACTGGCTCTGTTCAGGAAAACTCATGAAGTAGCAAACTTACCCTCCGTTAAATTCTTGACAGAAGACAAAGGACAAGGAAAATCAGCATTGTGGGAGTGCAAGCGCCAATGCAAAGAAATTCTAGCATAATTGGGTGCACACGAAGATACTCTATGGCAAAATCCAGATCTAGTAAAAACGAAAACTATTAGACTGGGACTGGATAGAAATCAACGAAAAAAGATCTTCGCACAAGTATATGCTAAACACTCCACCTGAAGCCAAAAGACGCAACACACTCGTGAAATATCTAATGCTATCACCGTGTAAACGATTACGAAGACTATACTTAAAATTTCACCTAAACATCTATGAAACCAAAGAGATCCTAATCCATCGAAGGAAGATTGCAGCTGGGAACTCTAAATGTAGGTTCTGCGCAGAAGACGACGAAAATTTAAAACATCTGGTCCTGCGTTGCCCCGAACTTAAAGTTCAGCGAGAAAATTGCTTAAGGAAGGAGAGGAGTCGAGTCCTGTCGTATGGTCTGGAAGAATGGTGGATACATCTTCACATTGGCGAAAGTAAATCCCTGCTAATCGCAATGATGCGATTCCTTGATCAAATGCAAATTCGGTTGGGGGAGACTTCTCCATATTGTGAGGATAAGACAATCACAAATGATTGACTTGGTGAACAGTGAAGACACTGAACAAGAAATCCACTTATTATATACGCAGTAAAGAGCATAGAAATAAATGAGAACTAGAGAAATCTCCCGAATGGAGATATACTAAGGTCCATTTGCGCTAAGCCAAGAGAAAGTTTGCCATTTAGTTGTACTCCCTATTTTTGTTTTTGGACTCAATTTATGTATTCTAAAAAAGTGCCTTTTAATAAGTTAAAGTGTTTAAAAAGTTTTCAAAATGTTTGTAAAAACTGAACGAAAATAAAAAAAATTCAAAAAAAAAGAAAATGTCAGATTTGCGATAAAGCAAGCTCCCTGTGCATTGAGGAGACAGCTTGCAGCTGGGGCACTATCTTGAGCCACACATTCCGACCTTGCACAGCCACTATCGATACAGTCAGCATAACCCCCATTGTAAAATCTTACTTACCAATAACGGCTTGCAGACGGCACAAGGGGGGCTTCTGGCCTCGTCCTTAGTTCTGCCCTGGGTGGGCACCCCTGCCTCCTGGACGTCCTGCCTGGCTAGGCGGCTGGGCCTTGATCCTGATTCCTCCGGGTCAGCGCCAACTCACACAGGTCACAGGGCGGGCTACCTGACAGCCCAATCAATCAACCCCCTGTGTCCCTGCAGCCGCTGAAGGAGGACATGTGCAGCCAGGCCTGGCGCCACCCGCGGAAGTGAAAGAAGCAAATGTTGCTATTTGTTGACTGAGGCTGCTAGGCTAGTGCTAGCATCATAAAAATGAACGTGGGGCCTGGCTTTGCTGGACAGCAACAGGAGCACTGTGGGAGCACGACATTTGAATGCAGACTGAAATGAATAAAAACGTACAGTGACTACACAACAGTATTCATTTAGTTTTTTACTAACTTTATTTTTTCATGAGATATGCAGACTCTCAAACTGATGGTGTGGCGCCCCCTAGAGGCTGACACGTCAGGCAGCCGCCTGCACTGCCTGACACAAAGACCGGCCCCATGTCTGCGAGACACTCATAGAAAGTAAGACGAATGGGTATCTACACGAATGGAAGGGGAGACAGAGTAAGATGAATTGAAATAGTTTGCAGCCATGTGGAAAGACTGCAGTACAAGAGGAATATTTGGACCTTACCTCTGCTGAGCAATGGCTGCTTAAATCCTACGTTGGTGAGAACCTGCACTTCTTTTTTCCATTTAGAGCACTGACTGTGCAGGGGAATGCGTGCCTATCCTATTCCCAGGAAAGTTAGTGTTCAATTGTGACTAGAGCATAATACACAAATGTTTTTAGTACCCAACTGTGTATCCCAGCTGGCTTCTGTTATGCCACTTTTCGGTGAGAGCCTTTTGGCGCAGGCCATTTTGCTGCACCACTGTAGCCGCAGAGCACCTTTCGGCGTGGCCGCAGTGGGATGGCAGCCAACTCACAGCTGGTCATTTGGCGAGAGGGCTATTAAGGCACAGCAGCCAAATGCTGACATTAGCAGCTGGTGCAAATAGCCCTCGCACCAAATGACATGTGCGCCCCAGCTCTCCTTTCATCAGTGCCTTAACACATCACTGCCCAAATCACACAGGAGCCCTGTGTGGGCATTTCGCCCCACAGTATAAACGCACAATTAAAGCTAACTACTGCAATATTGTTGGGACATTGGGTCTCATTACAAGGAATGCGGACCCGTAATGACCGGTGCCGGTAAGGGACCGGCAGCATTCATTACGGGCCGCCCCATTACGAGGTCCGCTAGCGGGTCCCACCGAGGACGTCTGGTAAAACCAGGCGTCCTTAGCGGCACCCGCGAGCAGACCAGGATGCTAACAACGGGCCCGTTATTAACAGGCCCGTTGTTAGCATCCTCCCCATTCCCATTGAGGCCTATGGGGGCTCAAATGGGAATGAGGATGTACCCGGTCCTGGGAATGGGAAGGAGAATTACCGGGCCCTTCAAGGTCGGAATGGCCCGGTAATTCCCTATTCCTGGAACCCAGACCCGGTACCCGCTATGGGGGTAGCCATGCCGGTAAGAACGGCATGGCTACCTGCATACTCGTAATGAGGCCTATTGTCTCGGCATCAATCGGCTGCAAATGATCTGAGTAACAGTCAGCTATTGCTTCACTTACTTTTATTGCTTTATTCAGACAAAATAGTCATAAAAGCAGTTTACAGAAAAGTTAAAAAACACATTAGTTACATCATCACAATCGCTTAGCTCATAATTACTCCCTAAAATTACATTATCAGTGCTTTACCTTAAAACCAAATAAAAACAGATCAACATTACACAGACAATAGCAGCTCGTACAGAAAGATGTCTTTACCCCATAGCACTGGTCAGCTATTGGTTCCCAGTTTAATTAATCTTGTTGCACTATTGATGCATTTCAACTGTAGTTAGATTTAACATTAGACCACATCAAGCCACTTAAACAGCTGCCAGCTAAAATAATAATTGAAAGGCATTTCCGATGAAGATGGCAAGGGGACGTTATAGGGACAGGACTTGCGAGATGCGGTCCACCGATATCCACGTGAGACTCTGCTGCAGAGGCGGAGCACGCCAAGCGGGAGACACAGCATGGGCAGCACACAGAGTGGCTGCTTTCCGGCGCTCCTCCTGGTTACAAGGCCTGCAGGGTCCTAGTACCTGCACTGATGCAAAGGCACATCAGAGATTAGAAAGGAAGTTGCAGCAGTGAAGTAACTGTTGCTTGTAAATAGTTTGAACCATCTAAAGTAATTAAAGCTGTTGCCTTCAATGCTGCACAGTGTGTTTAATATATCCACAACATAATTGGCGACGAGGTAGTAAGAAACAAACTCTGCAGATACGATGCATGGCGCGACGCCACGCCCAGCTCTCCTGCAAGCTCCAGGTAGGCCCACAATACCATGGCCTCATTGGGAATCATTGTTCATTGCATACATGGATGCGGTGGGAGGTGCAGTTTACGCCACCGGAAGGAAGAGGACCCAGCTGCTCAATGTTTTGGGGTTGGAAGGACAAATCATTTTTGCCAGTCTGAAAGCTGAAGTGATTGAATATGAAACAGATGACGTATACAAGGAGGCGGTAAGGGGAATAATCAAAAGATTTTTGTTAGGGTTGGCTCTTAAACTTGCATGTGTGCTGAGCCAGGATTGATGTCATCATCAGAATGAAGGCTGTGAGTGTGGAGTGTGAGGTTATAATGTTTAGTCTTGCATTGGTTCTAACCCAGGAAGTTACAAGATGTGAGCCTGGGTGGTGGGAGCCAGTGGGCTCTTGCTCCTGTCCCTTTCCTCTTTATCTCCTAATAACTATGATGACATCTGATCCTTGTAACAGAAGAACCCTAATAAAGTAACCACTATGCATACCTGGCCTGTGTATCCTGAGTGTCCCTTGGAGTGAACCCTATGACCAAGAGCCGGTCATAACAATTGGCGACGAGGATGGTCCAAGGTATGGTGAAGGAAGACCTTGATCAGGACAGCAAGTGAAGCAAAAGGAAGCATGTACCTGTGTGATGTCATGTGAGAGAGGAGGAAAGACCCTGCTACGGGGGGTGCAGGCAAGGGGATAAAAAGTGACTGTTGGAAGTGAGGGAGAGCCCACTGCCCCCCATGGACTGGTCAGTGCCCACCACTCAGGGCTGGAAGGGACAGCCTGTCAGAGGAGACCCCTGGGAAGAAGGGAGAGTGCCCTGTTTGAAACCAGGAGTCATTAGAGGCTGTCCAAGAGTCTGGAGAAATGGAAAGCACCCAGGGCTGGATGGGACATCCTGTCAGAGGAGACCCCTGGGAAGAAGGGAGAGTGCCCTGTTTGAGGCCAGGAGTCATTACAGGCTGTTCAAGAGTCTGGAGAAATGGAAAGCACCCAGGGCTGTTTATGTCAGCCACCCAGTACTGCTTTAGTCAGCCCCGAGGGCTGTTGGAGGCGGCCACACAGGGCTGTCAGAAGCATCCTGCCCCATGGAGCCTGGGGCAAAGATGGCCTGTTGGGAGTCTGCCAGGAGCAGGCTCCCTTGTACACGAGGAGACATTGGCAGGGTTGCATGAGGCAGTCCCAGTGTGCCACCATTTCCTGAGTGACTATGCCAGCATTATTTAAAAAGGGGAAGTGTAATTTACATGCCAAGTAAGCGTAATTGTGCCTTTTTATGCACCTGGAAGGCTAAAGGTTTTAATGAGTATAGACGCTATGCTGATTTGGTCTGAAGTGAGGACCACGCAATGAGAAAACAGTTACTGTTTGGGTTTGGGTATGATAGTAGTTTTTGTGGATGATTAGTTTACACTTGCAGAAGAAATTTTGGAGTTTCATTTCAAATGTAAAATGTCATAATGGATTGAGCAACGATGTGACAAGTTGTGACTGAAGAGTGCTGTTGTGCATTAGTAGTGAATTAACATGAGAATTATTAGTGAGAATGATGTTGCACTGAGAATAGGAGCTGCATTTTATTTTAGATGTAACCATTTTGAGGCATTGCAGGTTGGTTTCAGAGTTGGCCCCAGTTGGCAACATGGACGTTTAGGCCTAATTTAAAGTCGGTTTCCACATTTGTGTTGTGACAGGGGTTGTGTGTGAGTGGCACATATGAGGTTGATTGAGGTGGACAATCAAAGGGTGTTGATCCTATTATGCTTAGTATAACATCTTTGAGGAATTTCAGCATTTAGAGTTGCCTGATTTAAGGCAATGTGGACCTTTAGATAATTTGACCGGCAATGTACATTGCATTAATGTATCACCTATTGACATGCTTAGAGTAACCATTTTTGAGGCATTGTAGGTGTGATGTTTTGTTTGTGCGTGTATGAATGTGCAACCCATGATGACTGCCAGAGTGACTGCAGCGCTCCTTAGCAGTTAACATTCTATGTTGGGTTGTCTGTATTTTTGAGCATCTTGTGTCTGATGTGTGTTTTGGAGTAGTATGTGAATGTTTTAGTGTTGGTGCATGACCAGTTCTTGGTTTTGGAATCTTTTGGGGTTTTTGGAATGTGTTTTAATTGATGTACATGACCAGGGTTGGTCAAGGGACTCTGCGGAGTTGGAGGTGTTTGGTGTTTTGAGGCCCTGCGGGGTCAGTGATGTTAATAGTGGTAGGCTAGTATAGAAGCTTGTTGGAGCTTTGATGAAATTGCTTAGTGACTCTGAGGGGTCCAGAGGTATCTAGTAGGAGACTAGTACCTCAAGCTTTGTGAAGCTTTAATGTTGTTTTGGGTTGTGGCTCTGCGGAGCCGAGAGGCATCTAGCAGGTGACTAGTGCCTAAAGCTGTGTGAAGATTTGATGTTGTTTTGGTGATCCTACAGAGTTGTTAGGGTCCATGGATTTCTTTGGATTTGTTTTTTTAGATGCATCTTGTTTCTTCTTTTCTTGAACTTTTTGGTGGTTTCTGGGATTGTTCTTGAGTTCTTCTTAATCAATTTCAGAAGCCTGGCAACGTGTCATCTGCAGCTGTGTTCACTTTGGGGTGTTTTGAAATGTTTTGAAGGGCTCATTTTTCTGGCCAACATTTGTAGCGATAGGCTCGCGGTGGTTGTTTAGTGACAGCTGGTTGCCTTTCTTTATTGGTGTGATGAGGTGAGTGATTGGTGATTTAGTGTGTCTGTGTTGTTTGAATTTTGGATTGGGTTTGATAGAGGTATGAGTTGTGACTGTGGTTTCTTGGTGACCCAGGTAGATTGTTGGGTTGTTAGTAAGTATCTTGCGCAGTTACGACAGTACCTGGTTTTTCCTGGTTTTGGGAGTTAGTGCTCGGAAGTGGCAGTTCGAGGTTCCTTTGTGGCAGGGGGGAACGGAAGGTGATTTGTGATGTTTTGATTGGTTGGGACTGTTAGTTGTGGCGACTGGGATGTCGTAGGATGTTAATTAAGCCTGTTTGTTCAATTTCCGGGGTTAGTGGAACTCTGCTGAGAGTGAGGTGTGTCTTGCTGTTTTGAAAGAGTGCGTTGGTCTTTATGCAAGAGGAGGAGGTGTTAGTGTTGCTTCCTCCAGGTGTGTTTGTTGTAGGAAAGGAGGTGTTAGGGTTGGCTCTTATACTTGCATGTGTGCTGAGCCAGGATTCATGTCATCATCAGAATGAAGGCTGTGAGTGTGGAGTGTGAGGTTAGAATGTTTAGTCTTGCATTGGTTCTAACCGAGGCAATTACAAGATGTGAGCCTGGGTGGTGGGAGCCAGTGGGCTCTTGCTCCTGTCCCTTTTCTCTTTATCTCCTAATAACTATGATGACATCTGATCCTTGTAACAGAAGAACTCTAATAAAGTAACCACTATGCCTACCTGGCCTGTGTATCCTGAGTGTCCCTTGGAGTGAACCCTATGACCAAGAGCCGGTCATAACAATTCTCCTGCAAAGAGAGCACAGTGCTACATAGGATCAAATTCCGGCCGGAAGCAGGAGCCTACTGAACCGGTGCATGATTATGTGACAAAGATGCGGGAATTGGCTGCATTATGTGAATTTGGTGACAATGCAGAAAATATGATTTGCGACAATGCTAACGGTACACACCAATAACAGGAAAGTGCAAGATAAGTTTATCCTTGAAAAAGAATTACGACTGGACAGGGCCGTCCAAATCGCCTGGGCGGTCGAAGAGACAAAATGCAGGTGCAGGGAATTGGTGGAAAGCTTACCGGCCACTTACATACATGCCATGCATTAACAGTAGTGCTGATAAAAAAATAGCATTCGAACGACTTGAGAGTGTGCATTGATTTACGCGTCTGAATCTTTAAGTCATTAGAGACAGTTACCCCCTCCCTAGTATCAATGAGTTGATCCTTATGATGAAGGAGGCAAAAGTGTTCTCCAAATTGGACATGAGAGACGCATACCACCAGATCTACACCCCTTTTGGCACATAACAGTTTACAAGGATGCCATTCAGGTTGTCGTCTGCCGTATCGGCATTTCAGAGAATGATGGACTCACGATTACGCAACATTAGCAATGTCTCATATTTTCAAGATAACATTCCGTCAGACGCAGATCTGCATTTCAAGCATTCCGTCAGACGCAGATCTCCGTGGCAACGTTACACGTGTTGCCATGGAGACCGTAAATGGGAGAGATAACACGATTATTATTATTGAGTTCACTAATCACTATACTTTTCTGGTTTTCTCTCCTTTGTGTTGTCTCCCCATTGGTTTATTTGGTTGGTTGATTTTTTTATATGTCTTTCTATACCCTTGTATCCTCCCCTTTAACCAACCCGTTTTTCTGTCTTTTAATTAATACTTTGATGTGATAATCTGTATTGTGGAATGACGCAATACTGTCTGTGTCACAATCTTTGTAACTTCATCATTGCATTTATGCTGATATCATGCTTTTCTACAAACTTTACTTGATGTAATTATGGCAAACATTATCACATGCATATGATGATTGGTTGTGTAATATTATGTAGCCCAGATTTGAAAAAGGCTTAGCATAGCCGAAACACGTTATCGTTTATGGGCTCTTTTCGTTTTTGAATGTGTGACAATGCAACACAATTAAACAAGCACATATTTGATGGCGCTGTGTCCTGGAATCACTTTTGCTTTACACTGTTTACGGTGACAGTTAGGCTTTACTACCGTCTGGATACAGTGACCTGCGACATCCGTGTTTTCTCTACATGATCCTATATTGATGGCATTCTCTTTGAAATAGATTATCGATTTTTTTACTCCTGGGATTGTAAGGCGTCGCCCCCCAGAGCAATGTATATCAAAGCCATTGGTTTCAGTTACAATTAATACAAACAGATATTTGTATTATTTTGTTAATTTTGCATGAGGGCAATCTTAATTTGTAAAGTATATTTAACCATGGAAGGTAAACCATCTCAGGGTCTACCACTCACTGACCACCCATATCACCCCCCATCCCCCACCCATTCGACTTTACCTACCCAGATATCCTTAGGCAGGGATTTTGCCCAGACATGCAGACATGCCTCCCCCTTCATCCCCCCTCTCCCATCGGGTGCAGGACCATTACTCACACTCGGAGACTGCACTGGTCCGACTTCTCGCCCAATTACTCGGACGGATCACGGGCGTTTTAATGAAGACTTTTTTATTGTTGTATCTTGGTTTACACACGCTCTGTTTACTTTGGTATTTTAGTCATTTCTACTATCTTGAAATGCACGATAAGGATTGATAAGGCATGATAAGGCACGGTAAATTGAGTAAAGCACTGTAAAAACGTAGTCCTTGCTGCTCTTCTAAATGTCCACTAGATAGCGACGTTGGCCCATTTTAGGTGCGCCTAAATGTCCTGCTGCGGACGTCGTCTAAATTAACCTTTTACATGGCGCGAGCTCCCCCTAGTGCTGCTCGACTTTTCGACGTAGCAACCGATTGACAGACGGGAGTCCGCATGTGTTAACCAATCGACGGCGCGAGAGTTGAGAGGAAATGGTTATTGACGCACGGGTTTTCAATAGTCCCGTGGGAGGGGGGAGTTCTCGCAAGACATAAGAAGGTATCGCAATAAGTCG
Source organism: Ambystoma mexicanum (assembly GCF_040938575.1). Classification (NCBI taxonomy): domain Eukaryota; kingdom Metazoa; phylum Chordata; class Amphibia; order Caudata; family Ambystomatidae; genus Ambystoma; species Ambystoma mexicanum. The sequence goes on along the minus strand of NC_090935.1, from coordinate 999,405,670 downwards.
CCATATTAGTACCCTCGGCCCCATTGAATAATGGCTGTTTAGCCCGAGTGACAACCACAGTTCCGTCTTAACTTTCGGGCGCAGCAATTGCCCTTCTTACCCTTTCCAAATGGTGTTGGTGGCTACGGACACCTTGGCGGGCGCACGCGCCGGCGCTTGGCTCTTGTGGTGCTCGTCGGTGCATGGGCGCGCTGCTGGTGCTACCCTGCACGTATTGGGAGGTTGTATTCCTGTGTTCCGCTCTTCCATTGCAAAGGTGCACTCGCTGCTGGGGGCGGACTCGTTTCTATGGCGCCCAGAATACAAACAGACCGGGGCCGTCACACACGGTGTGGGCGGCTCGCATTGGCGTCACCCTTTCTCTCTCCATTGTGACCTCACATTGAGCTACTGTGACGTGTCGTCGCGGCAAGCGTAGGAGCGGGGCATGACACAAAATGAGCCATTCGGCCTCATTGTGTGCGAAGCTACAACAAATAAGTCTACACGCGTTTTGCATGAGACGGGTAACGTCCAGGTGGTGGAGGTTTTGGGGACGTAGGCATAAACAAAAGAAGACCAAGTGTAATGTGCTCAATTTTTTAGTGAGTGGTGTAAATACAGACTTCACACCAATGACGGTTCTCATTCGTCTGTGTAACATGCAGCCTCAGACTATGCAAGGAGTCCAGTGGCCCACAGTACCAAAAAAGGTGAGTCTTTATTCATGTTACAGTTGGGAGACTCTGGTTTAAGTCAACCGCCTGATCCATGTTCCCATTCTGCCTCAATCCGCATTCCATTCATGGCATCCCACAAGCACTCTGTCATGTTCAGACACTAGTTCCATCCATATCGTTATGTGGAAGGCGGGTTAGGGTGGGGGCGCGACCCAAGGGAGGGGAAGTGATGGGGAACGAGTTGTTTCAGTTAAAATAAAGTTTCAGTTGAGGCCGGACCTACCCATGTGGGCCTCCTTATTGTCTGAAGCCATGTGCATGCTGATACAGCACTGCCATATATCTACGAGCGCTGCTCATATTGACATTGGCAAAGAGGTAGACAGCCCGCCTCCACTGCTCACGTGGACCAGGTGAAGCAGCAATGATTAAGCCCCTGCAGTGTGGGCACAAAGATAAGCAGTCCACACAGCAGGCCTTCAGCCTGGGGTGCGGTGATGATTCCAGACTTAAGGTGGTCTGTGCAGCTCCCCCAATGGCCATGCAGTGATAAGGCTGTGCATGCCTGAAGCACGGGGAGAAGCGCATGGGCCCGGAGGCCAACCCCCCCCCCTTCCTGGAGGTCACACATCTCAGGACACGCAAGTAGGCCCAGAGGACACCCACTGGGAACAACTGGGTGAAGCCCACCCACACGTGCTACCAGCACGAATCAGCACTCCAGACAGCAGGGGGAAGCACAGTGTGACCAACAATGTCAGAGGAAGACGTCCCGGCCACAGTGCCTGCAAGACTTTCAGAGACTTTTCTCCATGGTCAGCGTGACATAACCCCTTGGTAACTATCCCAAGCGTTCTACCTCTCAGGCACAGGTAACCCAGTGCCACAGTGGTTCCGATGTGTGAAGGACTTTAGAGTGTACGTCGGGGCGATGGGCCTCATGGATGAAGAAATAAGAAAAAACATACTTACCTTAGTAGTTGGGGCCTCTACAAATTGGTTGACAAGGAAAAGGCGCCTTACCAGGAACTTTGAGAGGCACTCCACAACTACTTTGTCCCACACACCAACGTGGACTACGAGAGACATCTTTCAAACGACCATGCAGGAGAAAGGGGAAACCATGGACAATGTCATGCGGCCGCGCATTCTCATGAAGCACTGTGCCTTCCATCGGTACTCAAATGATGAAGCACTATGCTCCCAAGTCATCGTGGGGTGCGAATCAGCAGAATTCAAACAGAAATTGCTCCAGAAACAGAGGACCCTGGACGAAATCCTAGCAATGGCCCGCACCGACTCAGCAGCCACGCAGCAGGTGCTCGTCCTTAGACGAGCAAAGATCTCATCGGACACCAAGGATCAGGAGGTTGTCAAGAAACTAGCGCCAGCTCAGCCCGACAAACCCGCCCAGTCAATGAAATCGTGCTACAGGTGCAGCTATGAGTTTCCCCATGCCCAGCACTTGGCCAGAAGTGAGGAGCATGCAGGGGTGATGACCACTTCAGAGCGGTCTGCAGAAACACCCCAGCGCCAACCGCCCATGCAGCCTCCCCAAGGAGCAGCAGACACCATCCTAATCAACGACCAGACAACAGGAGATTGAGCCGCGAACACAGAAGGTACCACCCTGCAGAAAGCGAGAGCAGCCATCAACCGCCCAGAAGATCGTTCCGGTCTTCTGACAGGAGAATCACTCAAAGGCCCCGACGGAGCGTCAGCTATGTGGAAATATGCTCACCATTAGGGAGTGATTCCTCATCCTCACACAACAACCAAAGAAGGAAAGGATATGTGTGGGCACTTGGAAACGAGAGAGCGAAGGAACACAGCCCCATTGTAACCCTCCAAGTACACAACACACCGACAGGGTTTCTCATCGACACGGGAGCAACTGTCAATGTTCTGAGCAAAGAGGCCTACAATCGCCTTCCTGATCAGCCAAAACAGCGGCCTTCGCAGGTCGACATTTTCCCTTACGGCTCAAACACACCCCTGCCGAGCAAGGGCACTTTTACCAGGGTCTGCACACACAAATCGCACATGGCCCGCATACGACTACATGTCCTCTCCACAGAAGCCAACAGCGGATGCATTTTGAGTTTCAAAACGGCCGTTGACATGGGACTCGTCCACATTTTATACAACATATATGGCCCCTGAAGGAGACAACACTAATACATATTAGAACCGCTTCAAAGGTCTAGGTAAACTGCGCAACTACAAAGTGAGGCTTCACATCGATCGGGAAGTCAAGCCAAATGCCCAACACTACATTGGTATCCCGATAAAAATTCAAAAAGAGATGGGAGAGGAACTGAAACGGTTACTAGACCTCCACATCATGGAGCCCGAAGGGGGGCCTACCCCATGGGTCTCCCCGATTGTACCCGTTCCCAAGAAATCGCCTGTGTGTACGCAGCCCCAACATTGCCATCCAGCGAGAGCGACACCAAGCCCAGAGAATAAAAGACATGATCCACCTCCTCAGTGGTGCAACCGTATCATCGAAGTTCGACCTCAAAAAGGGCTCAACGAGATACATCACCACTTTGTCTGAACTACAGCGACGACATCCTGGCATTCGGCAATTCAACCCACGAACACAACGACAACCTACACAAGGTTTGTGCGGCCCTTGAAGCAGGCAATGTCACGCTCAACAAGGACAAGTTTGAATTTGTAAAACCAACCCTCAAATTCTTTGGCTGCCAGACCGAGAAAATGTCAAGGCACTACAAAAAGCCCCTCGCCCTATGGATGTGTCGGACCGTAGGTCATTCTTGGGACCTGCGGTCCGCCAGCTACTGTTCCAGCTACCTGGAAAATTTTGCAACAGTGAGCGCCCCACTCAGAGAACTGACTAAGAATGGCCGAGAATTCATCTGGACCGCTGAATGTGAGGCTGCTTTCGCAGACATCCACGCTCGCATTGCCTCAGCCTCTATCATGGCATACTTCTGCTCTGCCAAAGATACAGACGTGACTGTGGATGCCAGTCTCGTGTGATTGGGTGCGATACTGGCGCAACATGACCCCAGAACCCTGCACATGAAGAAAGTGGTGTCATACACTAGCCGGAACTTCACCACCACCGAACAGAAATACTTGCAGGCAGAGAAGGAAAGCCTGGCGGTCATCTGGGCCTGCAAGCACTTCAATTTGTTTCTATTCGGAAAAGCATTAACAGCGGTCACCGACCACCAAGCTCTTCTCACCATTTATGGCAACCCCCAAGCTCGGATGCCCCCACGGATAGAAAGATGGGGACTCTCTCTCCAGGATTACAAGTTTTCCATTCCCCACAGGCCGGGCAAGGACAAGAATCCAGCCGACTATCTCTCACGCCACCCCACAGGACCATCACTCCCGGAACACTCAATCACGGATGGATATCTGCAATACATCATCCACCTGCTAAAACCTTTCCTGATAGCGTGGAAGATGCTTCAGCAAGAATCAGCAAACTACCCAGTGCTGGCCATCCTCACTCAATGCATCAGCCAAAGTAATCTGAGACATGCAAGGGACAGAGCAAAACACCTAGAGGAGTCGTTGCAGAATGACATAAAAGCCATGTTGTTGGTCCAAGAGGAACTCACCACCCCCGAAGACCAAATAGTCATGGAGGGCTGTCGAATCGTCCTGCCCAAGTCAATGCGCCAACAAGTGGCCGATATGACCCACGAGGGACACCAAGGTGTGGTCTTGGCAAAGAAACTACTGAGGCAGAACATTTCGTTTCCACGGCTAGACAAACAAGGTGAGGACACCCTAAAAACAGTGCAATTTGCAGCGCCACAGCACCAGCTCCAGGCCCAAACCCACTACAAATGTACCCAATTCCTGGGGCGTATGGGAGGAGCTATTGGTTGAATTTTTTGGACCCCTCAGAGACAGCACGTATGCCCTGGTAGTGATCGATGAGTACTCCAGGGACCCAGTTACAAATAGTGCCGTCTACAGCAGCAACAGCGGTCATTCCAGTTCTGGACCGCATACTCACGGCCTATGGCATCCCTCGGATGATCAAATCTGACAAAGGCCCACCATTTATCAGTTTGGATTTTGCAAATTCTGCCCAGTAGATGGGTTTCAAACACCGGAAAATTACACCTCTCTGGCCCCAAGCCAATGGCATGGCTGAGCGCTTCATGGGAAACCTCAAGAGTGTGCTGCAGGTGGCGCAACTGTCACGCAAACCATTCGAACAAACACTGTACCAGCTCCTATGGGACTACCGCCTCACTCGCCAGAGCACTACGGGCAGATGTCCAGCGGACCTCCTGTTTGGCCGCAGGTTACAGACACGACTGCCGCAAGGGCCCCTGGGGGGCAACACCACACCGGAGGATGAGGAGATCTGGACGAAGGACACTGAAGAAAAACAGAAAATGAAGATCATGGCAGATGAGAGGAGCCAGAGAACACAACTTTGAGGAAAGTTACAAAGTGCTGGTACGCCAGACCCAGAGAAGGAAGCGAGACTCCCGTTTCACACCCAGCCCTCTCACGGTCGCAGAAGTGAAAGGCACCATGGTCACAGCTGTGGACGTGGAAGGACAATCACAAGAAATGTGTCACACTTCAAGGAATGCCATGGTGAACTGACACCCTGGGAAGCCTCGGAGAAGGAACAGGAAGACTGTGAGGACACATGGTCTTAGGAAGATTCCGATGACCCATACTGGGGAGATGAAAAACTTTCAGGTGGTGAGGTCGCAGATGACGATGGTGAGTGGTTTGCAGACAGACCGCCCTTATACAGCCCAGAACTGCCAAGAGCAAGCCACCCTGTGCGGGCAAAGACTAAACCCATTAGTGACACACTCAAGAACAAACAGGATACACACATCTTCTGTCCTAAAACACAAAAGAAACAACCTAGCATTCTACCATACCACAAACCAAACAGTTGAATACGCACAGGACCATAAATGGCATATGGAAATACCTACGATAAATTAAACAATCCAAATACACAGTGGCGTAACAAAAAAAGTTGGGGCCCTCCTGCGAGTCATGCTGAGGGGGGCCCCCTCTTCAAGCTCGGCAGTAAAGCACAGGCCGCACCGCACTCAGGGCATGCCTGAACTACCATGTTTGAACAATGTGCATGATGATCATGTAGCTGGAAGGAAATGCCACGCGCTGCACTAGGCGAAAGATGGAAGTAGGTGTTTTAATCAAACCTTAAACCTTTCACCTAGCGTAGAAACAAGGGGGCTATGTCTGGCTCCTGAGTCCTGACACCCAAATGTACCAGCCAATTGTGTGTGGCCAGGAATATTATGAACAGTTACGATACCATAAGAAAACATGTTCATGCTGGCACTGCCAGTATCTCTATGTATGAACATTATTTTTTGGGCTTTACCTTTAATGCCAGCCAAACTCTCCCGCTACAAAAAGAAAACAGGTTACTGCTGCTGCACAAATTACTTCCCGAACCCCTGCACCACCATGTAAGAATACTCATGTTGACTTTGCCCTCAATGCCTGTAAAACATGCAATACTACAAGTAAGGAACCATTTCCTTGTTTGTCGGCACATGTGAACGGTGGATAGCACAGGGGCAATGCACTGGTCTTGGAAGCAAGACCACGCAGAGCAACAGAGGTTAGTATCCCGTATCCATGCTTAGAAGCCGAACTCGGGTACGGTATTAGGCGCATTATAGAAAAACAATAAAATAAATAATTAAAATAAAATGTGCCTCAACCCAATATGTAAGAAGACTCAATTGTTGGCTTTAAAACATGCAATGCTGCATTAAGAAAACATGTAGTTGTTGACTGCACAAGTGCCCCCAACCTCCCCATACACATCATGTTGACCTTGCCCCTTATGTGAGTAATAAATGCCATGCCAAAGAAAGAAAATGTCGAATCTGCCTGCCCTATTGTGCTATAAACCTTCACCCCTCCTCCACGTAATAATTCATCAAGTTGGCTTTGCCCAAAAATACCAGTAAAATATGTAAGAAAACATCCATGATACAATGCCCCTTGCCTGCCCCCCCCCCCCTTGCATGCACACATTCATACCCATTCACCCACCAGCTACTCACCCATTGGTGGATGGTGATTAGGTTTACTAGATGGGTGTAAACATTTTTCCCAAATATGCCTGAGCATGCAAGTGTAGCAAAGGACTGCAAACCAACAAAAAGTCGTTCAGGGTGGAAAAGGGTCCCTCCATCCCAGAGAAATATATTTGAATACTAGGTTAAAATGGTGCGTTATAGAGCACACTTTCTGTGAAAAACTGGTGAAAAAGCCAGGCAATTTGCAATTGGTTTAAACCCAAAAATCCAACAGATGCAATTCACCAACAGTGCACAGCAGCATTTCCATGATGCATTTTCCCACAATATATGCCAGTATTAAAACATGTTCACGGTGGCTGTGCCCATACATGTCCACTTTGACAGCACCTATGTATATGCCAGTATTCCCATACAAGAAAAGAACACACTCGTTTTTGCTTTGCACATAATGCCAATAATGATACTATAAGAAAATATGTCCGGGCTGGCACAGCCAATATATGCCAGTATCCCTGCAGAAGACATACTCCTATTGGCTTCTCCATTCAAAATGCCATGCCACATTAAGAAAACATGTCCAAACTGGCTGCATAAAAATGCCGGTCTACTCACTTTTTAAGACTTATCATGAAATAACATATCATGATTGCTTAGTCGTGGATGGCTCTCCATTAAAACAAATAGGTCATGCTACAGTAAGAAATGACTAGACTGCCTGCACCCAAATGCCAGTCTAGCAAAGTAATAACACTTATCATGCTCGCATTATACTACATGCCCAGTAACAAAATGCCATGCTACAGTAAGGAATGGCTGGACTGCCTGCACCCAAATGCCAGTCTTGCCAGGTAATAACATATCATGATTAAAGCTTGCTTTATCATGGATGGGTGCAACAAAAATGCACAAATTCCCCCACAACCCACAAACCCCTCTTCTCAGCTACCAAATCCCACCCCTCAGCCCACACCCTCTAAAATCATATCAACGGCTGTCACAGCAAAAACTCACACACGCAGGGAATATATTGGGCCAGAAGAAGATGGAGCTGCACTCTGGTAAAAAAGGTCTTGCCGGAGCACAATTCAGTTAAGGAAGCTCTCTGCCCCTGACTGCCATGAGTATCCAGAACGATGTGCATTTGGAGTCTCAATTTATGCAGCAATATCATCTACACAAGCTGCATCTGAATGCTGTCCTTTGCTCACCAGGACAGCCCAAACTCAAACAGTGAAACAGTACAAAGCTGTATATACGTCTCATGTTTTTCACAAACTTTACTGTCATGATGACTATTCTGACAGATGAAATTAGCATAATACCAAGTGTTCATTGCATGCTCAGTAGGAATGCACATTTGAATTACTATCACAGATGATACATTGATGGCGATTCTTATGTTCCCAAAATGCACTTTGTTTTTATGCAAAGTAGCCAGCATCCAATATTCAGGGCACTCACATTATTCAACACGTAGCTCTGCCCCTCCGTCCCAGCCATACCACTGACAATCCACCTCCCCCCACCTGATCTCCCACTTGTCCATTTCCAGCACTACACTACACACAGCACACACAGAAACCCATTCACACAACATTGTCTCATTTACTTCATTCACACTGGCAACCATACACCAAAGGTGATGCATGAATTCTGTGGCTTACCCTCAGAAGGAGAGGCACACTAATTAACCACAAACATGGGTGTCAATGGATTAAAGGCAGGTAGGTGGGGGAGGTTAAACACCTGAATAGTACCAAGAACACTGGCGCACACACAGTGTGCATTGATGTCCCATTGCCGTGCCCAGGTTATCCTGTCCTGCTTCTATCTTTATGGCCATCCCTGCAAAGACAATCAAACAGCGCCTGTACGCTCAGTCGAAAACCAGAACTCCCCTGCCGACCCCCAAAACCTTAGTCACCTGGAAGATATCGTAACAATTTCAGGAGGGTCTTGCTAATAGTGATCCAGTTCCTAAAATCCTCACATATCTGTTCAAATTTGACACTAGCAAAATGATCCCTTCTAGTTCTGCAGATGAACTATCAGCAACCAAAAGTCACACAAAGGCTTTCCTTGGTCAACCTTACTATAGTGAGCAGACATCTGAGTTATATACTGACCTAAAGATTTTGCGATTAGTTTGTTTGCATTGTAAACCTAGGGAAAATGCACAACCATTGGCAACCTTAACACAAGTTTCAATCCCAGGCCCCGTCTTCCAAAGCAGCTTTGCAGGGGCCCAACAGCTCCAAGCAGGCATATGCACTTGTAACATCTCCTCGCCCCCTAGGCAGCGCCTCACCTGTTCAAAGGCCACAGACGGCAGCAATAGCAGCTCCTTTGAACTTTGGGGTCAGATCAGGCTTTTTACACAGCAAAACAAACACCATCAGTGATAGATAGCCTTTAATAAGACCCCTTCAACTAGAGTTCCAAGCATCAGAGGTCCCGAGTCCGCTCTTTATCGCAATCTGCTAATTTCACCATATTTGTTCTAGGGCATTGCAAGAAGTGCAATTTATTCTGTATTTTTTTCCACTGTCTCGGATTTTCACAGGCGCTAATCCACGGGATGTACTTAATCCAATTCAATGTTAATGCCACCCCCCACACCCAACCACCCATTGACATGCAGGTTTCCAAAAATGATAATGAACTCAAAGTAGGGCTTTCACCCATAAAAAGTCCCCGTCGACCTGCATGCATTAGGACGCGTAGGAGGGGAGCCATTGAACGTGTTTGCACAAACCTTGCACCCGTAAACTGGCCATTTACAAACTCCATGTCATGATTCCTGCCCATCATGTCCCCAGCCCTCCAAGATGTCAGGCTGGAGCCAGGCCACGATCAGCTACATGGCCCTCAAGGGACTCTCCATCCCTCCAAAGACCCACTTGGAGTTAGACTTGGCACTTGTGGCACCAGACTCACTTACTCCCATAGGATAACATTGGGGATTGGACTTGTAGTGCTTTGATGGGGACAAGATGGATGCCCCCCACATATTTCGGTTCGCAGAACTGCATGTGCAGTCTAGTCTTTTGGATGTGGTTCAGCCCAGAGACACCTGGGATACCCAGAGACTATTTAAGCCACGCCCAGGCTGAGAAACATGCTTTGTTTTTTTCTGCACCTGCATCATGACACTCACTGTGTTCGGATCGGTCTCCAGTAGGCCTGCATCTTTCTTCTGCGCTCAGCTCCTGCAAGAACACCGTTAGGAACAACCTTACCTTGCGGCGCTTCTGCCAATCATTCATCGCTTCTTCTGTTCTGCGGGCATCTTCGGCAGTGTCATTCCCATCCCGGCACGCCGCTTCCTAAGGAAAAGGGAAAGAACAGGAAAAATGCATTAGTAAGCATTCTGCAAATCTTTGCTTATTTTTAAAGACTGTACGAGCTTCAAACAATTACCTGAATCCCAGCCGCTCTGGGGGAACTCTGTCTCTGGAACTTCTCATCCATCTGCAAGAGGGAAAAGACACTCCAGGTTAGCGTGGAAACATCTAGAGGCGCTGCATACCGCGCTTACTCACCTCATTTCTTCTTCATAACCGGCATCCACGCTGAAAACGTTGTGGCACCTAAAAGACACAGAAAAAGAACTCAGTTCAATACAAATACAAAAGGGTCGCATCGCGCTCTCACTCACCTTCAGTGCTACTCATCTCAGCAGCACGTCGCCATCTCCGGACGCCGGCCATCATCTAAGGAAGGAAAGGAACGAAGTTAGAGAACTGTTCAAAAGACTCATTATACTTACCTATCAGATTCTTGCCACTGAAGTAACTAGGTAGCAACGAGCCCGCATCAATCAACGCGCCCCTGCGCTGAAAGCAGGACGGAGAGCACACTTTCCAAGAAAACAAGGTGAGCTGTGGGTCAAAGGGAAGGGTTGGACCCTGGGCAAGAAGGGGTTCAAGCACACAGAGACAATAGGGAGTTAAACTCTACCAATCCTGTGTATCAGGCCCAGTCTCCAGTCGAGTAGACTCCAGGGAAGGGTTTGAGGTCGTAAGAGGTCAGAACAGGCAGAGTGACGTCCCCGTGGATACCAGGTGAGCGTTACACTCAAGTATTCGGAAGGGTGCCTGGTTACTGCCTTGCTCTGCCCAAGTCGGTACAATAATATCTTCTGCACAAACTTTTGAAGTGCAGTGGTGTAGTAATACACTGGTATTTTTCAAAAACATAGGACATTCACATTTGAGGACATACAAGGTGTGGTACCTAAGTACGAATGATCAAGTAGTCAATATTTGAGACATCTACTTGTACAGTTTGTTCATTCTCTAAAGGTTCCTTGGGAAGGAAGCTTAGAGAATTTAGTGGAATCATAGACAGGTAGGGGGCCCATAGAGTGTGGGCACAATCAAGAGTTGAACAACAACATATAATACATGTCAACACGACAGTGTTTCGGCCATTTTGCGTGGAGCTAGGTGAGCTATAATGGTGTAGGCCTTCATCAGGACAGGGGTGTCTTTACGAGTGGAGGGTCCTATGTGGTCGCATCCTTGACATCCGAGACGACACACTGCTGCTTCAACGATCTTGGCAGCTGAATGCACTGGCAATGGGGTTGACCGTGCCTGTTGAAAGATGACGACTGCATCCTAATGAAGCGGATCCTTCCACCTCTTAATCTGAGCCACTAAGCTCCTTGGATTCGACCACATAGGACCCTCCACTCATAAAGAATAACAATAACATGAATAACAACGTGCTGGAAGTTTGTGACAAAGAATATGCATATTTATCTTTGTTTATTACACAACTTATTTTATTACATGTCTTTAATCAACGAAAGTCCAGTGGTGCTAACTAGATTTTTCAGGTTGGCTTTATCTTACGTTCCGAGACTTATAATTTACCATTCAGGATTTAAAAATGAAAGCCACATGATATTCTTTTGGCTTAACATGTTGCTGTAAGGATTTATATGTTGTCATGTGGCTTTATTATGCAATTTGTATTTTTTCTAAGTTAAACTATGAGACAATACTACTGCAGTCCTTGAAATCCAACTATTTGATACAAAGCTGCCCCACTAACACCCCCCTTCCATTGGTCCGACCATCCCACTCCCTCCTTTTTGGATGCAGCCTGGGTACCACTAGTTGCTTTTTTCCACTTCCACCACTGGTTCTGTTACACACACACACAGCCAGCATACATTCACTCAATCACATAAATTACATAATTCACCCTTACAATCACACATACATGCATGCATACAAGCATCCATCATACAGATGAAAACAGCCTCGATTCACGCATGCATGCACATAAACTTTAAAAAAGCATTTTTTTCCCCTACCTGTCTACTAGTTCCTTTTTTTCACTTCCACCACTGGTTCAGTTACACGTACACACAGAGCCAGCCTACTCACTCAACACACATTACATAATTCACCCTTACATGCACACATGCATACATACAAACATTCATCACACACATACATTTAAAGAAAGCATTTTTTTCTTACCTGCTTCTTGTTCGAGGGACTCCTCGCTCAGGCAGGCATCCAGCTGAGCTCCCTGATCACCACCATGCTGACTGACAGGAACAAGAAAGCAGGGGCTCTCCCTGCTTTCTTGATCCTGACATGCGCCGAGAGGGCACCTACATTGTTGTGGGAGCCAGCCATAGGCATCAAACCGGCCCCTGTGGGTGCTATGGGACACCAGCACCACGGAGGCACAGTGCCTCAGGAGGTTGCCAGGGAAAACCCGTTCTTGAATGTGGGCAGGGCGGACCATGCCCATCACATGCAGACCCTGGCCACCTTGCTGGCAAGAGGGAAACATGACCTACAGGCCCATGCTCACATGGTGTGGGCCTGCAGGCTCAAAGGAGAGACAGACTCAGGCATTCCTCTTTGGGAGTCTGCATCCGTTCTGCTGCACGTGCATGCAGGGGCTCCTTTTATTAGCTTGGGCCATGACACAGCCATGGCCCATCTTAAAAATGCAGTACACATGGGAGGGACACCTCACATTAAAATGGTAACAAACGTGGGAGGGCCACAACACAACATCCATCACAATGAAACTCTCTGGTTGCACAGCAAAGTGGTCCTTCATCCTGTTGTGCAACCGGAGCATTTCTTTCTGGAAAACAAAATTTCTTTCAGAAGTCGAGTTCCGACTTCTGGAAGCAACAATTTCTTTCAGAAGATTCTGGAGGCTGGACACTGCATGACGGAGCCCCCTGCATCAAGGGGCCTGTTGGGGCACCTGCTATGCCCGTGCCTATGCATTCACTGCAAAAACAACACGAGCATTATGAAGAGAACTTGAGCCATCAAAATAAGTGAATCCCTCTAACAATAAAAATGACTGTATGCTTCTAAAAAGCAAACGGTGTAAAGCATTCACATGGAAATAACAAGCCAGAAGTTGTGGCCCTAGTTTAGTTTACCTTTAAAGCGCAACCCAACCGTTGGGTAAATGGGCGTTAGGAAACCTTCAGCTCAACAGTGGTTGCACAAACAGAATATGAACAGAAAAAGAAGCATTACAATAAATGTTACAATAGATCCTGTTACAGCGTGGTCCAGGTAGGGTACAGTAAATCATAACGTGATCAAAATACAGTTTGGGTAGCTCTGTTATGATGTGTATTCATTCGAATGTTGAGTGAAGAGCAGATCCTTGACTTTGGCTCTAAACGACCAAAATGAAGTGTCTGCTCTAATAGTCATGGGTAGTGCATTCCAGTATTTAGCTGCCAATACTGGAAAGCTGGCTCCCCCAGCTGATTTCAAGTTGTAATTTGGTATGGTGAGTTGGTGTTAGTAGGGTGTTCTGGTTGGTCTGGTGGAGTGCTGTCTCGTGAATTTGTCTGAAAGATATACAGTGGGGCTGTCGAATGTAGGCATTTGTGTGTGATGACAAGTGCACAGAGTTTGATTCGATCTCGGAGAGGGAGCCAGTGGGCTTCCTTTCTGAATGTGGTGATGTGGGCCTTTCGAGGAAGATTAAGGGCGCATCGGAGGGCATTGTTTTGCATTATCTGCAGCCTGTTCAGGTTGTGGTTAGTAAAGCCGTGGAAGAGAGTGTTGCAATAATCTAGTTTAGATAATATGAGGGCTCTAGCTGAAGTGAGGCAGCTGCTGGTGGAGAGAAAAGGGCTGCAGGCATTTAGAAGTTTGTTGGTATAGGCCGTTGTTGAGATGGTGGCATTGATTTGCTTTTTAAAGGAGAGTGTGGAGTCAAGGCATACCCCTAGAGTTTTGACTTCCTTAGATACTTTTATGACATTACCGTCGATGATGAAGGACTGGTACCTGGGGTCCAGTTTGTTGAGACGAGACTGTGAGCCAACAATAAACAGTTCCGTCTTATCATTTAAGCAAAGGCTGTGAGTGGCCATCCATGCTTGTATTTCTAGGTTTATAGTGACATTTTCGAAATGCCATTTTTTCGACACCAAAATGCCGAAAAAACAATTTTTCGAATGTTATTTTTTAAATGGGGGGTTCCTCCCCAACCCCCTGTTTTTTTATTGACACTTTTCTTTTACTAACTAAACAAAAATAAAACATTAAATAAAAAAAACATTAAATAAAAAAACATTCAGAATTTTTTTTGCTGCAATTTTGTTTTGACAAAATGGCATTTCGAAAATGTGTTTTCGAAAATTTAACTAGATACCGTATTTCTAGGTAGATCTCATTCAGTTTAGCAACATCCTCATCATAATTCCCCGTGAGGGCAATGAGGACCTTGGTGTCATCAGCATAGTTGGTGTATGTGATGCCCAGGTCATCAAGGCGGTCGAAGAGGAGCTTAGTGAAGATGTTGTAAAGTGTGGGGGAGATACAAGAACCGTGGGGGACTCCACATTGGATTGGGACCGGGTCAGCAGCAGCGCCGCCTGAGGGGGGAAAAGACCCTGGTTGTTCTGTCCGAGAGGAAAGACCGAATCCAATTGGTGGCATCCTGGGAGAAAGCGGCAGCCGAGGAGAGGTGTTCGGTGAGAAGTTGGTGATCGACTAAATCGAAGGCTGCCAACAGATCCAACAAGAGCAGAATGGCCAACTTGCCTTTGTCTTTGGCTTCATCCATTTGGATTTTTAGATCCAGGAGGGCTGTTTCTGTCCCGTGCCTAGGTCTAAAGCCGGATTGTCGCAGTCCTAAAAGGTTGTTGTCTTCCAAATGTTTTTGGATTTGGAGGTATGCTACTCTGTCTAAAACCTTTGGGAGGAATGCGACCGTAGTGATGTAGTGACCTACAGAACACAGAGCCTTGGGTGGGTTGAAGAAGCTTTATTCTCTCAATCAGTCAACGAAGCCGCACAATGTGTGAACTGCTATCCACTATGTAAATGGGGTGAGGGTAATCATGTCCCTTGAGGGCATGGGGTCAGGGACCTATTAGTCTTAGGAGGAGCGATGGGGCTGCGGTGTGATCTGCAATGACCCCACACTCGGAATGCCACTTACAGAGCCGGCGTCACGCTCCAAGTTTCGTGAGAGCTTGGGTGCCCGATGTCTCGCGATGCTCAGTCTCTACATACCTCCTTTTGTTGAGCAGTTTGGTGCTACTCCAGGACGAAATCTGCAAAACCTGCTGGTCTTTTCCTTTCACGTTGGGGCGGGTTTCTCTGCCCCCCTGACTTTGCTGCCCCCTCTCAGCTATCTCACTCGATTCCTCTTGCAGCTCGCATTTCGCCTGACATGTAACTTCTTGCTCCATGGAGCTCTCTGACCTCTCGCCACAGGCGGGTTCCTGCAATTCACTGATTGAGTTGTCGCCCACAGTCTTCTTGTCCTTGTGTACTTGTTCCGGACTCACTAGGCTATGCAACTCTTTGGCTCTCCTTTTAAATGGAGCCACTTGCTCCAAGTTCCATCCCTTTCCATCTTGACTGCACACATGCATAGACCCTCTTTGCCACACTCTGAGGGGTTAGATGAACCTGGATCCTGTCACAGGGTTCTTACATGGCAACTTTATTTTGACTAAATCCCCTTGCTGAACATCAATGTTCTGGGCAGCTCTCCTTTTGTCATTCCATAGTTTCACGCAAGACTTTCCTCATCCTCCAGACCAATTCATCCATGTTTATGGTGTCATCCTCCCTTACTTTCGACAACCAAGGTGGAACTGGAGAGGAAGCAGCTCTGCGCCCTCTCAACAAATGAAATGTGGAGACATTTGTGGTAGCAGTAAGAGTCAAATGATGGGCTGCGACTGCCTATTTGACCATACTGTAGGGGTCCGTACCAGCTCCTGCGGCCAGTTGCATTACCCCCTTGATAAACCTATTGGTCTGCTCCCCCAGCCCATAGGCCTGGGGATGATACAGTGCGGCCTTCACCTCATGTATGTTGATGTCGCTCAAAAAATGTCCATTTCTCCAGCGACAAGTTGGACTATGTTGTCTCTGATGAGTTCTTTGGGCAGTCCTATCTGAAAGATCTTTTTTAGGACCCTAACAACTGTGCTTGTCATGAT
Source organism: Ambystoma mexicanum (assembly GCF_040938575.1). NCBI lineage: Eukaryota > Metazoa > Chordata > Amphibia > Caudata > Ambystomatidae > Ambystoma > Ambystoma mexicanum. The sequence goes on along the minus strand of NC_090935.1, from coordinate 999,389,489 downwards.
GTCAGGCACAAACTCTACCTCCACCCATTTTGATTGGTAGTCAACTATAACAATTCTGTGTCTGTTCTCTGGCGGCATCAGGTCCAAGGGGCCTATAAAGTCCAGCCATAGCTTGTGCTACACTCCCTCCAGCATATCTTTGTTGTGTAATGCAGCTTGTCTCACTCTCAGCCGGTTATCGCTGTTCAAGCACTCAATGCACTGTTCCGTCATTATTCTTATGTCTTGTTCCTTGCCGGGCCACCAAGAAGACTCACTTGTCTCCTTGTCATGTTTCTCCCTAAATGCCCTGCATGTGCCTTGCACATGATGGTCTTTCTCATTCCGACTGGTGGGATAGCTTGATCGCCTCTCATTAACATGCCCTCGCTCTTGAAAATGTCTTCCACCACCTTCCAATATGGACGCAAGCCTTCGGGAATCGCTCTTTTGTCTGGCCACCCTTTCTTGAACCACTCTGTGGCATACCTCATGGTCGTGTCATTTGCATCACTTCTTTCCAGTGCCTTTTACACATTCCAAGCTATTCCTTGCTTCTAAGGTCTCCCAACGACGCCACTACACACTCGTCCTTGAAGTTAGTTGCTGATCGTGCGTTCGTGTCAATGTGGACATGCAGTCTGCCTGGGCATTCTTCAATCCCGGGATGTGCACTCAAAAGTATATTCCTGCAACTTGGCAGCAATACGGGCTAAAGGAGGCATGGACGTTTTCGTCACCCTTGGAATGAGCATGTGGAGGGTGCCTTGGATGCAAAGGCCACTATGCTGAACATCACCCTTCCTCTGGATCAATATAGCCCCCAATCTGTGTGAGCTGGCATCCGCATCTCAACGGTGGGTTTTCTTCCCCTGAGGGTTTCCCGTGGATGCCGCCCTCCGGTCTCTGAAAGCCCAATCATTGGTCTCTTTAGTGATTTGAGGGAGACATACCCAATTCTTCGAACAAAACTCAACAACCTCCAATTCGTAAGAAACTACGAGAGTAACATTTCAGATACTATCTAGTATTGTGATAGATGGCGACGCCCGAAAAACAAGATGGATCAGCAAATACAACAGTTGATATCCGCGTTACAAACATTGAATACCGAGATGCAAACTTTAAAAAATGAAAACCAATTGTTACGGCAAATGGTTACCTCACGTTCCAAAATACCACCGGGACCCTTACCCATGGGGAAATTTGATGGGAATCCTAAAAAAAGTAAGGAATATTTGGACTCCTGTACGGTTCAGTTTTCTCTCAAACCCACATATTTTCCTACAAAGAGAGCTAAGGTTAGCTACATGATATCAAACATGTCTGGGAATGCTCTGACATGGGCAACACCCCTGGTTACAACCAACAATCAGTTGATGGATTCACTCACTGGGTTCACCAATAGTGTACAAGCAATGTTTGGTAGAAGAGAGTTAGTGGTCACGACCCAAGAACAGTTACTGGATATACGTCAAGGCAACACGGAGATTCTCTCTTTCATTACACAATTCAAGAAATTAGCGGCAGAGACTGCATGGTCTGACGATGCCCCAATTACTATATTTCGGAGAAACCTTTGTGATGAAGTTAAGGACGACATTTCCCATGTTCCAAGACCCCCTAACCTTGCTGAAATGATTTTGCTTGTACTCCAGATGGATTACCGCATTCAGGAGAGAAAAAATGAGAAACGCAAATCTCGGAACCGACCGGTACCACATCTAAATCACCCTGATAGACCTTCACGTGGTCTAGACGAAGGGGAACCTATGCAATTGGGAGCAACCAGAGGTTCACGGACCCCGGAAGAAAGACTTAGATGCAAAACGCTAGGTCTTTGCATGTATTGCGGTTCAGATAAACATACTGTAACAGAGTGCACTCTGGTTCCCCCGAGACACTCAGGAACGCCAAAACCAGTCCATGAAAGGGACCATGAGCGGGTACCATGCAAGGAGTTCCCTAGATTGTCTTCCCACATCTCAAAATATGATGGTACTCCCGGTTACTCTAGTTCTTCATGGCAAAAGTCTTCCCGGGATACCAGCTCTTATTGATTGCGGGGCCGCAGATGTTTTTATGGATACTGAATGGGCTACTTGCAATTCCATTCCCAGAAGAACCAAAGATGTGGCAGTCCCCATCGAAGGAGTAGATGGAACACCATTACTATCAAGTCCCATAAAGGAGAACACGGAGGAAGTCATCTTGAAAATCAACTCCCATCAAGAAAAGATTGCTTTTGATCTGATTAAAGCAGCTCATTATCCTCTGATCTTGGGACTTCCCTGGTTAGTCAAACATAATCCCTTCATAAACTGGACTGCAAGTACCCTCTTTTTGGGTTCTGAACATTGTTTGACAAACTGCCTTCATGAAGGAGCTATAGGCTTGCTCACTTCCTTTCCTAAAGACAGTACTCCTTCCGATACGTCTGTGGTATCCAATCTCAACATGTTACCGGAATGTTATCTTGAATACCAAGACGTCTTTTCTAACAAAGAATTTAAAGAACTTCGACCTCATCGACAATATGATTGTTCCATCGACCTAATTCCTGAGGCACAAGTGCCGTTTGGGAGAATGTATACTCTCTCTGGACCAGAAAAGGAGGCGCTGAGAGACTACCTTCAAGCTAATCTTCAGCATGGACTTATCACTGAATCGAAGAGCCCTGTAGGAGCTTCCTTGCTTTTCACCCCAAAGGAGGACAGCAAGGAATTGAGGCCATGTGTTGACTATAGGGGGCTGAATAAGGTGACTTGCGAGGATCGCTACCCTCTTCCATTAATCCAAGACATTTTGGAAGCTGTCAGAGGGGCTACCATATTCACCAAATTGGACCTAAGAGGGGAATCCTATCAGAATTAAACATGGAGACAAATGGAAAACCACCTTTCGTACACCATTTTCACATTACTAGTATCGCGTAATGCCCTTCGGACTAGCAAATGCTCCTTCTGTCTTTCAACGCTTCGTTGACCACATAGTCTCAGATCTTCTGTTACATTCTCTAATAGTCTATCTTGATGATATACTCATATTTTCAAAGGATCTCCAAGAACATGTAAAACGCGTGGCAGAGGTCTTGAGGAGACTGCAAAAGAATCACCTCTTTGCCAAACTGGAAAAGTGTTCTTTCCATCAACCCAGATTCGCTTACTTGGGTTTCAAACCTGTCTGAAGGAGGCCTGGCAACCAACTTCTGCTACAGTCCCAGTGGAGCCCCGTCTGTCTCGTGATCTTCAGTAGGCCTGCGAAGGTGCTACGACCCCAGGAGTGGAGGGACCATCCATTCCCGAAGCCTTCTCAGTGCCCAGCACAAAAACCGCCTTCGGAAGTGCCCGGGAATCGTCCTGTGGCTGACTAGCTTAATTTTTGGGCTACCGGGTTATCTTCGTCACCGTTCCGGGGTTCTGCCAGAAACTTGGCACACCCTCAGCTGTCACTGCAACGACACCCTCTGCAAAATCCTAGCACTAAGGGAACCCTAGAAAGACTGGAAAGTCCTACCACAGCTACTGAGTCATGTTGCATCGCTGTGCGCGGAGTGCACAGTCCAAAACCTGCTTTTCTGACATGCCTCCCGTCCCGAGAAGGGTTCTGCATCATTTGTTTTTGCATTTCTTCATCAAGAGTCTTTGCACCAGCAAAAGATCCTACCCGGAGAATCACTCGAACCTGCGACCCGTGAAAATCAAGGTCTGCGGAATTTTGTGGGAGAAGCAAGCCAGGACACCCTTCCTTTGTTCTGGAAAGACTTGGGAAGATTTGGAGTGAGGGGTGTAAGTTACTGAGCTTTTAACATACATACCCCTACAGTCCCATTGTAAGTCAATGGACTTAAGATAACCTTTATTCTAACACTATTGGCTTTGCCATTACTTGCCTTGGAAAGACTTCTGACTGCTGGGGTAATTTTGGGCACTTGTCTATATTGAACCCTGACTCTAAGAATCCATCACTGGATCCCAGAGACCCTACCTATATTTTGTCCTACATCCTAAGTTCTGTGTAATTGTATCCTGAACAGGGGCGTGGCTAAGAGAGCCGTGTGAGAAGCTGTGTTCTGGTGGAGCTCCCGTGATGCTGTTATTGACCCTCGCCAAAAATGCATAAACAGCGGCACTTAAGGTCTGGAAAATTTCGTATCAGCCCATGAACATGGCACACAAGTGCGCTGAAACTTTGGAGTTCGCGGGACACGGGGAGTCGGAGAAGTGATCCTTGCCGAAGTCGCACATCAAACGACGGCACAAGATGGCGGACGGGAGGCTTAAACAAAGGAACCAGCTGGCCGGGTGAAGAAAGCTAAGAGACAGCGGAGAGTTCGCCCAGCCGCGAGGCATATTGCATGGGCACCCCTGCACTGTGTGCACAAGCCGGATGATGTTGGGATCAGGGACGTAGCGGTACGATCCACATCTGACACGAAGCGGATGAGAACCCCATTATACTGCCCCCAGGGCCCACCTGTGGTGAAATACGGTGGCCCTACGGGGTGAGCTGCATGGGACCGAACTGCCGGGTAGGGGGACCAGTCCAAGTGAGCACAGCCCCCACAACTGTATCGCGCAACAACACAGGACAACGAGGCCGGCAATGAAGCGGCCCGAGGGAGAGGCGTACCCTCGAGGGGAACCAAGAAGCCCTGCGCAGGCCGGTGTCGGGCCACCCGCGGGGTCAAGACAGAGCGAGCGGAGGCACTCCTGCCGGGTGGACCCACAGTGAACCCAGCAGTGGCAGGTCACCTGTAGCAGCGTAACACCAGGGAGCGCAGTGGGGCCGGAGAGTGTGCCAAGAGAGCAGCGGCCTGGAGCAGCGCGGCCCTGGGGGCCACCCACTACACACAGAGGCGGCCCGCCCAGCTGAGGCTGGCCGCTGACACATTGCCATGCTGCGCCGCTTATACTAGGGCGAGAGCAGCACCCATGACAAAGGGGATGCAACTAGGCAAGCCGCAAACGGGCATCCGAAGTAGCCATGGGCCCGCAGACCCCCAATAGTAATAGACATTGGTGCCCCGGCACCGCATACAAGGCCAGAGAGGTGCAGGCATACTCAGACTCAAACGAAGACCTGGGGCCCCAGGCATATGTACGCTTGGGGGCGTGCAGAGTGGCCCCGTATGCGGCATTCGGGCTGCAGCCACAAATTGAAAGACAAAGAGATTGGCAAGGACGTACCCCCACCAAGGCGGGCCGGGTGCGGAGGACATAAGCGTTGGGCGAATGGAACACCCCTGGGGCCCTGCATGAGGCTGGGGAGAGGAGGAGTGAGGAGCACTTTGCGGAGAGTGCCGCAGAACACTGCTCACGTGTGTAGGCTGTGCCTGTGACTTGGCGGAGCCCACTGTTGATGCGTGCTCAGACTGCAGTGACATCCAGCAGAGCCCCGAGTGCTGTGGGGAGTAGACATGGACATGGAGCAGTAGGAGGTGGGGCACACAGACCTGGATAAGTGACACGCCAGTGCACAATCACGTTGGACGACACAATCCACCCCAGGTGGACACTCGGCAGCACAAAGAAACCCCAACATAACCCGCCTGGGTCCCCCTGCCAACTGGGAACGGGGTGTGCGTAAGCCAGAGACCACACACCGCGACGCTAGCACGCGTATGCCCAGAAAACATCAGGATGGCCAATAAACTGCCTAAAACAAAGGGCAAACAACCCACGATTAATGATTATGCTAAAACATTGCCGGTGGCGGAGGGGGCTAGAAGCAAGGAGAGAACCCCTTCTGTGGGCCTAGCTACCATGAGCAAAGATCATGAGATCCTTGCAGCAATAGCAGACCTGAAAGTGGCTTGGGAAACCAAATTGGGAATGGCCATGGTGGAACTGAAAGCGGCGCTGGACCTCAAAGTCGGGGCTGTACAGGAGGAGGTGAATCTCCTCCGGCAAGACATCTGGCAGAACGCACAGGTGACTTGGAGAAAGAAGTGGCCCCGAATACGGCTGCATGTGCATCCCATAAATCCGAGCTTCATGCCCTAGAACAACGCGTGGGCGACCTGGAAAGCAGGGCGGAGGAGACGGAGGGACATGCTCGGAGGAACAATATACGTATCGCAGGTTTGCCTGAGGGGGCTGAGAGACCCAACCCCACCAAGTACGTCGAATCAATGCTGCTGCAGGAGATAACTGGAGGAGTGCTGACCCAGGGGTTCGCGGTGCGGTTATAGGTAATAGGATCTAAAACAAAAGGATCAAATGCCTTTTTTGCGACACCAAAAGGAATGAAAAAAAGGGTTGAATTTTTTATTTTTTATTTTTTTTTATGGGGGGTTCCCCCCAGACCCTATTTTCTTTTTAAACATTTTTTTGCATACCAAACTAAAAAATATATAGAGAGTATACATTCTCCCAAACGGCACTTGTGCCTCAGGAATTAGGTCGATGGAACAATCATATTGTCGATGAGGTCGAAGTTCTTTAAATTCTTTGTTAGAAAAGACGTCTTGGTATTCAAGATAACATTCCGGTAACATGTTGAGATTGGATACCACAGACGTATCGGAAGGAGTACTGTCTTTAGGAAAGGAAGTGAGCAAGCCTATAGCTCCTTCATGAAGGCAGTTTGTCAAACAATGTTCAGAACCCAAAAAGAGGGTACTTGCAGTCCAGTTTATGAAGGGATTATGTTTGACTAACCAGGGAAGTCCCAAGATCAGAGGATAATGAGCTGCTTTAATCAGATCAAAAGCAAAGCAACACGCCTCGCGGTGGAATGGGCGCATATGGCCCTGTTGAGGAAACCACCTCTGGGGAACCCCCCCAGGCCGGTGATAGCCAAGATCCTGAGCTACCGCGAAAAAATCCTTGAGTACTTCCGGAATGGAGGTATGATACAAAGGGCGTTGGCAAACATAACGGTTTACCCGGATTACACTCTGCAGGTAGAGCGCCGACGCATGAACTTTGGGGCAGTGAAGAGAAGAATGCGAGAAACGGGCTACAAATACATGATGATTTACCCTGCAAAACTGATGGTGTTCCACAAAAATAGAACATTGTTTTTTGATACCCTCGAGGACGCGACAGAATGGCTGGACATGCAGAGCTGTCCCCAAGAATTGGGAATCCAGAAGGAAGATGGCGCAGATGAGTAGCATGGAGACCGTGGCACCTAGGGTGTCACAGTCTCAGACATTGGGACTAGAATGTAGGGCAGGATACAGCCTGTCGGAGTAGAGCGACAAGGGCTATACATGTACGATCCTTGAGCATGGCAACTTAGTGAACGTTGTAGGAGCCTAATGGAACCGGCCCTCACACCCCCATGTATAGACTAGTTAGGTCACCAATAGACCAGTGACACCCTGCCGGGTTCCTGATCTCGGCATTCCGAGGCAGGACCAAACGCAGGGGAGCCTGAGATCCAGAGATGGAGCTGGGCACCAGTTGGGGCGGGGCAGGGAGGGGGGACGGAAGGGGTTGTGTGCAGTGTTTTATAGTTGAGCAAGGAGAGTGGGGGGGTTAGTTGGGGAGTTGAAGTTGGGAGAGGGAGGGGTACAAGTCCATTTTCATGCCAAACTAGACTGGAGCGGAAACCCGGGAAGAGGGGAGGAGGGACAAACCACGCATGGCTATGGGTAGCCTCAGAATTGTAACCTGGAACGTGAGAGGCCTCAATAGTTACCTGAAAAGGAATAAAGTAATGATGTACCTGAGAAAGCTGAAAGTGGACATAGCATTACTACAGGAGACCCACCTTACTAGGGATAAACTGGAGATGGTCAAGAAAAAGTGGAGAGGGACCACCACTGGAGCCAAATACTCAGTTTACACAAGGGGGTGGTTGCATGGGTGGCACCCCATATACCATTTCAGCTGCTTCAGTCTACGGCATACCCAGACGGCAGAATGTTAGTGGTGCAGGAGATGCTAGAAAACAGGGATGTGAGCATTATAAACTCATACTCCCCCAACCAAGGCACAGCGGCCTATTTCAGGGCCCTATATGGCAAAATTAGCCCCCTACTGGGTGGTGCTATCATCTGGGGAGGGGACTTTAATTGCACATTACACCCCAAATTGGATAGGTCAGACAAACTAGACAGACCTACCCCAGCTGCAAGAGCATTACAGGCCCTACTGCAGGACTTTGGGCTAGAAGATATCTGGAGACAGTTGCACCTGGGGGGACAGGCAGTACTCGCATTATGCGGCCCCCCACAACCTATACACGAGACTGGATTACATGTTTGTGGCCTCGGAGATAACAGGAGAAATGATAGGCACGGAATACAAGGCCAGAGTACCCTCAGACCACTCCCCCCTGGTTTTAGAGTGGAGGCATCAGCCGCCTAGGACGAGAATCCCGACATGGAAGCTTAGGGCCGAATCCCTGCAGGACTCGGGATTCCGTGAGGACTTAAGGGAGGCAATTATTGAGTACTTTGACATTAATACAGGGAGTGTGCAGTCGGAGGGAACCTTATGCGAGGCGTTCAAAGTGGTAGTACGGGGCGCAGCCATATCCAAGTCTAGAGGCCTTCAAGGGAGCATAGAGCGTGAGTTACAGGAGGCAGAGAAGGAGCTGGAAGAAATAATACATAAGGGGAGCACCTCACAGGAGGATGCCGTACTGGCAAATCTATTACAACAAACTAGTAGGCAGCACTGGGACAAACTCTGTAAGTTAAACTATAAAAAATATATTGAAAGTTAACATGCAGGGGGAGAGAAACCGGGAAGGCTGCTGGCATGGCTATACAAAAACGAAACACCACGTCCAGTGGTCAGGGAGTTAAAGGGTGAAGGTCAGACCTGGGATACCTAAGAGGGAGTCAATGAGGGGTTCCTCAGATTCTATAAACGCCTATATGAGGATATGGGGGAGGAGATGGGGCGGGAGACTCAGGAGACACATGGATGACATAGGATTGCCTAAGTTAAACGACCAGGAGCGGAAGGACCTGAACGCTCCAATGACATTAGATGAACTAGAGACAGTGATTCAGCACCTACCCACGTGTAAGGCACTGGGGTCGGATGGGCTCCCAAGTGAATTGCACAAGATGTACAAGCAGGAAGTACTCCTCCCGCTGCTTGCCATGCTAAATGAGGCGTTTGAATGAGGGAGGCTGCCGGAGTCCCTGAGGGAGGCAGTGATTATTCCGCTCTTAAAACCGGGCACGCCAAGCACGGGCAGTGGATCATACCGACCCCTGTCAATGCTCAACCAAGACAGCAAAATCCTCACAGCCACGCTGGCAAATAGGGTCAAACGTGTTATTGGCAAACGGTACACCCCGATCAAACAGGTTACTTTCCAAGCAGGAATATAACGGACAATCATAGGAACCTCCACCACATAATTGAGCAGACAGAGGGGTACCCAGGCGAAATGGCGATAGTCTCGTTGGATGCCATTAAGGCCTTCGACTCTGTGAGGTGGCCGTGGTTGCTAGCAGCGCTGAAAGAATATGGAATGGGGCCGGGGTACCCGAGGTGGTTCAAAATGATATACAGCTCCACAATCGCCAGGGTTGAAACCGGCGCAATAATCTCAGACAACTGGCAATTTAGTACGGACACAAGACAGGGCTGACCCTGGTCGCCCATGTTGTACATTCTCACCCTAGAGCCACTGGCAATCTGCCTCAGATAACAGTACGGGGAGATTGGAATCCCTACGAAGGGAGAAACGCACCTCACATGACTGTACACTGATGACATCCTGCTATAGCTGCGCTTCCCAGAGGAAAACTTGCAATATGTCCTGGAGGTGATGGAACGCTACGCCACCCTCTCGGGCATAGCGGTAAACCCCAAGAAATCAAGCATGTTCCCTTTAGGGAGATACAGGAGGGCCCTGCAGGGGAACCTACCGGTCCTGCCGATACTGGCAGACTAGGACATTTTGATACTTGGGTATCGGCATATACCATCACGGCTGAGGACGAACACAAGCACAATACGGAGAGGGCAGTCGTAGGCATTAAAAATAGTATGGGGTTTTGGTCCAGGTTACCCCTGGCCATGATGGGTAGGGCGGCTCTGATCAAGATGATGGTCCTGCCAAGACTGCTGCACTTTTTTACGAACATTCTGTACATGCTCCCCAAACGTTTTTTTGCGAAACTCCACAGCTTATGCAGGGGATTTATTTGGCACAACTCTAGGAATTGGGTGGCCCTATGGAAGCTACCAAACCCGTGTGACAGGGGGGGTATAAACCTACCGAATTTCGAGCTATACTATCTGGCGGGACAGCTCCAGTATGTGGCCAGGTGTTTGTCCGAAGTGGAGACAGCTGAAGCCAGGCTATTGTACAAGGACACCGCCCCCTTTTCTTTGAGAGAGGTGGTATGGTTGCACATAGCCGGTCAAGTGGCACAGCGAGTAGAGCGCTCGCTTTGACATCCGTGCAGAGCTTGCTAACGCAGGTTCGAATCCCGGCAGGGCCAAACTCAGCCTTTCATCCTTCCGAGGTCGATAAATGAGCACCACACACCGTGGGTAATAATAAGCAGCGCTCAGATACCAGAGGGTTTGTAGCGCTATATAAATGCAAAATTATTATTATTATTATTATTAAATCTAAGTTGCAAGGAAGGGCGAGACTGTTGAAACTGCGCTGGGAAATATGGAACAAAGCGTGGCAGGTAGTGGGAAACCCGACCCCATGCTCCCTACAGGTGCCACTGGTGGCGCTATGCAGGGAGGACTTGCAAATAATAAAAGGGATCCGTAGATACTGGAACCGATGGCCTTGCAACCCTCGGTGATGTATGGCAAGAGGGGGAGGCACTAGACTTCCAGAGGCTAATGGAGGATACCAGGGTGCACAAAGGCCAATATATCACTTATGCAAGAATCATCAAACGGGTGCGGGAAAGGTGGCCTGCAGTAGTGCTAGCAGAGTAACCTGATATGGTCATTGAGATGATGTATGACATATTGGAGGGTGGGCACGAAATATCCCGCATATACGAACTATTGATGACTAGGGTGGGTAAGGAGGTGCTCCAACTGAGGCGAGACTGGGAGGAGGAGGTGGGAGAACCTATGCTGGATGGACAATGGGATAGGGTTCAAAGGTATCACAAGGTGTCCCGTAATGCAAGGCTACAGCAGATCCAGTTATACGTCACTCATAGGGCATATATGACCCCTAGCAGGATTGCCAGGTTTGGAAGTTCAGTAATACAAAAATGCCCACGGTGTGGGGAGATGGAAGCTGGGTTGATACACATGTTTTGGGCTTGCCCGGAGGTGGGTGGATTCTGGACAGAGGTTAAGCAACGCCTAGCTGAAAAGGGGTTCACACTGGAGGTGGAGTCAGTTTGGGCATGCATGCTGGGGGTTTTTGCCAGACCACACAACCTGAAGCACATTAGTAAGATGAAAGACCTGGCCTACATCCTGGCCAAACAGAGAATCGCAATGGGCTGGAAGGCAGCCCAACGGCCCAGAATAGAGATGTGGTGGGCTGACCTCCTGAAGTGGGCAGATGCAGAAACGGCAGCTTGGTATGAAGCAATCAGTAGAGGAGGGGAGGAAGAAGCGGGACCCCTGATAGCGTGGAGGCAACTGGTAGCCACAATGGTGGGACCCCCCCAGGCTGATCTTAGTGAAGATGATATGAGGGGGACCATTGACAAGCACAGAGATATGCAAGCTAGTGGCATTGAAGCAAGGGCTCGAGTTAAGGGGGTGGGTGGGGGGAGGACGGTGATGCACAACGAGTGAGCATAATGAAGCAAAGTTCATATGCGAATGTCCTCAATGTTTGTAATGTTTGGTGTGTTAACAAAAATAATAAAAATTGTTAAAAAAAATAAAAAATGTATCCTGAACAATAGGGCTCAAGGCCCCAGGCAACTTAGGGTTGGACAATATTAGTTAGGGATCATCTCTGTGGACCTTTTTGTGCGAGATACTCACCTATTCATTCCCTTGCAGGAGTATTTTGATTGGTATTATGCACTTGAACCTGTAACTGTATATATGGATTTTAATTGGTTGGTAAGTCTACCTGTGTGTATTCATTTTTCTTATAGTGTGTTTGGCCATAATTAAATAACTGTAATTTTACGCATTTTAAGTGTAATTTGTGACTCCCATTGTGTTACCTCATTGTGGACCCTTTACACTCTCACCCCTCTGAAGAACTTAGCCTAGACCGCCTGTCACTGCTACCTTAAACTGGTTTGGCTACAGCTTCCCAGAGTTGTCCCTGTCACAATATAGGTTGGCCTTCTATACATCTGTCCACCAGGCCAGAGTATAGAAAATCAGTCTTAACATCAGGTAACCAGACATGGTATGCACCCAGGACTTGAGCCTGGTCATCAAACCCAGGGGATCCTGTCTGTGCTGGGGTATCACAGTTCATAGAAGGGGAATCGATGTCTGCAGTTCCAAGACTGAACAAATGTCAATGTTTCAAAAGTTACAGCCATGATCAGACACTTTGCTGGGCTGGGCAAATGTTCAAGTAATTCACACAGTTCATGACTATGTCCAAGCAACTGACACTAAAGGGTTCAAACTAAAAATATACATAATTTCAGAGCCACAAACTCACAGCGGTCATCAGGACAAAGGGAATAACCTAGAGATAACAACATGGCCCAAATCCAGCTGGTAATGGCTTATTGGTTGAAGCAGCTTCCAATCTTTGCAAGTGTACTACCACATTGGGACGATTCATCGTCATCCAGCAGTGTATGAGTATGCCTGCTGGAACCTTTTTCTTGATCTCTGACCTTGCGGTGGCCCTCTACGCGAATTCCGAGTGTACCTTCTCAGACCTGAGTGATAAGGTCCAGTGGGGTCCAATGCTGGAGTTGTAAGGTGAGGCGGTGGACCTTAATTGTGGTTGTCTCCTCTGGAGCTTCAGTTGCCTGATCTAGGAGCCTGAACAGCAGCCCCTTCAAGAGACCCCCACCAGTGTGAACAAACTGTGGAGTTGGCGGTCTTGCTTCAGCACTTGTATGTACAAATGCACCGGGAGCATTGGAATATTCTTCCGTCGCTGCTTGTGGATGACCTGCAGTATCAGGTTGGTCTGGCACTGGCAGGGCAGAGGCAGGTGCAGGTGCAGCTGGACTGGTTGTCATGATGCCTACCTCTAAGGAGCCAGGCCGGGCCCAGCAACCCCAGAGGCAGACATTTTCCCCAGGGAAGTCTCAGCGGGCCCAAGTCGGGGCCCTTTGGACTCAGTCCTGGCGCCTTAGGCGCCAGGCTCATAGCGGACCCCAGTCCTGGCGCCAGGCTCATAGAAGAGGATATGTGTTTAAGTGCTTGGGTGCACACTTACCTGATGCAGACCTTGCTGCTTCATCCAGGCCCTCTTGAGGCCTGAATGGGACTACTTTACCTGTAGGACTACTTCACCACCCGGGTGTGGTCAGGGAAGGGTACATACCTGATTGGTGGAAGGATACATACCAGGAACGTCTTCCAAGGCTATTTAAACCCCACCCGAACAGCCACACGTGCTTCGCGTTGTTCTGCACCTAGCAGCTGGACGCTCACCCTGTCAGCTCCTGCATCCTGACTTCAGCCACGCCTGCCAGCACCCTGGGACACCTGCAAGGGGAGAAAGGAAGAGAATAGGAGAAGAAAAGCCCTTACCTGCTAAATCTGCATCCCGGAGTCATTTCTCCAACGGCCCTGAAAAGGAAGACATCATTTTAAAGGCATTTCGATTCGATTGCTGCAGCGCTGCATTTTACTCACCTTGGCAAGGCGCTTCCATCTTCAGCAGCGATCTTCCGGATTCAGCTACGCCCCGGCGCCTAGAGGAAAAAAGACAAGAACAAAGGTGAGAGGGAGAAAAGGAATAAGGAAAGCTCAGTTTCCTTTTAAGTCTTACCTGTTGGATTATTCCCACTGCATTTCGGGTCCTGCCGCTTCCTGGCATCTCCGGACCCCGGCCCCTATGGGGAAAAAAGACAGACATTGAATGAGCGAATGCAAAGACATTACCTGAGCGCTCATCCAGAACTGTTTCACTTCGGGTCGGCGCCATATCTCCGGCACTCCGAACCCCGGCCCCTAAGGGGAAAAAGACATAAGCATTAGCGCTTGCTGCAATTAGACAACGAACATTATTATTAAGCTTGAACTTTTGAACAGAACTTTTACAGCGCCTTACCTGAACAGTCAAGCTTACCTGAACTCCCATCAATCCTCAATCCAGTGAAGTAACTGGGTTTCAACGCGCCCCTGCATCAGAAGCAGGATGGAGAGCTCATCCTTCCAAACCCTAAGGTGAGGCTTCACGGGGAATCGTGGAGGAGGTATCGTGGAGGGTTGGAAGGGAGTGGGAGGCTTGAGCATTGTTCCACAGTTGGTAATACTCCCTTTTCACGCACAGGAGGGTATCCAACGAGCCAGGGAAGCCAGAATAGAGGGGCCCTTCCTGTCCATCTTCAGAGTTCTGCGCCTTCGACGCCGCGCCTCCGTGGGAACCAGGTGAGCGTTACAGAACGCGAAGCCTTACCACAATTTCCCACCTGGGCGCTATGGAGACCTCCGAGACAGATCAGCTGGCCCATCTTGTAGGGGAATTACGGGCAGAAGTGCACTCAGCCCGCCAGGAGACTAATGCTCTCAGAAGGGAACTAATCCTATCCAAGGAAAGAACTGATGATCTGGCCAAAAGGTTATTGCAGGGCTAGGCAGAGCACACTCCTTTACCTGTTTCCGGGGATATTTCTACAACAATCGGTTCGAATAACCCGGTACAAATCAATCTACCTGGACACATGCCTTTGGCCCCGCCGGAACGTTTTGCGGGGGATCCCAAGAAATATGCCGTTTTTATGAACCAATGCCGTTTACACTTTTTATGCAGGCCCGGGGCCTTCCCCAACGACCAGACCAAAGTAGCCTTTGTACTATCTTACCTCAGTGGCTGTGCTGCCGATTGGTCTATTCCATTGGTAAATCAGGATGATCCCATTCTCCGGGATTTCCAGGGCTTCCAGGCCAGCATGGAAAGATTGTTCGCTCGACACTCGCAGGGACAGGCCCTTGACAACGAACTGCTATCCTTACGACAAGGTAATCAGGATCTTTTGTCCTATATCGCCACCTTTAATAGACTAGTTGTGGAAACCGGATGGCCTGAAAATAAAAGGATCACATTGTTTCATCGAGGCCTGCGCGGAGAGCTTAAAGATGTTATAGCTCAGATAGTAGATCCACCCCAGGCCTGCGCATACTACATAGACTTAGTGGTTCAACTTGATCACAGACTTCAAAATAGAAAAGCAGATCGGCTCAAGTATGAAACCAGAGACCCACGTTAACTCCAAGAGTACTGACGTTTCCGAACCTATGCAAATTGGCAGTGTTAAAGGACCATTAACGCAGAAGGAACGAGAGAGAAGGCGACAAATGCAACTTTGTCTGTATTGCGGAACTTCCGGGCACTTTCTTCAAAGTTGTCCAGTTAAACCACCCAAGAAGGTGGTTGGAGCCACTGATAACGAGTTATTGACACCTGGTTCGGGAAACGACCTAGCCCGACAAGCGTAGGGGTCCGCTTGCCGAGTTTGAAAACAAACTCTTTGACCTCGCATTTTGTCATGCCAATGGTGCTTGTGAACCCAAAACAGCCTCAGCAGTTGCATGCTATAAAAGCATACATTGACCGTGAATTGGCTTCCAGGATTAAGCTTCCTCTCCGCCCGAAAGTAACCCAAGATGTAATTACTACAGTTGATGAACCGAAATAGCCTCAGGGCCTGTAACGTATTCCACAGTTGAAATCACTCTGGTGGGTCAGGACGGACATCGGGAAGCAATCGTGTTTGATGTGATCAAGGCCCCACAATTTCAAGTACTTCTTGGAATCCCTTGGTTAGAAACACATAATCCGAGAATAGACTGGCGAGCAAAGAAGATAACTTTTCCTGATTGTGAACCAACCTGTTACCCAAGGAATCCAGCTATGGGTCTAGCCTCTGTAACTTCCACCCCTGTACAGCTACCATCTGAATACCAAGAATTCCAAGACGTTTTTCAGAAAGAGCAGGTTAACACCTTATCTCCCCATCGATCTTACGATTGCCATATCGACTTGGTACCCAATGCACAACTACCCTGTAGTAGGATTTATGCTCTTACTGAACCTGAGAACCTGCATTTGCGCCAGTATTTGGATCAATACCTGGCCAATGGCTTCATTCGCCCATCAAAGTCACCAGTCTCTTCCGCTTTGTTCTTCGTACCGAAAAAGGAAGGAGACCTTAGGGCCTGTATTGACTACCACGCCCTAAATCAGATAACGATTAAGAATCGTTACCCTTTGCCCCTGATACCTGAGCTTATCGACCAAGTAAAAGATGCTCGTGTGTACACCAAGCTAGATCTCCGAGGAGCTTACCACCTGGTACGTATAAAAGAGGGCGACGAGTGGAAGACTGCATTCCGCACCAAATTTGGGCTCTTCGAATATCAAGTAATGCCCTTCGGTTTGTGCAACGCACCTGCCGCCTTTCAGTACTTCATGAATGATGTTCTTCGGGAACTTATCGATGTTTGTGTCATCGTTTATATTGACGATATCCTGGTGTATTCCTCCTCAGAATCTGATCGCAGAAACCATGTTAGGGCAGTTCTTGAGAAATTGCGCCAGCACAAATTATTTGCCAAGCTCGAAAAATGCATTTTTCATACCACAGAAGTGGAGTTTCTCGGATTCATCCTGACACCACAAGGAATCCGAATGGACTCGCGGAAAGTGGGCGCCATTCCCAAATGGCCATCTCCTAGCTCTGTGAAGGGAGTGCAAAGCATGCTTGGCTTTGCCAATTTCTATCGAAGGTTCATCCCGGAATTTTCTCGAACTGTTCAACCCATCACAGCTCTCCTAAAGAAAAAAAAACGCTTCGAATGGACTCTTGAGGCTGAACAAGCCTTTCCGGACCTGAAAACCAAATTCACCTCTGCACCTGTATTGAAGCACCCGCGCCCAGATCTCCCTTACATCGTGGAAACCGATGCATCCAGTTCGGCCATGGGAGCTGTCCTGTCGCAAAGAGACCCAGAAACTAACCAACTACACCCTGTAGCCTTTTGGTCCAGAAAATTCTCTCCACCTGAACTCAATTACGCAATTACCGACAAAGAACTACTGGCTATTAAATCAGCTTTCAAGGCTTGGCGTCACTATCTTCTCGGTGCAAGACACACCATCACCGTAATTACGGACCACAGAAAATTGCAGTATTTAAAGACGGCCAAAGCTCAATCTTCGCGACAACTCCGATGGGCTTTATTCTTTGCGGAGTTTGATTTTGTAATTACCTATCGCCCTGGCTGCAAGAATGGTAAGGCAGATGCATTATCCCGGATAGGCATGGAAGAACCCAATTCGAGTTTAGAACCTGTGCCAATCATACCGGAACAAAGAATTCTGGGCTTGACTTCATTGCAAACCATTGAGGACATCCAAGCTCAAGTAAAACAACTTTTTGACTCTTCTGACTTACTGGAATGGAGTCAAAAGGGTCCTCACTACACCGTTAAGGATGATTTACCCTACTTCCAAGAGCGATTATTTCTGCCAAGTAAAGAATTGCAGGAACTTGTCATTACCTGTCATCATGAATCATTAATGGAAGGACACCCCGGTATCGCGAAAACAGAAGAAAAGATCAAACGCCACTTCTGGTGGCCTTCTTGGAGAAAAGACAAAGTCATTTGTGTTCTCTTGCAGAATTTGCGCCCAAAATAAGAGTCAAAAGAAAAGGCCAGCCGGCCTACTTCAACCTTTGGACATTCCACCAGCACCTTGGCACACCTTGTCAATGGACTTTATAACTGACCTGCCTCCTTGTGGTGGTTACAACACGATTCTCGTAATAGTGGATCTATTCTCCAAAATGGCCCATTTTATCCCTTTAAAAGGATTGCCGTCAGCTTCCACCTTGGCCAAGGAATTTATGGAAAATATAGTGCGGTTACATGGTTTCCCTTCCATATTAGTCTCAGACCGTGGAAGTCAATTTATCTCCCACTTTTGGAAGAAATGTTGCCAACTAGCACAAATAGACGTGCGGTTATCCACCAGCCACCACCCCCAGACCGACGGACAAACCGAGAGAACCAATCAGACTCTCGAGCAATATCTGCGGTGCATGTTACACCAATCCGAGTTAAATTGGAAAGACATCCTTTGGATTGCAGAATATGCATACAACAATTCAGTGCTTTCTGGAACCGGACAGACTCCTTTTTATACCCTGTATGGTCACCATCCTCGGACCTCTGACCTAGATCCACCTCTGACCCTGGAGATGCCTGCAGTAAATCACCTACATCCACAATAACCCAAGCCTTCAAAGAAGCTACAACCCACTTACAGCAAGCCAAGAAAAAGTATAAAGAAAACGCTGATTTGCACCGAAGTAAAACTCCTCCTTACCAAGTAGGAGATCAGGTATGGCTAGCAACTAAACATCTACCCCTCAAGGGTCAGCAAACTTTTAATCCCAGATTCATTGGGCCTTACCCCATCAAAGCTATTATCAACCCAGTGGCCTTTAAACTCGATTTACCATCCAACATGCGGATTCATCCCGTTTTTCACGCATCTCTTCTAAAACCAGTACAACCTGGAACCAGACTGTCTGAGCCCCCAGGCCCTGTCCAAATTGATGGAGAATTAGAATTCGAAGTGAAAGACATTTTAGTTTCCAAGATAGTTAAGTCGAAACTCTTCTATCTTGTTGATTGGAAAGGATATGGACCTCAGGAAAGATCTTGGGAACCCAGTAACTATGTTCACGCACCACGATTAATTCAAAGATTCCATCGAAGATTCCCGCACAAACCAAAACCCCCGGAGGAAAAGACCTTGGGAGGGGCCTTGAGGGGGGGTACTGTCATGATGCCTACCTCTAAAGAGCCAGGCCGGGCCCAGCAACCCCAGAGGCAGACATCATATTCCCCAGGGAAGTCTCAGCGGGCCCAGGTCGGGGCCCTTTGGACTCAGTCCTGGCGCCTTAGGCGCCAGGCTCATAGCGGACCCCAGTCCTGGCGCCAGGCTCATAGAAGAGGATATGTGTTTAAGTGCTTGGGTGCACACTTACCTGATGCAGACCTTGCTGCTTCATCCAGGCCCTCTTGAGGCCTGAATGGGACTACTTTACCTGTAGGACTACTTCACCACCCGGGTGTGGTCGGGGAAGGATACATACCAGGAACTTCTTCCAAGGCTATTTAAACCCCACCCGAACAGCCACACGTGCTTCGCGTTGTTCTGCACCTAGCAGCTGGACGCTCACCCTGTCAGCTCCTGCATCCTGACTTCAGCCACACCTGCCAGCACCCTGGGACACCTGCAAGGGGAGAAAGGAAGAGAATAGGAGAAGAAAAGCCCTTACCTGCTAAATCTGCATCCCGGAGTCATTTCTCCAACGGCCCTGAAAAGGAAGACATCATTTTAAAGGCATTTCGTTTCGATTGCTGCAGCGCTGCATTTTACTCACCTTGGCAAGGCGCTTCCATCTTCAGCAGCGATCTTCCGGATTCAGCTACGCCCCGGCGCCTAGAGGAAAAAAGACAAGAACAAAGGTGAGATGGAGAAAAGGAATAAGGAAAGCTCAGTTTCCTTTTAAGTCTTACCTGTTGGATTATTCCCACTGCATTTTGGGTCCTGCCGCTTCCTGGCATCTCCGGACCCCGGCCCCTATGGGGAAAAAAGACAAAGACATTGAATGAGCGAATGCAAAGACATTACCTGAGCGCTCATCCAGAACTGTTTCACTTCGGGTCGGTGCCATATCTCCGGCACTCCGAACCCCGGCCCCTAAGGGGAAAAAGACATAAGCATTAGCGCTTGCTGCAATTAGACAACGAACATTATTATTAAGCTTGAACTTTTGAACAGAACTTTTACAGCGCCTTACCTGAACAGTCAAGCTTACCTGAACTCCCATCAATCCTCAATCCAGTGAAGTAACTGGGTTTCAACGCGCCCCTGCATCAGAAGCAGGATGGAGAGCTCATCCTTCCAAACCCTAAGGTGAGGCTTCACGGGGAATCGTGGAGGAGGTATCGTGGAGGGTTGGAAGGGAGTGGGAGGCTTGAGCATTGTTCCACAGTTGGTAATACTCCCTTTTCACGCACAGGAGGGTATCCAACGAGCCAGGGAAGCCAGAATAGAAGGGCCCTTCCTGTCCATCTTCAGAGTTCTGCGCCTTCGACGCCGCGCCTCCGTGGGAACCAGGTGAGCGTTACACTGGTTCTCAGTAGCTGGATATCGGGCAACGTGAAGGCGGTGAAGTCGGCAGGGGCTCTTGCAGCAGTAGGCAGCATACGTCCATGAAGTCAGACCGGAACACTTCACGTCAGTCTGTGTGGTAGCAACAACTTATGTGGTCCACGCCACCTGGGGTGCAGAGCAGACGTGCGCAGGTGGACCCTCACAAGGACCAAGTCCACTGGCGGCAGCGGATGGCAGGGAGCAGTCAATGGTTCTGGTAGAGCAACTCGGACTTGTGCATGAAGAGAATGAACAGTCTTGACCAACGTGTAACAATAATTAAGAATAACTCATCTTCCAGGTGCAGATTCAGGAAAAGTGGAGCTGCTGAGGTTGCAGTTCCCATGCGCATGGGGTGCCCTGTAAGGATCTCATGTGCGGACAGACCATGCTTGCTCTGTGGGTATTAGGCATGGCAAACAGGGCTAAAGGCAGTTCCTGAGGCCATTTTAGACCCTTCCCTTGTCATAACTTGGACAACCTGAGCTTCATATTGCATTTGTTTGTTCCACTGTGTTCGACTGAGGGTGGTAACTGCAGCAACACTGTTGAGAAATTCAAGTGCCTTGCACACCTCTCTAACAATCAGGCCAGTGAAGTGGGTACCATCTATGACAAGTGCGAGCCGAAACCAAGGTAACAATTTCTTTGCCACTGTGCCAGCATCTGCCATTCGGCTGGGGTAGGCTTCTGTCCAGCCGTAGAAAATATCAATAACTACCAAACAGTAACTAAATTGCTAGCATGTGGGAGCTGCACAAAATCTGCCTGCAGGTTTAAGAAGGGACACTCTGGTACGACAAGTGCAGGCAGCTTTGTTTTCACTGCTGGCCCTACATTAGGAGTCACACATATGGTGCAATGACCGCAATAAGCCCTTGCAACCAATGCAAAGCCAGTGGCAACTGTGATGAATCAAATGTGTGTGTCCTTTCTCTCCAAGGGAGAGCCTCCCCCTTTGAGGCCAGGGAGATGAGTGTTAAAGTGCATTTCTGAACTCTGACTTGGTGGGCAGAGGTTCAGGAAGCCAGCCTAGTTTCTTGGAACAGGCTAACCTTCTGGACAAGCCAGACCAATCAAGGTATCTTGGCGGTAGTGAAGACTAGGTCTCAGGAAGGGCAAGGGTGAGAGTGACTGAAAGACCTCAATGAGCACACAGAGTAAAGGACACTTACAAATCACTTCCAGTCGGGTGTAGATATATTAAAAATACATATACATTTATTTCAAGGCCTTTGAGTTTCAACACACAAATCAAATCACAGTAATACTATTAAGCCAACACAATCCTATCTAAAAACATATATACAAGACCATTGGGGTCTAAAGGGTTAATGCACGAAATTGGGCCACGACCTAAAAGGGGAAGGAAACAGGCAGTGCAAATAGTCTTTAGTCCCTTCTGCATCCAACACACTCCTAACTAAGACAGTCCAATCCCTAAGAAAAATGCAGCCTAATGTTCAAATGTACATGCAATGCCAGTGCACGCAGTAGTCCAAGTGGGCAAAAAGGGGTCTCTTCAAGGGTCTGTAGCAACTCAGGAAGGTGGGGCAATGAAGAATAGGTTCCCACTATTCGAGGAGGGTCTCCACTTGAGGGCTGAGTCGATTCCAAGAGTTGGGAATAGTTTGCACTAGCATTGGAAAGGAGAGGGGCCCCCAGAGGCCACTCGTGCATAAAAATGGATGGAGGCGCTATGGGCCACCGGTTAGGGTTGCGATTACTCACCGACCTCCGGCACACTCTACACCAAACTTCGGCAGTCGAGTCCCCTTCGGTTGCAGGTTCAAGTGCTGCAATTTGGGAGCTCTGCAGCTTTCAATGATGAAGATACAGCGATGATTCCCAAACGGGACAGTGGTGATTTCTCCGCTCCTGGTGGATGGATCAGGCCAGTTTCACTGCAGCAGGCTTCAGGGGCGAGAGGGGCACAAATGCAGCACAGCTGCAAAGGTCATCACCACGGCTGGGCAACACGGTAACCGCGTATACTCCGGTTTGGGCGCACTCGTCTCACTTCAGACCTGGGAAGCCAAGTGTATGGAATTCGGTGTGAGGGTGCCGTGAACACAGAGCTAGAGAGATATACCAAGTTTCAGGGGCCTCCTCGAAACGGCGGCGGTATCAGGGAAGAGAGTCTGTGTAAGAGGACCCAATGGGAGATCTGCTCACATACAGGCATACCATACGTGGACCAATCACGGACCACGGTGGTCCCAGGCATTCACAGCACTCCAGTCTCTGGCACCCAGGATGTGTATTGGAACCAGACGTTTCAGCCCACATCCTGGAGGCACACACAAGGCATGCAGAAGCCTGTGAAAGCTTGCCGTTTCACGGGTGAATCCATGCCCAAATAAGGACTGACCAGGGTCGGCTCAACCTGGGGAAAGTGAAGGGGCAAGATGGCCAAAGGATAGGACAAAGAACCTCGTGGCATGGCCATTTTGGAGCCAGGCCACCTATCTGCCAAATGCGGTAATCGCGGTTTACCTGGCAGGAAAAGGTTAAAAATATACGAAATGATAAGCTGCCACCAGCCCAGTCCAAGGCACATCTTCACTTCTCCTAAAAAATCCTTCGAAAGTATCTAGGGCCTTTGGAAATGACTAATAGACCCAAGTGTCCTGTCTGGAATGTACATTGTGCACTTGTTACATGTTGCAGAAAAGTTGCAACATTGGAAAGGACTAAGGGAAACAAAGTCTCTCAGTACTGACTGTCTTAAGGGCATGTCAGTTTCCCCATAAGAAGTGAGTGAAAAGCCCACAGGAGTGTAGCAGAAGGCTGGACTCCTCTGGTAAAGTCAGACTATGGTGTTAAACATCAGCAAAAGCAAAAAGTTGGGGGGGGGGGTTCACAACTGGAGGGAAAATTACACACAAATGTGAATCTTTCCTAACAATGAGCCCGTACCGCAAGACCCTCCTTAGGGGTCTGGGACGTGGGACCTCACTGGGAGAGACTCCCCTTAGGAGACAAGGGCTCTTGTTCCTGTGTGGAACACCCTAAGCCACACAGCCTAGTAGCATACTTGGGACTAAATTTCTACAAACTTGCTTGACTGAAGGTAATGCTGAAACCCACCAGCATGAAGAAGGAAATGAGAATCTCTCTTAAAGAGAACATGCCTACCTAACTGTGGAGGAAGCTGAAGAAGCAGAGAATATCCTATGCCGGGGAAGCCCCCTGGCATGAGGGCGCCTGAAGGAGACGGGCCAGAGAATAATCGCAGAGCCTGTGACTTTTGAAGAGCAGCTGATCACCAGATTGAGATGCTGGAGGCCCAGCCTATCCAACAAACGGTAGAACCATTGTGCCGAAGGCAAGCAAAGTCATGTTGCAGGTGGTGGCAAGACCACGTGTACACTGTGGTGGGCAGGGCGCCCAACCATACACTCCAAGACCACCCGAGAAGGCAACAGGAAGTGTGAGCAGCTTACAAGTGTTAAAACCTATAGACGGCGTAAGGGAAGCTGAGAACAGGAGACTGATGAGCATGAGGAATGAGAGTCAAAGGAAACGCAAGCCAGTGGTCGAAGTGGGCGGGAGCAGTGCTCCTCTACTTCTTTTAATTCAGTTTTACCGTTCCTATACTTTTATTTTAAAAAGAAACCGTTCCGGAACGGTTTCGTTTTAAAATAAAAGTGTAGGAAGAAGTTGAAACTTGCACTTTCAGTGCACTGCACAGGGCGTTTCCTTAAAGAGCAGGCACATGTGTTTTGTGGTTTTTATTGTGCATCGGAGGGGGTGGCGATTGGGTCTGTGGGGAGCGGTGCAGACCAGTAGGGAACATAGTTCCACTACTTCTTTTTGTACCCTTCCACCACCGACGCAAGCTGCTTCCCAACCACCTGCTCTGGAAGGAGAAAGGAAGGAAAACCCTGTACCAGAGAAGATCCCACGAGCAAACGCAAGCGGCAGTGATGTTCCCCAGACTTCAGAGAGGTAACGTGGAGAACAGGAGAGGTGGGAGGACGCCAGGGCAACAGAGGATGAGGAGAGGAACTCTTCCCAATACTCATGAGGAGTTACTGAATATAAACTGGAAATGTATACATCTGAGAAGGAGGGAACTAAATAACTCTGGCTGGGAAGTCTATGAAGGGTCCAAACCAGATCCTAATAACAAAGCAAAAATACTATATCAGCAACAAGCTGCAGGCAAGAAAATGTGACAAAGTATTGTAAGAGCGAAGGACAGACAAACTTGTCAAGTAAAGAAAGAGTCATGTTTCTGCATCTCTGCCTCTGGGTGGCGCTGTTTGCAGACCTGCAAGGTGTTTTCTACCATCTTTAGAGGAGACCCTAAATCGTTAGTTAACATTTCCTTTCACAAATCTGTATATCCAAAAACATGGACTTCAATGCCTGTAATGCACCTTGTGGCAGTTCTGATTCCCTGTTTATTCCTATGGATCAGTCTTGGAACCACGATCCCCAGATGCCCTAGATGTCAGTGCTGCTTTCACTTTCCCAGGACCATAGAGGGAGGAGGCAGATTACCTTCAGGTGTGCTGCTAATGAGCCGGCTTCAGCACAGGGCAGGTCAGTATTTAAGCAGCTGCCTGCAGGAGCACAGGACCCTTGCATTGAGTACGCTCCCAGCCCTTTGTGCCTTAATTTTGTTTCCTGTTGCTGCCAGATCATGCTCCCCTCCCAGTGCCCTATGCTCACTGCCGTGTAGCCCTGCTACTCTGCCTACTTTCCCCTGCCTTCTGCCCTGCTCCTCTGTGCTTCCTGCATGGCAGCCCTGCTCCCCTGCTTGCAGTCATCTGTTCCCTGCCTGCAGCCCCTTGCTCTCTACCACCTATTATCCTGTTCCCTGCTTGCAGATCCTTGTTCTAGGCCCATATTTCGTGGTACCTAGCTTTTGCTTCCAAGTTTCCAGTCCTAAGTTTCCTTGTTATCTGTCTGCAGTCTTGCCTTTGTTATTCCAGTTCCTTGAATTCCATGTTACCAGTCTGCTGTTCAGTCCTTGTTTCCTAGGCTAGACTTTCAGTCCTGAGTTTTCTTGTTCCTGGTCTATAGTTCAGTCCGCTGTTGCTCGATTCTGGTCCTTAGTTTCTAGTCTGCAGATCCAGTCTCCCATACCATTGCACTTAGATTCTTTTCTACTTGATTGTCCTGAACCTTGCTAACTGAGTGCCTATTCTTTCCTAAGTATTTCAGTTACCATTCCTTTCCTCACTCGTGTTTCCATTATACCTTTGTTCAGAGTATGGCTGATGGGTTTTCGAGCAGACAATCTCTGCCCCTTCCTTTGACTCATTTTACTTGTAGTCTATAGTGAATTTAACAGTGTGTTGTGTTCTTTTCCCTCAGAGGGCATGTGCTGTAGGTTCTGCTGGACCCTTACCAGCTTGTCTCATGTAAATACACTCCTTGTTTGTGCCCTAGGATACAGACACAGAAGCCATTCTTTCTGTCCCCTTCCATGGGCTTGCAGGATGTAGTGCCTGTAAACGGAACTTACACAGAGGCATTGAGCTTCCCTTATATCTGTGGGAGGTCTAAAACCTCCAACCAACAAGTGAGGAAGTATAACGAGGAAGGTTGGCATTAATACTTTGCTAAAGAGAATATAAAACCCAAGAATGTTGCAAAGAAATCATAAGAGCCAATTGAAGAGATAAAAAAAGACCATTACAGAAGATCCTGCTAGATAAATAGCAAAATGGTTAAATACATTGATACAAAGAGGCAATCAGAAAACAAATGGTACATCAGAAGAATAGAGCCAATCTCCTGGAATGGTTTATGTTTAGTTTCTTAATGGTAAGGAGAGGGTAGAACTAGATTTTCTGACGGAGGACTTTCTTTCTTTGGGACTTCCTGAGGGCAAACAAGCACCTTTAGTTCCTTTAGATAGGTAGGGAAACCCTTCAGTAAAGGGAAAGCTAGGCCGTTCTCTTATTAATTAAATTAAAGTATTTTGGAAATGCCCTCAAAGAGTCTGATTCCTTCTTCCGACCCACCCTATATGTCGTCTGAAGTGGGATCTCAACAAACTGATAAAAGTTGGGGACCCTTGCTGTTTACGGAGTTAAGTCCCCATGTTGGCCACTGAAGAATCTAGAGGTTTTTTTGACTTGCAAAACATAGCCAAAATCGTAATTCCACTAGGTGAGAGGCGCTTTACACTACAGGGCTTACCCTTGCTCCCCCAGGTACTTATATCAAGACTGCCCGCTTCCAAATCAGGATTGACCTGGAGATTTGGGTTGGATGCTATGGTGGGGGTCATAGATCCTGGCTTTAGGGGAGATATTAAAGTCCTCCTACACAACCAGAGGAATAATTCTTATACTGCTAAACAAGGAGAATAAATAGCATAATGAATGTTGGAAAATACCTAATTCCCAGTACCTCACGAGAACGAAGTACTCAAACGGACAGAGAGGGGATTAAAAGGGTTCGGAGAAGCAGACCTCCCAGTAGTAGAACCCTGCCAAGAAGAAGCTGAGGCGGTCACACCTATACCAGACCTCACCTTTGCACAAAGAAGTGATCCAATCCTCAGAAAGGCTTTTGCCAGGGTAATCATGGAGGAAGTCAGACATAGCCAGGCAAGTCTGTTTTTCTTCCTGAAGAAGGGGTCGTTATATCCGGGTGATATAACCAGAAATTGATTATTTTGAACCCAGTTGGTGGTTCTCCAAAGTCATTGAAGAATTGTGTTAGAGTTGGCCCATTCATATTTACCGGCAGCTGACCAAGGGGTAGGGAAAACCCAGAGTCAGGTAATCCCCAGATTTTACTGGCCCGGGGTTGTTGTTGACATAAAAAACAACACCTTGACATGTGAGGTATGTCAAAAGACTGCAGCGATTCCAGTCCTGATTGCTCCTTTACAAACCTTGGCCAATACCGAAGTCCCTTTCTTGAGAATAGCGATGGAAACAGATTTATACTAGTGATTGTGGATTATGCCACCCACTATCCCGAAGCATTTCTCCTTCGCAATAACACTACCCAACAGATAATAAAACATTTGCTGCCGTTTTTGTCTCAAGTAGGATTTCTGAAAGATTCTTACGAGCCATGGCACTACATTCATGCCCCGCCTCATGCAAGAAGTAAAAGAATTACTCATCAAGACCCTACGAACTTCCGTCTACCTTCCACAGATCACCGGTTTGGTAGAACGGTTCAACCAAACATTAAAAAGAAGCCTGCCGGGAAAAATTGGGATATTCAGCTACTCTGGGCTTTGTTTGCAGTCTGGAAAACCACACAGGCATCCCTGGGTTATTGTCCTTTTGAGCTACTCTATTAGAGGGAACCTTGGGATGTTTTGGATATGCTAAAAGAGAGCTGGAAGAAAGAGGAAGCCATCTTACCAATTTCCTGAACCTCTCAGAAATTAAAAACTAATATGGCCACCGTAAGAGAAATTATTTAAAAAACACCTGGGCCAAGCACAAGAACAGCAAAGAACGATCTAGAACAAGCACGCTGTCAATCTATCCTTCTCAGTGGGTCAATCAGTCTTAGTTCTCCTCCCAACATCCGAGAACAAGATGATTTCCAAGTGGTACAAACTCTAGGAAATTCTAGAGAAGAAATGTCCCCTACTTTTTCTGATCTCCCAACCTGATAGACAGCAAAATACCAAAGTCTATCATGTTAACCTGCTCAAAGAGTGGAAAGTAGACCCCAGTGAATCCAGTACAGTCACTATGGCCACACTCATTACAGACACAGAAATAGAAAACCCGTTGATTTCCCCTGAGTTGCCACAGTCCTACCAGGAAGAACTTAGTGACTTACAGTTTCCCAAAGTATTTCAGAACAACCTGGCAGGGTTGCTTACTTTTTGCACTAAATCCAAAAACCGGCAGGGAAAACTGTTAATCTAAAACCTTACAGAATGCCAGAAGCCCGAAGAAAAATAATTCTAGAGGAAATAGAGTAGGTACTCAAGGCTGACATTGTTGAGCCCTCCGAGAGTCCTTGTTCCTCCCCTATTGTCCTGGTTGCCAAACCCAATAAATACTGCCGTTTCTGTATAGATTTTAGAAAACTAAATTTGATCTCCATCTTCAATAATTACCCAATACCATGGATAGATGAATCGAAAAACTAGGTTCTGTCAAATATATTTCTACTCTTGACTTAATGAAGGGCTATAGCCAAGCACCACTAAATCCAGCAGATAGGGAATAAACTCAATTTTCAACACCATAAGGCCTTTTCTAATTCAAGGTCATACCCTTTGGTCACATCAAGCGTCTGACACTTTTCAACACCTTATGGACCTTGTGTTAAGACTTTATGGGGAGTTCTGTGGAGCATATCTTGATGAGTTAGTGGTCCAAAGCAACAGCTGGGAAGAGCACATATACCATCTATATTAAATCGTAAAAGGCTGCTTTTCAAAATGCATTTTATTTTAAAATGACAAAATCCATCTGCAATACATGGGGGGAAACCCCTTATGTGGAGTACTTGCGGGTAGACAAGACACTGTTACACAATTGTACCCCACAACTCCACTCAAGGAATACTTTTCTCCAATTTGCAACACATTTAATGCTGAATGATTCCTCGGGACAATGTACCATCGACCAATATTTCAATTTGTTATTGGTTCTTTCTTTTGCGCAGCAATTAATTGAGGCCATCTTTTAAACACAGTTTTTTGATAATTGCTTTTGCCTTTTTATAAAGAATATATTATTTTTTTTCTTTTATGAAAAAGTAGGAACATGCACGAATTTTCCTGAGAATCTAACAAAGACAACAACTTATATGCAACTGAATCAAATGTGAAAAGAAAACACCACATGCTGTGAAAACTACTGAAAGTGAGCAGTCCCCCAAAATACAATACAAACTCCCCAATGAGAGCAAATAACGGACACACCGCGGTAGGAAATGAGACCAGGACCAAGTGCAGGTGAAGTTAAGAGATAAAGTTTATCAAAATGAAATAGGGCATGTAGAGGACTCTGCATACTCCGAGAGCGCTCTTCCACACAATACACTGTCATTACATTTTAAAGAGTTACAGCGTCATCAATGACAAACTACATACAGTACAAAAGTTACATTTCGAATGGTGGAGCAGCAGGTCCAGTATGGTTCCTTAGGGGCCATCTTCATGCGATTGGATGGTGCCTTGGTGGGAAGGCAGACATGTGCATTTGCTGGGCTGGTTGACTGCGAGGTGAAGGTCATGTTGGTTCTTAGTGAGGCGGCTGGTGCCAACTCTCTAATCTACACATTACTTCAAAGTATGTAATAGTTGATCACCAGCTACATCTTTGGCATTTAGGGAGAAAACCATATATTTCATGTGTACACTTTAATTAGTTCACTGCAAATCGTTGACCAGGTGAAAGGTGTGGGGGTGATTTCTTTAAGGGTGCATGGGAGCATGGACTCGGTGGAAGGATGAAAAGGATACATTTGTAACATGGAGGCATTCGAGGGACATGAGCTTAGGCAACAAAGCGCGGGAGGGGAAAAGGTGGGGGCCATCAGTGCTCGTATTGCGCGGCGCTGCAGCGGGGAGGGGAGGCCTGGCGGTTGCTAGAATATGGCCTGGTCAAAACAATGGAATTGGAACTACACAAAATGGGTCTTTAGTGGGTTTCATATGAGCCATTTCTGCATAGGACATGCAGGGGATTTAGTTCAAGCTGGAGTTGTACTTTTATATACATTACATGACCCTGGCAATGTCTGATTTACAGCAAGACACATTCTTGGTCTTACCGCTCTTAGAACCATGTAATTTAAATTATGTCACATGATTCTTCTAACATTGTACATATGCATATATTATGTTGACAACAGTTGATCTGAACCGTGGGGCAGGGGCACATGGGCCCAAATATCTCATCTACTACAATCAGCCAGTTAACATTTATCAAGCGTTCATTTAGACCTCATGAAGGCTGCTTTATTACGTTTTAGTACAAGGAAGGATATATAGTCACACGAGGGATTAGTAATAGGGATGAATCTGAGTGGCACACTGTTGTAGGGCATGCATCTGTTGCATCAAATAAGATGTGAGGTTAGGGGCTGTGTGGGTAGTATGTCTTCCGAGTGTGGTCTGCGAGTACAGAGGCAGGTTTGTAGAGATGGATGGGTTTTTCCAAGACCAGGGCCTGGCCCAGTCATTCACAGGGCAGTGATGTAAGGAGGAAGGCGAGAGATACAGTGTTTAGTTTGCAGCTTTTCATGGCCAGTCTTCTGTGAGAACAGGACAGTTGCAGAGACACCGGAGGTGAGCTGGAGAGGTGAGTGGTTGGCTAACTGTGGGCGGACCCAGGGGAGAGGTGCATGCTTGCAGGCTGGCATCTCTGTGAGGCCTACTAGAGCTGGTACAAAATGGAGTCAGTGTTTGTCCAAAATGGAGTCAGTAGTCAACCCTTTTGTGGGTATTTGCACCAGTATGTGTCGTCCTGAGGCTGTTCTGCACCTTTGGCCAGAGGCGCATGGTCAGCCGTGGAATGAATATAGTGTGTGTGTGGGGATGGGAATGGAGGGCAGTGGGCTAGAACGACCTTTCCTCCCTTACATAACATGCACTCATTTTCATGATAATCTAACAAAGACAACAACTTATATGCAACTAAATCAAACGTGAAAAGAAACCACATGCTGTGAAAACCACTATGCATCCAAAAAACACTTGTAATTAAATCAGGGTCTACGTCTCCAATTCTATGGACAAGGGATTCTATTGTGTCCAATTTTGAGCACCAGGGTAATTCCGCCCCTGCTCACTGCCAGATGTTTTGGTGGCTTTGTCATTCAACCACCTTCCTCAAGGCCTTAGTCTATGTTTGGACCCTAGAAAAAAAACACACAAAGAATCTATCAATGTTAAATTTAAAATTAAAAGAGGTCAGATGGCTGATGTCCCCATCTATAAGTGGGAACTAATCACAATTAACTAACCTTGCACCATGTTGCTTTCTCGCTCATTCCTCCCACAACTCACAATCAGGAATGCCTATTATGCAAAGCTTTTAATGCTTTTTTTGGAATTGTTCACTGTTAAAACTAAATTTAAGAGCTCTTTCAGAATGTGGGTTTGGAAATTGGTGCAAATAGAATTGCCATAAAAATTAGAAGTTGGCTCATCTTACCCTGAATGGGTCATCCTATTGCAAAAAGTCATTTGTCAGTGAAAGAAATTCTGGAGCAGGTCCTTTTCTCCAATACGAGGGGCCAAGTAGTGTGTTTTATTGTTGCCCGTCTTTGGAAATTGCCATCTGGGGATTTTAGAAAAACATATGTGTGGATCAGTATATTTAAAGTGTGGCGATCCATTCAGCCTGTACTTAGAAATAATCCTGCGTTTGACTGACCTCTCCAAAAAAGTGTGCCATGTGCACCACCTTCCTCCCTGTGGAGAGATTTCTTCTGTGCTTATCCCATTTTTTCCTTTCAAAACACGCTCGCAATTGAGTCTTCTGAAAGCCAAAAATATGTGTTAATGTAATACTACATTTGCAGGAGCGAGCTTCTGGAATGCAGATTTGCCCTTTGAGATTGACTTACTTTTATGCAATTCCTTGCGACAGGAGGCATTTTGCTGATCTCGCGTTATGGATCCGCCATTCGTCTTGCGAGCTGCATGCAGTGTTGGGCATGTGTTGTGGAGGTATACAGAGTCCTCCATTTTAGGAACACCTTATTGGTAAATAATGGGCATGGGAGTGATGAGGCTCTGTGGCTAACTGGAGACATTTTTAAGGGGCCCAGGCACATCTTGAGGATTATGCCATCAGCTTTTGTTCAGATCTCCTTGTGTCCCAAAAATTATTTAATAATATATAAACAGAGAATATTTAAAAGATGTTTTGCCATAGGGTACTGCGGAGCAGCCAAGCAATATGGCTGCTAAGCTCGGACACTCTGTTCAATGGCATGTGTGAGAAATCTGAAGGTGTCTCACTTACTAGTCCCCGGGGATTTGACATCCAGGTGGCCAGAACACAGCTATCGCTATTGGATCTGGTTCCTGGAGGTGGGCTAGTGCGGGAGGATCACCTGGGTGAGGGGTCTTCGGGGAATGGAAGTGGGACACCAAAGTGTGAGACGCGGTACCCCCTTCCTTATAGCACCTTGTCCCCATCTTACCCCGTAGGATATCTAGAAACTCAACCCCCCCTTTCCTGACACAAACACTTTCTCACAGACTGATTACCATGAAAGACGACGGACTAACACCAGAGCCGTATACAAGACATGTCCCAACACAAGGGTCAGGCAGAGTCAGGCAATTGCTGAGAATTACACACACCTGACTTTCCTTCCCTTTGCCCATAGGAATAAAAGGCAGAGAAGGAGAGCACACTCTGAGCAAGGCCAAACGCATGAGGAAGCAGCTATTCCAGGACGGCAGTTCAAACAGAGGAGAAATGAAGGGAGACCTGAAAGGACGAAAAGGAGGGAATTGCCCTGGCCCTTTTCAACCCAGACCCGCAGAGCCTCTGAGAAGGGAAACGCAAGACCGGGAATTGCAGCTGCCGAATGGTGCGAAGGATGTCAGTGGTACCGTTAGTGTTCAGAGCTAAACAATGAAGCAACAGTACTTACCAACTGGAACCCCAAGACTGATGGAGAGGATTTGTGTGGTAAAATAACCTGAACCAGCCTAAGGTTCAGGTCACCTCAGTGAGGGTGACCCTTCCAGCGATACACCAATCTATCTCCTTTTGATCAACAAAGCAAAGGGGAAAATCACTTGAAAGAGCGGGAAAGAAGAGCACAACCCCTGGGATTCACCAGGCTGTAAAGAAAAGGGCCATCTTTTAGATATAAGCTGTGGAACCAGCAAGAAAAGCAAAACGTGTTATTACCACTAACCTTATGTGGGTAATGTCCCCTGGAGGTTGACTTGATTCATCTTTTCCCCTCTGGTGATGTCCCTAGGAAATGAAGGATCAAAATATTAACTCTGAACTATTGTGCTGTGAGGGTTTACGGAAGATAGAGAGTAATACAGGGTCTAGCTACTTGGATAGAGGAAAACACGGAGTGGGATTATGAGAGAAACTATGTGTCATGATGCCCGCTCCCGGGGAGCCGGTTCAAGCCCTGCGTCCCCGAAAGCGGACATCCAGTCCCCAAGGAAGTACCCAGCAACCCCATATAGGGGCCCTTTGGACAGTGTCCTGGCGCCTATGGCGCCAGTCTCATAAAAGACATCAGTACTGGCGCTATAGGCGCCAGGCTCATTATGGAAGTGCTTGGGTGCACTTACCTGATGCAGACCATGCTGCAGGATCCCGGCCTCCTTGAGGCCTGAAAGGAACTACTTTACCTGTGGGACTAATTTACCATCCGGGCGTGGTAGGGGAAGGATACATACCTGGAACTTCTTCCAAGGTTATTTAAACCCCACCCGAAGAGCCACACGTGCTTCGCGTTGTTCTGCATCTAGCAGCTGGACGCTCACCGTGTCTGCTCCTGCATCCTGACTTCTGCCACGCCTGCCAGCATCCTGGATCACCTGCAAAGGAAGAGAAGAAGAGAACAGAAGAAGGAAAATTCCTTACCTGCTAAATCCGCATCCCTGAGACATCTCGCCGACAATCCTGAAAAGGAAGACTTATTTAAAAGCTCATTGCGTCGATCGCTGCAGCGCCGCATTCCACTCACCTTTACAGGGCGCCTCCATGTTCAGCAGTGATCATCCGGATTCGCAGTCACGCCCCAGCGCCTAAGGAGAAAAAGACCAGAACAAAAGGTGAGAGAGAGAAGGGAAGGGAATAAGGAAAGCTAAATCTCCATGTTAAGACTTACCAGTTGATTCATTCCCTCTTCATTTCGAGTCCGCGCCGCATCCTGGCATTTCCGGACCCCGGCCCCTAAGGGGAAAAAAGAGACATCAGCGTTAATGAGCGAATGAAAAGACATTACCAAAAAACGCTCATTAAAGACTTACCTGATTTCTACAAGGATTTCACATCTCATCTCGGGTCGGTGCCTGTTCCCCGGCATTCCGTACCCCGGCCCCTATGGGGAAAAAGACACTAGCATGAGTACATTAATGCATGGACACAAGGGGAACCTCTTATCAAAAAAACTTACCTGGAAGCCAAGCAAGTTCGGTTCTCACCAATCCGAAAATCCAGTGAAGTAACTGGATACCAACGCGCCCCTGCATCAGAAGCAGGATGGAGAGCTCGTCCTTCCAGACCTTAAAGTGAGACGCTACGAGGAATCACAGAAGGGTTTCGAGGAGGGTGAGAGGGGAAAGTGGGAGGCTGATTGCATTACCCCGCAGACAGTTAATCCCCTATTTTCGCCTACAGAAGGATACTTCTGCAAGCCAGACAAGCCAGATTTGGGGCCCGGTCCAGTCCGTCTTCCGAACCCTGCGCATCACCTTAGAAGAGGTCACAGCAGCGCGAACCAGGCCAGCGCCTCCGTGGGAGTCAGGTGAGCGTTACACTATGTCCAGGTCCCCACTTGGGGCGAGGTGCCAAGGTAATAATTCCAGAGGAAGCAACGGCAAGGAAGGAAGGGTTAGTATGGAGCTAAACCTGAGCGTCACGAGGGACGCACTAGCAACAGGTTGGTGCACAAGGCTGCATAGCATCCATGAAAGTTCTGTGCGCATAAATTTGAATTTAGAAGTGTGCCCAATAGCCTCTCTGTGAAAGTAGAATTTAGAAGTTCATCTAGAAGTTGCATTTAGAAGTGTGCCCAATAGCCTCTCTGTGAAAGTAGAATTTAGAAGTGCATTTAGAAGTTGAATTTAGAAGTGTGCCCAATAGCCTCTCTGTAGAAAGTGCAGCTAGAAGTGTGCCCAACAGCCTCTCTGTGAAAAGGGCATTTAGAACTGTGCCCAATAGCCTCTCTGTGAAAGTTGAATTTAGAAGTGCGTTTAGAAGCTGAATTTAAAAGTGTGCCCAATAGCCTCTATCTGTGGAGGGGAGGAGTGCGTGGAGGGGTTGAGTGCGTGGAGGGGTTGAGTGCGTGGAGGGGGTGAGTGCGTGGAGGGGGTGAGTGCGTGGAGGGGGTGAGTGAGCAGAAGGGGTGAGTGAGCAGAAGGGGTGAATGCATAGTGCGTGTGACGACATAAAACGGACGAGTGCGTAGAGCGGGTGAGTGAGCAAAACAGATGAATGCATGGTGCGTGACATACATAGTATGGTTTGGAATGCAGAGAACGTTTGAAAGAGCATGTAACTCATCATATCTCACCACCACGCTTACTCTCTTCTTTACACCACCACTCAACTAGAACGCAGAGATACTATGACACCATTCGGTATACTGTTCTCATACCAACATCAGCCACTCACTCCACATCATTCTAAGTAAACACTGCTGGTTACACACCCCCCAGCCAGGCGTTCTCCTCAGGCCTAACGCAGCCACATTCGGTCTGGATAAATCCTGCCAGAACCAACACATACTACTGATCTCTCAACCACACCTACCGCTAAAAAGCAGCTATTACACATATACAGCACCAGCTGCACACATACCCGGTGCTCAGATGCACCCGACTCTCTCTACTGACCTGAACTTCGGTTCCCAAGGGCGTTCAACCTACCAGCGCCTTCAGACCATACCAATGGTATATAAGGCGCTATATAAATGCAAAATAACATAACATAATGGTACTTTCAGGTTGGAGGAAATGATAGGACTCAAGGGGACAAAAAGGGGGAGGGCCGAAGGGGGGAAATTAAAGGAAGAAGGGAACTGTGGGCTCAGAAGTGGCAACAGGATAAGGGTGAAGAACTAGAGCAGTCCGTTTACAGGCAAGGCTTCGTTTTTCCAGGAGTTCCAAAGAGGCAGGACAAAATCAGTACAGCAGCGGCAGTCCATAGGGCAAGCGGAAGGTTTGTTGTCGACAGGATCAATAACATGGGCAGAAACACAAGGCAAGCAGGAGTCAGGGAATACAGAACAGAATCGGAGCAAATGGTAACCAGGAAATAAGGACGCTAACTTCAATCAGAAGCAAATGCTTTCCCAAGTGAGAGCGTCTTATGGGAAAGGTAGTTGGCGGAGCTGATGTTGCGGAGCGACGCAGGGTCACATGATGAGTGAAATGCAAGCAAGAAGGAAAGCAACACAGAGCAGCCTGACTGCACCCATGCCCCAAGCGCCATGGCAACTTCCAACGTTGCAGATCAGGGAGGCTCGAAGCCAGGGGGAGCGAGTATCTCTTTTCGCAAAGAAGAGGGTGGAGTGAAGGCACCAGTAAGCGAGGAAGGAATAAATGGGACTGTGACAGTAAGCTCCCCCACGGGCACCAACACACGCCTGGAGGTGTGAAACTTTTCCAGCAGCAAAGGGGCATGTATGTTCTCCAGAGGTTCCCACATCGTGTCCTCAGGCCGTAGCCCTTCCAGTCCACCAGGTAGTAGGGGACGCCCACCCACATATTCAAGTCCAGTAGCGCATGCACCTCATATTCCTCAGAGCCCTGAACGTCCACTGACGCTGGGTATATATACTGGCAAACAAGCGATCGGAGAACAAGGTTTGAGAAGTGAAACGTGAAAAACAAAGTGCACCCGCCAACGGGAGCGGAGCCTCAGCATACAGCAACAGGGTTGATGAGGTTGGATATCTTGTAGGGGCCAACAAAACGAGGGAGAAGAGACTTCTTTCCCAGGATCCTAAGATTCTTGGTGGATAACCACACACACACACCCACATGGTACACTGGTGAGTGAGAGTGATGGGCATTGGCGAATCTGTTGGTGTGTGATTGATACCACTCAAGGTGTGCGCAGATGTCTTTGCGCAGGGACACAAGATCACAAATACAGGCGCAAGCTGCAGGATTGTCCAATGGAGTGGATGGGTCCAAAGGGAAGGTCCTAGGATGCTGGCTGTACATTGCATAGAACGGAGAAGAGCCTGTCAAGGAATGATGGGAGGAGTTGTATGCGAATTCTGCCGTAAACACAGAAAGCCAGGTGTACTGATGCTGTAGGCACAAACGACAAAGGTACTGCTCCAGTGTAGCGTTTAACCTTTCTGTTTGGCGGTTGGTTTGTGGATGGTAGGCCGAAGAATTACCCATCCTCAATAAAAAAAAGCGGAACATAATGCCCTCCAGAAATGTGAAGTAAATTGGGATCCCCGGTCGGTGATGACCACAGAAGGCACACCAAAAAAGCAGAATATGTGTTTGAGAAAAAGATCTGCCAATACAGTTGCAGTTGGAAGCCCCTTACATGGGACGAATACAGCCATTTTTGTAAAGTAGTCAATTACTGCCCATATGGTATCAAGAGCTTGTATGGGGGGGGGGGCTCTACAATGAAATCCATAGACACCATGTGCCAAGGTTTATGAGGTACGGCAGTGGACGCAGCAGACCCATTTGTTTGCCAGGAGATGATTTACACTGCGCAAAGATGGCACAAGAAGAGACGTAGTCTACCATGTCTTGCTTGATCAAGGGCCACCAACACCAACGCTTGCCTGGATGTTGGGAACGCGCCTCACTGTTCAGGAAGTATGGTCCTACCATGACGCCAGAGGCATCGGCTTCCATCAAAAACATGAGTTCAGGGTGAGGGTGCTGCAAGACTGGGGCAGAAGTGAAAGCCGACTTAAGGGCATCAAACGCCATCTGCACTTCTGTGTTCCCGAACAAAAGGTCCTCTTAGAACATGCAGGATATTTTAATACACATATCCTTAATTATCCACGAATATTTATTATTTTTTATTATTATTTCTTCCTCTGGTTGGGCAAAATACAGCATGAGGTTATATTCTTTGCTCAAATACATTTTGCTTTTAAATCTGTTGAATGGCACTACATATAGTGCGAATCACGATTACTAGGCAGGTAATCACCAGTTGTTATAAGGTGAGCACAGAACGCTGCACGGCAGTAATACATCAGTATAGATCGACACTAGTGCTTTTTGACTATGATTTTCCACAATCTTTTGCAGCGCACGGTTCGCGCTCCTAACAATCCGAATTACGAGATACTAGTCTACGCTTGAAGCAGAAGGGTAAGATGTACCACGAATTGTGTTGCATACTGTGATCCAGTAATGTTAGAAGGGGCAATTAGTTTTACTTCCCCTACCTATATATTCTCATTTATTTGTTTTAGATCACAAATTGGCAGTAACAGACACAGGTTAGTGCCCTTGTTGAACCAAATGTTAGTACTTCTGGAGAGTATTGCAACTAACAGTTCTTCAATAACAAGATACTTTGCTAATTTAGATCACTATTTTTTCTTTTCCCTGCACTTCAACATTACACGTGGCAACACGAAAACACGTATGTACATGCACAATATCCTTATATAAATGTAAAATGATTGCTATTGTTTGAATACACAATTCTATTACAATAATTAATTGTATACACATGCACAACCACAGGAGTTGGCAAAGGCTCAACATTAAGCATTACATCCAAAACTCAACATTAAGCAATTCTTACCTCCTCACCAGGCTCACCTTAGGCAAAGAGGTTGCGCAGCACTGCTTGGCCAACCCTGGACTCCTCCCTGGAGTCCCGGTCGACGCAGTAGAATCTTGTGAAGGTGTGCGTCGACCTCCACGTAGCAGCCCTGCAGATGTCCAGCAGGGGCACACCAGACAGGAATGCCGTGGTAGCAGCAATCGCTCTGGTCGAATGGGCTCTCGGACAGCCGGGCAGAGGTTGGTTTGCCAACTGGTGATAGTGCATGATGCAGCCGGAGAGCCATCTGGAAATGGAAGTCTTCGAGAGAGCCTTCCCTTGATTCACAGACCCAAAGTTCATGAACAGTTGTGACGTCTTCCGAAAACTCTTCGTGCGGTCCACATAGAACTTGAGCGCTCTAGCTACATCCAGCGACTGCAAAGTCCTCTCGGCCGACGTCGAAGGCGAGGGGAAGAAAACTGGTAACACCAAGGGCTCGTTGAGGTGGAAGTCCGACGGCACCTTGCGCATGAAGGAGGGGTGCGTCCTCAGCACCACCCTCGTGTCATGAAAAGTCAAGTATGGAGGCTTGCAAGATAGGGCCTGGATTTCTCCCACTCGTCGTGCGGAGGTGATGGCCACGAGGAACGCCGTCTTCCATGACAGGAACTTCAAAGGCGCCGGCGCCCCCCCCCCCCCCGCCTGGTCAGCACCACATTAAGCTCCCACGCCGGGGCAGGAGCCTTCACCGGCGGGAAAGATCGGAATAGTCCCTTCATAAATTCCTTCACCAGGTCCTGGCATATCGGGAGATGGCAGCCAGATGTATTTTGATGGAGGCGTGAGCCAGTCCAGCGACAGTAGGTATGGCAGTACTTGAGGGGCCGTAATCCGCAGAGGGTTAATCTCATGTGCACGGCACCAGACAGAGAACCTCTTCCATTTATGACCGTAACACTTGAGAGTTGAGGATGCCCTGGCTTTTGCAAGAACCTCTCTGCAATCAGCCGGTATATCGTACCCTCCAATCTCTAGCGCTGCTGGAGCCAGGCCTGCAAGTTCAGCGACTGCGGGTCGTGATGTAGAATGGCGCCTCCTTCTCTGGAGAGAAGATCCGCGTCTGCCGGCAACTTGAGTGGCGGGGACGTTGACAAGTCCAGAAGGTCCGGGAACCAGATCTGCCTCGCAAACAGGTCGATCTGGGGTTTGCCCCATCGTTGGAAGAGCCCATCCATCTGGTCCTGGTGTAGTTCCCACTCGTGGCACGAGCGCAGCTCCCTGCTGAGTGAGTCGACGATGGTGTTTTTTATTCCTGCCAAGTGGAAGGGAACCAGAAACATCCCCTGGGCGACGGCCCAGTGCTACAGATCCTGGGCCTCCTTGGAAAGGGCTGGGGATCTGGTGCCTCCCTGCTTCCGGATGTAGAACATTGTGGTGGTGTTGTCGGTGAAGATCCTCACCACTTTGTCCTTGAGGGACGGAAGGAACGACTTGAGCGCCCAAAACACTGCTCGGGGCTCCAGAATGTTGATGTGGAGGGACCTCTCCTCTGGGAGCCAAAGGCCTCTTGCGTGGAGATCTCCGGTGTGGGCCCCCCAACCATCCAGAGAGGCATCCGTCGTCACCGTCTCCTGAAACGCCAGGGTTCGAAAGTCCGTGCCTGTAGTGAGGTGAGCACAGGTGCCCCACCATAGGATCGCCCGACGGAACTCCTCGTCGAGAGGAATCCTGTGCTCGAAGCAGCCTGTTGCCTGAAACCAGCGGGCGTCGAGGAACTCCAGTAGCAGACGCATCCGAAGTCTGCAAAGGGGTACAAGATAGATGCATGAGGACATCCTCCCGAGAAGGGACTTGATGGACATCACCCTGGCCACGTCCATGGCTAACATGCGCCGCACCTTGCCCAGGATGGTCTTGGACCTCTTCTCTGATGGGGAGGCCAGTTGCCCCACTGTATCGAGCTTCGCTCCCAGAAACAGTGCTACTTGCGATGGAACCAGGTGGGATTTGGGGTAGTTGATGGTGAACCCCAGTTCCGTGAGCAACCGGACGGCCCTCGCTGTGTGTTCGACAGCGAGTTCCCTTGTCCTTGCCGGATTAGCCAGTCGTCCAGGTAGGGGTAGACGTGGATCCCCTGCAGGCGCAGCTGCGCTGCCACTGGTGCCAGGCACTTGGTGAATACCCTGGGTGCCGACTTTAATCCGAATGGTAGGGCTCTGAATTGGTAGTGGCGTCCCTGAACCACAAAACTTCCTGTGTCCTTTTAGAATGGGGATGTGGAAGTAAGCATCCTCCAGCTCCGACGACAATAGGAAGTCGCCTTCCTCCAGCTGTCCCAGCACGTGCTGGAGGGTGACCATCCTGAATTTCTGCACCTTGAAGTATTTGTCTAACCGACGCAGGTCCAGGATGGGGGCGCCAACCGCCCGTCTTCATTTTGACGAGGAAGTACCTTGAGTACACTCTCCGGAGCCCCGGAGCCTCCTGGGGACGAGCTCGATGGCACCTTTCTTGAGCATCGCCCTTACCTCCAATAGCAGTTGAGAGACGCGATTCTCCTTCCTGGCCACGGGAGGAATGCGAGGGCACTTCTTTTGGAATTCCAGCGAGTGCCCGTTGGCCAGGGTGGACTCCCACACGCTGACGAACTTCGTCAGCCGGCCTCCCACCGGGGTGCTTCGGTGGGTGCCTGACAACACGGCCGGGTCAGTCTTGCTTGGAGGGGGTATTGCCGCCTTGGCTTCCTTGGCGGCGACGACAGCGGGATCCCCCCTTGCTTGCCGCGACCTCTGTAGGCCTCCTGGGAAGAGGAGCGGGCCGCCTGGCGGTAAGTGGAGGAGCCACCGCTGGATCCTTTGGAGGCACCCTGTCTGCCTCCGGAGCTCCGAAAGGGCCGTCGCTGTTGAAGCACCCCTAGGGCCCGGGCTGTCTCTGAGTCGGTCTTGATGGCCTGTAGAGACTCGTCCACCACCTTACAAAAAAGGTTGTTGCCATCGAACGGCATGTCCAACTCTCTTGTCTGGACGTCCTGGCAAAAGTCCGTCGCCTTGAGCCATCCTCGTCGTCGGAGGCAAACTCTGTTGCCCAGTTGGCGAAATCCAGTATCGGCAATGTCCGTTGCCACTGTTACGGCGTGATCTGACGCCACCTCGCCTTCCTGCAGAATTTCTAGGGCCTCCGCCCTCTTGTCATCAGGCAGGAAGTCTAGCAGGGGAGCTATCTTGAACCAGAGCTCCCTGTCGTAGCGGGCCACGATCGCTAAGGCATTGGCCGCCTTAATCGTGGTTGCTCCCGACGAGATGACTCGACGTCCCATGGAGTCCAACTTCTTGCCCTCGCTGTCCGGCGGGGAAGTGGAAGTTGAAGCCACCACACCCGCCGCTTTCTTCTTAGCCGCTGCCGAGACGACAGAGTCCGGCGTGGGCTGGGCCCTGAGGCACAAGGGGGCAGCATCGGGGACTCGGTACTTCTTCTCGTACCTGTCCCTCTTGGCGGGCGTCGTGGAAGGGTTCTTGAGGACGGCAAGCCCCTAGTCCCAGATGTCGAGCAAAGGCACCGTGAGGACAGTCTTCCTCTTGGCCTCTCGTCGCTGGTAAAGAAACCCTTCCTTTTTTTGTTCTTCAGGGCAGAGCTGGAAGAGCTCGGATGCCCTGGTTATCATGGCGTGGAAGGAGCCAATTTTGTCGGCTGGAGCAGACAGGATGTCTGCTGTGTCATCGCCGCTGTCGTCGTCCGTCCCCGTCGCTGTATCCGTCGCCATATCCTCTCTAGGGTCCGGCGAGGGGGATGAGGGGTCCACAGGCCTCGCGGGTATGAAGGTCGGGGAGGGGTGGACTCTCCTCCGCTTGTTCGGAGGGTTTCCCGACGGGCCTGGTTCGGGATCCTCCGTCGGGGTCCGTGGTAATCTCGTCCTTATCTCAGTACATAAGGATTGGATCGCCAACAAAATGGCTGCCGAGCTATCCTGGGGCTCTGTAATGGCTGCGACGGACGGGATGGCCGCTCCACTGGGCCCTCTTCATCACCATCGTCGCTATCTTCGATCATCATGTCAGCGGGGACCGCCCCCTGGGATCGAACCTTCTCAAATCTCTCATTGAGGCCTTTCAACCTCTTGTTGAGGCCCTTCTCAGTTTCCACCAGCTCCTCCTCAGAGGCCGATTCCGAGTCTGTAATGGCCACCAGCCCCCCCTGCCTCTTTTTCGGCCAGGGACTTCATGGGGGTCTTAACGATGGGCTGGAAAGAGGATTCCCTCCGCGGTGGCAGGGATTCTCTGGGCCCAGAGGCCGTTTCCATTGGTGTAGTCTCAGCCGGCTTCGCCAGGGTCGCAGCGACCACTTCGATAGAGGCCTTTGCCGGCTGGATGAAAGCCCTCACCACCTTATGTGCGTCCTGGGCCCTCGCCTTGGGGGGAGGGTCAGCGCCTCGCTCCCCCTTCGAGATCGACCGGGGCCGCTCCAGCAGCTTACCCGGGTTCTCGGGCTTCCTCTTCCCCAAACCAGAGCGCTGGCTCATGGTTGAACGTGCCGGGGAAGTCGCGTCCTGCCTGGCAGCCGAAGAGCCCGACCTTTCGGCACTCCCGGTGCCCGCAGACTCCCGGTGCTTGGCCTTCTGTTGGGCCCCCGTCGCCAGGGCGCCCTCACAGGACTTACAAGCCCGCTCAGACTTTTTCTTTGCCTTCTCACCTGCTGTGCCCTTCTCCAGCCAGGCGGCAAGGCGGGAACGACGATCTTGTTTGGTCCGTTCCGAAAGGTTCTTGCAGAACGCACAGTCCTTCTCCACGTGAGTCTTGTCCTCATGAAGGCAATAGAGACATCGCGAATGCTCGTCCTCCTTGAAAACGTTTTGTATTCCGCATCCAGGGCAGCACCTGAACAGCTTGGATCCGGACGTCGAGCTTCCCTTGTCCTGGGCCATGTCCATTGAGGTAGGCCGCAGATCTTCCGGAATCCTCCAAGAAGCGTAAACTCGATGAAAACTTCACCCTTGAGGGGCGTAGAAGAATTCCGAAACGGGACCCTGTTATCGGAAGTACAAACGGTGGAGCTTGAGGCTCGATTAAACGGAAAGAATGTGAAAATCTCCTGAAAAAGCGCGAAAACGCAGCAAAAACTCGAGCTACAGCACGAGGACTCCCAACACTTGAGCGTTCAGTAAAAATCTGAGGATGGCTGCCAGAGGCGGGGCTTAGGGAGAGGGCAGTCATTGGCTGGGGGCAGTATGACCCAGAGATCAGTGATTGGTTACTAAGAAAGACAGATCAGAAACAAAACTGATACTGATTTTTTCTTTACCAAGGATTCCCAGCCTGACGGGGAATATTCATGAGCATGTGAATCCATGCCAGACCCCATGCTGGAGAACCTGTATTTTGTGACATCACAGGCCCTTAAATGACTGACGAGCGCGAGAACGACG
The DNA here is from genome assembly GCF_040938575.1 of Ambystoma mexicanum. Classification (NCBI taxonomy): domain Eukaryota; kingdom Metazoa; phylum Chordata; class Amphibia; order Caudata; family Ambystomatidae; genus Ambystoma; species Ambystoma mexicanum. The sequence continues at coordinate 999,345,467 of NC_090935.1, read as the reverse complement.
AAGGGGTATTGGTTATTGTCCATTAACTTTATCCATGGACCGAAAGCTTTCAATAAATGGTGAAATTTGTCTCATTGGTGGACGTTTCCGCTTTTGGTGCGGGTGATTTCCTTGGCCCAGTTCCTCTTGCCTGCAATTAGGGAAGTAAAGTAATCCCTCGCCCGATTTCAAAATATTGAGGAGCATGTGAAGTTTATTACAAACATTAAAGGGAGTCAGTCTAGGCAAGAGGAGAGCGAGGGCCAGTGTATCAAAGTAGAGAGAGACAGAGGAGGTAGGAAGAGCTCAACGGTGGCTGAGGAAAGAGCTTGAAGAGTGGAAGTTTTTGGGAGGAAGCTGAAAAAAGGAATAGGAGGGGATATTACAAAGATAGCTGGAGAAGGTATGTAAGTTGTGGAGAATAGTACAGATGTGGGTGAAAAAAATCTATATTCAGAAGAGAATGAAGATCGAGCGTTTGATGAACAGAGCACTGTTTAAGAGGAGGTTAATGAAGAGCTAAACGAGGAAATAGCATTAGTTATTGGGAGGCAGAAGAGACGGTTCAGAGGTGGAAGGAGGTTGACAGGACGAGGATATTAAACGGTTGAAGGAACTACCCAATGAGCACAATACACTACAGAGGAAGGCTGTGGGAGAGTGGGGAGATCTAGGGAAAGCTAGCTACCCAGACAGCATCAGGTGGTACAAGAGGGCCCAAAAGCCCTAGACAGGGATTAGAGGTCGAAGGAGGAACAATCTAGTGGTGACGAGGGAGCTTACTGTAGAGCTGTGATGGAAGGCGATGGACAGAACTAGGGATATCTTAAGATGCCAGGTTTCCAACAAGACCATAAACCCAGTTTGAGCCAGCTCCCCTCTCCAACTCTGCAACTCTCCCTTCAAACAGTACAGGATCAATTGCTTGGAGTGTCCCCATAATGCAGTCAGGAACCCTTTTAAACCTGCACTGGGAAGACCAAAGGAGAGACGACCGGAGATGAAACCAGAAGCGGAGAGACTTTATTAGAAGGGAATCCCCTCCCACCATAGCCTTTTTAGTTGCCTTCATCCAGCCACTTTGTTGTATTGGCCCCAACATATAGACATTCCCTTAA